>NC_047534.1:36657346-37276096 GCF_012275295.1 Melopsittacus undulatus
TGGTAAGGGGACACAGCCCTTTTGATGAAAATGAGCCACCGAAACCCTAATAAAACATATAATAAAACTATTAACTACACAATACTATATACTGTAAATACTATATTAATACTACAAATACTATATATTTACTATAGAACTAATAAAAATAATTATGTTATGATCCCTGCCCATGGCAGGGGGGTTGGAACTAGATGATCTTAAGGTCCTTTCCAATCCTAACTATTCTATGATTCTATGTAAACCAATAAAAGTAGAGAAATAAAAGAAACTACAAATTAAGTCAGCTGCTCACTAATCCTGTGGTACTTAGATACTGCATCCATATACTGCAATAGGATTGCCACTTATCTGAAACTCATGTGTGCAAGTGGCTTGAGTTACATGTGCTGTGGCAGCTTAAATTCGTTACTCCATTACTTTTTCCCACAGACTCAATTTTAGCATTATTTCAATACACCATTACATTTTAATTTCTCTTCTTAATGATATCTAAGTGCAAAAGAAAGGGGAGAAATTATTTCCATTACTTTTGTAGTTTCTGCAGAAATTAAGATTTTCTCACTTAATACAATGTTTTAACGACCTCTAGAAAAAGCTTGCTCTGCAGCAGCACTGCGCTAAAGCCAGTATTACCTTGTTAGAAGACAATTCTGCAACTGAATTACCAGACCAAGCTAGCCACAGCCAGAGTGTCCCCACAAATTGTCTCTTGTGATTAACAGAAATAAAAGATGCTCTTCTGTACTTTCTCTTATTATGCTGCATTAAAATTTATACACTAGTCTCAGGCTTGATTAAATATGAGGGACAAGTGATATAAGTCACTCTAGTGCTTTTACAAAGATATCGGTATGCTACTGCCAAGGGCCATTAAAATTTCAAAACAACTGTCTGAACCAGTAGTCCACCTGTCAAAAACCCCTTTGCTCCAGGGGATCCCCAAAAGCATTTGCAAATAAGGACATGTTATCATGCATGCAATGTAGACCAAGGAACTCCATTTTTTCTTCACAGAGGTCTTTAGAAGCTGTACCTAACGCATTGACACTTCAGTACAGAAATGTATTACAGTCACGATAATTACTGACTGCAATAGCTTGCAATTTCACCACATTTTTACCTAATGATCGTGAAGTAACAGTGTAAGCCATATAACCTTTATGGCATACCTATAACACAGAACTATTGTCTGCTTTTCATGAAGGGGTAACACACGCAAGTGCCTTTCAAGACAAAGAAGCAGACTGCACAGCCAAGGGCACATCTCAAACTTCCTATAGTTCCCACTGAAGGCCAACTTCGTTCTTGAGACAGTGATGACACTTTTACAGGCAGCAGCTGGATGTCCATTTTCCCTTTTGGTAACAAAAACCTTGTGAATGAATTTGGGTCTACTTACAAACTCAGGTCTTGCCAAGAAAACATTTACACACACAGACCTTTCCAAGGCAATTTAGTCTTTCACATTCTCTGTTCTACATGAAAGTTGACAAGTAAAGAAACACTTAGGAATTAGGCAATTTTTACTTTTGCAATAATTGTCTTTGTGTTACAGGCAGCCATTTTGCTATCAGGTAGTGTCATTTATGGCTCTGGCAATTTCTCATCTCTTATTCAGGGCTGCCAGTGTCAAATTAACTCTCTGGTTAAGGCTCTGCATGTCAAATTTCAGCCTAGAATTTTTGATATTTTAACATCTGAGTTACCTAGCTTGAAAAACAGAATGAAAATGCTGACACTGTCTTAACTACAGTGCATCAATAAGAGCATGCTGCTATAATAGGCTTTTGTGATCTCAACAGACTATGTTAAATCATTTATAATTAAAGTAATTGTATTGTGACAAAGAAAAGTTCATGGTATAGTGCACATTTTATAAACGCTATACAACCAGATCTCAAGGGTGGCTTGAAAAATATAAGGCACGACCAGACAAGAAAAGGGTTTTTTTTATTTTTCTTGTCTGATATGTCACTAAGGAAGGGCCTATGCAGAGAAATTCAACTGGGGATGGGAACAAACAATAAAAAGGAAACTAACCCCTCCCTCCGCCCTGAAACACCCCCCCCAACTAAACTCAAACCCCACACCCACAAAACCAACCTGACACCAGAAATAACAACTAACCCCCTAAGCCTCCACCTTTAGTATTACATTGTTCTACAGAGACTCTAGTTTACCATTCAGAGAATAAAACCAGAGGCAATTAAAATGACATACAGGAACACACAGGCAGGTATTGTCTTATACGTAACTTAGACTAGAAAATATTTTGGTGTGTCATAGATGAGTTTTCATTTGACCATTTATTTCCCTTATAGTTAAATCACAGGTATTTTAAGAGAACTACAGCTGAAAGGCTTTCATTAATATACTTCTAAGCAATGCAGAAAATCCTTACCTTCCACTCAATGATGAAAAAAAGGGTACTACATGTATTCCTAAGGGTCCACCTTCCCCAGAAATCTCCACTGTTTTTGTCAGTTCACTAAAAAAGAGCACAGGGAAACATATCTCATATACTTCTTCACAGAATTCTCTATGTTAAAAATAAACTTCTGATTACTTAGATAGTGAAAAGGGTAGAAGAAATATTCAACTCTGAGCTCACAAATATGTAAAAATACAATGAAATGTAAAATGGCTATCAAATTCTTTAAGTTTTCAGATTAGCATTTGTGTACTTTGAAAGACACCAAGTATTAGATATTTTCCTAAGTCAACCCTTAAGTAAATTAACCAGAATATTAAAGAATAAGCTTTTAAGTCAGGAGAGACTTCATCAGTAAAAAGGAAGGGTTCTTCTACTTGTTCTTAATTTAAGCTCCACATGAGCTGGTTCAGGCAGTTTCCCCATAGGGATACATTATAAACAGAAAGGTCGCACATTAAGAACATCAAGCCAGTAAGTAAATTAGTCAAATCATATTTAAATATCTTGATTTCTACTATCAGTTGCAGAGCCTCACTAACAAAGAGCAAAACCAACTAAAATCCAAAGTGCAACTCAGCTCATTTTATCAGGAAGCTTCCTTCCTGAAACACCATTATCAGAAACTTCTACATTGCCAGATTTTTGCTGTTTCATGGCTATGTGCTGTTTCATTTCCTATTGAGTATTTTACACTGCCAGCCTTCCAGTGACCTTAACTCTATTCTGGGTTATTATAATTTAAAAAGGAAGGTACTTGAATTGGCTAAAACATAAAAAAAAAAAAGAGAGAGAAATGGGTGTAAGGTCTGTATTCAAACAGAACACGTTCCTTCTTTCTATACTTGCCTAAATCCTATTTAAAATCCACTCCCTTCAAATTGTACTGAACACCATCAACACTCAGGATTAGTAACCAGTGGAAAACTACTGTAGTTTTGCACTGCCATTAGAACACCCTAACAACTTCAAGCTGTAAGAAGCTCTGTGCTTGCACACCAGTCCTATAGCCTTTACAGAACACATAAAACTGAATTAAATGGGCACTTTATGGACTCCCACGAGATAAAGACTCGTTCTCAACAGCAGCCTGCACTTAGACTAAGACTTCTGACCTTACTCCAGAAAGCATGCAACAGCTCTAGAAAGCCCACATTTACAAGATAAGATGGCCAAGTTGACTCTTCTGCATCACCCCACCCCCTCCCTCAAATGATTTTTTTCCTAGTACAACTTCCTCTGGGATCAGCTGACTGGTCTCACTGACCCATGGGCTTATCATTGTTGGATATGATGCAAAAATCAGCAGAAACTCACAGGCAGAAGGGATGAATCTGTGACCAGCCCACACACAGTTACACCGGGTTAGCTACAACATAAAAGCACACGGCACAGTTTGGCCCTCTCACAAGGAGGACAATTACTGCAACTGATCCTAGACAAATTCTGGCATTGTGGCTTCCTCGTGATACAAGGATTTTTTTTTATTTTTCTGTAATGAACCTTTATCCAGTTTCATAATGATTAATCAGAAGCAACTTCCCCTAAAATACAATAATTCTTAGCTTAGTCAGCTTAACATGGAATACGCCTATAAAATAAATTTGTATGATTTTCTTCTGGTTTTGGAGCTTGGGCAGGTGTGTGGGTTGTTTGTTGGGAGTTTTGGGGAGGGTTTTTTTTTGTTCATTATTATTCCCAGAAGTCCAACACTGGAATGTGACTGAATTTTATAGAGTTGATTTTCCATAAAATTGAAATGGACAGACCCTGAACAAGAAGCAGCTACCACTGATCCCAATGTAACAGATTTTCATGTTGTTATAATAGACACAATTAACAGGTATTTCTATCTGCTAATCATAAAATCATAGAATAGTTAGGGTTGGAAAGTACCTTAAGATCATCCAGTTCCAACCCCCCTGCCATGGGCATGGACACCTCACACTAAACCATGTCATCCAAGGCTTCATCCTGTATTTCCCCCTCTTCATAAATCAAACAGCAAAATCCTGACAAAATCTTCCTATAAGTTTTTTTTAGGAGACATTTGTTATCTAGTGAAACTGGCCAGAAAAGCTAATGAGGGCTGTTACCAAATGCTCAAAAATTCATGCATAGGAAATCAAATCTTCTTTCAATTCTATCTTCTACTTCCTCCAATTCTCTTAAAAGACAAAAAAAAAAAGTTAAAAACCTACTTTTATTGCCTTTTGAAATTCTATGGAACTAAACCATATGAGCAAATTAAGTAGTCAAATCCTATAGATCCAGAAAATAATCAGAAGTAGTGAATGGGCTTTCATCTGAACAGGGAAAATCTAAGTAAGTTACTGTTGTCCCCACATAACCTCATGTCACTTAAGTACTCCAGGGAAGTTGTCTTCCCAAATAACTATAAAATAGAGCAGGGATTTTTTTTGAGGGCTATCATGACAGACGGGTTAGCTGTCATATTAAATCAATGCACTTGCAGCTATAAGAAGGCTCAAAGCCAAAGACAACATGCAAGTTTAGTTTCAAATCTAACATGAAATCTCCACACTAAGAAAAATAGGTTTCTTTGTGAAAACAAATAGCCCACATGCACATTGTGTATTTGTTTTAAAAACACTGTGGCACAACCTGAAAGTCATGGATGTGAGAAAGCACTACATATCCAGAATAAGAGCCCATTCTGTATGCATATATAAAAGGTACTTTAGAAATATATTTTAATTCAAGAAAAATCTATGAGTCAGAATGACTTCTCAGGACAAAAGCAATTCTTACATCTGAGAGAAAACTGTCCTACATAATAGCTTAATTAGATCTGCGAGGACACATAATTTTTAGAACTATTTTCATTGTTTTGTTTAGGAACCTCAAAGATCAGAGACTTGGGAAAATTTGACGTTATTCACTCATGCTGTCCATCTTTCAGCAAGTTTAATCTGCCCACAAGAACAGTGAATTCCAGCTAGGTACTGCTCCACACTGGTTAGTTTACACTACACTGGAGAAGGTATGCAGGAATAGGGCATGGCTAAAGGAGGTCCTAAACAGGGGGAGCTTTAAGAATACTAATTGCTAAACACTCCAGGCAAAAGGGACAGCAAAATGCTGGACTCTTCAGGTTGACAGAGTCAAGTTCAAAAACTGAAAGAAGGGGGTGGGAGAAAAGTAAAGTGGCTTTCCACTGCTGGTTGCTAGCTATGATACTGACAACAAAGAGGATAATACATACAGATATATTCTTATAGCAATCAAAATAAGTGAACTCTTAAAAAGCATTTATCTCTGTGAAATTTATCAGAACTGCAGGGCTCACCCAAACTAGAAACACAGCACTCAGACTTCTTCATATGCATGCTGGCATCTCCCTTCCCCTCGCTGCACTAGAGGTGCCTCAGAGGTCTCAGCAAAGGGAGGACACCTGCCCAGCATGACCTGACTGTGGCATCCAAGACCACATTCAATATTGTACTATTGATTTTTAACCTGCAGAAGCTGTCATCATTTACTATTTAAATTCTTCGTTGCTTGATGTTTATTGATTTCTGCCAGATTCTTTACAGTCTATCACATTTGTCAGGAAGGCTTGCCATGCATATTATTAAGAATGTTGATGAGTACAGTTTAGCAAAGAGAAGATGTACGTATGTGCATAGTGAGTGTGCACAGAAGTCTATGTGTAACATGGAAAGCAAAACTTAAATGGAGTGCTGCACATATCCAGTGGTAAATCAGTCTGATGTTCAGACTGGCAGTGCCCTTGCTGTTGAATTCTATGGCTCCCCCTTCTGAAATCTGTATCAAGAATTAGCAGTTTGTCAGTTATGCAATGGGAAAAGGTCTGTTAGCTGAAACCTTCTCTGCACTGTCCAATAATACCAAAGAAACAAGCTCAACCACTGAGCACAGATTTGGAAAGACCTCTCCCCAGAAATTGACATTTTGCAGCTCTCCAACCAGACCTAGTTTGCTAAGGCTCTCTGACCTTCCCCAGTGACAAACATAAGGAGAATCTTTGTAGGATATCTCTTGGAGAGTGCAGTAGATGCAGCCTGAAGCAGATTGTTTTGCAACATACTGAAGACAGTACCTTAGGAAAAGCTGCATTCTGCATGGGTTACTGGGGAAAACTTGCCATCATATGCATGTCACAAGAATCTACTGCCCGAGTAAGCACAAATCAAGCATTTCTCATTCCAATGGCATACGCTTTTGCCCTTTTAGTCTTATTCAACACTTGCACGTAAGTCTTCAATCCAGACACAACATGACAAAGTGAAAACTTTAGCATAGATCATTGAATTCCTCATATGTGTTTAAGAAAAGGTATAGATTATTAAGCTGCTGCCTCTGAAAAGAAAAAAATCTCTTAGCTCAGGATGTCAGCATTTCCCTTACAATCAGAAAAGCACAGATGATATTGTGAATGTGTTTTGTGGTGGTGCTGACCACAGCCAAGTAAAAGGCAAAGGAAATGTCACTCTGATGAAGAGTGCTCACAGATGAAGTTATGATGCTGCACTTCCTTGCTTCCCACCCAACGAGCCAATGCTGCTGTTCCAGAGGGGGAAAGCATCTATTAACAAGGGGTGCTGACATCTGGTAGAAAGCACTGGCCTACAGGTAATACCATGATATCAAATGGAATTTTAATGAGGAAGCATGCACAGATTTATCCAAATAAAGAGGGTGGTGACTCTGTCCATGTACTATTTCTGCATACAAAACAGTACAGTAGTTGACAGCACTAAAGTGTCTGTACCCTTCTTCCAGAGGAGCTTCCAGAGTAGCCAGCTCAACTCAAGCTGTCAGCACATTTCCATCTACTTCCTACCCTTTTTCCACATTTTAACTTCCTTCTTCTAAACTAAATGCTCAAAGCTCTGGTGAAAATACCTTGAAAGCCCTGAAGAAGAAATGAGCTCAAGATATTAAATAGTGTGAACAAACTCAAATGATGAAAATCTGTGCAATATCTATCTAGGGATGGAGAGCACCCTATAAGGAGAGAAGAAAGCAACTGAGCATGCCGAATCAAGGAGAAGCAGTTAAGAAAACTGTCCACTCTCTTTTAGAAGAGACAGGCACATTTCATCTTCTCCATTCTATACAAAACTGAACAAACTATCCACAAAGTTTAAATATTTGCTGTGAAATAATGTCAGAATCTTCCAGTTTCAGGTTTGAAGAGGTAATCAATCACCCTCTCCTAACTAAAATGTGTTAATCTAGTAAAGATGCACTGTAATCCAGATTTTTCCCCCTCCATTAATATTAGTTAGTTCTCATAAATTTAACTGTCTAAAGGTTTAGAGAGAAACCACACAGCCTGCATGCACCAGCTCCATGTGTCTTTTTTTCTTTAAATCAAATTGTTCCAATTGTGTGTTATTAGACTAATGAAAGACACAGTAGTTTAAAAAAAATAAAATACTGAGAAGGAAAAGAAATGCTGCAGTTACACTTTAATTATGTACCTACAGTGTTTAAACCAAGGAACTGACCCTGACCTCTGCTAAAAAGAAGTGGGAAGACAGCAAAACAGAACATAATGAAAACTCGCAATGAATTATCTATGCATAAACCACCCTTTGAGTTCCAAATAATCCACTGCTATTAAACGAAACATCCATGTCCAAGCAGATTCATGTTTACTACTCCTTCATGCTTGATTTTACGAGGAAAAGCAAGGTTTTCCAAACCAGTATTTCTGTGTATAAAGTGCTAAGGGATTCAATGTTAAGGGTTGTGACAAATTTATATCTATGTGGAGTATCAAGATCCTACTATTGCCTTAAAAATCTTTCAGTCCTAGTCCAGAATATGAAGGGAAGCAAGGAAAAAATACCACATGTCACATTCATGGCATCAGCTAGTCTTCCCTTGCTCTCAGCATCATCTTTACCACCAAACAAAAAAAAATCCAGCCTCAGAAATTACAAGAAGATTGTCATTAGTCCTGTCTTTATTTATTCCACTAAAAACTCTGCCAATGACCCAATGTTTCAGTTCTCTCTTCTACCAAAGTTCAGTTCTCAAAAGGTCAAATTAAAATTTTCAGACTCCTGAGGGATATAGTCCTGAAAAGTTTCCCAGTACTTTTACAGTGAAATGTTTTAACAGAATCCAAGCAAAGAATTTCCTTCCTACTAGCTCTGAACAGAGAAGCTAAAACTCCTCCATGCTGCCATTCATTTAATTTACCAAATGTGCAACTAATGTTACCTGCTTAAATCAGTGAACGGATTTGCTTCAAATGGAAGTTTTCCTACTTGAGTGAGAAATGCAAACCAAGCCAAGTCTGAAGCCTTTAACTTCAGCTGACAAGGCTTCAGAATAATAAAATATTAATCATGGTATTCTTTTTTTCTGCCTCCTTGTAAAATTGGCTGTAGTTAGAGAAGGGACACAGACCTCAGATAGGTTTGTGCTCTGATGAGAAGCCTCAGGTAATTTTTTTGGATGACTAGTTACTGTTTTGCTTAAGTGGTATAGGTCATAATGATTACCAAACTCAGGGAAGGAATATATTCTAGTGAAGGCAGCAAGAACAATAGCAGTTTCTTTCTTCCATACTAGGGAGTGGCTCAAAATTAGGCTGAAATATTAGCCTTATTAATATCACTTAACATGGCTTATTTAAATGAAGGCTTATCATGATATGGTGGTTCTTCACAGCCCTTGCATCTTTGAAATATCAAAAGACAGTTACCTGCACAAATCAGAATTTATATATATAACTAATACTTTCAGAGAGAACAATGTAAAAGGAGTCAAATTAGATATTAAGATGCTAGTTTTACTACTTGTGGAAAAAAGCTGTTTTATTATTTCATACTATTTTATTAATATAACCTTCTTATATTCACTCAAATTAGGGTATCAGTAAGAAAGATAAATGGTCTCTAGTGGTTCATTTTTCTTTATAAACCTATTACTCCTAAAAAAAAAACTTTTGGGAAAACAGTTTAAAAAACACCTCTTCACATTTAAGGGAAAAGCCATACAAAAATCAAAATAATTGCCTTAATTTAAATACTTTGACTTTTGAAATTCCAGTGAATTTCACCGAAATACTAACTTTGCTTTACAAAATAATGTGTTCTGAATCCCTTTTAAGGTGACTGACTGAATAAATTGGACTATAATACAAACGCTTGAATATAATTCACAATTTTGAGGGGAAAAAAAATCCTCATACTCCCCATCTCAACACTTGCAGGCAAAATAGCATTTTCAAATATCTCCTCAGGACACAGGAAGCACAAGCAAGGTAAAATTATTCTACTGAGACTACATTTAAAGAAAGACTGCTCCCTTATCTTTTTCTTCATTTTGAAGGGGAGGGAGGGGTGTATGTGTGTGCTTGTTTTGTTGGGGGTTTTCTGCTAACGTTTATCCTTAACGCATCAGTCTCAATGTGGCATCGAGGTTAAGGCAGCAGATTAAGACAACTCATTTTACCCCCAAATTATTTTATATATATATATATATATATATATATATATATATATATATATAAACAATGCAGAAAGGTTCTTGGGAATACCTTGTTCTGGCCAGTTTTCCTTTCCCTCTGCTCCCTGTCTGTTCAATACTGGTGCTCAGGCATCAATTGAGTGGACTCTGACCTATATTCTTTATCACTTTTCCTTCCACGCTCCTGTGTCAAGACAGCTTGCAGAATTCTGCAAAAATCCTAAGAGATTTACAGAAATCCATGCTTATTATAGACTGTTTTGTGACATGCCAGAAAAATGGCCATTTCAGAAAACTGAATACCTCTGAAGAGTATCACAGCGGTCTTTTCCATTGTCAATGCTTCCAATAGCCACCAAAATCAGGTTGAAGATTAAAAGCAAATGAGAATCACAACCTTCTGAAGAGTACCAAATGCAAGCAATGATTTGTTTAACTCAATAAACAATAATATGCTCTCATAAAATTCCTAGGAGGACTCAGACGATCTAAAATTCCCTATTAAAAGCACAAAGAAAACAGTAAATAAGAGCATACTATGCACAGAGCTTGATTAATCCCCATTACAAATTAACGGATCAAGAGACAAATGAGTGCATATATTTGGTGATGCATAATAATTACCTCAGGTGAAACAAGCTGTAGAAGTCTTTAGCAACATTCCATGAAGAGAAAATAAGCATTAGCAACTAAACCGACAAAGTTCTATACCTGCATGATGAACACTAATCAGGCAGTGTGTAACTTACAGGCCTGGCAGGTGCAGAGAAATCTGGAAGAGCACTCCAATTCCTTTGCATGATGAGACCATGCTAAAAATATGTATCAGTACCAGCAGGCAAGAGAAAAAACTAGGAAATGGCATATAAAGGAGGTGACAAGGAGGCCTCCAAGTGGGAAGAAAAATACAGACAGATGAGTTGAAAAGCACAACCATACCAAGACAAGAAAAGTCTCACATAAAAGAAACAATAACTCAAAGAACAAAAACAACTAAGAAATTAACCCCCTTGCCTAAAAAAGACTAATTTTGAACATGTTCTAACAGGAAGGGTGATCCTTCTACCTAAATCCTGGCATGGCCCAGAAAACCACCAGGGTTAGAGCCCTGCTTTTGTGAACTTCCCCACAGGCTTTGAGTATGTGACTTCATGCCTCCTTCCCAGACTTCACTGAGGTAAAATGGGAATATCAACACCTGCTCTTAAATCAGTTGTTTGTGAGAATAAATGCTCAAAGATTAAGGCATGCAGATACTGTTTATTTCATTTTTTTTCAGCCAAGAATGCTGAAGGAGCTGGCAGGGGAGCTTGCCAAGTCACTCTCAATAATCTATCGGCAGTCCTGGTCTAGAGGGCAGGTCCCTGAGGATTGGAGGTTGGCCAATAGGATGGCTCTCTACAAAACAGGCAGGAAGGAATACCCCAGAAACTACTGCCCATCAACCTGACCTCAGTGCCGGGGAAAGTCATACAGCAGATCATTCCAAGTGAGATCACAAAGCATGTGTGGGAAAATGGGGGGATCATGCCCAGTCAGCATGGGTTCATGAAGGGCAGGTCCTGCTTGACCAACCTGATCTCCTATTATAAGGTGATTTATGATAAGAGATGAGAGAAAGGCTGTGGAGATTGTCTGTCTGGACTTAGTAAAGCATTTGACACTGTGTCCCACAGCATCCTCTTGGAGACACTCGTTGCCCTGGTTAGGTGTATTCTTTGCTGGGTTGGAAAATGGCTGTATGGTAGAAACCAAAGACTGGTGGTAAATGGTGTCACATCTAGTTGGCGGCTGGTCACTAGTGGTGTCCCTCAGGGCTCAGTGTTAGGGCCAGTGTTGTTTAATCTTCACTGATGATCTGGATGAGGGTATCAAGTGTACCCTCAGTAAATCTGCTGATAACACCAAGGTGGTTGGAAGCATTGGTCTGCTGAACGATAGGGAGACTCTGCAGAGACATCTGGACAGTCTGGATCAACTGACTGTGGCCAATGATAGGAGGTTCAACAAGGCAAAGTGCCATTTAGAATGATTTCAGGAACAGTAAACACCAAAGCTCATTATTAAACCTCTCAATTTTCCTGTATTAGTGTCCAATGCAGATTATCTATTTACCTAAGCTTCACTCAAAATGTAGTCTCATCAAAATAAAAGTTATTCCTCAAACTGGCAATGTAACCACTACCACCTTCAGTTTTAACAGCAATGGCCATCTCTGTTTTATTAGAACTGAGGAGAGAAAAAGGATGCATTCCATCTGACTACTCTAGTGAGGTAATGCAGGGAAATATTGCAAATACTGGCTACAGTTTTCAGTGTATAAACATAGATATAAAATCTACTACAGGATACAGCAAAGTAATAACCTTACCACTCAAAAAGAAAGGTGACATTTTAACTGAAAAAGATCATTTTAGGATTATATGGTTCAGCTGAGCTGTTATTTATTAAGATATATTACCTAGGAATATCCTTTATCTTGACATTAATACTTGCAGGACTGAGTAGAAAGCAAAAACAGAGTACACAGTAGCAGTATATTTCCCCCTTAGCCTTACACTACAAACAGCACAAAAAATTCATATTCACCAACCAGGTAAAAGACTCATGCTCAAATATGTGTTTCAGTATGTGAATTGAGTGCATTTTTGGGATGGGAAAGGAACAAGGAGGAAGAGATCATGACAATGATGAGAACAATGCAGATTCACAAATGCAGCTGGAATGAGAAGCCTGTCTTATCATGCATGTTGATAAAAGACACTTGAGTTAGCACCAAACAGAAAATGTTCCTACCTGACAGGGAGCCGGGCCCTCTGAGACAACAACAGTTCTGTGGGTCCACTGAGGTTCATCTCCCCATCCTGAAATGATACCTGGGAAGCACCCTGTTGAGAGATTTCAAAGCACATTTTTAGACTATTATGTATTTAGGCATATATATTTTTTGAGTCAATATTTGGGAGAGAAAACAAGTCATAAGTAACATCATCTCACTGACAGTGAGGACTGAAAAACTCTTTCTGTATGCAATGCATGTGACACAGCATACAGAGAAACAGGAGGGGATCTAAAGCTCTGCTCTTCACACCAGAGTCCCCCCATGCTTCCACTGCAGAAGTTCACAGTACTGCTTCCTTACCTGCCTGTCTAACCTGAATATCACTCTTTCCCACAATAGGTCACCTTCTTCCTGCAACAGACTCCATAGACCATGGATAAACCCAAGGGCTTTTTTCCCCTCCTCTTTCTATCCCTTGGAAGAATTTATCTGGTAAAGACATATTTTCGCAGCTACTTCACAGACAAAGAAATGTAACAAGTTGTCCAGACACAAAAATACAGCTTACACAGGGACCTGGCATTAATGCTAAAGTTCTTGAAAACCATGTTTTGGCTTTCTTTTTGTGATCCTTAGACTCTCAGTGTTTGCATTTTTTTTTTCATACTGGGAGAGGGAAAGAGGTACCAATGAGATAAGACCACTGTCAGCAGGTGATATATTAGCTTTAACGTACTGTACTTCGTTACAACCCTTATGGCAATAATGTAAACAGAGCAAAATCCGTAACAAAGACCTTCGTTGGAGAGGTCACTTCTGTCAACTCCACAACAGGAGTATAGCTGGAAGACATAAATCTTCAGCTGTCAACACACCAAGAGAATTCAATTCAGAGCTTGATCTTAACCAGATAAAGCCTAAAGTTAATAATTATTTTTTGTTGTTGCAGTGGTACAGTTTCCCAGTGTATATACTTGCCACATCAAGTTGTCTCAAGGCAGAAGGTTGCAACATTATACATTAATTCCAAAGAACAAAGCCAGCTAGATAGGTAATTTAATTTTCAATAAAAGCTCTACACTGTATATTAAAACTTCCGATGTCTCTCAAAAGGTGGCTCTACTCCGAAAGATGGCTTTAAAGGTTTGGTGCTTTCAGTCCTTCAAAGATCTGCAGAACTCATTTTCAGTTTATAAGAATCAAGAGAGTTGTGGGACAGAGTTGGTTGTTTTGAGTTCTAAAAAAAGAATCATGATCAACCTTGCAAGCAAACCCTTACAATATAAGTCAAACTGGATCCCTTTTTGGTTCACACACTGCTTTTGAACCCACAATATTGGTATGGTTTTCTTTGTGTGTTACTCAGAGCACAAGCCAACAGATTTGGCTTCCACTGCAAGCCAAATATAGCTCACTGAAAGTGAAATGATGTCACTAATGGAAGAACTAGTCTAGGAAATGTATACTGAGTATGTGCCATCTTTTCCAATCACTTTTCACAGTGGAACCACATGTCAAGGAACAATTCTTGTTACATGACGCATATTACACACTAACCTCATAAATCAGGAACTCAACCTCAAGTAAAAACTTCAATCTCTTGTTCATATTTTACAGACTGATTGTCAGTTTTTCAATAGCAGAAGGATTAATGACCCTGACTCCCAAAAACCTGACTCAAATTCAGCTGACAGCGTAATAGATTTACAGTGACAGTACTGCAGTTTCCACTTAGGAAACAGGAATAAAAAGCAAAATGGTGTGGTAAAAACAAAAGCCAATAAAGCACATGCATCTAAGAACATTGGAAGTTTTAAAATTTATTTACATAGGGGTATTTTGAATTAGGCAACTTTTCTTAGTGCTGTGAAAAGCACATTCTTCAAATTAGAACTGAAGCAGAGGAGAGGGATCCCATTAAGTAACAGCCCTCTGCTAACAACTGTAAATGAAACACTTGGAATAGACTGATATTCATTATGTGACAACTCTTAAATTAGGTAAACGTGCGTGTGTAACAGTGGAATGAGTGAAGAGTACATGCCAGTCACATTTTCTGTTCTGTGAACATGCACAGTCTTCTCAGTTCAATAGTCAGTATGGGTATATATTATCCCCAACAATAAATATGCCGGATTCAGAATCAGCTAGGTTGGAAAAGACCTTTATGATCAAGTCCAACTGTTACCCCAGGACTATGAAAGTTTCTGTCTAGAAAAACAGACAGGGAAGACAGAACTCATTGAAAATGGTAAAATCAGCTGGTTTTATTTGAAACAAAGGGTGCAGCCTATAGCAGGTAATACAGCAGATGGCTGCCCTGACAGCCAGGCTACTGACCAGCCCCTTGCTCTGTTTTCTCACTATCATGACAACCCAGAAACCCTGGATTTTCATATTAAGTAAAATAAATCCTGCACCAGATCATTTTTCTAACTAAGCTCTGGTTCTAGTGTAGTTTTGCACTACATTTTAGCTAAAAAAAAAATAGTTTTTTTGTTGAGGTAGTTCCACAGGAAAATTTTGCACATTCACCCAAGAGTGGACAATACCACCCAGTCCAGTAGAGAGCTTTAGAAATATTCATGGGCCACCAGTGGCCCTAAAAGGGCCCTAGTTCACTTCATTTCTCCCTTGTAGGCTCAGAATACTATTGTTAAGACTTCTTGTAAGTTTGCAGGAAGTATAAAATTGCAAATATATCACTTCCTAGAAAAGCTATGTTGCAAAAAAAAATCTTCTACTTGGAAAAAGAATTCTTATTGAACAATAACACATGAGGCTAATCTCAGACAAATTTACACATAGGAAGTCTGCATAAACAATCGGAGAAAATCCTGAGAGCAGGGTATACTTGGAGTATAAAACAGTCAAATGATAACAATAAACTTTAAGGAAATAAATAAGATCTATTAATAGCAGAAATACACATGGAATCTATTCAAATTAGGAATGGAGGAGTGCAGTACACCCAAGGGAAAGTATATCCGAAACTTTCCTTTAATGACAAAGTTAAAAGTGAAAATATATGTCTAAAGTTCCATTTTACTGTATTGCATTCCCTGAGGGCATCAGCTTTTTAAAACAAAGGAAATGCATCCAAACCCTAAAGCAGAAGGTCACAGAGCAGGGTGGCAGGCTGCAGAGTTCACTCTCCCTACTTGGCCAACAGTAAACCTTCTTCTAAGAAGGTTCAGTGGGAGTTCAGATCCTACCAACATAACAAACAGTCAGATGCAAGGAAACCTGGGAAGGGCGAAAGGAATGCTTCATTTACAAATGCAGGAAATGTCCCATCTTGCTCTCACAACAGAGAATTTTAATTACTATATTTTAAAATTGAACATTTTTAGCAACACTTTCAGGATAATGTGAGCATTTCTGACAGCCAGAGTGAGTTCAAAAAGCCACAGCACTATTTTTAGCTTTAAAAATCAACACTTTCATAAATATTCCCAAACCGATAAGTCCATATTACAAAGTAAAGGTGTTTACCTTTAGTTACAGCAACAAATGCAACACAAATGCAGCTGACACTGCATACAGAAGGTGATGCCCAGGACCATATAGCTCAAGGAATGCACATCATGGCCATTTTTCATTCAGTAATAATATAACCAAGCACAGGTCAAGATATGATAGCCCTATTTGAATCAAAGTTTCGTGCATCCTGATGTAACATCCAGCAGTTGGATACAGTCCTGTTCCCAAGTTCTAGCCTATTGTACATGACTGTTACTCAGAAAGGCTTCTCCAATGGGTCACTTTGATCTGTTGGGACAAAAGGTAAGTTTCCTATGTCTGTGTGTTTCTGAAATGGCTAAGAAACTTTGTTTGACCACTATAACCAGTGCCCATCATTACAACATTCCTGTCACCCTCAAACTGTAAAAAAACGAATGCAGCAAATCACGACTTTGAAAAGTGTTTTAGACTAAAAACTGGTTCCTAGATTTCCTCATTTGGCCTTAAACCTGCAATGGGCCTAATCAAAGATGTGGCCCTAAAATCCTACATTGGGAAAAATTTTTTTATTATTATTACTTACAAAGTACTATCAGATAGTCAGGCTATCACAAGGCCAGGGAATACTCTGACAAGTGAAATACATTACAAGTTATCAGTTAGCTGAAACCTGTTTTTAGAACACCTCTGCAGAAGAAATAATTTTCTGAGGAAAAATGTTAAAAGCAGGGGCTCCGAAGAGGTTAAGCACTAGACACTGAAAATACCAACACAAAAGTCAAAGTCATTAAAATATTACATATGAAAACAAAGTTGGTATCAATATATGGTTTCATCTGCTTAGCTAACCTTTCATTACCAAGCTAATACCAGACTATCTTTCTGTTCACACAGCTTTACCACTTCCTGAAACATATTTCAGAATGGTTCAATATTGCAAAAGCATGCATAATAATACCTCAAAAAATGTCCAGTTTAATCTTATTTTAACATACAACTTTCCTTTTTTTATTATAACAAAACATCAAATATCCTTTTAAAACCAAGTAATAATAGAAAATGGAGTAAGTTGCTCAGTATGCTGCTAAACATTACAGAGCATGTCTGAAAGAGAAGACGCTGATCAACAGACATGCAAGCTCTCATACTTAAACAAGTGTATTTATAACCACACATTATTTATCTCAATTAAAAAATTCCTAATCATCTAACATTCCCACAGTACTGCCATCACCAGTATATAAAGGATGAAAGCCAATGCAAAACAGGCTAATAAAATGCTGCTAAACTGAAAGAAAAAAAAATTAGAGTTTGTTACTGCGTATTTCTTATTTTTCCAGCAGTGTGATTTAAATCACTCTAACTCCAGAAAACGTGGTATTTTTAAACAGCTTACAATACTTCATTTCACTTACTTATTAAACTACATCATCCTCTCATCTATTCAGAATGAAATCCATTTGAAATGGATAATTGATGCAATTGTGCAGTATCTACAAATGCAATTAATCACTTGCTAAAGATGACTTTTAGGTAGGTAATAAATATGAAAATTAGAACTGTGCAACCTTCTCTCAAGGTTGTCAGTTGAAATGGACAAATTCTACTGGACTGGCAAAAGATATTTTGGAATATAAGAATAGCTGTACATATTCAGGTACTTTTAATAATATGTAAGCGGATTCATGTTTAATTAGCGCAGCACAAAGAAAAGCCATAATATAGAATGTTTTTAGCAATTACACGACAGTTTCAGGAACCACAGTAGCAACATTTCTCCCTCTCAACTATCAATGGATTTCTTGAGTACTGTAGTGAGCTGTGGTCTCAGCACTTGAAAAGATATTTTAAAACCAAGGGCATAAATAGACACCCTCCTGGGAATCAATCTTTAGTAAGAAACTATCCCCCAAAATAGTTTGCTAAAAAACTCTTTGTTGAGGATTATCATTACAGCTGAATTGTACTGCTGGACAGATATTCTGTGCTGTTCAATGCAAAACTCAAGCTGGTTGAAACCCTCTTCCCTGGTAGGTCCAACTGCTCTGGGCAACTCCAACTAACTGCTGAAGCAGATTAGAAGCAACTGCATCACACACGCAACTCAAGCGAAGTACTCAGTATCATCGTGAAAACTGGGATAGGAACATCTTATGCACAAACATGTATTTTCAAAATAATTGCTTATGCCTTAGCTCAGTGGTCAACAACTTCTGCCAGAAGTTTATGAGGGCAAAGCCTCAGTAGTAAACAGGGTGCACTCAACACTGAGAAGCCAGGGAAACAAACAGTATGTTATGGGGTTAAGTACAGGAGACAATGTTTTCTCCCCCCTAATTAGCAGTGGTCCAAAGTCAGCAAGCACACTGAAGCCCCTGCTTTCTACAGAGGTAAGACACTGTTAAATATCAAACACAGTTCACATGGAGAACAGGAGTCTGCAGGAACTGAAACTAAGGAGCTCTTCAAAGACACAAGCTACACCAGCCAGTTTCTTACCTCTTAACTCCCACTGAGCTCTCCTGGAAATGCTCACCCTCTATATGTAAAACACACCTTGCCAATACCAACCTTAAAAATGTTCTCCTCAATACTTCCTGCTCTACCTACTCCCAAGTTGTTTCCACTGTTAACCATCCAAAAATCCAGGTAAGGAGTGCTCTTTGCATGGAAACAGCCATGCTCTGCTTCTTAAAGTCCTAGGCACACAGTAAATTCTTCAAGGGCAGAAAGGGTTATTTTAGGCCCGGAGATCAACATTGTTACATATAATTTTGGTCATGAAACTTTCCAGGGGTCCTCAGATCAAAAACATTACGGGGGAGGGAAGTAAAGTCCATGAGTACTAGAGTTCACACCTTTCTTGGCAGTTGTTTTGCATGGGTGAAGGGAAGGAAGAGGTGCAGCTTGAGTGCCTAAGTACTTCCCATAGTGAAGGGCTCAGCGGAAAAGAAAAACGGAAAAGTTGTCTCAGTTAAAAATCTCCAGAAGCAGCTTTCTTGCACATAAAACTCTGGAATTAAGCCCAACATTTTAAGAATTTCCAGGGTGAGGTGTGAGCAATGTCTTTTTCAAAGCAGTAGAAAGCTGCTTTGAAAAGCATTGATAGCATATTGATAAATATTTGCATTTAGCACTTCTACTGGCCAAGAACCAATTCTTGAAGTAAAAGGAAATGTTTCAGTAGGGGGAATTCAAAAACAAACCACCCACCAAAAACCCACACACCAAAACCAACCAAAAAACCTATTGGAAAGATAAGTAATACACTAAATGTGTGCAACTTTTAGAAGCTGTCACTATTAGAGTAATTACTGAAAGGATGGAGTACGTGGCCAGCCATACAACCATTGGCACCTTTAAAACAGAGGATATATTAGCCCTCTCCCCCATTTATCATGCTGATTTAATTGCCTACAAGCCCTCTGCCTGCACTGAAAGCCAAATGGACGCTACAAAGCAATGTTAGGAGGTCAGTGTACCTGAGCCAGTACAGTTTGCATCTCAGCAAGATTATTAATTTAAGATCATCTATACTTCAAGAGTATTTAAAAAGATTCTGGCTGATTTGAAACATGGCAACTCTTATGCATTGGTATTAGAGCTAATGTAGAGAGATCCTGAGATTCTGTTAGGATACTTACATTCACATTTTGTTTACCTTTTGAGTTAATTATATTTTAAGGACTATTGCTAAATTTGCTATTCAGAAATCCATGGCTGCTCCCTTATTTATAGAGAATATTTACCAGTGCTACTAGCAATACAAGACAGTGAAGAAGCAGGTGTTTCCAAGCTAAATCTTGTGATTTCTTCTGCATCATCCACTTGGAGACAAAAATCTGTGCTCAAAAAAAGCACACAACCCTTGGACATAAGAGCTACTATAAACATTATCTGTGAGCATTCCCGTGGCAACAAGCATCATTTAAGAAGTGCACTATCATTAGCTCTACAAACGCACATTAATCCCTTCTCGTCTGGAAACTGCCATTGGGCAAGTAATACTGCAAAGACAGGAAAGAAATTAGTATTTCTACAAGAAAATCCACCAAAGTTTCTCAGGCCCAGAGAACATCAGCATTATCTTCCTCAGCTTGACTCAATTTTTTTAAAACTCCCAGGATCTTTAGTTGAGGAAACCTTTTACAAGAGATTTGCAAAGTACAAATCTGTGTTTTAACTTCTTTCTTATTTGTGTAAACAGGAACTGGTTGTATTCCTTTTTAAAATGAAATAAAAAATCTCTGAAACCTATACACATTACATCAGGATGATTTCTTCATGAAAGTATTACGTAGTGAATACCTAAATCTTATCTAGACAGTCTTAGGTATGATGCCACCTCACCATGTTCCCCAAAAAAGAGGATCTGCATTTTATTCTAATTCTCAGCACTTAAAGAAACTTAACAAACCCAAACCAAAAAGAACAAATAACTGAAACAAACAAAAAAACCCAAACCACCACAAACCCAAGACACACCTAATGAACAATACAGAAAAAAAACCCAAACAAACAATCCTTTTCAAATGTAACTGCACTACCAAATCAAAACTGCCAAAATCCCTTAATCATGCTTAGCTGTCTCTGTCATCCTATGAAAATTCTTGTGCATCTTCACCATCACCACCAGTGTCTGTGAGCAAACAGTAGCGGTTTCTAAAATTTAAAACACACACCAATTTTCAAGGTTAAAAACCGTAATTCACTAAAGATTATATTTAATATTTTGCTGCTAATTCTCTTTATGAATGGAGTGTATAATGTGATACCTTAAACAAGTTAGGCTGGTCAGCAGGAATCCATAGTTCTGTTGTTTACCTAACAGCCAAAAAACCCAAATTGTTACCATTCATCAGCCTGCTAAGCACTGCTCAAAGCCTGCCAGAGCAAATTTAAGCTTTGTTTTAGATCAGGGATCTCTACTCAGTCCTTTGGAAGTTATCAGTAACATCAATAACATGCTGTGATGGTGTAAGAATGCTCAGTCTTGCTTAGAAGCCACTGTCACAGCCACATTCAAATCCAGACATTCAGTAACTAACAGCAGATGAAACTTTGAAAAAGCCTTTCAGTGATCACATTGCCCACATCTTCTCAGATACGCGTTTCTGCAGCACAACATTAATTGGTGATAGCCTGAGAGATCCCTTGTACCAGTGAACAGTGGATCCCGCTCACATCGCAATACCTGAAGAATCAGGCCTACCTCTCCTCTCAGCAGACAGAGCTGTGCTGTGGAAGATGAGGCTTAGCTGAAGCACCACTCTGCTTCACCTGACCTGGGTTTGCCACTTGCAGGTTTTTTTTTCCTCAGAGTACAGCATATGTTAGCAATTGCTAGCTGTGTTACTGCTATTCCTCATATGGGATTATCATAGTGAAGCAACAGCACTGATTAATCAATTAGCATGGATTCATTAGAGAAGAGATGAAAGACAGGGCAATGTAATTGTGTTTACTGAACAATAGATGACAGTGTGCTTAAAGCCCAGGATTTCTAATAATACATAGCCACCTAGTATGATATATACATAACATTAAACTATTTAGAACAACCTCAGAGACAACAATCAAAATGTGACTCTTTGCTTGTGTGCAAGCAATGCAGGAGCCTGAAGAATGTGTAGAGGTGAGTGAACACAAGACAGATGGTGCAGCTAGATTAATATTTTGGCTTTAAACAAGTCTTTGTAGAACAGCTACATCATTTCCTGTAGTCCAGTATGAACAGAAGCTTTTTCTCCAGATGTCTGAGGTGCACATCCTTCACTGCCTACCCTTGTCAAAGGTCGAATACTGAACTGACATCAGCAATTAAAAAACATGAATACCAAACTGCCAGACACATCTTGTATTTCAATATATGACCCCCTTTAGGCACTAATGCAATAGCCAAAGACCCTTTCTTCTCTCTAATGGTGGTAGACAGACTAGCCAGTAATGCATATGGATATCAAGAGATGAGACAAGAATTAATTTCTTGAAAATATGGTGCAGTCAGGAGGTACTGAAATATAGCTTCTGCTACACTCTGAAAGGATAAAGGCTAAACAAGAATGTAAAAGGTTACAGAGAAAATGTGTTGGTAAAAATTAACAGTAGAAAGTATGCCTGGAATATTCCATGAAAACAAAAATCTTCACATAAATCAAAGATCAGGTCCCATGAGAGACCCAATCTATGGTATGACTAGGACTTGAATGCTCTCAGAAACCCACACTCACCAGTGTTTTCCTTTCCTGAGATGCTTCCACAACATCCCAGGTAAGCACAGTTTGTTATTAGCGTACAGCTCCCTCAGCTTGGAACACAGCCCTTGAAGACAAGGTACTAAAAGTTTCATTGCCTGTCCAGATTAAAGGCACTTTCATTTATTCTGGGAGTGAAGTAGTCCCTCTCAACTTTGTGGCCTGCAAATCTGTTTACTTTTCAGAAGATTCAGGCAATGATTTAGTTGAAGACTTATCAGCTGGCTTCAGTCTAAGCGGCTTATTGAGAACAGTCTGAGCATCATCCTACAGGCATCTAATATTTAACCATTTTTTCCAAATTTTAAGAGATGTTAAATTCTCATAATAATTTTTTATACATATACATACATACTATAAATATGTGTATCTGTAAGACAAGGGGTAATGGGTTAAAACTTAAACAAGGGAGGTTTAGGTTGGATATAAGGAAGAAGTTCTTTACTGTAAGGGTGGTGAGGCACTGGAATAGGGTTCCCAAGGAAGCTCTGAATGCTCCAGCCCAGGCAGTGTTCAAGGCCAGGCTGGACAGAGCTTTGGGTGACATGGTTTAGTGTGAGGTGTCCCTGCCCACAGCAGGAGGGTTGGAACTTGATGATCTTAAGGTCCTTTCCAACCTTAACTGTTCTATGATTCTGTAAGTTGCAGGTGAAGTTCTTCTAAAATCATATCTGGTCACAAAGATACTATGGAAGTCTCACAATGTATCTCAGTACAGGAAGGAACTACTTCTCTTAGGAATTCTACTCCCTCCTAGGCTCTGAGCATTCTCCAAACCAAATTGGCAACCTTATTTTTTTAACAAAATTCACCAACAGGTTGGACAGGGAGCCATCATGACAGCCTAACGTAAGTTGGTCTTGCCAGGCCTTTATTTGACAGGTAAACCCCAAACTAGAGACGCTTTCAACTCAATTTCTCTATTGGCATACTTTAAACCTAGCTCTAAGAAAGAACTTGTCAGAGGAAAAACGGGTCATCAGACTTGAAGATGTCTCTGAGGGCCCATGAGAACATCTTAACCTAGACAGTATCAAACAAATTCATACGGGTTAAAATTTTGTCTGAATCTCTCCAAGGAATTGAGAGTTGCCTGCCTTCAAATGGAAGAAAACACACTGCCCTACATAAAGCCCTTGATCTTGATCCCAATTCTCAATGAAAATTAAGGCAACTGCATAGCATTTTAATTCTGTTGAAATGTATACAAAACCTTATTTTAGGATCTGAAATTACAGGCACAGTGTTACCCTGAATTTACAAGTGGGTATTATTAATAAACCTGCGTTGACTCCTTTGAGCCAACACATTACTATCACTGGCTTACCTTAAAGCTAGCAGGCAATTTAAACTAGAGACTGATCACCTGAGAGTACACTGTTATTTCCAACAAATCCTTATGAATCATAATGGTATTTTCAATTTCTCCCAGGATTTTTAAAAGTCATCAGAAAATAACCTTTCAGAAAATGATCCGGTTTCATGTTAATTATTAACTACATCTTGAAATAACAGCACTGGTTAGTAAATAATTTGACAGCACTAAAAATTGCAGTGGAAGAAAACAGAATTTCTCACATAGTTGAAAGAAAGAGGGGTGAATGGAGTATCGTAAGCAAACCTGTATCAGCATATTCACTGGGAATAAAATAGAACAGAAATAATAAAACCATAGAGATGAATTAAACACAGGATATTATGGCAAGCACAATTTTACTTACTGATCAGATTATGAGGGAAACGATCTTAGCTAGAACGCTGACATCCATGGATTGTTTTAAAATCATTTAAAGAAAAATAAGCAAAGGAAATCAGAGAGGTGAACTCATTTGCATGCTACAAAGTCAGATTTGCCAAAAGAAACTGCTTTTTTAAGGTTAGAGATGGACTTAATTGCACCACAGTTATCGACCAGTAACAGCATCTTTAATTGCAAGAAAGGTCAGAGAACACATTGCTGTTGCTTAGGTGTGCATGACAGGCAACACGAACAAATAATTCTGTTTGCTCTTTGTTACCTATTTGAGTCAGTTCCTCAGACAGTGGTACAAAACAGAAGAAGGTGAAGCAAACTGTAGTGAAAAGCTGTTTCATGAGCAGACCCAGAAGCAACACAGAGAAGGTGTTCTTGGAAATAAGGCAGCTAACAGACCTGTTTTACATGTAAAGCAGAAGCAGCCTATTCAAAAACAACCAAGCAACCAACCACACACATAAACAAAAAAAGACCCCAAGCCAAAACAAAAATGTGACAAGGTTCAATACATCTGAAGTACTTTCTGGTGCTTCTGAGCTAAGGCATGTGAAGTGAGATTGATTTAAACCCCAGTATTGCCTTACTCTACAATTTCCTTGATTTTAAGAAATGTGTTGACAGAAAATTTGAGTGACCTTAACAGTAAGTTAAAAAGGTTTTTGATGTTTGTGCATTATTTAAGCTTTAAACTTCAGTACGATATGCTTTTATTTACCAGTTAAATATTTCAAATATTATTACTTATGAATAAGCCCAATATGAATTATCTAGGTTGGATTATAATTAGAAATACTTCACAACCAGCAATGCTGCAAGAGCAGCAGCATATTGTGGGTGAAGGGGTAGTTGTTTTCTGTAGGGTTTAGTTTGACTCTTTCAGGAAAAAAGATTACCTGTGCCTGAATTATATAATTTAGAAAAGCAAATTTGTAAGTATTTTGTACAATGAAGTTTCTTATGCTATCACACAGGAAAGCAAAGCTTTAAGACTTTATAATTGTCATATAAAAATCCAAACCACTGCAAACTCCTAGGCTTTGCTTGCATCTTTACCATTTTCAGCACTACTGATATGCATATTTAATGGATGCACTTTTTACAATCCTTTTAAAGGCTCCACTGATTACAATCACTGTAACCTATTCTAGGTATTCAATAGACATGATCTTTCCTTCTAGATAGAAAATGTAGGAAGAAAAAGCTTCAGTGAGTTACTTTGTGAAGAACAAGGTAGACTTCCTAAAGAAAGGCCTCTCATTCAGAGATGAACTTTACCAAATTCAAAACCAACTGACAGAAGCATTCAGGGCTTTCTTCTGAAAATGAGCTTAGTCTAAGACCCGGTACATCACGCAGGCACAAGCAAAACATCCTAGACAAAAGTAGCTCCCCGTAGACAAAAGGATCATGGAGGGAATGGGATTTTTTCAAGTATTTGTGCATAATCTCATGCAGGGCTTTAAATCTCAACAAAAAAAAAAAAGCATGCTGAATTTGCCTTAGTATTTTAATAGGAAGTCCTGGACACATGAAAGAAAACAGTGGAAAAACAGGGTAATACTGATCTGTGTTGCTAAACCAATGCACTGCTGCATTTTAAGCTACTCAGAACTTCCCCAATACACATTCAACTCTTGTACAGCGGTAATGGAGTGATGAAGCCCAGAGATCATAAATGCAAGGGCCTGGGGAGTTGAACTTCTACTCAAACACCAGTCCAAACAGTTTGTTTTTCTCAAGTGTGAGCTGCTTACAGCACAGTGTTTCGAGCACTGAATGAGTCCAGGTTCTAAAAGAGGAACTTTCTATCTGCTTCGTCCTCTTCCAGCAAATTAAACCTTTCCTGTTTAAATGGTTATAAAAGTCAATAGCAACAAGTTTAATTAGCAAATCTTCACTGGAACTTAAAGTGGAACCCAACCAATATAGCGTCAGGAATAATTTATTTTCCTTGTGCAAGAATCCGCACTGCTGTATCCAATTTAACAGCTACAAGCATCACCAGGTCTGGAAAAGACAAATACAAGGATGGAGAGAGCTGAATACAAGCTGAAAAAAAGTTTGAACAGTTGGGGTTGGTTTTGGTTTTGTTCCTTTGGTTTTTGGGGGGTGATTGTTTGTGGATGGTTTGGTTTTGGGTTTGTTTGGTTTGGGTTTTTTGGCATGGTGGTGTTTTTGTATTTGATGAGGGTTTTTTTTCTTTCAAGTCTGAACTGCCTTACATCTTTTTAACAGTCAAACAGGAACTGTTTACCATATGAAAGCAAATATTATTTCTGTTGTTATGGCTATTTGGACATCTGATAGCCTCAGGCAACCCAAAGGGGCCTCAACAATAACAGCTCAACTTAAAAGTCAAAGGGCAGATACCTTTGAAGTGAGAGATGACACAGAAACAGTTGTAGACCTTGAAGTTTGGTCCTGAACACTTCAGAGTATATTTCATTCATCCTCACAACGCTCTTGAAGGCAGAATAGGCACATTTGATCACTGGTGGTGCTAAATGTCAGAAAAACCTAACAGTAAAACCCTCTTCTTACAACCTCCTCTAGGGAAAGGCTATCAACAGTTCATTTCAGAAGGGTTCAGTGCTCTGGCAAATAGCACTGGGAATATGTCTTGTGGATTCTCAATTAGCTTGCAGAAGCTGTTAATATTTTGTGAACTAATTAGCCTTCATTTTTTAAAACAATTCTCTGATAAACATGAGTGACAATTCTTCAGCATCCTGCTGAACAGGCATAGAAGTTTTAAGGTATCAGTCTATCAAGACTCATGAGCCCATTTCAAACTAGTGGAAAGGACAACACTGGATTTCCAGTTCTGCATTTTGCTTCATTTGCAGAGCCCTACAACACAATACAGAACACAGCTGAAGTACTCTCTTGAAAATAAATCATGGGTTCTAGGAGCAAGTAGTTTCAAGTTGGATTAACAATAGAATGGGAAGCCCACAGCCAGCTCTCCTGGGTCTTTACTTACATTCTACAGTGGTGGCAATACCTCTTAGCGCAGGAAAAAAACAAACCAGCAATTACCTTTCTTCTGGGAAAGGGGGAATACAAGCCACAGGTAAGACTGTGATCCCAGGAAAAGACCTCACCTTGCCACTTGAGCAAAATCGTGGCTTTTTGTGCAATTGCTGCTTCTCAACAGTAAGGAGAGGTGCATAAAGGTGTAGAAAAGGTTTCTATCAGGGTGTAAAAGCTGTTACATATTATATGTTTTCAAAGTTTCTCTAGGGACTTGTCATTCCGTTTTAAATCAAAGATTAACAGTAACGGTGCACCCAAGAACTGTACCAGTGAGAACACATTGCCACTGATACTTCTTCATTTTTTTGATAAAGACAATAGCTTCAATCTGTGGTCAACAGACTTCTAAATTCCTTGACTACTTTTACAACTTCATAAAAGGTACTGTGAAGATCTAGCTTACTGTCTTCACTGGAAAACTTTTGGGAGTCCACAAACCAGGAAAAGTGAAGTTATAAACCATACTTCAGATTATAAATTGGTTGGCATTTCTGACACTGGCAGAAACAATCACTTCTCCCTTTTTTTGCTAGTGAAAAGACAGAGAGTTCATGGGGTTTTTTGTTTTTCATGAAGATAAAACTGAGATGTACTAAGAACTGCTGCTGGTTTTCCTCCTGGATTCACTGTGGATTTATTTATAGCAGGGCTTTCTACCTTTATCTGCAAATGTCACAACTGAGCTAGTGACTTTATACGGTTTCTTGGTTTAATAACTGTGGTAGATACAGCACATGTTCTGCCTCTGCCCCTCTCTGAAAATAAACAAAACTAATCAGGTCTAAAACCTAGTTTATATCTCACTGTTCATACCGAACAGAGAGAGTTGGGCACAGATAACCTAATTTTCACCTGTTTCTGCTTACTGCATATACACTAACTCAATTTAGATTGATCGCCTCATGTGTGCAGGCTTACTACAGTGGCACAAGGGTACTACATCCATTCAGCTTAGTTTTTAAGAAAGACAAACCAAGATGAAATGTTGTTCATGCTTCTTTTTAATTTTATTTTAGCTCTTTGTTTATCTCCTCACTTCAAAGCACTTCCAATATGAGGCACAGTTTCAGTGTGACAACTTTGTAAAATTAAAATAGAAAAAATGTGCCAGCATCAATCTGCTTTACATTGGAAAGCACAACAGCCTTGAGACAGAAATGACGACTTATGAGAGCAAGCTATAATGAACCCAGAAGTGCTATCTGCAGTAGGAAATATATATTCAGCTGGAGGCTGAGCACTCCTGACACAATTTGTCTTCTTCAATTGGAGCATCTTGGTTCCCAGTTGCAAGCCTGACTCCAAAAGCAAGAGAAAGTTATCAATAAGCATCCCCACAATTCTGTTGGTTACCATTTCTTATTTGACTTGAAGCTACTTCAAGTCCAAATTAGAAAAAACTACAGCACAGAGCAAAGCTGAGCCTCCAGGAGACTTCCCTTGCCTCTGGCCTGCCACTGGCTGGCCAGGAAGGAAGGAAGAAAGCCACCCCAGCAGTGGGAGCCCCCACCAACCCAGGACACACAAGCCACTTGCCCCAACACAAACCAGGGTAGCCCACCCAGGCACAGTGCTGGGGAGCTGGAGCAACTGCAAACACCTGAGGCTGTCAGAAAGGACCAAGTGGCAGGGCCAGCCCATCCTCAGTAACCCTCAGACCCTTTCAC
This sequence comes from Melopsittacus undulatus, assembly GCF_012275295.1. Lineage (NCBI taxonomy): Eukaryota > Metazoa > Chordata > Aves > Psittaciformes > Psittaculidae > Melopsittacus > Melopsittacus undulatus. The sequence goes on from NC_047534.1 coordinate 36,686,214, forward strand.
GAACAGAGTGGCCTTGCTATAGCAGGGGAAACATCCCAGTGCACAGGAGGACTCCAAGCCTGCAAAGCAGCTCCCAGTTCCCCAATTTAGGAAAATCCAGATCTCATGGCAAGACAAGCACGTCACTAAATATGGTCCCACTTAAGTGGGAGATTAGAGAGGGTTAAGGGTCTGATCCCAACAGTACCAGTAAGAATCAGTGGTAGGTAGCTGAGTCCTTCTCAAATTTCAATGTTTCTGGAAAATAAATATTACTCTAGTGAGTTGTATTCTCGGACTCCTTTGCACAGACAAACTTTCATTATCTGTGAAATGCAATATTTATCTAGTTCCTGTTCTTTTCATAACAATGTATCTGAGGCATAACCTCAATTCTCGTAATTCCTTGTTCACAAAGGGCACCACATGAACATATATGCTATATATGTCAATAAGCGGGTAGAATTACTTTCTATTACTTTCCAAAGAAATTCTTTCCTGCTATAAAGACCTTTTTGTAGGCTTAGAGACATTTTCATCTTCTGCTGAAAAAAGTAGGACTTTTCTCCTCCCCTTTAAAAGCTGGTGAATCCCATGAACTTGCTTTCTAACTTTAACCTGTACCATTTTACTTAATACATGTTTATCAAAAGCCTAGATTAATTATTCCAGCTATTTAAAAAGCCAAATAAACAGGATTTAAATTGTATATATAAATCAGACAGTATTCTTTTCCATTTGATTTTTCAGGTGCAAACTAAACAGAATTGCCAATCAGCCCTAAATGTGTATGTTTGTCATTAGAGTGAAATGCTAGCAGCAGTGGAACAGAAAGCCAGACCTGAAATAATCTTATTAATTAAATAAATTAAAAAAGGAGTATTTCTGTGGTAAACATGATGATCATATGAACATATTAATATTCAATGAATTGAAATATTGAATTATTTTAACAAAAATCAAATCACTATAAACCTAGAGCCTGATGTTAGACCTGTGCTTAATAGGTAACTGGCATCAGATACTATATAAAAGTCATTTTAACAGAACTTCCATCAATAACTTTATGCTTTATACACTTGTATAGCATTATAAATACATATCATCGGCAGATTAATTTCTCAAAAGTGTTATAATCTTTTGGCATCATGTCAATATTTTAAAATATATTAATTTTATTTAGAAGCACACACATCTGGTTCTAATGAACTAACCTTACCTGGTAATATCAGTGTTTGTCTGATTGATGACATTAACACAACAGCATCATCAACTCGCCTCTCAAAACAGCAATTTGAAAATGACAACTACACACCAACCAGACATTAAAAGGTAAAAAGGCAGAAAAACACAATGGGCATTAAGCAATCATTCGGTTCAGTGTTTTGTAAACCTAAGGATAGCTCTGTTATTATTAACATGGCAATCCCTAAACTAAAAGTATTTGTACTCTTGACAATTTGTTGTTCTAAGGTGCTTCAAAGAAAAAAAAAAAAACAAACCATACATCAGAGATATTCTTTTGTGCATTAACTGGGACTATCAATTTGACCATAACGCAGTATCCATCTCAAACATTCTGGCTAGCAATGTTTGAATCTGTAACAGTGATCCTGACAGTTTCCGTTCTTCTCTTCTGCATGACAGGATGGAGAATTTTCCCATGCTTAACAACAGGGAATCAAAGATGGACAGAATAGCCTGTTGACTGACATGGGCTATTTAAAAGTTTACAGGGTAATTCTTAAATAATAAAATTATTATGTAAAAACTTTTCTAGCCCATTCTGACTCTCTACTCCTCTAAGTCTCCCTGGTAGTAACAAGAGGAGGACTTGTAATATAAGGTTAACAATAGCCTTCGACCTTTTTTCTCCAAGGAGCAAAACTTTGACTCTAGCTATTCTTACCATTGTACAAGACCAGCCCAGTCATCAACATTTTCAGGGTATCTTTTGTAGAATATTATTCCTATAGATATAAAACATTACTGAACTCATCCTCTCAAACAGAAATCTGAGAGCATCCAAGGATACTATGTATGGAGGAAATGTGGATGTATTTATCCACGCAGCATACGTTAGCCATACTAGTCTCATAGCTGGTCTTCAAGCCACAGGATTTCACCAATATCATTAAGAAAACCCACATTTGCAGAAGCACACCAGAACATCTGAACCGAGAAGGCAGCTATGGTGGATGTCTCAGATCTGAGGAATATGATCCTATGTTCTTTTAAACCAAAAATATAGTTCAGACACTAATTCTTGGGCTTTGTGATTTGAAATCCATTTAATCGGGTTTTTTTTTTCCACTGCCCTCTCCTCCTTTTAATGTGCTTGCAACTTCTCATACAAGTGTTCTATAAAATTCCCCTTGGAATATGTCTCTCCTGCATCAGAAACAGAATTCATCTGGGCTCTTATGGAAAGTGTCTGAAGATAAGGAAATGAAGAATAACTAGCCCTTGCTCAGTAGTGCTGCTCACAGAACTTACTTTACAAAACAACATATTTCTGATTCCCATTCTGCTGCTTGAAGGACAGAAAGATTTATGCAGATTGTTAAAGGGAGCTGTGGGCCTAAAAGTGAACTCCAGATTCGAGGAGCTTTCACCATACATCTTAGACTGATATGTGGCCAGCTGAAAAGAAGGGGTTTCCCTTTTGTTTCTGTAAAGCTGACAGACATACCATGAAATTAATTGTACTTGGTAATTCCGAAAAAGCAGAACAGAAAAATAGGAGGCCAATTTATCTCCACATGTTAAATGTATAATCATCTTAGATGCACCACTATTAGGTCAATGGAGCAACCCTGATACAAGAACCACAACAGCTCTTTTATTTAAGGTCCAAGTTCATGCCACGCTAAGCCAGCTGCTAAATAGACAACATCAATGCCAACACAGACAGTCATTCTGCTAGTTCTAAGATACAGTGATACACTCTCAGCCCAGCCATACTACATGCTGTAGTTCAAGTATAATTAGTATGGTACAATGGGCATCCCTTGGGACTGATGCAAAGAAGAAACCTGTTTTACTTGAATCCTACAGAGGAACTCGAGAATCCATATGTTCTAATTGAAACCTACAGTAAACCAAGACTTAAACCCAGATGAAGGCAAAACTTACTGTCACTAATACTTCAAAAATAGATAAGTAATTTTTTAAAAGCACAAGCCATGAAACTTGACTGCCAAGAGAAACTGTTCCTGTAAGACCTCTCTTGGGGCCAAAGTCTGTGGTTTGGTTTTGTTTGGTTGATTGCATGAGGTGGGTTTGGGTTTTTTTTTTTTGTTGTTTAGTTTTGCTTTTGTGTGTGTGTGATTTGTTTGATTGGTTTAGTGTTTTGGTTTTTCTTTTTTATGATACTCCTTGGGATGTGTAAAACTTTGGCAAATACACTTCTTTAGAATCTGGAATACATCATAAGAACAACTGTGCCAGATCAGACCACAGGTACGTCCATCTTTGGGTGATCAGGACAGGAAAACCAGGGTACCTCATAAACAGGTAATTATTGTCCCTCACAGCACAGAGGAACAGAGACAACAATTTGCTCTCATATCAGCTCAGAGTCTAATAACTTAATTTTAACTGAAGATTTATTTATTGACAAAACTGTTTGTTTGCTAGGTGTTATTTATTTAAAGTTATTTCAGAGAATTTCTACTGCCTGGGTTATGACAAAAGGTCATATTACACTTACAGGCCAGATGAAACCATTGCAATTACTGACAAAAAACAAAAGTTGAGTTATTTATTCAATATCTTGAGTCTCACCATTTTAGTCTATCTTCACAGTGGTCTCAGTTTGTTATTCCCAACACCAGCATGTCATTTCCAATCGTAACTATTCTATGATTCTATGTCAAACAAATGTAACAGCAAAAGCACATTGTAACATGGAAACAATAAAATATTCCTCCCTTCATTCCAGCTGTTATTGTAAGAAATTGCTTCACAGCAATCAGAACCTGCTGCCATAAAAAAAAAAAAAAAACAAACCCAAAAACCCTGAATGTGTAAGATTCAAAGAGCACTATGTTATTATTATAACTCAAAAACCTGTAAATCCAGATTAGCTGAGACACCAACTACACAGGAAAAGAACAAATCCCCAGATAAAGTGTTTCCAATGGGATGGGTAGGTTAGTGTCTAAAGAGCCTCTCCTAATAAAAATATCAAACCTCCTTTGAGTGTGAATAACTGTCAAACCTTCAAGAGAAACAAAGCATCAGATCTCACTTTCACAGACACAGAAATATTAACCAGAACAAGAGCAGAGTCTCTGGAAGATGACATCTTAAAAAAATCCGAAGTGAGTTTTTTCCTAATGTCACAGTAACATCTGGATCTAAGTAAGTATCTAATATCTCTGCCATTATTCCCAGTTGTCCACTGGCTTGCTCTGTGTTATGCAAAATGTTATTTATTCAGCAGCAGGCACTTCAGTAGGACATCGACTGAAAACCTATCTTATTTTAGCTAAATGTTTCTAGATCTTGACAGTAAATGATATGCATGAGCCATGTTGACTGTCATCTTCCACTTTTGACTGTCAGACATACAAGTAACTTGCTAATGTTTCATTCCAATTTCAGTGCCATGAGACTGTTGCGTAAGCTGCCTGCCTAAAAGCTGTTCCAGATGGAATGACAGTATTATGTAGGACCCCAAAGATGTAGCTAAGAGATGAATGTGTCAACAGCATTGAAAGCATGACCTTTTCCCTTTTTCTTAACTTTTTTTTTGTCAGCAGTTCTTATTTCCACCCTATAATTTTTCCATGTTCTTTAAAAGATAGGCCACATGGGAAAAAGCAAGAGTTTAAGTCTCTTCGCCATCTTCCATCACCTGCAATCACATCTACCTGACTACCCAAGGCAGAGGACAAAGGAGAAAGGTTTATACACAATCAAAAGTCTTCAAAATAATAACCAAGGCCCAAAATCTGGTTTACAGGGGAAACAAAACCCAGCCCCCTATAAACATAAGTTCCAGAACAATGGAGAACTTCAATGGTTTCATAATAGATACTTTCTTTCATTGATAGTTAGTAAAAAGCCTGCACTTCTCTCACTGGAAACAGGCTTTAGAAAGCAACACATTAAAAATTATTTTATTACTTTTACCAACTGTAGCCTTTTTACTAATAATCTATATATTAACATCACGAACATTCATTATTAGCTCTTATTCAAATAAATCACAAGAAGTCTACTTATCCTTCTCAAATAAAAATATGTAAATTGAACCCACTGCTCATCTTAAACAATAAGGTAAAACAATACACTTTCCTAGAAATGTAGGCTATGCAAGAACACAAAGAGGACTTCCTCCTCCTCGCCTCCCCCCATACCTTTTTGCACCCTCAAAAGAGGAAATTACTACAGGGCACTTCTGTCCCTTTTCAGATGATCAATTCAGTATTCTTAAGTATTACAAATATTTCATTTACATTTCTTAGCTTTTCCTCTACAATATAAAGTAATTTCTTTTTGACACAGAATGCCACAGCACACAGCACAAGGAACGGGGAAAAAGCAGTGCAGGGTTGAAAGGCAACAGAAAGAATCAAGAAGGAATGGCTTTTGTTAATTTGACAGCCCTCAGCTAGCTGCATAGTTGGATTTATAAAAGGCTCTTTAAGAGTAGCAGTTTTTCATGGTGTAAGAGTGCCACACAGCTCTGGCTCCTGCAGTGCCTCACACCAACAACTTCAAAACTAACTCGCTGCAGATGTCCCTATGATCATCTAATCAGACATCAAAAGCAATACACTGACAAGCTCCTTCACTGATTAGGAGTGTTCTATATATGTTCCACAGCGTAAACAGACACACAGTAGTTGCTTTAAAAATGGATTCACCCACATCAGAATTCCCTTTTAAAAAACTCAAACTGCTCGGAACTCCCCATCTGAATGACAGAAAATTCTTTTAAGTCTCCCCAGATCTTCTGCTCAGTTCCACACTGCAGTGTTTCAAGAGTGGGAGTTAAATTATTAATAGGAAAACTTTAACCAGAAATAAATAAATGCCTTCCAGAATTTAAAAAGCTTGCTATTCCAAATGACAGTCTGAGACCACACGACCTCAGGGGAGCATTCCTGCCTCTGCCCTGCAACACACACTGTAATACCCAAGATGAGTTTCCATCTCTATTTATATTACATTTATGTTTATATATTATTTATATTTTATGCCCTTCCAGCAGTGCTAGTTCCTGAAGAACTCAAATTTCTCTCAAATTCTGGTTTCCTTCACATATCCCCCCCTCCTGGAACACTTAAAGGGGGCTTATAAGAAAGATAGGGAGAGACTTTTTAGCAGAGCATGTTGCAACAGGATGAGGGGCAATGGTTTTAAATTAGAAGAGGGGAGATTCAGGCTGGACGTAAGGAAGAAATTCTTTACAATGAGGGTGGTAAAATGCTGGCACAGGTTGCCCAGCAAGGTGGCAGATGACCCATCCTTGGAGACATTCGAGGTCAGGTTTGATGTGGTTCTGGGCAACCTCATCTAGTTAAAGATGTTCCTGGTCATGGCAGTGACGTTAGACTACACGACCTTTAAAGGTCCCTTCTAGCCCACTATTCTGTGATTCTATCACATAACTATGGGAGAATTTCATACTGAAATTCTAACACATGGAAAGGGACCAGAAATTAGAACTACCTGACCTAGTCAGGGTGAGTAAACAATACTGGACAAAAGTTTTACCTTCTAAAATCAGACAATACTACCCTCATGGCAGTGCAGTCTCTTAGCTCAGGCCTTAGCAGAAACCCACTGGATCAACACAAATTATAGACTCTATAGCATTATCCCATCACTCTATCAAAAAAGACCTTTTGTGCTCTGCCCTGCTTTTAAATAGCCTCCTTAGATGAATTAATATTTCTGTCTCTTTCTTGTAATAAAAAACCATACACTTTGAAAGTACAACTGATATTTCTCTCAAAACCAAGCTCTGATTGCAGCACTGATGTTTACATCTATACATAAAACAGCATGTAGAAGGCACAATCCGTGGAGCTGCATCCTCACACACACTCACATTATGCTAATCTGCAGACACTTAATCAGGAAGGCTAATACATTACAAACACAATTAATGGCCAGAAGAACCAGAGGAGGTTTCGACCTTTTTTAACAAGGGCTTGAAGCATAAAAATGTTCTGATTATATATGAGCCCTATCCAAAATTGCAAATTATATGTCCACAATGCATAAAAACCAGTCAATTTCAAGACACATCTAGGTAAAAATTGAAATGATATTGAGCCACTGGAGCAGGCTCTTCAATTGATCCAGCATCTCATTGTATCTTAAATATGGATAAATTCAATTCGATCAGGCATTAGCATTGATTAACTCCAAGTTAAACTAAGTATTTATCCAGAAAGATGCAACTAGAAAAGAAAGTAATGCAGAACATCACATTCCCATAATAATCAGCAAGTTAACAAAAGGGGATAAAACCTTAGTCCCAGCAGAATTAATGCAAAACTGCCATCAACCACAATTCTCCATCTAAAACATCTGATCATGTTTTATCATAGTAGAGAAGTCTGTCTCTGGGCAAAGAGAGATAAGCAGAAGAATCATCTCCAGAAAGTTCAGATGTTTTAATTATACCTTAGCAATTACTACCTGGATGAACTGGCCTGAGCAAAAGCAGCAAAACGCACTCTGCTCCCTAAAAAGTTCAAAACAAAACCAACAGAACCTCATAATTCAGACTTTCTGCCTTGCTGCATATCTTGTCTTTATCAGTTTAGAGCTTGGGTAGAGGGATCCAGCCAGAAACTTCTGAGTCAGTGCTGAAAACCTGAAACTGCAGCTTCTCTCATCAAGCTGGGACAAGTGCTAAGTTGCCAAAGAATGCTCCTTTCCTCTGAAAGGCTTTGACCTTTTCAATCATGAAGCATGGCCTCGCTCCAGGGGAGATCCCTGGTTGAAGATTTCATGGCCTACTGCTAACCCCACTTTCTGAAGCCAGGCCATTCACAGTCAAAAAGCAGCTAGGCCAGCACTTGACTACTGCCATAGCAAACCCACGGCCACCCAACACATCAAAGTGTTTTAAACTAGTCATGCTTCCCTGAGGTCCTCTCTGGAGGCCCAGGGAGGGAAGTTTCTGCTTTGAAAACCTGGCCAGGGCTCTGTGATTATAAATAGACAGAAGAGTTTAACAGTTGCCTTCATAAATTAATAAATTTGCTAATACCTTTTCTTCAATAACAAATGCAGGTATTTGTTATTCCTATTTTTCCTTGATTATAGCCTCCAAATTTTTCAGTGGCAGTTATCATGGTAAGGAAGAGAGGTTTGGAAGAAAAAAGATACTCCAATTTTGTACCATCTGTTAAATGACTTCCAATCTGAGAGAACAGATGCTGGACTTCACTATCAGTTTTTGATTGATCTATAAGCATTTTGTTAATTGGGACTAAAAACTACAGCTAAGACAAAATAAGCATCAGAGAAGATATGAAGGAATAGCTCAAATTCTTCTCAAGCTACCTGGTCACCCAGCAAAGATTTTGTTAATTTTGGTAATCATCATATGGCATGAAAAAAAAAATTAAAATCTTCCTTTGAATGAATGGGACATCTTAAAAACAGTATGTGCTCTGCTTAGATTCTATAAGTACTGTGAATGGTAATGGTTCAAACAGTTCATCAGCTTCACCCTGTTCACCAGAACTAGATAGCAGTGTTCTTACTGCATGTTTGCTATTCTATTTTAGGCATTACTTATCATACCCTCATAGAAATAGTGCTGTCTTCAGAGATTCACATGGTAATCACCTCTCAAAAAAGTGATCAGCTACTGGAGAACCAGTACATACTGTATAAGACAGCACACAATCTAACTGCAACTGTTTCTACATAGAACCAAACTTCCAGTTCTACATGTGCCGAACACCAAAATGCCAGAAGTGCCAAAACAATTATGGTAATTACGGAAGTCAATTTCAATTACAAAATGATTGCTAAGATAATTGGGGGATAAATACAGAGACTTCATTTTTACTACACACATTGAAAATTGTTTCGTCCACCCACAGCTCTGGTTTTTCTAACTTGCATGTGACTGCAAGGATGTAGTTTAATGTGAAGAAAACCCTCGTGTTTGTGGCAAAGGAAATGCAGAATTAATTTTACATTTTCAGCAGCAATATATGGAACAAATTAATTTTCTCTAAGTATTGCTCTAACACCTGCATGAAAGAGCACAGCTATATTCAAAATGCAGTGTTCAGTTGTTTGTGCCATGTTTTTTCATTTGTCAGGTATTGATTCTTCCCCGTGTTTTGAAACAATCTGTACCTAATTTAACCTATGTTGTTTAAGATTTCTATGCTTCCCAAAACATTATGCCAAAGAATATTTCAGCATGACTGACAATAAGGGTTTTATAAATGGCACTGTTGTAAAAATAAGAGCTGGTGTAATGTATTTTGCTGTAACAGATTTTCACTTTAACAATGGAAACTTTCAACCCTCTGGGCCTTCCCTCCAGCCCTTACATGGCATTTCAAAAAGACCCAAGAGCCTTTTCCACTGTAACCCGTCCAGCTTTGACTGTTACCATGCAGCTGACAGAGGGATACTCTCTATTTTAGGCACAGAGAATCCCTTTCAGCCTAGAGGATCCTTGTGCACTGATGCAAGTCAGTGAAGCATGGTGAGGGTTTAGCCTCCAGGTCTAACTGCAATCCTCATATAATAGCATAAATGCACTTTTCACCACTAATATTATATTTAAAGAAAACCCAACAAAGCAATGAAAACCTATCTTCCTCTCCTTGATGGCCAAAAAATAAAACATTCAAAACATGTCCTGGAATGCAACAAATGTCACCAATTTTTCCACTTTTTTCCCCCCATGGTTGTAATATACCAGAGGTCATCATCACACATTGACATACTCGCTTTACACATCTCAACTTTGCAAAGAGAGGAAGATCTGCATTGTTAACCAGGAATTCTTTGTGCTTTTATTTATCAGACTAAGTCAGTATTTCATTAATATGTGAGTGCTTTCAGCAAACATCAAGAAAAACCTCTCAGCTCAAATAGGTCTGACAAATGACATGGGACTTGGATAAAGTTCAGCTCCCCCTAACACCATAATGTACATGGAGAGTCACTAGAAGGTTTAAAATTACACCACTTAGCAAATAACACAAGCCATTGTAAAATAAGAGTCACACTAAATATTTAGATGCACATACATTTGGCCATGTAAAGAGAAATGACAGTCGACTAAAATCCTGTGTTGGCCTTCAGAAAGACAATTAAGATTGAGATCCATTGAACATCATTTATACACAATCTGACTTTACTTACTTCACTCACACAAACTTAACCAGAAGTATGATCACTAATACATCTTCAGCTTGAGAAGGTTTACACTTCCACCATGTGTTGCTGATCCCCAGTTTTTTCCTCTTGCTCCCTAATGTGCCAATAAAGCCATCTGTGTAATCTTGCTATAAACTAGTTGTGATCTAGTGCAGAAGCAGATCTGGAGTCTTTCTAGGCAAACATCAGATCTATGATCAAGCTTTATTCTGCTTGGTGCACTTACGTATCTCAGCTGACATTGAGAGAGTATAAAGAATTTCATCTTTTTGTAAGGAACGTAGCAACACCTTCCCCACACACAAACACAAAGCTTCAGGCCTTAAAACTCAAATAAAAAATGTGCCACAAGCGTGACAAAGATATTATCATTTTTAGATTTAATGCAGACTGCAATAACATCTAATTAAGAGTTACTTACATCCTCACTAGTAGTGTCTTTGCACTAATATTCAGTAATAACTATTCGTTGAAAACAAATTTGTCCTCCAAAGGGAAGTCACGCTGCAAAACAGAAAAGCAAGAGAAAGAAGATACCACGGAGGATAGTAGCAGAGTGCTAATGGAAGACAGAAATGCCATGAGAAAACAAGGGAAGTGGAAAAGCATGAAAGACGGATGACGCATATTAACAGGGAAATATATTTTTCCCACTATGCAGTGGTGAACCGGACAAAATGATACTGAACGAATACTTTATTGCTAAAAGCTCAGTTCATATTCCAGTGCCTTATGTCACCAATGAGCTTTATGTGAATGTCTTATTTAAAAAAAAGAGAACCATTGTTAATTGACTGTATAATCTAAAACAGCCATTTTGTCCAGAAAAAATTCTCTCCCTTACAGAAAATGAGTATGATGCACTTGTTTTAGATACAAGTACAGACATAGCTTATACAACTGCTATATACCAAAAGGTAAGAACAGGTTTTGCTCTTAAAAAAAAGGTGAGTTACATGACACCTACTGCTGCAACATGCTTGAGACTGTGGTCGCTGGGATGAGAAGCACTGGGGTGGAAGTCAGCAGGTGGGCCCAGAGCTGGATCACTGCTCCTTCGAACTAGAAGTGGTGTACCTAAGAGACAAAACGAAGAGCAACGGTTCAAGGGTGCTACAGGAACACAGGGCAAATGTGGTTTAACTAAGACATGCATACAGTGCTTAAATATAAGTATCAGTGGCAATATCCACCTGACAAATTACTACCTCTAGTTAGGTTCTTCCATTTATTATTTATTAAGCTAAAGAAACATTTTAAGCGCTGTTATATAGACTTCCAACAAAGAGTTGCTAAATTAGGTGAAAACTGCTGATGAACAGTAGTAAAAGGCACCTTCTTAGAAAAAGGAACAAGTATTTGCACATATCTGTGACCACAGGTACCATCAAGTTCTGACAGAGAAATCATATGCTTGGTCTAAGGAATAACTGTAAACACAGGAAGAACTGGACTGCTACTGTTTGGTCCTGCAGCTGGTAGTGGTTACTTAACTAAACCAAACTAAAACTAAATGCCTAAAGCCTTTTGTTTCACACACTAAGGACATGTCTCACTATGATGTTCTACATTAACCCATCAAACTGGACCTCACAATCTCATCTTGAACTGTTACATACTTTCTCCTAGTGTGTGCCCAAAAGTTGTCCTGAACAGCTGTTTGTCTCTCCTGTACCAATCAGTTATACCAGCCCACACTTAAACTGTATGGAAGTCTGCAATGAGTATGATGGCAAGACCATATATTCAGAGTCATAAATCTTATTTTCATAAGCTCCCAAGATGCAGCAGCCCACCACCACTACTTCTGTACTGTCTCAACCTGAGGCATATAAATGACAGATAAGGCACAGGTTTTTGGGTACAGACAGCTAAAGGGCTCCTGGATAACTCCCTACATATTTAATATCTTACCTGCTTTGGGCTGGCTCTGCAGAGACAGCCTAAATAAGGATATAAGCAGAAGAAAGGGAAGAGATGTTATTCACACCAGATCTGCCTCCCACTACCAACTCTCAGGATTCCCAGGGAAGAGACGTAGGCAGCTGCAGTTGTCTCAGAGAAGCTGTAGACTAAACAGCTTTCTCTTACAGGCATCTCCAATTAGACTCACCAGCTATTCATGTCTATTCACACGCTGTCTGGGAACAACCTCAAAGACTCCAGCAGCTTCTAGCGACACAGCCATACAGTTAGGTATAGAACACTCCCCACAGAACTTGCAGGTGAAGTGAGAGGGAAAACATCTTTAGTAATATGAGAAACTAATTTCTCACATTATCCAAAACAGAATTAAGCAAAAAATACTTTTTCCCGAGTCTTTCCAAAATAATTTATGCACAGGCAAAGAAAAAAAATGAAGAGAACACTGGTCTGAGACAGTCATTTTTCAAATGTTGCAAGTGAGTGAAAATAAAATTATAACTGTCAGTTATAATACTAATTATAGTGGCTGGGTCCAATGGCAGCCATAATTACTAGCTCTATAATAGAAGTTTGAATGTGCAACAGTTTCCTCATTTGAGATGTGCTAACAAAGCTGGAGTCACTGTACCACATTCACTCTCAGCACAACTTTCTAATTGTAGCTGCAATAAATACCAGCATCTGATGCTGAGAAACAACCAGAGAAACTAATGTTCCTACCCTTCCTCACAGTGAGCAACAGATTTTATATGCAGGTAATCCCTTCTATGTCCACTTATACAGAAAATCAATAAGAGAAGCAAAAGTAAGACTTAAATTTGTGTCCTGATATTGAGGGAATGTTGAAATATCAAAAGGTGAATATTGGGTTTTGTTCCAAGTGATTATAATCCTGGTGCCAAGAGCTATGCATGTTTTTATAAGGAGATTCTGAAGAAAGGGATCGATAACCAACTTTATAAATTTCATGTGATCTTCCAAAGGTGGTAGTAGGTCAAAAGGAACCAAATCTCTCCACTAAAATATTCCTGCTCTTCACATGGTGCTGAAAAGAATTTTTTTCTCTCTAAGCACATTTAATAAGAAGGTGTGTACAAACTGAAGCCAAAGTGTTGGATTTTTTAAGTTATGCCCTTCTGTAATATAAATAATTATTCCTTAAAATAATTTTTCCTGTGTATATTGTGAATGACCAAAGTATTTCCAGTGGCCTGTACCCGATTTTCAGTCTCTCTTCAATACAACACTTTGAAAACAGATGCTTCAGACACTTTTGTGTGATTCAGCATAATTTCATCTCCAACTCTTTTGACATAAACATGACCAGCACACAGAAATACTCTTGCCAGAAAGCGCTTTACATTGGTACTTTTATATGTAAAACTTTCATAACTCCGTGAGCCCAAATTCTAAGTAAAACATACTGTTGCTTGTATTCTTCAAGGCCATTATCCCAGCCCCTTTTCTCATTTCTGTACCCCTTTTGCTACAAGGAGAGATCACCAGTAATTCAAAGAGGGTAAAAAAAATTCCCCACAATCAACTAAAGAAGCCCCCAAAGGGGATGACACATCCCCAAAATCCAAACTGGCTCCTCCTCCCGAAGTCCACACTCTGAAATTAGGTTTCTCCTTTTCCTGTCTTCTACAACCAACTCCTCATTCCTCTGGCTGAAAGATGAAGTCTCCCATCACTGTGACTACTGGAAGGCAGGACTCTCTTTGTTCCAAGGCCTCCCAGCTGCCACAGCAGTTGAAAGATGTCTCCTGCACCGCAGTACTGTATAAGTCTTGTCTAGTAAGACAGGACCCTCCCAGCATTTCTCCCTGTATTGACTGCTGCAAGGTGCTGTTTTTACCACATTCTCTTGTCCTCAATTTCGAAGACCTCCTTTCACTTGCTTTCTGCCACTGCTTTCCAAAAAAAAAAAACTGAAGCAAAATTACATGCTCCAATTCTTGGTTTACTGCTGTCCAAACTTTGAAACCGAAGTTTGCAGGAGCAATGGGATTAAAGGAAATACTGTTTTCATGTTTGGGAAGATGGCCTTGAAGCTATTTGGTTTCTTTCTATTCCTGCAAGACTTTGCTTATTGTCATGAGGATATGAAATTTATGGTGCTCATCTTGAATGCTTCCCTCCTTGCACAAAAACGACTGGACTTTCTGATCACTGTCTACAAGGCTTTCTCTTTTCTCCCAGCTTGTTGAAAATGTTAAGGTCCTATGGATCATTTTCTTGTTGATGAGAAAATTAGAGTCTATCTTCTCAGTTTTTTAAAAATATATTTATGAACATGTAACATCATTTCTCATACAGAGATATCACAAAACACAACATCTCTGTGAATTAAGTCAGCTGCAGTCTTTAGCTGAAATAATCTGAAACAGTCCCTCTGGCCCTTATTGTTTTCCATGCATACACCACAAAGACAACAGGAGCAAGAAAATAACCTTTTATTAGACAAAAGTAAATTGAACCAAAATGCCTTATCTAGTAGGGCAAAACAAATAGTAAGGAAGAAGACTGAACACCTGAGAAGTGAGAAGGTCCCTTTTTACAGGGAGAACACCTGATTCTCTTTCGGGAGACAGAGACTGTCAACAGCTCCCCAAGCTGGCCAATTCTCCTTCATCTCCCCTCACCCCTGTAAGACTCAGGCTGCTCCCTGCCATGTGAACACCTTCCCCGCCACTCAGCGCATCCCAGCCCAAGCTTATCTTGCAGGTTCCTTTCTTTTTTCAGCCTCTTCCTGCCTCTTCTGTACTGCATATGCATGCTCCCTTGCACTTGGGAAGAGAGAAACATCCCCAAATCCCGCTGCCCAGGACTCAAGCCAACTCGTGAGTCAGATCTTGTCTATTATACACACATACCTTAAATGTGTCCATCACTGTCTTCCTTAGACATGGATAAAATGTAATGAAAAACCATCACTGATACCATTTACTACAGACATACTATAGACAATTACACACATTTACTTAAAGAGACTGTCATTCATTTTCTTCTGTCAAGAAACAGAATGTTGCCTTTTTCCTTGTTGCCTTCCTTTTGTCATGCTGTGGTTTTCATGTTATTGTACTCATGCTCTTATGTTTATGCTGAATATTTACAACAGTGTAAGCTCAAACAGAAAAATCATCTTTTCCCTCAAATCATGATACACAGAAAAATTCCTTTCTGCATACCAAGTTGATCATACACAAACATGTCATTTACTAGCATTACTGTTTTGTGACAGTAGCACTTTGTATTTGTAACTTAGGAACTCAGTTTTAAAAAAAAACTAGTCCTCCTCATCTTGCTGCACTGCACTGGTAATCTCCAGACAATGAAAATTTAAACACATGCCCAAGACTAAAATTTTTCTCATGTTAACAGGTTTTAACCTCAACTGCTTCAGGGTGTATTTCCCCTTCTCTCAAAATCTGCAGAGTACCTCCTATTATGGTACCACAGCACTTCCTAAGCACAGGGGAAGTCTCAGCCTTATTCACAATACATACTCTGTGACAAAGCCGATTACAAGAATTCCTACAGTTTTTCCTTTGTTTAAGTAAACTCTGTATCATTTGGTTTCAAGCCGTTGTAGATCAACCTTTCCCTTTTGCTAGCATCACACTCAAAAATTAGTATTTACATGGATTCATGGTTAACAGTGTATTTGCCCTGAACTCTTCTGTTTTGGAAACATTTTTGTTTAGCTGCAAATATGGTTGAAACAAGCATATGGAAGAAACCACACTTAGATTTAAATTGGTTACATTAAGGGGAAAAAATCTATTAAAAAAATCTGCCATTTCTGCACAATTAAAAACTGAAAACTTGTGTCAACGGAATGGCAAAAGAAACATCTCCATGCCAGATGTAAACCCACCTTCTTGTTTCGTTTTGTTTGAAAAAGCTGTAGAGAGACATTAACACATATCCTGAATAGGAGTGCACCCCGCTTACTACATGTTAGCCCTTTGGCAGATCAAAAAACCAGTATTTCATATTAGGAGGGGGCTGACCAACCACAGGTAATGGGTTTTAGAACACTGTGTATCCTCAGGTAAATAACGTAAGGTTTGAAGCTCAGGATCTGATTGTGGCTGGGGAACTTAGGAGCTTCAGCTGCCCTTCCTGAGGTGTTCCCTAAACTTATCAGGGTCTCAAGGCTCTGAATTCTGGCACAAAACTTGATGCCTAAATTTAAGACGGTCGAGTATCACCCACAGTGACCACAACCACGGAAAAAGAGATTATTCCAACCTTTAATTTCTGTTTTGCTCTTAAGTCTTCTTGCTCAGGAAAGCACAATTCACCTCCAGGCTCAAATCCTTTTATTCTTTGGGATTTAGGCTGGAGGTTGCTGTTACAGGGACAAATTCAAAAAACTGCTGAAGACAACCAGAGTTTATTACCCATGAGCATTTTCAGTAGCCTTTGGTATCTACAGTGCAGTCAAATTATGTACAAAAAAGTTATTTTCGCATTGCTTTGGGTGCAGATGCTCTCAGATGACTTTTGAGTAACCTGACAAATCAAGGAACATGGGAAAAGCAAGCACATGTGTTACCCCTGCATCAGTGACAGATAAAACATTACAAGGTCAGCTTGTCTGTTTGTCCAGGTAACAGGGAAAATCTGCTTAAGAAGAGAACAAAAGATACACTTGGACAGAATACCGTAAGCGGGTAGAAAGAGATTTACAATAAATCACCTACACTTTAAAGTCATAATTTTCACAGATGTGAAACTGCACTTCAGCACAGACAGGTCTTGCTGGAAGATCTCTGAACAGACTCACAAAAAACAACCACCATTTAAACAGGGACGTCAGAATTGCTTTCAAACTGGTCCTGTCATGAAACAGTTCAGGCACTGAAACAAAACCCTGCAAGCAGGACATTAATTTACATTTAAATATAGAAAAGGTCATAAATACATGCCTATTTTTCTTCTTCTATCAAAGAATTTCCACGTTAACAGGCATACAGACAGTTCTGTTGGTCAGCACTTTTTGAGAGCGCTAAGCAATCAGTGCAGGTAAATTTGGGCACCCTCAGATTTATTGCTTACCACCACCTGAGGTATCATGTAATGGTTCTGCCATGTACTTAAAACATAGCTGACATTAGCTTGTACGTTCTACCTTGTGACGGGACTGTGCCATTGATTTTTTTACTATTTTTAATACGTAACACTCGAATGATGTGACTTTTATGTTTAAAGCTAACTCAAATTATTCATAGTAGTAGCTATCAATACAATCTCAGATCTGTAGTTATCTGTTCTTACAAAAGTGAGTACTGCAATTTTTAAATTCCCATGAATACAAGATTAATTTAATGAACCAGGATGATGTAATAGTTAATACAATTGAATTAAATCTATAAATAGATGGAAATACATCTCTAACAAGCTCTCTCTCTTTTATATACCGGCCCGGTGCAGAAAAAAGTATTTCTCTATTGCTCTAAATGAGTTGTAATGTTTCTTACATAGAAAAATAAAAGCAATTGCCTACAAGCAAAACCCAGTGAAGGATTTAAACAGAAATTGCTTTGGGGTGGTGTTCTTTGGAGCCATACCTTTCAAAAGAATTGTTTTCTCTCATATTAAGTCAGGTTTCAGTTACAAAGCACAAGACCTATTCTCACCACTTTTATGACCAGAATGAAATATCTTTGGTGTTGTCACTGCCTAATGAAACAACTATAGAATATTTACACTTACAGCTTCGGGAGTTTCAAAGATGGATAAACATGTAAGAATCACCCATGTACATATTTTCAGTAATAAAGTTAATCTAGATCCCATTTTCAGGACCAATATCCGTATCCATATGAAAAGAAGTTTATCACTCTCATCTTAAGGCATTAGGATACATAGGTATCTACAGAAGATGTACGAGTAATGCTGCTACTTTCTCCCTGTTTCAAAATTTCTCAAGGAAGTTTCCAGCCGGAAAACAAGACTTTGGTTTGGATCTTAACTGAGTATTCTCTTCTTACACTTAAGGTCATAGTACACATCAGATCTAGAGTAATTTCAGGACCTTCTGACCTCTAGCAACACAATGCACTTACTTTCAGCTCCTCATAAGACAGCCATGGAGCACACAAAGTTACTGGAGTGCCGGGAGCATCATGATTCTGCAGTCTTGACTGCAGGTACCATGTGGAAGAGAGCCAGCAGAAGCAAAGGAGCTGCAGCCCAATCCTCCTGATGAGAGGATTAATCATCTCACAACAGGGAGCTGTGATTTTTTTTTTTTCCCCCAACCTGAGCTCTAGCAAAATGTACAACTCTCATCCTTGCTGGGCAGACTGATGAGGAGCTTTGTGAGAACTATTTGGCTACTACCAACAAAAATTGCACTTCTGATTACAGGCCAGGCTTTCTCTTATTCTTGTTCAAGTGAACAACCTTTGTGAATCAGCCAGTGGGTGCAAATCCTCCAATCTCCAGCTTCAGACACAGGATTAAAATTTACAGCAGCTTCAAACATTTTGGTTTTAAAATATCATTTACGGAAAAAAAAATTAATTTGTGTTGCATTAGAATTTCCTTACACACACAGTTTTTCGGTTGGAGTGAAGCAGGTATTTGTTTATATATACCTAAAAACACCAGTTGTCTTCATCATCCAACATGCTGGAGACAGTAGAACATATACATCTTATTAGACTGGGTTTTTTAAAAGCAGCATATTATCTGTAGTTACTGAATTTAAATAAATCATTTTAGGCTAATATATCCTATAAGATTTTAAAACTAATAGATCTCGGACTCTCACACTTCATTTTTATTCATGGATTGAAAGGTGAAAATAAGTATTTCTGCTATTTCAATTCCCAGTCCATTTCTCAACTTCAAATGAAATACTTAATGAACTGTACTAGTTGAATAAACTGACATAAAAATACCCCAACAGTCTGTGCACCTGCAAAAAAGGCCAGACTGCCAAAAGCTGGTTTAGCACTTCAGCTAACATCAGTTACAGGTGCTTATGCAGTCACTTTTCCACAGTTCAATGGTTCCATTTTGTTTAAAACTTTGGCAGCTAAACTGTGCAGCTTGAATATCACTTTGGTAGCATTTTACTGCTAGTAGTAGAATAGCAAATTATATTTTTAATATATTTTAACGATATGTTACAGTAGTACCACAAATTAAGGAATTAGTATAGGTGTCTGTAATGTTTAAATGACCTATATATTTATATATCTGATCTAAATTAACAACCTTTTCTGGTTTGACCTTTCCTTTAAAAAGAAATCCTATTAAGATTATTTTCTATTCTGGTCATGGTGAACTAGTTCTAGTCTCAAATTTCAAACTTCTTCCTGCTAATTTTATAAGACATTAAGATAAAATAGTGAAACCTCCTGAACTTGAAACCTTCTGTGAGGTTTCAAGGAATAAGATCACAAGAACAGCTATACTGAGTCCACCTCATGCGCTATCCTGCATCTATATGTGGTAGCAAATACTCAAGGAGAAGGCATAACAAAGTGTTATGTTCTACCAGCTTGGGAAAACTAATGTTTGAAAGATATCCATATCAGAGTAGCATCTAGACCACCTTATTTTAACAGTTACTTATGACTAATTTCCTGTGAGTTTGTCTAATTCTATTATAACTCATTCACGTTTGACCTGTAACATCTAATTACACTGTCTAGTTGAATGGTTCATGAAAAAGTTAGTTTTGGGTTGTTTTGCTTTGTAGTCTGTTGAACCATAATCTTGCGGTATACTTCCAGTTTCTATGTGGTGAGGGACGCAAATAATCATTCCCTGTTAGTCTCTCTCAATATTTAAATGGTAAGATTTGTGTGCACTCGCAGCCCAGAAAGCCAACCGTATCCTGGGATGCATTAAAAGGAGCATGACCAGCAGGTCAGAGGAGGTGATCCTGCCCTCTACTCTGCTCTCGTGAGAACTCACTTGGAGTATTGTGTGCAGTTCTGGTGTTCTCAACATCAAAAGGACATGGAACTGTTGGAACAAGTCCAGAGGAGAGCCACGAGGATGATCAGGGGACTGGAGCACCTCCCATATGAAGATAGGCTGAGAAAGTTGGGGCTGTTCAGCCTGGATAACAGAAGGCTGCTTGGAGACCTCATAGTAGCCTTGCAGTATCTGAAGGGGGCCTACAGGGATGCTGGGGAGGGACTATTCATTAGAGACTGTCGTGACAGGACAAGGGGTAATGGGTTAAAACTTAAACAGGGGAGGTTTAGACTGGATATAAGAAAGAAATTCTTTCCTGTTATAGTGGTGAGGTACTGGAATGGGTTGCCCAGGGAAGTTGTGAATGCTCCATCCCTGGCAGTGTTCAAGGCCGGGTTGGACAGAGCCTTCAGTGATATGGTTT
This sequence comes from Melopsittacus undulatus, assembly GCF_012275295.1. Lineage (NCBI taxonomy): Eukaryota > Metazoa > Chordata > Aves > Psittaciformes > Psittaculidae > Melopsittacus > Melopsittacus undulatus. The sequence goes on from NC_047534.1 coordinate 36,706,873, forward strand.
AGTGTGAGGTGTCCCTGCCCATGGCAGGGGGGTTGGAACTAGATGATCTTAAGGTCCTTTCCAACCCTAACTATTCTATGATTCTATGTTTATTATTTTTGTAGGAACATTTAAAAGGACTCAATCACAGAGGGTCATTTGTCCTTTTCTGTCGAAGGGTTACAAAGAGATGACCAGAGTATTTTGTGGGATTTATCTCTTTACTGAATGTACTACCATCCTTCTTTTACTTAATGTCCAGAGTAAACAGACTTTCCTCTAATGAAGTAATGAGTTAGGAAGAACGCAAAACATAAATCAACAGCCAGTGTGTGGGAAAATTGTGCAACATATTGGGAGGGAGGTGCATCTTTTGCCAACTAGTTCAGGTGTAGCAAATACACAACTCTCCATTTAACCTGGCTGAGATTCTAGATTATCTGTTTGTAAGAAACAACCAAAATCTGAAGTGGCACTTCAAATTAAAGAGACAAATAACTATCAACTATGGTTCTTGAAAACGTGTATTAAATAGAAAGTGATGAGAAAGAACGACATGGCAATGGGCAAACTGACTGAATCATTTACCTGCTACTTGCAACTAATGACGCCTTTCATGAGGATGGGCTCATCAGTATCCTGGAACACGTTCATATGGAAGCAAACAGTAAACAATCATTATCAAACAAACACTGCAAAAAGTGTGTAAAACTATTAGTTTGGTTCTTAAGAAGAAGGGTAATCTACTACCTCAAGACTTTAGATGAGGTATTTCTTCAAGTTAAATAAGAAAATATCAAACTATCATTCAGCCAAGCTTAGCAGGTTCATTTTCAAACTGAAATGCACATTTTGCCATACTGCCTCTGAGCTAAAGAGCACATAGAGATTTATAAACACACTTATTCCTTTGTCTCACCTAGCACTAGAGTATACTTACTGACAGAGACAGCATTCTATATGCACTATAGCATTCCAGTATGATATTATACTATAGACTTCCAAAATCTTCAGCTGCAAACATTTAGCTTACTAAATGAGTTAGTCTGTTTCTTTTTAAGAGCTACTACCTTTGAAACTAACTATGCATCATAACAATATACAAATACAAAACCTAGCAACATCAGAGGATTAGTAGTACAGACAAAAATCTGAAGGAAAAACACTGACATCAAGTAAAGTATGTCAAAAAGCAGCATAGACTTTTATAATAAAATTTATTCCATCATTCTAAGTCCCATTCATCACCTTCCCCAGAACCTTCCCTGAGGCAATAAAAGGCTGGAAATTAACATCTCAGCTAGAAAGCTACTGCACAAAAATGTGTAACTAGTAATGGAAAAATATTTTTCTTCCTATTTAACATATTTTCATGGAGATACCTGCTGCCGCAAAATAAAGTATTTTAAACCAAGTGCAAAAGGAATAGGGACAACTGGAATAATTGATGAGAAATAATTCTAGAGGAAATCAGAGGCAAAGGGGCTATAAAAAAGAAACAGGGTTTTTTGGTAACCGACTATGTCCATAAGTTTATTACCTACACTACTGCTAAATTTGTGGGTACTGGGAAAGGAAGGAAAGACTGGCTTTTTTTCCAAATGAGCAACCCGAAGACAAAGAAACACATGGAAAAATTTTATATATGCATGTGTGTGTGTAAATATATTTACAGAAAGCATTACTGTATTCTTTAACTGCATACAAAGATAAACTTTAGCTATGCTGGTGCAAAGCTTATTTCCATGAATCAAGGACAACTAAATAATACCAACCTTAAGTCATAGGGTCAAAATATGCCAAGTCTGCACTCTGACTGAAATGAAAAGTTATCTTCAAACCTTTCGCTTGTCTGAGAACAGAAACCATTTGTTTTAGGAACAGAAGTAGACTTTAATTGATCATCACATTTCTTTAAAAGCAGATTAAACTGAACGCTGCAGAGGAGAAAAAAAATCTATCAATAGTGTCATTCCCACAACACCTATGACAAACAGAACAGAACAATGTTTGATATCACTACTCTAAGGGCAGCCTTCCAGTCCACAGAAAGAGAATAAAGTCATATTTGCTTAAGGAAAGAAGCAGTATTGCCTCAAATCTCAGAAGGCAGCATGTGCTTCTAAGAAGGCATTTCTGTTGAAACTTACCAATTTCAAAATGTTAACTTTCCCTGAATCACACAGGAGAGACTTGTTATATGCATGTAGTAAGCTCAGTGTACTGACAGACATCATAACACTCAGCCAATAAACTGACATTGCAAAATTAAGATGAACAGGACAGCTTTTGTGTAAGAAAAAAGTGTCTTTCTGACTTACTCTGATGCAGCATGAATGCTGTACACAAGCATTAGCAACACTTTTGTTTAGCAAATTAATAGTTTCATTTTTTGTTTTCGTAATTTTTAGAAAGCATAATCATGTGGCTTCTTTGCATTTAAAAATACACTGTGTATCTCAACACCAACTTGAAAGAGAACTAACCAAATATATGCTCTTTAAGATGCCCACAAGCCTACTTGCAATACTACCACTTCAAAGAGCATGAGAAAGAGAAGGAATTCTTTCCAAGCTCTAAAGCCATACAGAAATGGACAACATCTGTACCCTGGAGGTAACAATTTAAGCCCTGTCAGGCCTATCAAGGGAGAAACTTTCAAAAACTCCTAGAAGAAAACTTGCCTTCAATTCTCTTGGACTTCAAACTAAAGACACTGCCAATGGAAACATTTCGGTCAACTGACTTAGCAACCCAAACACAGAGGGCCATTCAAACTAAACAAGTGTTTTGAACAATCCCATGAAGCACACTTTAAGCTAGATCAAGCCCAAAACCACACAAATATTTTCAGCTGATTAAGTATATTCTCTATCTGAAACCACCAAAACACCTTCAAGGAAATTCCGTAAGTGCAAATAACCTTTCACAAACATTAAAAAAGACACAGCCACAACACCAACAACTGCATCAAAATGGAAAATCAAAACTTTCTAGGCTAGTACTGTAATTATCCTGTACTAGAGCTATTGGAGGGGTTGGAGCATTACCAGGTAGTAATCATCGTTTTCAGGAAAAAAGTGTCCACTGCAAACACACTACACAAAATAAGCAGAACTGAAATAACTGACTGTTCAAAGGCACAAGAGCCTCAATATCACTTGAACTTCAACCATCACTGCCATTTGTGCGCTTATTTTATGAGCCATTCCAACCATCATCTGCACCCGTCTTCCACTTGCCTAGAACTTAATCAGACTGGGGGGCTGAGGATTATATACATATATACATATATAAGAAGAAAATAAAGAAATAAATAAAGCAAAGACATGCAAATTCTGAAATACCAAAGAATGAACTTTCAATAAGAAAAGCAAGACACTTGCCCTACTTAGCAGTGAAAGCTTCCAAAGAGTGGAGTTAAACTGCAGTTTACAGGACAATTTTATAACCTGCTATTAATAAGTGTTACAAGCAATTATTTATTTATCTAACCTCAATTTTACCTAGACACTAGTAAAGGTAGAAACTCATTTTAAGAAGCTATGCTTTATTGTGATAGTCAGAGTAACAAAATTGTATCTGCTTCCTGTGATGCCTGTACTCAGAAAACAGCTTCAGGAATCTTCAACCTGATTCCCAAAGAACGGGAAAATGAGGAAAGAATAATGAAAACAAAACAAAAACAATCATGGAGATACCTACACATACTTCACTTTTTTCCCCTACCTTCGTATTCAGAAGTGACAAGTATCACTGAATACTGCCTGTCTTCCTCTAGGAAAAATCATGACGACTTAACACCAAGGAAAGGAGCAAGAGAAAACCAACAACTAAGGTTATGTGCTCTCAGCCATAATCTATCAAATAAAGCAAACAGCCAGTCATGAAAGCATTTTCAGCTCAGAGGAATGTGTCCATAAAATGGATCCTCCATGAATAAATCAGTGCAGTGCTTCCTGCCTGTATGGGCTGAAAAGGTAAAAACAAACTGCCACCATGGAAAAAAACCCAAAAGGCTAAACCTCTTACTTCCCCTTTTCCTGTTCTACTAACTACCATGCAGGGAAAACCACTAGGAAAGAACAATAAGCTATTAAGTGCAAAAGAAAACCAGAATGGACAGTAGTGTGCTCATGGGTGCACAGAAAATTACAAGACAGCTTCTTATGAGGGCCAACAGAACTACAAACATGAAAAACTCTAGACAGTTCAGCTACTTTAATTGAAAAGCCTTCAAGGAATTTGAAAACTCTCGTACTCAAAAGTGCCTCTACTGTCATGCTACAAGCTTGAAATGTCATAGTGACACACTAGTGCTTTAACAGAAAACAAAAGCAAACATTTCTGAAGTGACTATGTTGAAGTTTGCAGTTGGAACTAATGATCACATAAAGCATTCCTTATAGACAGGTCACTGATTAAAATATTATGGACACACTACTTTGATGCACAGAAGGTTTCAGGGGGGGTAACCATTTCTTTGGGAAAAATTTATTAAAAACCTCTAGCCCAAAGTTGGCAAATATAAAAAATAATAAAATATGAAAATACTTTAGAAATCACAGAATCATAGAGAAGGCCACATCAATTTACACACAGCCCATTAGTTGCTACCATAAAGTTGTGTTTCAACACTCTACATTGCTAGTTCATGTATAATACTTCTAACAGTAAACGTGTATGTATTCAAAAACCTCAAACTACTAGAGAACCCCAGACAGAGGTATTTGCACATTCTGTTAGTATCCCTAATATACATAACCCCATCCATCAAGGTCTCTCTAAAGATCTTAACACAGTGCACAAGAATGTCACCCACTACCCCAGCAAAGCTATCTTCAAGATGAGAGAATGACTTTTTAATCGTACATCAGCAACAAAACAGCAGTTTGGAAGAGGGAATAAAGGCAATCAGTCAACAAGGTCTGCAAAGGTAAGTCCCTCCTCTGCAAAGATTTCTCAGCCACGATCTCCGGCCAAGGAAAAATATTAAAACATGGTATACGCAAAAACCTAAACAAAACACACACCCAAACCCAATGCCAACAAAAACCAGCACTAGTTAACCCAGTAATTACTCTACCACCTACATCTCCAAATGTTTCATCATCCCAAACACTTGTTAGTTTACTAGTAGTTATATCAATTAATAGACTTGTACACAATTTGCCAAAAATCCAACATAATACATTTTGTTGTTACAAAGATCAATGATCAACAACAGTGACTGGGCAAAAAGTATTCATCTAAGCAGCATTTGTAGAAAGCAAAACCCACCATCTGTGCAGAATAAAAGAAATGTGTTTCTGAAATGACTTTGATACACCATTTTTAAAGAAACATTACTGCATCCTAACTTTCAATTATCCATTCAAAATAATTGTGTATGATTATGCAAGCTCAGACCAAAGGAGATGAAAGAACAATACAGAAATGAAACACTGCTAGAGATGACATCTGCTCCCAGAGAGCATCACTCTTGTGGAAAAGATGGGAAAACAACTAATTGTCAGTCATAGTCCTGCTCCAGTGAAATAACTATATTTAGTCTTCTAAGGGTACACAACTTCAAAAGTGATGCTTGCTATACAAGAGCCTTCATGTCAGGCACGAGAATGGCTGAGGAGTCAAACAGCCAGAAGACCATCTCTAACACAGAATTTTGAAATTAATTCTTTTACTGAGGCAATTGTTGCCTTACATTTGGGCAGAGAAGAGATTCAGAGCAGCCCTGCGGAGAAGGACTCTGGGGTGTTGGTCGATGAGAAACTGAACATGAGCCAGCTTCAGTGTGCACTTACAGTCCAGAAAGCCAACCGTATCCTGGGATGCATCAGAAGGAGCGTGACCAGCAGGTCAAAGGAGGTGATCCTGCCCCTCTACTCTGCTCTTGTGAGACCTCACTTGGAGTATTGTGTGCAGTTCTGGTGTCCTCAACATCAAAAGGACATGGAACTGTTAGAACAAGTCCAGAAGAGGGCCACGAGGATGATCAGGGGACTGGAACACCTCCCATATGAAGACAGGCTGAGAAAGTTGGGGCTGTTCAGCCTGGAGAAGTGAAGGCTGCGTGGAGACCTCACAGCAGCCTTCAGTATCTGAAGAGGGGCCTACAAGGATGCTGGAGAGAGACTCTTTATTAGGGACTGTAGTGACAGGACAAGGGGTAATGGGTTGAAACTTAAACAGGAGAAGTTTAGGTTGGATATAAGGAAGAAATTCTTTCCTGTTATAGTGGTGAGGTACTGGAATGGGTTGCCCAGGGAGGTTGTGAATGCTCCATCCCTGGCAGTGTTCAAGGCCAGGCTGGACAGAGCCTTCGGTGAGATGGTGTGAGGTGTTCCTGCCCATGGCAGGTGGGTTGGAACTAGATGATTTTAAGGTCCTTTCCAACCCTAACTATTCTATGATTCTATGACATTCACCATCGCTAAAGTCACACAGCTAAAAAGTATTCAACATACTGCAAGTTCAGTATGCATTGTGGGGCTTTGTCTATCCACAGTTTTATACCTAAGGAGCAAGGGAAAAAAAAGGCAATAAAGAATTGATGACAATATTTGGGGTTAGAGATGTTCAAGTTTACCTCCATCCAATTTTTCAAACATAACTCACCTATTTAGGCATTTACTTGCCTGTATCATTCTTCGATAATTGCTGTAATGTCCACATCATCAATGTACTCTGTCAAGTTCTGCTCACAAGGAACAGTCTCACCAGACAAGTTCTCTCAGCTGCCAGTGCAGCAACAGCATACCAGTGTTCTCTAATTACCCACAGAAATACCAAAATCAGTAGGTCATTTCTTCACTGTTTCAAACAGCTGACTGAACACATTAAATAGTTGTGTGTTTCTTTAAATCTTGTAATATATATTAACAGCTGCTTTATTACCATTTGTATTGTAGCATGAAATATGTTCCTTACCCAACCACATTTTCTGTCAAATAGGGATTTTTTTTACAAGAGATCTATATTTATTTCATTGTCAACTGAAATATGTACACCAAGATCTTCTATATTAAAAGTTCTTTTATATTTTGAAATAAGAAATTATGTACAGTTAACAAAAGTTAACAAACCCCTGTCAGACTTGATATTCTTTTGCACTAGACTTGAATTATGGATAAAAAATAGAAAGGGAACTGGAGCAGTAGTGTTCAGTTTTACATGCTTATTAAGCACCAAGCTCTTAAGTATTCTTTCAGTAGAACACCAAATGGACGTTGTTTCTACCTAAAACCATGGATCTGGCTTCAGAGAATACAGAATATCTAACAGAAATTAATAGCAAAATTGTTCCACAATCTGACAATGGCAGAACAATGGATTCCCTGCAGTTCACCCCTAAAGCCATTCTGCAAAAATAGTCCAAAAAGTTAGAACATGTGCCTATTCCTGAAGCAGGGCTCTACCATGGAAAGCAACACTTGCTCACTACATATATACTTACTCACATCCTTGCTCTCAAAATAAAAACAGCTTTTATTTGTTTATTTCTACTAAAAAATGTGGGTCAATGCAACAACTGGACAAAGAGCGGTTCATGCATCAATGATACTGATGCAACCGAACTGTCCTTTCATTTCTTCATTTACTTTTCAATTCGCCTGTAGTGGAAATACAGACATAATTGAAGGTCCAAGGACTTGTACATGAAAAATACAAACAAAAATTAAGTCTAAAGAACTGTAATCAGTGATACAAAAGAGGAAACAATTCTCTACACTCTGTATTTCAGAGGGTAGACTGAGTTTATAGGACTGACAGGTAGAAACTCTTTCATTTACATCATAAAACAAAATCTGAAAGAGAACCATTGAGACAGACACATATTTGGGTTCTCTTGTTTTCAGAAGCAAGCATCCATTTTAACTTCAAATATGTATTCATTTCCATTGAAAACTAAATGTAACCCTAATTGGCTGCTCTTCTCATGGTATATTTCATGTCCTTCACACTCTATAGCAGAAAGATTCTATAAATGCCATGAAAGCTGAACTACCTGGTAGCTTACCGGAGAGCTCAAGAGCTCCAGCATTAAGTGCTTTACATAAAATTGTATGAAGCTGAAATACTCTTCTCTCCAACCCTCAACTTGCATACAATAGTATGTTAGACAAACTACTCAAAATGATTGGACTTCTTAATTTAGCTCAGAATGGTATGGAGAACAATCTCTACTTTCTGAAACATGCTAAAATGTGTACACATGGTATTATTTAAAAATATGCAATAAATAAAGAGACAAACCATTCAATCACTGAACCTTTAGCCACAAATTTTACCATAGCTCATGCTTACCAAAACCACAGCTCAAATACATACAATTTAAAGTAAGAATAAGTCTTTCTCCAAGATTTTTAGGCATGAGAAATTCCTGTGTGACGTTAAATAGAGATTTTTTCTGTATTCTAAAAAACTGAAGTGATCCATTAACACAGAAATTTGAATGCAAAAGTTTTCATGCAGTTGAATTCCAGTATTTGCGTACATCAAGCACAAAAACCAGCACAGATTAAATCCAGTGAAATGTATTACAAGTTTTATTTTAGCTCACTGGTTTTGTTTATCAGTCTTTTCCTTTTAAAATGTGATTAAAAGCATACAAGTAAACATTCAATTTCTGAAGTTGTACCAGGCTGCCACACAAGAGTAGAACAACTAGAGGTACTATTTCTATCCTTACTCCACCTGCTTGAGCTCAGAAATTTTACTGCATGCCATTAGGAGACTGCCAGCAGTACTGAAGAATACAGGATGAATTGGGCAATGAGCTTGGGTGGAATTCAGAGAAGCCTCTCCTGAGCATTATTCAATTGCTAAATACTGTCAGTGTACTTCGGCTTTACAGACAGACAGCAAGAGGATTCACCTTCAATCTGTTTTTGAAAGCTTCTATATCTACTATCCAGGTGACAGCTGAGCCTGCTCTAAATCCACAAAAATACTTCAAACTGCTTTGTGTTCAACGTACAAGACTCTCTCTTTCTAATTGGAAACCAGTCTGAGCTCTTGGCCTTCCAGGTACAGTGAAACAACAGAGGGAAACAGAGTTGCAGCACTTCACATAGTACCCTCTGATATAATAGGGAATTAAGCAGAAGCCTCTCCTAATCACAGTTTGCTCACCTGAAAGTCAAACAGGCAGACAGACCCTGCTGTGCAACTTCTTCAAAGGCAAAGAGCTGAACTGTTTGAAACCAGAATCTCCTTCCTTCTACCTCCCACCCCAGAACAGGGCACTAGCTCAGAGAATCAATAAAAGTATTTGCACACAGCAGGTTTACTCATTGAACCAGGTTCCTCAAAAAAAATAAAAAAAACCCTCAAATAAAAAAACTCAAAAAAAACAAAAAACAACCAAAACCAAACCAAAACCAATAAAACCAAATCCCAAAAAAAAACCTGAAACTGTGAATTTCTTTTTCAACAACTTTGTGATTTGCATAGGTTTTATCTCTTCTGCTCTTGTAAGAATACAAGAAGGATTGTCGGCAGCCTATCACCTCAAAGAAAGGAGAAAAACACAGACCCCAGCTGTACTGATGGGCAGAACGCACAGCAGGATACAAGGCTCAGGTGCAAATTTGCCATGCTCCACTGCAGTCTTCAGCATCAGTTGTTCAAAGGCCTAACTTTTGTCATTACAATTGTCTTCACACAACTGCAAATTGCAAACAATTAAAACAAAAACTTCAAATACACAAAACGGAATACAGACATACTCAGAAAAGAAATAAAGCAATACTATATATTGATAAGAACTAAAAACCCCAAACAAATTAAACCAAATCCCCCCCAAACCTAAACAAACATACAAGATATACATACCCAGTTTTAGGGCAGAAGAAGTCACTTCAATTTCACCACCAATTGGCTGAAAGGCAGCCAGCTGAGCTGCTACCTCTGTCTCGAAAGAGTCAGGGCTATTTCTGTCTGTCAAATTGCCGTTGGTGCCATCAGTCTTCCGGTGAGTTTCTTGTTCATCATAGACAGCAATCAGCTATCAAAACAAAAGAGAACAGTTTGTATGCTTAAAGTATTCCCAAACTTCACCTTTTTATTTTTTATTGTTCTTTTTTTATTTTTTTCCCTTTTTTCTTTTTAAGTAAAACTTATTCTTCATTGGGATTTTTTTCAGAACAGCTAGTAATAAACATAGATTCATAAAAGTGTATATATTTGTGTTTAAATAGAGTTCAATATGACTTCAATATGTGCTTCAGCACTGCCCTGTGCTGACAAGTTTTTTTCAGAGTTAGCATACTACCATTAGTGAGCATTTTACATTGCTCCAAAACATTTAGGGCTGAATGTGCTTATCAACATAAACCAGCATTTAATTCTTGGGGGTGGAGGGTGCTGTTATACTGAAAAAATTTAGTGCTACTGCCTGACACACCGCACCAAGGTAACACAACCATGAGCAAGCAGATACATGTTTTATTTATAACTACATAATAATTACATTATAAGGACAAGATACATCTGGCACAGTGACAAGAGTGTGAAGTTTCCGTAGTTGCACAACCTATGCCTCTGTACAGATGAAAGTTTCTTGCTTCGGCAAGTTCACGTACACACGCATCTCTACCTACCATGTACCAAGCTTATACCACACACATTGTTCCAGGCACATAGGAAGGTCAAGATTAAGCAACAACTGATGTTAACATGATCCAAAAAAGAAACCACCAGAAAAATCCCTACAAATACAAACTAATCAGACACTGTGAGTACAGCTTCATCAAGTGACTCAGATGCATGTGGCTGAGTATAAACTGAGTTACAGTTTCAAGAAAACAGTTAACTATGTTGCAGTTCTGTGAACACAAACCCAAAACTACATTAATTAGCAATGAATCTAAACAAATTAGAAGACTCTGTTCTTAACCAACAGGATGCTTGACACCCCAGAGCCCTCTCCAAGAGCAGGGGAGATGAGGGCAGCAGTACAAGCACTGTTCCTGCTCCACTAGTGGACATTGTATAGTTCTCATACCATACTTTGCCTAATAAGCATTGTACAAGGTATCTTTAGGTGTTTATTTCACTTTTTTTGAACTCCTTAGGACTAAAGCTTTTCCTAGCTAATCATGGAAAAGACCACAACACACAGAATTGGCTATACACTGTCAAGATACACAAAGAAACAAGTTTAAAGCACTGATTTACTACTTTCTGTTACTTTAAGGTACGCATTCACATTCTCTCTATAAAAATGTTAGCACATCGAATCTCCTCCGCCACTTCCAGTAACTGTGAAAAATTATATCCCAAGATAAACAGAACACAAACATTTAAAGGACCTCATTTGCCTATGGGGAGAAGAGAATGCATGAGAGAGAAAACAAACAAAAAAAAATAAATAAAGAAATAAAAGAAAAATCCTGAAGTGCTTCTAAGGAAGAAACTGACATTTTCAGGTCTTCCACTCATTTATAATTTGGTTGCTAGAAATGTGTCAGCTCACATTCACCAATGTACATTTCAGCGACACACAAAACCCCTTAAATAATTATGCAGAAAACTTGTTCTCCTTTTCCACATGGAGTACGTTTCCTTTCCGCAGCCATACAGCCAGCTCTTACAACATAAAATTTATATTTGTTTAAAACATATAGGGAAGATTCATTCCAGTAACAAAGACAACTCTGTACCTTACTCCTGTGTTATAGGCAAACCTTACAGGTGTTCACACTGCATTCATCACCAGGTCATCACTATGCCCCTCAACTACATAAAGCCAGAAAGGCTGCCTTAGAGCCTGGCACCAAAAGATCATGGCAATTTTCTCCAGTACCAAGAAAAAACCCACAAAACCTATGGTGTATTTCCTTTGTAAAATTGCCATTCATCATGTTCATATTATTATGGAAGTTCATCGTGGGGAAGTTCCACAACTGCTGCCCACCAAATGTTTGCTTTCTCAGTCTCATTTTTGCTGTGGAAACTTAATTTCTAAGAAAGAGGCTGCTACTGAAGAGAAAATTGGAGACTGTGTAGGACCACAGCACTGAAAATACTTTAACTAGTAGTAGGATACCAAGTTCACTTGAGCATTTGCAATACAGAATCATAGAATAGTTAGGGTTGGAAAGGACCTGAAGATCATCTAGCTCCAATGTCCCTGCCATACATTAAATGGAGTTCAGTTCTGATTTGATGGGAATAAACAAGGGAATTCCTCAACTGGACCGAGCTGAGTTTCCCCATGGTTTCACACCCTAGCATATTAAATACTATAATACATTGTAATACTCTACATTTAACTGACCTAGGATGTTGCAAAGGTCACGAGTATAAGTGGCTCTACTGATGGAGATCAGCAGGAACTGTTAAGCAGAAACACGCAAGCATTACTTCAGACTCAAAAGCCCCCCAGACACATAGTAGTAAAACCCAGAATGATAAACAAGGAGGACACTCATGTTGTAATTACCCTATTTCTATGTACTTCCTTCAAGTATTTTCCAGTGGTCACTAGCAGATACCAGAGCAGCAGTCTGGCCCTGCACTGCCACTCTCACCGGCTCGCACACATTATGGTATTATCACATACTTAGGTTTCTAAATGCTGTACGTTTCCTTGATTCCCCTGAAGTTCAAACGGAATTTTGTATTACCATTCCTACTGAAGTTATTTTAACAGGCAAATAAGGTCACGGACAGGCTCTGACAGCCATAATACATAGCAGCTTACCTACAGTCAGCCCAGAAAGCCGAACTGCGGTACAACTGCAGATTTTACCACAGGACTTCACCGTTTTCCCCGTACCGGCGCTCCCGCTCCCACCGCCGTGCGCCACCTCCTGGGGCAGGCGGCCATGGCCCGCGGCCAGCCCGCTGCTCCTCTTCACCGCGTCCCGCACCCATCAGGAAGCACAGGGACACCTGAGGGCAGGCGGGCTGAGGGGGTCCTGTGTGGGTGCCCTCAGCTCGGCTTATGGCTGAGGTGTCCAAAGAACCGGCTCTAGGACATCAGTGAACACCCCATCTGCAGAGGGGTCTGGGGGTTTTTTAGGAAGACCCGACCTGCAGTGGGTTCAGGTTAAAATAAAGTTTTGACTGTAACAACACCTTTTTTTGTGGTGTTGCTCCACCAAGGATCCCTTAAGCACCTGCCCTAATGTTGCGTGAAACTTCCTGAGAGCTAAACAGGTTACAACTCAACTGCCTTGACAACTGGTCAGAAATGGGTTGGGTTTAGGCAAAATGACATACAGAAAACACAGGGGATAAAAACCCCACGTCTTCACCCACTTAATGATATGGAAGGATTGTAAACGGCTTAATGATTATATCAGTTCTGCATCTCAAGGTGGCTGTTGCTTTCATTTACCTACCAAGAAGGCTCAGCAGATGGAGACCCATCAGCTCCTCCCAACTCCCACAGCAGTCAGGACAAAGACCCGTCTGCCACCACCCTGCTTCCCAACTGTATCCACGGCAGCACTCTGCTTCCATGCTGGGAGCTCGGGCAGGCCGGGCACCACAGTGCAGGGCAACAGCAGGCGAACACCTGCGATACAGCCCAGCAAATGGCCGGAGGATGATTTCATCTGAGCTAAACCACAAAGGCCTCAAGCCTGGCTGAAAGCAGGGACGTTTCTTACTGCTGTCAGTCTTTGAGCAAGCTCAGTGAACAACCCGCAGTTCCCCCATCTACACCCAGGCACTACGGTGACAGTTTGGATTTTTTAATTTAATTTTTAATTTAGTTTTGGATTTTTTAAACAAGCAAAGAGTACAGAACACATCATTAATAAATTAATGTGATCTAGAATTAATTTCCCATTTTTTTGGAAAGGAGATAGCTCAGTACTGCATATGGAAGTAGCAAAGATGCAATGGCTCTCCTCTCCAATGAAATAAACAGCCATTTGCTTTCTAGAATGTTTATATGGGAGAGAACTCCTCAGGACTGCAGAAGCACCTTATTGGTAGCAACTCTAACATGATAAACACACTGCTAATCAAAGCATTATAAATATCAGCTTCAGCCTTTCAAATGGAATGAATACAATTTAGGTTATGTAAATTAACTATTCAAAAATAACTGTAGTAATTGACTTCTCATTTCCAGTATGGAAAATTCTTTAATTGGAACAGACTGCCAACCTCTTCTGATGGAAAAGAACTTCAGCACATATTAAGAAATCCTCCACAAACATATCATGAAAACAACAACACTGTTTGCAACACTGGTTTATTCTCACCCAGTTCAATGTTTATAAATACTGAGAGTTCAGTAGGTCAGCAGATTGTTTTTTCCAACACATCAAAGTACTGCTCTAGATATTGGTAAGCTGTAGAAGTTATGCTAGTGCTCTGGCAGGGTTTTGTACCCTTTACTGGACTCCAGCATCTCCTTTTTTTAAAGGTTATTTAAAGAACCTGAATATTTACTGTGAAAGATACCTACGTAGTTCTGTACAGGTAAAATGGTTCTACACCAGTATTACTGTAATATCTATTAACAATCTACTGGCTACCTAGGCAATCAATAAATTATCAATATTTAGCACTTTCCTATGATTTTGGTAACTCCCCCCTACTGATACTGACATGGTCACAACAGAAAGCAACAATAACGAACACCTCTATTTTATTAGCATTAGCTCAAAACAATGTAGTATGGCCAAATTTCATTTAAAATCTCTATATGATGTCCTGCGGCACAGCTCTTTCAATAGTTCACTGACATGTAAACTGCAAAACTTGCTGAAAAGTAATTGCACTACTATATTCCCAAACACTGCAACACACACATTTGATTAACATCAGCCCTCATATACAAAAAGGTGGCTAAATACCATTAATAGACAATGATGTGACTGACTGAAAGGGACCCTGTACAAAGCAGCAGTGTGACGTTTTACCCCAGGGAACTACTGGCCACTAAGATACAGAAGACCGATGCAATGTTCAATTTAAAAACACAAGACAAAGTGTTCCCCTACCCCTGATTCCCTGTGAAACCTTCCATTTTCCAGAGGCTCAGGCCTTTCAAAACTAGTACCACTGGACTCTGTGAAGCCAAGCTGCAGCAGCCCTGTTATTGCTCTGTCTGCAGGCAGCTGCAGAACCATGTTTGAGCTCACAGCTCATACACGTACACTACAGCCATCCTTCACTGTGTGCTGGCATATACACCATAGACACAAGCAGCAGTAAAAATAAGGCCTTCCAAATTACAATTGCATCAGTTTGGGTTTAGTGCTTCCTAATCAAGCTCAATTAAATACAAACAATTTTGATTTGCTTCAGAATTTCAAAGAAAAACATCCTCACCTTTGAGCAAATAACAGAACTTTACAGCTCTTGCTGCAAGGCACTTGTCTGTTAAACCAGAAACAGCTGACTTTCCATTGCCCTAAACACCATTTTAAATAAAAGGTTTCACAATTATTTCTCTCTTCAAACTACACTTTTGACAACTAGATGACTGCTAATAAGGTTAAAACCTGTATATTTTACTAGCATTTCTGCACTGAATTAGAAAATAGACACCACTGTTTCCTTTCTGATCCCAAACACCAGGCATGTACACACAAGGTACTAAGGAAGAAATGGTAAAATAAAAGCTTGCTTGCAATTAAATTAATCAGCTTTCAATTACTGTCAGGGTAAAATCACTAAGAGAAGTTTTCAGACACAGGCTAACATCGGTATGTGATTGAAAAGATGCAATTTCCAACAGCTGGAATAATATATTCAAAATCACATAAAGGAATTAAACTCTCAACGTATATAGCATTTTTCATCCAAGCTGGAGGGATATTCTTCCTTTTAATTTTTTCACATTTAGAACTTTATGTACATTCTTCTCTCACTACAGACAATGAAAGGTAACAAAATTGACTGTTTTTTCAAAGACATGTTTTTATCCTGTTCAGATGCTCCCTGTGACTTCAAATGCTCATTTAAGAAAAAGCCTGTTTGCTTTGGGTTTTTTTTAACCATTTCTGTACGAGAGCCAGTGCTCCTGTGGGAGTGATTATTAGTTACTTAAAAATTGATGCAGCAAAACTGTTCTTCCTTTTTTGGGTCATTTAGTAGACTTTGCATACAAAGTGCTCTCATCTTCAGAAAGAGCTGTCAGGAGGGATGAATGAATAGCTTGGTGACTACTTCACTAAACTTCATGACATACCTTGCTCTCTGATCCCTCAATTTGTGATCTGTAGGATTAATCTTGTATTTATGTATGCACACATACATAACAGAGGTAGAAAGACACAGTGTGACACACTGATAACCAGAATACACCAAAGATCAAACTAAGAAAAGAAAAAAAAAATCATCAGTTCTCCACAGGTGTTTGTACCTGCACACAATCAGACATAGGAGAAAGACTGCAGCTGACAGCAACCTACATATGACCAATAAAGAAAGGTAAAAGGGATCCTTTCTTCTTTTTCCCCTTTCTTTCAGCAAGATTATGTGTTTGGCCAGGTCAGTTCTTTACTCCAGCCATCTAAGACACCTGAGCACCAATGCTAACACAAGACAAAGGCAAAGGTACCTTTTCAGCCAGCAGTTTGCACCAGGCTATCTTAAATTCAGAATCTGATGTTTACTTTGAGGCTGCTGCAGCCTGACTTTCCTCTTTCCCCAACCAGTAGCTTCTACTGCTCCTAAACACAAGTGCTACAACTTACTAGAAACATGGTGCCTCAGTTCAGGGAACTAAACCAGGAGGAAAAGCAACTCTCCATCCTCCAGCTGCTTCAGCTCTGTGAACCATTCAAAGCAAATTTCACTCAACACATTACTGAGCTGACATCTCCTTAAGACTGCCAGTGCCTGTAATCTTGCAGTAGTGACATATCTCTGTCTCCTTTAATTAACATGGACCAGTGTTTGTTCCCCTGCTCCGGTGGCAGCACACTAGAGTGCTGCGCACATGTGTGTCATGAAATGTGAACACAACAGCAAGAACACTTCTGCAGTTCTTTCAAGTTCTTTCTAACAGAAACTCTTCTACAGGGATGGATTGTAATTTTAAACTACGCCCACAAGGAGACAAGAACACTTTAGATCGAGGCAAGAAGACCAAGAGTAAAGTGTATCACACATAGAACAAAAAACCACTTCATAAAGCCACTGTGGAAGTTGTCTCAGAACTCCACAAACTCATTATTGTAAAATCAGATTTCATATATTACTTATGAAAGACTCCTGTTCAAATGGTTAAAAGATGAAAGACTGGTAACAGTGCAACATAGACAGAACTAAGGTAATTAGGGTACCTCAAAAACGGATGAAAGTGTTCTTTAATTTTTCAATTTAAAACTTTCCTGGAGCTCTACAGCCTTTCTTCAATATTCTTTCAAGGTATTCTTCTGGTATAGACTGATAAGCATTTGAAATGGTATTCTTGCATAATGGTTTGCCTTGGAATCCCTTTAACTTAAAATAAAGGCTGTCAAGGAAAACTACCAATATACACACCATATGGCAGCCTTCCTTCACACCTACATATGAAAACAAATTACAGATACATTATATGAGAGCTATGGTGATTAGATCATCTTGTTTACCTACATGCCAAAATTACATACACCAAAGTATCTTTCCCAAAGACCACCTGACACTTTTTTTACCCTTATTATTCAGATTTATTTTGGTACTGCCTAAAACTAGCCAAGAACAGAATCCTACCGCACACAGTACAAGCACTGGAAGCCTCTGCTCTCAGAACTTCTCAAGGATACAAGGAAAATACCCCACAGGAAGAGAAGCAGCATGTCCAAAAAAGAGAGACCAGACCCAGCTAAGTCCCAGCTCTTTATGGAGGAAGGGAAATGAGTGTGACAATGGCAGGGAGGGATCCTTACCCAAGTGACAGTGCAGCTGTTTTGGCACAACCCAAGAGACAAAGCAGGGGACAAAATGAAGAATTGAGGGTGGAATATGAAGCCAGGGCTGGTAGAGCCCTGAAGGTTTTATGTCAGTTTACCGGGCCACTGGAGGTCCTCCATATTGCCAAATGCTTTAATCGTTTCTATTTCACCATAAACAGGCACCATGGCAAGAGGTAATACTTTAAATACTAATTTCCTTCATAAATCAAGCTGAGATTTTCAAATTACCAGTAAGCTGAAAAGCTTATCCAAACAATGAGATACAAATTGTTTCCAGTCTTCACATTTTAAACAGCACATCTACTTCCCAAGAAATTTGGAGTTCCTCTTCTTGCTTAGCGCTTACTACATCTAAAAGAGAATTAGAGCCAGCAGTATGTAAAGAAAAGGCTGCAAGCTAAACCTCTGGAGCTTCTTCCCCAGCCCTCCTGCTGTGCTTGTGCTGTGGCACTACCAGGCACCCAACAGAGTTTTTGTTTGCTGAAGACCTATGCTGACTGCGCTTCCCTGATTTACTACATTTGTCATTACTGACATCAACAGTCATTGGAAGGGGTTTGAACTCTCCATTACTTCTGAGAGATCAAAACTTCCAGACTGCTTTGTTACTATGAGTCCTGCATTTAGCTCTGGGTCTTGTCACTGAATTTGGGTAAGTAGCTAAATTTATGAACCAGAGCTTCCAGATATCTAAGAGTTCCTGAACAGCCCTCTGTAATTTCTCTTGTGGCTTTTCTTGTGGTGTTTGCTTGTTAAGGGCTTGAGGGAAGTTTATTTGCTATTTTGTGAAGGTTCTCAAATACTCTAACTAGGTTAAAAATAAATGAAAAGGAAAAAAAAAAGTTTTTTTTTTAAATTACTAGGAAATGATGCCTGAGAAAACCCTTTTGTGCCTGCTTTTCAGCAAGTTTAGCTGCTGGGTTTGTGTGTGATCAAAATAAAAAGATAACCCTACCTTCCCTGCAGCCAAACTGGTGGGTTTTGAGGCTGGTTTCTTTTTAATCTTTTTTGAAAGGTCATAGCAAAAACCCCCACAAAACTACCTGATTGACGAGACCTCATATACTTCTTGTCCAACCTATTCCTTCGTGGGTGCATGTGACTGTACTTCAAACAATGCAGCTGATTGGGTACTTAACATTGATATTTGTGGCAAAGTTTGATGAGCCCTTCAAGCATGACTGATATGTAATTTTTTAAGCCACTTAGTAACTACTTGAGAGCTGTTATGGAGATCCATAGTAACAATACAGATATTCCTTGAGGGTTGACTCTGGGTAGCTTCCCTGGAAGATATAAATGCCAGTGCTAAAATGTCAAGGATTTATAATTATGATGGCGGATGCATAAAACACATAAAGCAAGCCTTATTAGGGCTGATTGAAGTAAATATACCAAAGGACATTCCTCTTTTCTTCTGTAACAGATTCATGCTCAATGCTATTTGTAGCCTGTCACACTCATTATGTTTTCATGTGAAATAGCTTCTGAGTTTTGCTAGATACTAAATGCCCTTTGTTTTTATTCTTTCTCTATCCATGTGAAAAAACAAATGAAAGGAGAAATGTAAAATGAAAGACTGATTATTTCCTTTCTATTTACCTTGAAACTGAGTACTTTCACCTGCATGGGCTTTACAGAAGATAAGCTGATTTTGGAGAGTCCATTTAAAATGGCACTATAAAAAAAATGTAGATACTAATATCAAAGACTCCATTACTTACTAGAACTGTGTTTGTCAAATGCACTTCTTGTAATCAGTCACTGAAAAGGAAGAATTCACTGTGCAATGAGTATCTGAAATAACAGTTTATCCTCAGAAATGAAAGTACCATCTCAGTTACTATATTGTAGGTAAGCATCAAAAAATGTTCACTTTCATGATACAAATTGTATTAATTCCATAATATGAATTGTCTTACCTTAAAATTCTGCTATAATGCTAAATTAACAGTTTTATGCAAATTCACTGGCAAGCCTCCTGTGGTACATACACAAAACAAGCCAGTAACACAAAACCTACATGACAGAATGAGCATCTTCGTCAGAGAACACGGGATACTCTGAGCCACACGTGGTGAATTGAGGCAGAGGGGAGCTCAAACTGCTCCCAATTCCTACCACAGCACAAGGAATTCCTGTGGCCCACTCCTACTTTAGCAGGCACCAGCAAACTGCATTGGTGTCTTCACCCCACATTCTCACCACTTTCTGGATGCTTCCGAAACCCTGGAAAAGCTGACAGGTTGCAAAACATCCAGACTGATGAGCAGCCCTGATTTAAGGCACAAATAAGCATTTAAGTGGACTGCTGCTGAGCATTCAGTTATAGACAGGACTGCAAGAAGAAAAAAATGAGCAATTCTTAGACTCAACAAGGTTCTCATTGCTGGGGCTTTTTAACAATGTTTCTGAGGAGCCCAAAGTGGGAACAAACAAGCAGTCCCGCCAGGACAAAGTCATGTGCAAGGTCGTAGCAGGTATACCTGCAGCACCCACAGTATCCTCAGTCCTCCTTTCCAGTAGTTTGCATCCCATGCCACTCATAGCCTGTGCATACTTTTCAGCCCATCCCACATGCATGTTTGCAGATTCCCACAAACCCACATTAACTGTCTGATCAAGTGGCTGAAACATTGAACAGCTTTGTATAAAATGGGCAGAAACTGATGAGGAAACAAGGCAGAAGCTGCTCCCTGATAGCCTTCTCCATTCCAGTCACATCTGATCTCAATATAGGAGCTCATAGGGCTGAAAGGGAGCTGGGGAAAATGAAATTAAGGAGTTCATCACCATTTCCCCTGCTCTGCTTCTGACCCTCCTCAGCTACAAATGCTTGAAGAAAACATTGGCCTTCAAACACTGCCAGAGGTACTTGCGGTACCAACAATTTGTACTTGTTCAGTCTTTCCTAGTGTCTCAGTTTAAGAAAGCAGTCCTCCAAGGTAGCTTGCTACCCTTCTGATTATATAGACATGTGAAAATCTGCAGAAAGTCAAAGAGATTAACTCTGTGCTGAAGAGATCTTACACCATTTCAGTAAGAACAGAGGGTGCAATTGAAAAATCTTAGTGATTTGCATGGCTTTTCATACTCTAGTTAATCACAATGTTAAAAAGAACTCTGTATTTGTAATTAAACGCTTCAACTTTCCTGTCTTTTCCAGATTCCAGTTTAACGAGTAGGGCCCACAGAACAACTCATGTTGGAAGCGACCTCTGGAAGTCACTGGTCCAGCTCTTCACTCAAAGTAGGGACACACTGGCACTTAATCTTTGAAGCTGGATCAGGTTGCTCAGAATCCAACCCAGTTTTTTGCATCTCCAAGGATAAAGATTTCACAAGTCTCTGGACACCTGTTCCAGTGCTTGACCACCTTCATAATGCAACAAAAAGCTTCTCATATCTTATTAGAGTCTTCCTCATGACCACTTAATGTCCATTAACTCTTGTCTTCTCACTGCAGACTTTCTGGAAGGTAGGGAATTGTCTCCTCTACACACCCCCCTTATTCTATGAAGTTCACTCACCCTTCACACCCCATGCCATGTTGGTGACCCAGTGCCTCCTGTGCCTGTTGGAGCTTGGTCCAACTATGTCCGTATCTTTCTTGCACAAAGGAGAGCAAAACTGGACACAATAGTCTATCTGTGGCCTCATAAGTGCTAAATAGAGGGGAGGAACTGCTCCAGTGACTTAGTGGCTACACTCCTGTTAACCACCTGAATGTGCATTTAGCTTTCTTAGCTGGAAGGCTAAAACAAACCATGATTCCTACCAAGTCGCTCTATTGGGTTTTCCCTCTCTCACCAATTTGACAGTATGCATCATATGCAAAGATAAGATTTTGCTTTGGCCACAATTACTCAATGACAGCGTATGAATTAGTTGATTATCTGGTTTTAAATGGCTTTGAGGACATTACTGGATGGCGAATGGAACTTCAGAAGGAGAAAAAAAAAAAGGCAGCACAAAAATACTTTAATTGTAAAACCCACCAGAAAGTGTAAAACCATCTGTACACCATAACATACACAACAACTTTCATTAGTACAGACAGGCTTGATAAATCTTGGGACGTTGCCACACGTCATACAGTTCTCACACCGTGTTTCTGTCTGCGCAGAAAAACATTTCAGTATTTATAACTGCCAAGAGTCCTATTCTTACTGATGCCTAGCTTAGTGAGACTCCATTATTTGCCCTGTCTCTGACAGTTTATATGTCAGGCTCCAGAAAGGCAAGAGTAAGCTTACAAAACTGGTTGTCACCTTGATGAGTAAAGGTCTGTCCCTAATGATAAACTAACGCCATCAGTCTCTACTAGTTTGTTATTAATTCTGTCAATAAACAGTATTCCTCAGGAGTCCCCAGTGCATGATAATAAAGCATATATACCCTTTTGAAAAAAATGGAAAACAAACACATTGCCTTTCACACAGTGACCTCACTTTCATAAGAGTTATGACCCTATATGCTGCAGCAGCATAAGCCAGCTGAGCAACCATGTCCCTAAAGAAAGCTCCTAAATGATCCTTTTGTTTGAGACAGAGAAGAACAGAAGAAGAGGGGAGAGAAGTTCAACCGAAATGCAACAGGAATGACACCCAAATCCTCAGAATGTATTTGGTAATTGGTTAGTTTCACATGGCTTGTTTTATCACACTCATTAATAGAAGACTACAAAGTCATTAATTGTCACCCATAGAAGAACTGTGTTGGGTTTTTTTACGGGCAAACCAGTTTAAGAAGTCTACAACAACTAACGAAGAAACCTATAAATTTATGCTCTCTCAGAAGATCAGAAACACACAAACATTCAGAAACTTGAAAAGAAGTGTGGTGGTTCCAAACACTGCGGTTCCAGAAATGCACATTCCCACATGAACTACCGGAACAGAAGGACTAGGAAAAAAAATATTTTGACTTGACAACTTAATGCACCATTACTGTGAAAACAATGAAACTAAAAGTAAAATTTCCAGAGATAGTCACAGCTCTGGCAATAACAAAAAACCCTTCAGTGACAATTACTCATTTCAGCAATCAGTTCATAACAGACATCCTACTGCTGCCTTGCTCATTACACTCCTTAAAAAGAATGATCTACACATTATAAATCTCAGTCATTTTTTACCCTCACATCAGCTGCCCACAAGTTCCTTAATTTCTTGGTAAACAAATTAAATGCTGACATCATGTTCAAGATCCACAGTAAAAGCAGGCATACTATTTTAAGACTTGGAGTTCAGAATATAACTGAGATATTTGCAAAGTTAGTAGCAGCTATGTACGTATGTATGTATGTATGTATATATGTGAGTTAGGCACCCTTGGACATGAATGTGTTCGCAAGCAAACAAGCTCTCACATATGTACCCTTCTACTACCCACGCATTGGTACTTGTTATTCAACTGTGAACACATCCTATGAAAGCAGAATACACAATAAAAGATAGCCACCATTCAAAACATTACAACACTAGGAATGTTCTTGGCCTTCCACAGTAGTATAGGATACAAAAAAGTAAAACCAAAGTACGTTTACTGTGATACTGTAATGGCTCATTAGATGGATTTTGACAGGATACTCATTTCCAAGGCCAAATTTCAATGTCTTATTATGTACTGTGTTGAACATATACTTGATACAGTTTTGTAACATGCAGCTATAAGAACTGTAATTCTGACCTCTGAACAACAATTAAAAGTATCTTAACATTTCTTAAGGAGACCATCTTCTGTAAAAATTGAAATAAGGGAATCTTCTCTGTTGTACTGAATGAACCACAACATACTGAGTGTGGTTTCTTACCCACACTAATTCAACTAATGCTCTTTACTAGGTAAGATAATCCACTGAGGAATATATTTAACCAAAAAGTTGAATTCAATTAAAAGGTTCCTCCTGCTCTGAAATATTGTTTTAATTTGATCCAAAGCTTTCTTTTTGGAAAAAAGAAAAAAAAAATCTTCATGCTTAGGGCATAGTTTAATTTTGGTTACAGTATTTTAATGTTCTGCAAAATAGTGATACGTCTGGGGAATAAATTACTTCAGAGCATTCAGATCATTACTCAGAAATTTCAAACGTGATTTTTTTCAGAGAGAAGCTTGTTCATCCATTTTCCACTCCTCATTTCAATTTAAAAAGGGACCTATTCATAAAGCAAAGCATTTTTAATAAAAACAATTCAAAGTGAATGATATACCAGGCTCCGCTTTCAGAAGTAAGCTCAACTACTCAATAAACCATGCAATGGGAGAGGAGTAAAATACCTTCAGCTAATAGAAAATTCTCCCAAAATATTTCAGTTGTCATAAGTCTTCAAGTATCTGAAGTGTGATCAAGAGTCATCAAAAATAAAGCCCCACAACTAGCCAAGTATTTTAGCCTCCTCCAGAAACATGCACATGGCTATTCCTTGACTTATCTGCACTGACTCACCAGACCCTGTAGAAGGGAATTTGTGTTTTCACAGCTTTACTATTAGTACCTGAGTGGATTCACAGTAGAATCACATTTGCTGCCGTCACTGCCACATCACCTTGCTACCTAACATTATTGGAAGTTGGCAAAATATGCAAAAACATTGATTCAGTTGCTCTATGGAAGATTTTTTAACATGTTTTTATACTAATAATAATAGTACCACCACTACCACCCTACTCATGAGAGTGACATTCTTGCTTCCCTGAACCCGTTGCTCCACACACACAGCGTTCCGTTCTGTGATCACACCAAGTGTTCAGTTCCCTCGAGGTAAGCCATATTCATAATGGCACACTGCTCTTTGAGGCCTCCTAGGCTTTACAAAACTCAAGAGGGGTATAAGTGGGAATCCATAAGAAAAAAACTCCAGAAGAGGTAACAAATATATTCACTCTGCCTTGAATACTTATGCTCCAGTCAAATCATTTTCTTTCCGAGAGACTACAAGTGTTCATTCACACTTAACTGAAATCGTCTCAGGGGGTCCTATCCAGTGTGAGCTGAATAACTTTTGTTAGTAATTCAGCAGACACACACACTGCACGTGGTGTCTTGATGCTGGTTTTGGGGAAGGTCCCCAAAATAACTGCACTCCTGATTTAAAAATCTAGGTGCCAAAACTACTGAAGAAAAAACAGAACAAAACAAAACAAACCCACCAAACAAAACCCAGCCAAAAATCAAACACAAAACAACACATAGAGCCACAGCCACCAATCCAAGGATGTCCACTATCTAACTTTGACACAAATTGAAGATATATATGTTTAAGGGGCAAAAAATGACAGTCCTTTCTCATTTCCCTCAGTTTTAACTTTAACCTACAAGTTACATCAGAGCACCACACAATCTGAGGCAGCAGACTGATGCCCAAAGGCTGCTCTTACTGAGAGCAACGTGATCTAACACCAACATCACACCAGAATGCCATTTCCATCAGAAGGTAGTGCTCAGAAGTGCCCCCTTCAGCTTTTCCCTGAACAGAAATTCAGGGATTTCAGGAAATGTGAGGAACAGAAAGCAATCAAAGCTCCTCTACTCTTCCGAGACACTAAGAGGAGAACCTACCAAATATCCATTGTATAGGATATCAAAACAGAACTGATCATTGTGGGTGGATTATAGACTGGGGATGTTGCCTCACTGTTGCATTTGAACTTAATTTTAAATGAATTAGGCTAACACAAGTCAAAGACATTATAGAAAACATGACAAGGGGTGTGCACTCCAAACAGCAGCTCTGGCCAAGTCTGTAGTGGTTTTTTTTTCCTTTGCTTTCTCCTACACATGCTGTTCAGGCTACCTGGGAAAAATACATAGGTTTTTAATCAAAATGAAGTTTGCAGAGCTGTGCTTCCAGTCTGCTGATCTTTCCCTATGTCAGTAGTCCACTAGTAACTAATTAGTCCTTGGCCTGTTGACCTTCAAAGCTTTAGTACAGGGAAGAGACAAGAAAGACTGCTCCATCCTCTTCCCAGGGCTGCAGTCCAAAGTCACTGCAATAATCACTGGAAGGCTTCTGCTTGCTGCTTCTCTCCTTACGTGCTTTCAGACTCTGAAGAGACTTTACAGCTTCTGTTGACCCAGCAGAGCTCTTAGCCTTTGGACACCTCACCCCACTCCACTGGGAATTATAATCATTTATACTAATCGTTTTTGATCTACTCTCCAACTGCAACTTGGCAACATGGAGAGAGATAGGCTGCTGTGTAATCCGTAAGGTAATGCAAATTAGACTAAAAAGAAGTAGCAGGATTCCACAGCCAAATCCTACCCTCCACAGGATTGCTCACAAGTAGCATGTTCCTGTGCTACATTTTAAGGAAACTCAAACTACTGAAGAGGGGAAAACCTAGAGCTAACCACATGGAGCTAGAGCTTCCTGGAGAGATAAAATAACAAGCTCCTGACAGCCATAGCTGCCACTTCTTGGCAAAAAGTATGTTCTCGTTTATCTAGGCAACTGAATGAACGAGAAGTTCATTCAAAATGAAAACACAGCTGAGAACTGAAAAGCAGGGAAGCTTTCTAGTCTTCCTTTCTTACAGCCTCTGCCTTAAAACTAAATGCAAGAGCTGAGCACCATCAGGTCCAAGACCCTGCAAGATGACTCCTGGTCTTAGATTGCTTCATCAGGTGCAGAGTCCATTCTGCATCATCTGCAAACTGCTTCTATTCAGTGTGTCAGCTCTAAAAACAAATTCTTCCCAATATACATCCAGAAGGTTTCCCATTTTTTCTTAACCAAAATTCATTTTAGTTCTCCACAGCTTTAATTGAACTTCAATTACTAAAACTAGCTTGACACAAGCCATGAAGAAGAAATTAATATTCTACTAAATGAGAACTGTCACTCAGCATTTTCTAGGCTAAATGTAAAAATTAAGACTCTGAATAAATGTGTGCCAAGTATCATTTCATAAATATGCATATAATGCATTTTCCTCCTTATAAAAAGTGTTTAAATTTAAGATATTTAATTGTACATCAACATTTTAGTGGTGATCAATCACTGAAAATCAATGATCCTTTTAAATAGATGTAGAAATATATTTAATTCAAATCCAATTACTTTGAATACATTTTTGTTTACTTTCAATCACTTAAGCCTGCAGTCAGTTCACCCACTCTCTGGTTAGGAAACAGGATCTCAGGATATAACCGAGTAACAACTAAAGCATCTTTCCCTTCTGCAATCAACACAGTTGTTACGCTGACATCGAAATCAACTGGTAATCCAAATTTCTCATCCAAAAGTACATCACTGAGGGTTTACGCACAACCAATCTCTGCAGAAGTTCTTTAAATGCCACTAAAATATTCCAATCCTATTAGAATGCAAATACAAAGGGTAGACAGAGCACGAATAATACCATTAACATTCAAAGACGTCTTGGTCCCCATTATCAGATACTCATTCTCACATTAACTGATGTTTTGTTAAATAAAAAAAAGAATGCACAAATCCATTAGCAGCTGCATTAAAAGTGAACAAAAGAGGCAACAACTGCTGATGTGATTATGCACCTAACCCTTCTTAAAAGTTTCTGTATCCAAGAGCACCAAACACACACTGCTTCAACTTTCATTTCATATCAGGTATATAAGCACGTGTTATTGAAAGACAACCATGACAGGGTCCCCCCCCATCTCAGTACTTTTAGCAAGCTTTGAAAACCAAATAATCATTTTTACCAAGTCTCTAGATGGTTTCCTTTAAGGTCTTTTAATGCTGCAATGTGGCACTTGGAGGGAGAAGAATATAAGCATTTTAGTACAAGAAGCATGTCTCAGTTTCAACCGCCCCAATGCGCCAGGAGCATGCCAGCAGATGGAAGGGCCCATTTCAAGGAGGTGCCTGGAACATTCTCAATTGCTTGCCCCAGCATACCCTGTACCATGAAAACCTTCCTTTACTGCATAAAATGGTACATCACCCTGTTAGCAGGAACAGGGAAAGTATCCTGCCATTTCACATAGGAGGGAGGATCACAAGCAAATAGCTACACTTCAGTTACATGCATACAAGCAGCACTTTCCACCTAAGAAGTGACTTCATTCCTAGTGAACATGGGTGAAGGGTAAATACTGTATAACTACATCTTTAACACGACCTGCATTTGTTCCAAATCCACCAGTCCAAGACTCTCAATTCAGTACCATGCAAACAGGAATCACGTAAATTCACAGCACATCAGTGTTGTAGCCATATTGCCGCTATCCCCTGCACAAGTCTACCATTACTTTGCCTCATCTTAGACATGTGTTGATCAACTTGACTAGTCTACAAATCTCCCCAAAAGAAAATTACCCAAAACATTATTAGAATTGCTCAGAAATGTACCATACATCCAGCCAGCTCATAGGCTCACCAATATTTAATAAGTCACTCAGACAGCATTTCCTTAGGTATTGTTAAAAAAAACCCACAAATTATATCTTCTGAATCACCAATAGAGGGAGATTTATCTATATTGCAGGTACTTTCTTCCACATCTTATGAATGTGAAGCCTACCAACCACAGCCCCTCTGAAAAGTCTGGCACTTCCACTATTCCCTCACAGATGTTCACATTACCAATTAATCATCACCACAGGGAGTCTCAGCACAGAGGCTAAGGGTTGAATATACTCACTTCAATCTTACTTTGGAACCCTTTCAATTTTTTCCAAAACAAAAACAAAATACAAGTGAAAAAGCATTTTTCTCCACACTATGAATTCCCTGTAACAGCAAGGTAAATTGATTTTAAGGTACCACAAAATCCCAGTTCCAGCTCCACTGCCATTGTATAGATTCTGACGCATTTAACAAGGTAAGTAATCTATAAAATTTAAAGCATGTACAAATACTGTTAAAGTATCATAAAAAAACATGAACTAAAGATGAGCAGCTCTGCTACTAAACAAGAAATACAAAGCATTCGATTAGGTTTTTAATTGAACACTTTTTTACTATAAGCAGTGTATTCAGACAATAGGAAGAATTTATCCATATTCTTCGTGGAAATATATTAATGCCATTAGTTAAACATTTACTATTTCAACAAATACGTAATACCTAACGGCTACATTCCAATTCCTTAATTATAGGTAAATTATCTAAATACTACATCTCCAACAGACAAACTGCATTGGTTACATTAAGTGTATTTAATGCTAGTAGCAAACAATATAACTAATGCACTGACAATAGAAGGTCACACTAATAATCAAGTACCAAGAGTGTACTCTCTGTGTGTACATATATATTTAATGAACACTTGTGAAGCACAGAAATACCATACAGACATATCTTCACAAACAGACATAAAGGCACAATGATGCTGATTTATCCACGATAGTACAGCATATCCACGACAGTACAGGATATCCATGACAAGCCTCGAGTTAAATCTATTTTTCCTCAAATCCCAAACTACAACCATGAAATTACCTTTTTTTTTTTCCCCTTACCAACATTTTTTGTCAATAGTTGACACACTTTACACAATCTTGATCTTAATTTTACATGCAGGAGAACAGATGTGCTATGTCAAATCACTTACCCATGACTGCCCACAAAACCAACAAAACACCTCAGAACTGAAGGTCTGCTCCATGTACAGAATAGGCCACAACAGCCCTGCAGGTCAATGGGAGCACCCCTGCTGCAAAAAGCTGTATGCAATATTAACCCATTCTTTTTAAAAGGGAAAAGAACTTCAGCTTCACAGATCCAGCTTGTTTCAAGCACAAGTAAGCAGCATCCACATAAATGGAAAGGCACTTGGAATTAGAAATCTTTATTCAGGGTTTCTGGTGAACTTTGGGTTTTCAAGAACCCTGAGCTCTCATGGAATACACAGAACTGCACCTTTGTAAGAAAAAACATCATTAGAAAGCGCACCGTGTAATTACTCGCACTTTAATTACTTGCTGAAACGTTTTACTGGGAGCATTTATAGTCATATCTGCAGAGACATGCAAATATCATTAAGCAGAAACCATGTGCTCTCCCATAAAGCATGTCTTCCAGCTTAGGATCTCTTTGTGTGGGAACATAATTCCCATACCAAGAGATGGGAAGTTCAGAACTGCTGATTCACGCTGCAGAAGCTCTTACTCCTAACATTAGCATATACTCTAAAATAAAGACACTCAGCTGCAAGACTTGTATGTTGGGGGTGGGAGGGGAATAACTCCTTAACTGTCTTTGCAGCTGACAAGCACATGAGTAAATTTCTTCATAAAAATATGCATTTCTCAAACTGCACCCATTTCATGATGGATAAACGCTCCATCCTTTCCCGAATCTCCCACTTAAGTGTACTTTTACAAAGAGGGAATAAATTTCAACAGCCTATAAAGCAGTTTGGTCTTTTGCAAGCCATCATCACTGTTTCTGTAAGTAGTGGAAGGGTAGGCAGTGGTTATGTCAGAGTAGACAAAAACAGGCAGGAGCCAAAGCAGGTAAGTACTAACAAAAACACATGATCAAATTCTTTATATACACTATAGAGACCTAAGTTTCAAGGACTTCACATCCTCTAGAAACATTCCCTTTTCTTTACTATAAAAGAAACATTTTGAAACACAAAAAAACATTAAAGGGTAACTGGAGAATAGGCAGACTATGAAATACAGCTTCAATACAGTTTAGGCAAGAGTGTTGCAAACAACCTTTGTAGGAATTAAGAGAAAAACACCTAGATCATGTTCTAGCTTTCAGTAATGGATACTACTAGGACTTACAGAAATGTTAAATACTCAGGACTCGCTTAACAGCAGCTTTGGAAACTGCAGAGACATACGAAAGAAAAACCAAGAATTTAAAGAATTCCAAACCACAAGTAAAGGTAAGACATGAATACTCACGCTAAAAGTATGCATACATAAAATGTGGCTCACAGCTTTAAAAACACATATAGCCTGTATTTAAAGACGGAAGAAGAGGGAAATAAAGTACTTTCTCATATTTTGATCATAGAGAATGAATTAAATTATAAGTGACACCATTCTAATGAACCAGAACTGATTACAATCTTTCTTTATGAAAAGGTATGCAAAACCAGCAAATAAAACCTATCAGAGCTTGGTAAAGATCAGTAGTTTAGCCTCAATGTTATCTACTGCACATCTGCCACACCGCATTATCTTCCTACTCAAGCATCATTTTTGCATTCAATATGGTAGCTCTATCAGATTAATGCCCAAGACATTTCAGCTGTGTTTCAAGTAAATAAGTGGACATACAGGAATATTATGCATGGCCTGTATCATTGACACTAAGCAAAGAAAATGTGATTAGCACCAAATTGCATCTGACAGGGGAATCAGAAAGCTGTCAAACACAATGACAAGGATTCAGTATTTAGAAGGTAAAAGGGGGAATAAAGAAGCTGGCCAGTCTGGCATGGAGACAGCAATAAAACACAACAGCTATGATAAATTAATTCATTTACTTATGAAAAATTAGAGGCTTCCACACGCAGCTCTCATTTATAATCTTGTCAATCTGGCAGAGTAAATAAAAAGCCTATACAATGCACAGCAGGAGGGAGGAAAAAGAAACAAAAGAAAAAAACAGATTTTTGCATTTAATCTAACAGAGTAATTTCTTACAAGAAATCACACACTGGATCAAGCCTTTGATAAGAGTGATTAATGCATGGATATAATATAGTCGTGGTTACTGTGTTTACTAAAGACACACAGTGTTAAAACAACAGGAAGGTTGAGATCAAACCCTCAGAAACCATATAAAGCAAAATGAAAACCTCACATGCAAGAGATGCTATTACTACATCTATGAAAAGGATGGCAGGAAGAGTTAGGGGAGCTGGGGGAAGTGGAAGTAAATTCAAAGGGTCCAATCCCTGGGGCAAGAACAGGTTAATACTTCAATACCAGCAACTAACACCTCAGTAGCAATATGGCTACAGTAATTTCCTCAACTGAGATCACTGTTATAATAAGGAGATCACAGAAATATTGGCCTTTCAGAGAAATACTTCAATGATCACCATGTTTCGTAATTGCCAGTTGGTGAGTTCAGACCAGAAAACAGTGAATTTCCTGATACTGAAGAAAAAAGTGACCCGTATCTTAACAAAAAGGCATGGCATACCACCATGAAAATGTAAACGTCCATGAGCAGCAGCAAGGACAGCTGTCAGCACCAGCACAGAGGCTGGATTTTCACCTTCTGGCATTCTACATTTTGACTGATCACTGAAGATCTATTAAAATACCACTCATCCTTAGATACATACCTTGGTTGTAAAGTGCTTAGGGTATAGTCAGTTCATACGTAGTCCTGAATAGTGGAAAGGCTGTTCCAAAGCCAAGTGAAAAGAGTTGACTCCACCACTTGTTAAAGAGGAAAGCCTCACCTCAAACTCAACAGACTCACCAGCATTGAGTCAGGTCTGTGCCACAGCAGCAGCAGTTCTGTCAGGTTCTTGACTAGCACAAGTGTTATTGTTTATACCCTAACCTCCACAGAGTTGAACAAAAATACCAGTAGTTTTACTGGGCTGTTCTGAAACCTGTGAGACACTTTAGAACAGACAGGTTTTAGTTCACGTTGGAGAAGCAATTGCAATAAGCCTATTTTCAGAAAACTATTATCGCTGAATCATAGAATGGCTAGGGCTGGAAAGGACTCTAAAGATCATCCAGTCCCAACCCCATGCCATGGCCTGAGTTTGTACCTTTGCCACATACCTCTAACCATTAGGGCTTTTTTTAGTATGCATTATTGTAACTAAAATATTTTCTTTTTGGTCTACAAATTATGTACTTTGTATCCAATTTAATATATACAATTCAATGCACACATACGTCCTGTTTGACACCTTCTGTTGCAAATCCACAGATTATAAATGTGGCAAGGCCAGCTGGGGCTTACTTGTGAATTTCTGCAAGATTCTGGTTCTCTTCTCCCATCTAAACTGAAGTATGCAACCCTTATGTTCATGGAGGCAGCCCTTTCAAATCCAGGCTTCTTGCTGGCTATATCGGAAGATAACCAAAGATGGCCATTGCTTAAACACCTCAGAGGAAGATAGGTGAGCAGTACCAGTGGCATGACTGATTTCCTCCTACCTGCTCATATTTAGAGTCCTAGTGAAAAATTACATGTTATGGAAATAAAGTATGCTTTTCCGTGCCCTGCATCTTCAGAATAAAACCAAACCAATCCTGTAACATTCATATAGTGGAAGATTCGCTACGTTATCTTCTAGAAATAACATCTTTTTCTGGTTTTTGCCTCGTTGGTTGGGTTGAGTTTTTTTAACAATACAGAAATGCAAGTAGTAAGGTTTTAGGATTAACTATTACTCCAGGTTCTCTGACAATTTTCAGCCTGCTTCGCTTTTCCAGCACTGAATTTCACTCAACCTTTGATTGAAGACGATCTTCTTGTACTTTACGATACCAACACCTGATGCCCAGAAGAGGGCACAAGCGACCCTGGGGAAGCCACAAGGTCAGGCTGTCGGAGAACATTTATGAACCGACCACTCAACCTTTAATCGGTCCAATTCACAGCCATAACCTCAAATGAATTTTTAATTCTTTCATCTCTCTTTCTCACAAAGCTTTGAGAGAGGCAATTTAAAAGCCTGCACAGCATGCATCAGTGGCAACATCAGCAGAGAGAAAAAAAATCATCATTATTAAATGACCTCTACATCTAAAGTCTTAAAATCTAATTCCAAATTTTTGGCCAATTTCAAGCCTTAAGTAACACAAAAACAATTTTGCATGGCCTACATGAACTCAGAGTATAACCAGAACAGGAAGATGAAAATAAAAAGCCTGACGCAACTGAAAGTTAAAGGAAATACTTAGTGCCTCACTAAATCCCCATGCAGGATAATGCCTGTTAATGATAAGCTACTTCACATACTTCACACCACTTAACTGGCCTTTTAAAGCATGTTAGAAGTACACTCTTCACAATAAATACCTTTTCATTTTAAACTACCTGCTACACTATGGAAATGTTGTATTCTAGCCCATAACTATGCCATAAAAGCCTGCCTTATGATTAAACCTGTTGTACTTGTACCCTGGAGCAGTTTCTGTGGTTTTGTCGCTTTTAAGGCACACAGCTAAAGAACACGAAGCATCTAACTGAACAGCTATGTTAAAAAATGCCTTTTCTTCAAACACCCATAGCTACAATCACAAGGCGGCATGAGGCAGGTAATTGCACAATCCCACTGTCACTGAGAATTTCACAGCTGGCCAGGATAAAAAGCACAAGCAGCTGTAATACCTTGACTGAGCATTTGCTGCTCAATTAAAATACAGTTTGGTAAAACATTTCCCTATTATCTTTTCATCTGCACTATTGTAAGCTCTTTAGCCCACAGGGCTGAGACAAGGAGCAGATCATAGATAATATGGTAATGGTGGAACAAGCACTTAGGAACAGGTAAGAGAAGAATTGAATTAACCGTTCTTTACTTCCTTTCTCCTTTTATCCCTTTAATCTGTTTCACTCTGTACTTGCCTGGTACATTTCACTTGTTAAGACACTGTTCTGAGCTCTTCATCCTTTTTTCAAATTTCAGGAGAGACTCTGATTAAACTCAGCTGCAAACAAGTGCAGAATTGCAGTCTAGGTGCTTCATTTTCATTCCTTATCCACAGCTTCAAGTAACTGCAGCAAATACTTAAATATTTCATAATATTTGAATCGGAAAATGTCATAAAATCAAAAATTTCTATGTAAGTCCAGCTAGGAACCTGGGGAACTGCCCTAACGGCTGCATCAAAACCTGCTGAGAACTAAAGCTTTGCAGAGTGCTGCCAACACCACCCTAGCAAAAAGAGCAGTGTAATTCCCAGTAACAGTGCAGCCCAGCTTAGTCCATTCCCTAACATAACGCCTGCCAGTGAACACGTAAACAAGTAAAAGCATGCTGGCAAGTGACTTTCTGGAGAGGACACTAAACCCTTGCTGCTCACCCAGGAAACAAATCAGAGCTGCATGCTTGTGCTGCTCACTGGTGCTGTAAGAAGGCACATCTAGCATCTGAGTGCCAGAAATGCTCATCCAAGCACACCCAAGCAACATGAATTTGAAGCCCATTGAGGTGCAAAAAGGACTAATGGCAACAGTAGGACCCCAAACTGCTTTAACTTTCTCTCAGAGCCAACTCAAAAATACATTTCTCTATATTCACCATAAGAGCCACTACTTACCGACCCTTACTCACCACTGACAGCACCCACTGTCTTCCCTCACATTTCTTCAGCACTTCAAGTGGCAATGATATTAAACAGATGCCATTGGTGAGGGTTGGGAAAAAGAAAGCAGAGAAACTATGTGTGTATCTGAGCCCAAAATTCAGCATAACCCTTAGGGATTATGCTGAGATAAAAAAGCACAAAAGAAACAAATCATCCCAGCTCCAGGCAAGTGCAGAGGCTAATAAATGCCTGATACCCTAGGAGCTAAAGATGTAATGTGGGCTCAGTGGGGTATGCACACTGCACCATGTCATTTTTGCAGAACTCACATTTAAGGCTCAGAACAATGATTTTCTCCTTCATGTTGTGGTTTAAGCCCAGTGTCCAAAACACTTTGGTATCCCACAGCAGCCAAATTCTGAGGCACTGAACAGCAAGAAAAACATCCCAGAAGAAAAATTACAAACTATTAGCTTCTTCTTCATGGGGCCGCTTCAAGCAGGTCTGCGCTGCAAAATACGATGGGCTGTGGTTGAGGCCAGTACATTCATCCTCCTCTAACCCTGCCAGCACAGGTGCAGGTCACAGAGGACCAGGAATGGATGGGACTAGCACCCTGCCCTGGATAAACAAGCCCTCTGAGCCTCCATGGAAAGTGTGCCTGGTCCCTGCTGCTACACCTTCACCAAAGTTATTTCCCAAATCAGTGAGCCTTAAGGAAGCTCATGTATAACTGTGCTGTTTCACACAGAGAAACACAATAACATGAACAAGAAAGTAAGTAAATAAGTAAAAAAAAAAAACAAACGGTATCAGTGAGCTTGCCCCAAACACTCTGTTTTTTTGCCATATCTGGAGCTATTCCCTTTATCCCCTGCTCCTCACTCCCAGAAAGCACTGCAGCTGACCCAGTGCAGTACGAGAAATGACACAAACACTCAGCAAGGAGGTGCTTACTGAATGCGTAAAGTTTCCCTTAGTACTAAATATCTCATTTTTCCCATTTTCCTCAATTTACTTACTTCCTTATGATCTCAAGGATGACCTGTACAGATTCATCATTTTGCCTTCAATGCAAATGCCTTAAAACTCTCATGAACTTCCAGCAAAAGAAATCCAAATTTATTCTTCCAAAGGCAACATGACAGTTCTTTTAAAAAATGCACAAATACAAAATTAATGACAAATAAATTGTTTCTCATCTCTTTTGCAAACATCTCTTCATACAAAATAAAGTATTAGCTAAGTAATGACTGCCATGGAGTATTTGTCATTGAAAGCACGTTTCAGACAAACTGACAGACAAAATGGCAGCCAAAACAAATATTGAGCATTAAAGGTGAAACATTAGCTGATGAAATTAAAAAAAGCAAGGAAATACTAAGTTAAAGCTTTCTATCTTCACTTTTCATGTTACAGCTGAACTTCAAACAGAAAGTGATGCCGCACTGCTCTGCACTACAGTAAGCATGCAAAATAAGTTCAGCAAAACAGAACTGTGAGCAGAGTGCCAGCAGTAGCTTTTGATATCTCTGCTTTTGTCAGCTTGGATCCAAACAGCAGCATAACTTTGCTATTAATTGACAAGGTTTACGCTTTCCAGTCTCCCTGTACCATGGGACAGCAGCTTCCCTGAGGTTCTCTGAGTGAAGAAAAAGGTCCTGTCTCTTGAGAAGCAATTAAGACAACTGAAAATAGCAGTGTTCCACGGAGAGTAAAGCAGCAGTATCAGATAACTACAGAAAAAGCCAAACATAACTATTTTTAAATTACATTTGAATACTCCAAAAGCGTAATTAAAAACTCAATCAATTTTTCAGAAAATAAGCTAAGTAATCTTTTTATTCTATAGAAAGCAGTATTTTTAACCATTTCAGTTTCTGACTTGCTTGGAGCAACTGAGTTGATACAGAAGCAGAGACAAAGTGCCTTCATAATTATAATCATCCAATATGTAATCTAAACCAGTTAACTTAATAATTCCACTTCACTAATCTGGAATACGGAAGTATTTCCCAAGCACATTCTGACACTAAAAACCCTTTAAATGGGTAAGTCTACCAAAAGTTATGGTTAACACAAATATACATGTCATAAAACACCTTTAAGTAACTTCTTCCAGTGCCTACTACACAGACATTTGGAATTCTTCTTTAAAAAATAAAACCCCACAAAAACACAACACATTTCCCCACCCCTTGCCCCACAAAGAGGAACATTACTGCTACTAACAGTAGTGTACCCAAAAGTCCAATCATCTTGGCCAACAGCAATCAAACAGATTAAATTCATATTGGGGTTTAGACTGATAATAAATAGCATGCCAGAAATAATGTACAGAAACAACGCTGGAAAATGCTCTCAGCACAAGTGCATGGCTGTGTCTGCAATGGGTTCCTGTACAACAGCCCTTTAACAAGTTCTACATAATCAATCTCATCTACAGGAAAAGAATGAGGGAGAGATGAGCACCTATATAGAATTCAGATGCCACAAAGGACCCAAACCCCATCTTTCTATCCTTCAAAACTCCCAGGCTTCCCTCTGTGCTTGTGCAACAGCATTACTTGCTACTACTGAAGTCAAGGACAGACTATTGTGTTACTTACACTACCCTGTTATCCCATTTCAGAAGACAAAATACCAACATGAACAATTCACGAACAACTATTAGCTTGTGAATGTAACTGCAGATCAGTCACTCCTGAACACAGTGGTCAACTGCAAACTCTGAGTAAGCTGTTTTTCAACACTGCTTATTGCACTCACTGCAATGAGCTAAAACATCTTGTAAAACACATATTGACCTAAATATTTATTTATAAATATTTGTTTATATTTATTTATAAATATTTATTTATAAAAATAGAGCCATTCTCATAGAAATCTTTAAAGTTATTTGTATACTCTTTGAAAAACTTTATTATAACTTATCAAGAAAACACCCTGGCCAAAGCATAGGTTATTTCCAGTTTTAGACAGAAACTTTGAACACAGCTGAGATGCACCTGAGAAATCACACAAAATACCTGGGATGTTTAAACTGTCAACAAACCCCACACTGGTACTCTAACAGCCTTCTGTCAGTTAAAAACTGCTGAAGAACACTCAACGTATTGTAATGCAGGTGAATCACTTCAACATCTAAGGAAGTTTTGCTTATATATTCTGAGCAGGTGTAATTCCAATTCTCAATCACTTGACATCCTCGCAATCCGAACTGCTTAGGTAATGCCATGCATTTCTGTTTTGTCACAGGTTACTGATGTCAAGGGTTTCAGGAAATTGTTCTTTTTAAACTCACTGGAGATCTGAGAAATTGAGGGGTTTTCTGTTGTTTTTTTTTTTTAACTGTATCTGTCAACAGCTGGTTCTTTAGAAACCAACAGTGAACCTGCAGTAACAAGGTGAGAGTTTTTGCTTAGCGAACTGTGAGAATTCTGTTAACAGGGTCCTAAACACCAGCACTGCTGAAAAGAGGATCCAAAATCCAAGTTGTTCATTTGCCTTCCACTGAGACTTAAAAAAACTCATCAAATGCACCTGTAGATAAAAAAAAATCCAGTGTTTTTTACAGTAACACCAGTTTAGCTACTACATAAAGGCAGTTTGTCTGGCCTCAGATTTAAAAAAAATAATAACTAACCAAACAAAACCCAAACCTAGGAACCCAAGCCAAATATAATAATGAAAGCCCAGTTTGTGGGATTTACCCTGCAGTACTGAGAATGATTTCTCTGCCCTTTACTGCCAATAATTATTAGATGCACCTAATACTTCATAAGCCTCTTGGAAGACCACACAAGAACATAAATCACATGTGATCATGAACTGCCTTCCCCAAATCCCTCTTCCCCAACTCCCCCTTCCCACTCTACAGCGTGGACCAAGGCGGGTGGAGGAGAGGACCAAAAGCAGCCAAGACTCCCAGACACATCAGTTGAGACCTCACATCTGTGCAGCCCAGTGAGAACCAGCACTCGGCCAACAGCCCAGTAGCAGCAAGAGAGCTCGTTAAATAGCCTGCCAGCTCTGGCCCTCTAAACTGGAATCACAGTTTAGAGGCAGCCCATTAAGAATTAACACAGTCCACTGGATTTTAGCTTACAGCTTTAAGGAATTTGGTTTTTAAAACCTAAATAGCTAAATGAAGCTGAATCACCATGCTAGCTCCCACAAAATACAGTATTGCACCAACATTCACCCCAGGAAGAACAGCATCTCAACTTTATTTTTCATCGTAAGTTTGCACACTGGTGTAAATTCCAGTGACAAAGGTGCTGGCAGCATGAAAACTTGGGTAAATAGAGCCCGCAGCAAATCCACAGAAGAGTTATCCCTTGCTCAGATTTTCATTTTAGCCCATGAACAGGATCAAGTGATAATTATTTAAAACCAGAGGTGCAAAGAAAATGTGGATTCAGAAGCTACCGAGACAACAACTGTGATAAGACTATGACAAGCAGGGTGACCCAGTATTTCAAGTACAGAGTATTTTATTAGTTCTTTGTACAGGGAAACGATCTGCTCTGAAAAAAGACTAATTGTAGCAACTCAAAAAATCTACCAGAGACACACAAACTAAGCATCAGATCAATAACCAAAACTATCTTCTAAATAATGAAAATATTTGTTAAGCAACTAAAAAGATAGTAAGCATTTGAGCTTTAAGAAAACCATTAAGCCACAGGAGCAAAATTTTGACGGGATGATACACAACCATCCAAAAAAAAATGTACAATATCTGGGTGGGAAAACTGTGAGTTAATGGAGAAACTGAATTTTCACTATTTAAAAGGGGACACAAACATTCTGCTACGACATCTGTTCGTAGGTTCTACTGCAGCAGAAAACCAGAAAACCACCAGAATTTTAGCTGTCAAAACAAATCCTCACATTAAAGAAAGGAGGAGGAAGTAAGTGCTGAACAATTACGCACTTCCAGCACCACAAGTCTAGCATTTAGTCAGGGGAAAAAAATACAAGTATGCAAGAAGCACGGCTGCAGTCTTAACGCTCAGCCAAATGCTACAAGAATTACTAAATTGGAAACGCGCTCAGACACACAGAGTTTTACAACAATTTACTGAGATCTGTGAAAAAACCTGGAGTCAGACTCACGAGTTACTTATCTCTGCCATGGCATCTAAACACATGCTCAACTTCAGGCACATGAACAGAACCCCTTTGGTCTGGAGACAACTCCCGATGCTGAACACTCGCCTACATGGCTTTCTGGACAGCATCAGTACAAGTCTCTTTTGACTTCTAACACCAGAACCAACAGGAGAGTGTTGGACAGTGATTACAGCACAGCCAAGAGACACTTCCAGTGCAAGGTGGCACAGCACAGTACCACTATCCCTTCAAAACATTCACGATGCTGTTACACTTAGAAAACAGCTTTACAGATCTAAATTTACAAGCCATGCTAAAAGCAGCTATTTCTCATTCATATAATTTAACATACAAATTTCCGAAAGTCCTTCTCAATTTAATTTTTACTTTCTGTGTTGTAACCACCCCTTTAAATGCTGTTTGGGAAATCACAAGTTTTATGCCATTGATTCTTGACTGTAGATTTAAAAACACGAAATGCACTTTTAATAATGTAATGACCTTCCTGAACACTTCGTAACTACGTTTTAACAAGTTACTTAAGTGGAGAAAACAGGAAAAAGACACTTGTGAAAATGCCGCAGCACCTTAAGTGAATGGAGACCTAGGCTGTTTTAACTACCATTTAATGTACTAGTGAATACTGAACCGGTATGTGCAGATTGCAAGCACACCCCACTCTCCTTCAAGCTTTTGACATTACAAAACCCAACACCATGTCAATGTCTTTGAAGATGGTTACTGGAGACTAATTTGGGAAGAACTGCACTGACTGGAGCTTTACACAGATTTGTCAGCTTCAACAGGTGGTGTTCATGTCACATGGGCTGAGCCAACCTGACTGCCAAAGACAGCAGGGACACCACCGCAGTAGCTACTAGTACTACTGAAGAGTTCAGAGAACCTAAAGGCAAACAAGCAACAATTTTTGAATCTGAGCCTGTATTCCAGCCTGCAACGAAAGCAGAACCCTCTTCAAACCCTTCTTTTGAGATCTTACAAATAATAATTTAAAAGGAAAATGGTCACAAATGTAACTGAAGCAAATACAGAAACTGGAAACACCAATTTCCAAAGTTTTCTAGTAAAGATGTGGTCCCAAAACACCATGTAAGAACTGCAATAGCCATGTGGGGCATACAGCACTGAGCTGCATCAGTATCAGCAGATCCATGTGGACACAGAGTATCTCCAAATGTATTTTTCCTTCCATAAGGGCAAAGAAATGAAGCAGTCATCAAATGAACAGGCTCTTCTACCAGGGTACATATTCTAGAAATAAAGTGTTTTCTGTTCATAGGAATGACCAATCCCTCTGCATGCATACACTTTGTTTTGTACTCTTGCTATGGAACTGAAAATTCAATTCTGTCACGTTGTTAATCCCCAGCAATACCCACCATCAGCAGTTACTGCTGCATGTGTAAACAGGTGCGAGGCAGTGCATATTTTTCCATATTTTATGAAATACATTCCATGATATTAAAGCAGGTGGGTAAATCAAACTCTTCTCCTCCCTCACAAATTGAATTTGATACCAGAAGGCTGGCACAAATTAGGCTGTGATCTGATCCAAAATGTTTCATATTAAAACAGAAAAATTCCCAACAGTACTTCATTTTCTGTATAACTGAAGTACACCAAGCAGACAGTGAAGAATGCTTTTCTGTTTAACTGATCAAATTAAACAAGCAAATTCAGTCTGGAAATAATACCATGAAAAGCAAAACAGCTATTCCTTTTAGCTCTACCACACAACACACAAAATGAGGGAAATCTGCAATTAAGAAGCTCTGCTTCTTGACCTTGCACACAGGAAGACCAGTCATTAGAAAGAAAGCTTATTGAATTTCAAACCATGTTACAAAGCATTGGTTAACCAGCACTTTTTTTCCATCTTCCACATAACCATCAATTTAGAAAACCTCATCCATGTTCTAGGGTTAGTTTTACAACTTATGACCTGCTGCTTCTTCCCTCTACCCCTCCTCTTTGCTGTAGCACTTGAAGAGTGAAGTCTTGGTCTACATAACTTGTTTGGATTACTCATTTGCTGGTGATACCAGCCGAAGTAAGGCAAAATGAGCTCCACGCAACAGGTAACAGCTGTTTTCAGAGACCATACTTGGCACCTCCTGTGAAGCACCCAACTCAAAAAGCAGCAGAGCAAGCCTTGGGGCACACAGAACAGCAGTTAGCTGGCAACTGCTCTGTTCCTGCAGGTGGGAGCAGGCAAGCCACCGGATGAAGGCACTGCCAGACCCTTGTTCATTGCGACAAGTTCAGGACTCAAACCAAGAAAGCAAGCGGTTGACACATTGAGTTTTGCTTTAAAGATTTCCAAATAAAGTGCCTGCTCCAAATGGCTCCAGAAAAGGCAGGATGTCACTGAGCCCCACAGCACAGCATTGCCCAGGAAGCTCTAGAGATGCAGCAGCAGCTCACCTTGTCCAGAGGCACAGTCCAGCTCGGGCAACCCTCCTAGCTGAGGGAGCACCATGGCTGAGCACTGATACCCAATCTCTTACAAGATCTGAGGCTTGGAGATCTCCTCAAGACAAATACTAAGCAAGCCAGGGGCTTATACTGAAACAGATACAGCACAATGGTCATTTCTGAAATGCAGGAAAACTGATGTAATTATTTTCTTCCTTATGTGACCACTATATGGCATTCTGCTCCCTCACACATGGTAAATTTCTTCCAGCCACTCAGTTAAATCTTAGGCAAAAATGCATTTCCTACAGCTACTTATTCATATCTCTTCTCAAGTTAACTTACAGAAAACAAATAATTCTGCATCAGGTCCAACTAGACAGAGATCTAGATTTTAATAACAGATGTAGATAACCTTATTATCAAAAACAGAAATGAAAAAATGTTTGCTTTCATGTCTAATAATATTGCAATATTTAACACAGCGTTGTAATTGACTTAACATAAGGCAGCCTAAGAAACTAAGATTTGTATCTGCCTTGGGGGGGACATAGTCTATTTCAAAAAACAATTAAAACAATTTGTGCCAGCCCATCTGACCGCCATCTCCAACACTGCAAAGTCAAACTATCCGTAACTTGCTGTGAAATTTGGCAGAAAAATAACTCCAAAATCTGCTGTATCTGCTGTTTTCATTATGGAGACCTTTCACACAGCCTATGCAAAATCTATGTTTACAGAACTTGGGTGCTCATACTATTAAACATCAATACAATCTGTGTTTATATCATCTCCATACTAATCAGATCGATTACTTCTGATATATTGCCCTGTCATGCTCACTGTAATACTAAATCAAACAAATGGAGCTGCAGGGAGATGAAGCTGATATATAGGTATTTAATACTGCTTTTTCTGCCCTTCCCCCTTTTTTAAATACTCCTGGGCACCACTGCCACAGGAAATAACAGAACTGCCAGCAAATCACAAGCACTACATAGTAGCACTGCATAATTTTGTTAAGGGCCATCAAGTGAGAATTTAATCCAGGATAGCACAAGAACAACCTTGAATGAGAAATGAGGCTAGTGGTCTCGCTTCACTTCTAAGAGGCAATTAGAGTGTACTATTTAAGAATGCCCCAAGAGTGCCTTAGGGTAACAGCAGGACACTGAGTAACAGCCATTTGCCTGGTCAGTCCTTACAGAACTTTCTTAAAAGACATACAGATAACCTTGCAATTAAAAAATGTCTTTGTAAACATTAGAGCTCTGCAAACTTTATTACAGTAAGACTCATTCACCGTTAATCACTGTCTACTGTAGCATTCCTGTACAAAGGAATTCAAGTAGTCATTATCTTTTTTAATACTCTTTCATCTCCAGAAGCAACTAACATTATTTCTAAAGCTCTATTAATCTCATTTACGGCTAGTAAACCAAGATATAAATGGTATCTATCACTGAGGAATACTTTATATATTACAGAACTGTTAAAAGCATTCCAGTTCATTTATAGGTCTATTATTTAATGAAGCCATACTCCATCTTAATATATAGTGCTAAAAACTAGCCTAGAGAAAATTTCTGTTCCTTGTCCCAAAATGGACTGATAAAGATAGCAGAAAATGTAAATTTAAAATTGTATTTGAACACACTGATCTAGCTTTAATTTTTAATTCTGTGCCTGAAAAAATATCCATTAAGGAATTTTTTAAATAGATTATTCTTTTCAAAGGTATTTTCTTACTTTCACTGAAAGAGGGTTCTTCA
The DNA here is from genome assembly GCF_012275295.1 of Melopsittacus undulatus. NCBI lineage: Eukaryota > Metazoa > Chordata > Aves > Psittaciformes > Psittaculidae > Melopsittacus > Melopsittacus undulatus. The sequence continues at coordinate 36,751,236 of NC_047534.1, forward strand.
TAACAAAATCAACATTTACACAGCATTTTCTTTGGACTTCCACATCCACGCTTGAGACTCCACAAAATGAGAAAGGGGGAAATTCTACCCATTAGTACTCTTGGAAAGGTCCAATAGTACGAGTCACAGAAGACTAAGTCTACCAGCCCATAACAGCACAGAAATAGGTTATTCCATGTATAGGTCAAACAATTTTCACAAAGATAGCACCTAGATCAACGGATGTTTTTCTTATGGAGTTACCATCCAAGCTACTATACATGCAGACAAGCCTCCTCAAGGACGGCATCCTTCTGACCAAGTTGGCTGGGACAAGTTGCTCTGTCCTGATGGCACACATTTCAGTCCTCTCTGATCTGATGACCAGCACGCACCTACTGCTAGATCAGAGCTGGCAGCAAACCCCATCGCATAAGAAGGTTATTTAAGAAAGGGCTATGATGGCCATAGCAAATCAAGTAGAAGGGAGGTGCTGGCCAGCACAACTCGCCTGTGGCCAGCAGCCTTTCCAAGTCCTGGGAAAGCAGCAAACAAACCATATGGTGGTTAACTCGTTTCGGTGGACCAGGTTCCAGTTGGCTGATTTACTGCAAAGGGAGTACAGGAGGTGTCCTGTATATGTTACAAAAGCTGCTTCTTTAAATAAAAATGTAGTGAGAAAGATATTCTAGAACACTGCTTAAAAAACCCCAGCATAGCATCCATAGACAAAGCCATAAATATTTAGCATGTTTCCTGAATACTTGATACCGTTCAAGAAAATCACATATGACTATTTTTTAGATGGATACATTACTGCTGCAGCAGAAGCATTATTACTAATTCCAAAGCACTTAACTTATCTGAATCATCTTCTCAAAAAAAAAAAAACCCTCTAAGCAAAACTAAAACTTAGAAAAGTCTGTTTGGGTTCACTACTGCTTAAGTTAAATACAATAAGATAATAAAAATGCAGAAGATTATTCAGAAGCTCTGAAAGTTAACCTTAAAAGATGTCAACAGAAACTTTTAATATAAAAAAATTAGACTGTGTTCTTAATTTTCTACATAAATGCTTCCAAATTGCTGGAGCAGTAAAGAAACTATAGCCAGCCGCTATTCATTTGGGCTAGAGGAATACAAAAACTGACAGATCTCAAAAGAGCAGTAACAGAGAAACTGTTCTAGTGAAGACAATATATATGTCTGAATCCATAAATCCATTCAGTAAAGAGCTGATGAAACCCAGTCACACACTGTTAAATATCTGTTTCATAAAATGAGAAGGGCCACAGTCTGCCATGAACTCCAGAGCCCAGCCTCACACACCTCATTCCCAGGTAAACAACTGGACAGATGTGCTACAAAAAAGCCTGTAGAGGAGGAGAGAATGATGAAAATGGTGCACTGCCAAGGTCGGTGCATTCTTCACACAATGAATTAGAAATGAATATAAATACAGGAAAATTCTACTACTCTGCATCATATTTTAGCTTCTCTCCCTTTATTTTTAAATTTACTCACTTGAGTATGACACATCTGCTGCTCAAGAGCTGATCTACTCCTGCTCCTCACCTAATATCTCAGTCTACCACAGAACCATAATTAGAGACATGAAGGTGATTAGGTTCAGAGTCGTTAAGATTAGAACTAGGCACAACCTGACATTTTCCATTAGGATGGGGGGAGATGCAGGGAGGGTCCTCCCACGTGATTCTTAGTCTTGCCATGTCACATGCAAACTCTTTCAGTGTCCACCTCACTTCATCTTGAATCTTGCCTCGGTTACACTCTAAAGCACGGATTAAGTCAAATTTGCTTTAATCATTTAACAGGGCCTGAAGTTTCAGGTTCACAGGGAAATCAAGCGAATTTCTTCTGGCTCCATTGTGCAAGTTGAACGCTGCTCTAATTATGCTGTCAAGCTGAGGATTGTGAACTCTTAATAAACAGAGACCTGTTTTCATGCAAATTTTACTAGTAATAAAAAGATAGGAAGAAAAAAATATGTCAGCAGAATTGTTCCTGTAAGCAAAATGTTTTTCAATGCTTTCATGAGTTGTCAGCAGCTCTAAGTAGAAACAGTTACCAGGGTAAAGTCTTGCAGCAGCAGCTGAGAGTTTTCAGTCAAATGTTCTACTTGAGACCAACACAGCGGAAAGGAAAAGGTAACAGCTAGAAGCACAGCCATAACGGTCGGCATGCCAAGATTTACACAGAAACAACACTTAGGCATGAATGGCTTTATTCCCTGTATAAACTGGAAGTGCATTTACAAAACCAATCCAGCGAGCACGCCTGCCTTCATCCATACAGATTGCCTACACTGCCACTTACAAGATCTGCAGGACATGGCAAAGCACAACCTCTTTCAAAGGCCAGAAGATAAAGATGGCATAACATCCAAAGAACAGGTAAAACACAGCTGGAAAAATCAGGCTCTGAATTGTTTACTATCAGATGCAATTTGTGGGGTCTAGGGCAGACAGTATTGCAGAAGTTGATGCAATAATAATCTAATGACAACCTTGTTTTTACCCAGAATTAATAACAAGTTATCCTAACTTAATAAAAAACTCCCCAAAAAATTAACCTACGGAACACCAAGTGAGACCCAGTGAGCCTGCAAGTCTCAGGGCTCCAGGCTGCGCTGTAAAATGGCAGTAAAGAAAGCATTTACCTACTGCACAGGGGTGCTGTGACAACTAATTAATGTTTGTAAAGTGCACTGAAGCTGAAAATTACTAGATACCATGCTAAATATTAATTACCACAGCTACAACACAGAACTGGAATTGTCACACTGCTCTTATTGTAAACTCCACTCCTTGAACAAGCCAAATAAAGTTCTCGCACCAAGTTCAGGTGAGCGCCATATGAACACGTCCACCCAACATGCCCCACATGGCACCTTCCCAGCTGTACTACTAGGTATCGTTCCGAGCGCACTCACACGTGTGCATGTGCAGAGCACACTGGGTTCATTTCTAGCTGCAGTTGTGAAGATAGTTATGCATACAAACCATCTGGCTACAGTTTCTCATCTGTACATTGCTTCAAGCTATTATATAGTTTTGACGAGTGTGAAGGCAGTTTTCAAGTGGTTACGGACCTCAACAGCCAGCAGCAGCCGGAGCTCGGGAACAGTTCATGATCCCCTCCCACAGATGTTTTGGGAAGATGCTAACTTTTTATAGACACTGCAGTTCTAAACCCAGTGGAAACTGGCTCATGTTATAGTTTTACAGCTTCATCATCTTATTCCTTTGTGACAGATAGCTCTTTAAAAGTGACTAAAACAAATGCTACAATTTAAACAATGAACGAAATGGCATCTTTAGAGCAGATAATAAATCAACAAGAGATGCAATACACGTGGAAATACAGATTCTGTTCAAGTAGCAGCATTTTGCACTGTCATCTCTTCAGGGTATTTCAAACAGAACAAGTTCAAGAGGAAGACAAGGAACGCCCCTGCCCTGGACTCTCAGTTGCCACATGTGCTTCAAGGTGAATGCAGATTATGGTACTCGACAGATTTGAAAATTCTGATCAATACCACATCCATCTCATTATGTCTTCCTCACTGAAGCAAACGCTACAACCTGCTTGCTCTCAGCCAACCACAGGCATATGTATAATCAATAACTTGCAATGATATGAGGTCAACTCACGCAGCAAAGATATTTCCAGTGTGGTTCAAAAAACCACTTAACCATTCTTGTTAAGTAAGCGAACAGCCTATTTTGCTTCTAGCTCAGTCACTGGGTTTTTTTCTTCTTTTTTTTTAAAATAGGAAGATAATAAAACATTAATTGAATGTGTCAGAAGAAGGATGTCACAAGAAACATATCAATACAGAGAGACATTGCAGACACGTGCTTTAAAGTAATTGCAGGATGCTGGCTCTGCTCCTAAGTAATTATTACATGGGTAATCCTACTCCCTATAGAGTTAGGTGAAGTTATTTATTTATTTTTAAAGATAACTTGCCCATGGAGAAGTAACTGGTGTACAGTCACTCGCTGGCTATAAATTTCTGAAAAATAGCGCATTTTGCTGTCTCCCAAAAATGTTGCATGGAATGCTCAAGCAACCAGTCAGAGGAGACAGAGGCACGGAAGATTCAACTACACTGATGTATTACAGCTATATTAAACATTAAAAAATTTCCTCTAAGCCTCTACCTCACGATAACACCACCAACTTTCATTTTTACACCACTCAATGCCCTGCACTCAGGTAGCAGGGGAGTATTTAGGGGGGGAAAAAAAAGCCTCAGCTGGAAGTTATGCAGAGAGGAAAGGCAGTTAAGCAGCTCGGTAAAGGGAGGTAGTAGCCCACACCCTTCCCTTCTGCAGAGAGAAGAATTTATCTCCAGCTGGGATTTTCTATTGCACATACGAAGTGAAACGCATCCAAATAATTACACAATCACCACATCTTTTCCTATTAAGGCAAAGAAAACACTATGCAGTTTAACCAACTGTTCTAAGCACAGACTTGTCACTCCCTCTGCAAACCAAGGTCCCTGCTCAACATCAGTATGTGTCCAATTTAACATGCACCATGCCTGGCCTTTGTTTATGGCTGGCAGAGATCCTTCTCTAACTCATCTGGTACTGGCAATCAAGAAGCCTGGTGACAACCACACTCTAGAGCTCAGGTTCCCAAGTCTCACAATGCACAGCAGCCTCCAGTCAGATTTCTTGTCTTCAGCACAGAGATAACCAGATAATCAGAAGCACATTATACCTTCTATCAGGATTTCATCAATGAGAACCTACTGGTACACCTGGATACCCACCAGATGGGTCTTTCCAGCCTTTTGACAAGCCAGCAATCCTCCCTTCTGGAGATACACACACTGCAGGGAGAAACAAACCTGTTTCCTTACCTCAAACAACTTGGTTGATCCATTCCAACAAATCTCTCTTCATTTGTATCTCTTGAATGCCTTCATAAGAGATGCATTTATTCAAATTATGAAACCACAACAGAGATCTTTTTCTGTATGTATTTGAACAATGCAGTGTCAGATCTAATATGGCTAACATTCAAACACCAGAAAACTAGAGCCCAATAATAAGGAACAACATTTAAGATTTTAAAAACTATATGTAACTGAAGAGGTTATATTTTCCATTTTAGGAAGATAGATAGGAAGTTTCTTTAGATTCCCACCCAGTTCCTCCCTCCCACAGAAAACTGTCATAAGAGGCAGTAGGGAGTCTTTTACTCAAGGAGTTGCCAGCTCTCAAAACACATTAGCACATATCTCACAATAATTGACCTTATCTTCAATCTGCAGCTGTGGGACACGTTTTAGGAGATGAACATTTCAGCTTTGACTTGAAGGAAGTTTGTCACTTTTTGCAGTCTGGGGAAACAGTTCAGATCATGAAGTACACCCCATCAACCAGAAAAATTACAAAGCAAATAAAGAGACCACTTTCTTTTTTTTCAAGTAGCATTTAAAGGTGAGACAATCCCATGATGAATGAAGGAATCCATTGCTGGAAACAGACTTTCAGAGTAGATGACAGAATACTTTATGTGGATGGAAGTTAAGACTGAGTGACAGAGGGACAGAGAGGTATGTGTACACACACATATGCACTAGAAAGACTTCAGCAGATGAGCAGATTTCTCCAACTCTGAAAGAAATACACAGCACAAATAATCATGGTGACAATGAAGCTTGACAGTGGAAGTATACAGAATAAAAGCTGACTATTAATAAGTATCATTAACTCCTCCTCTGAGCATCTTCCCAGCTCTACACAACACATTATCACTACATTAATCTAGGAGTACTCATGCAACAGTAAATCACTTTGCTGATTATCTATTTTTATCAGTTCTTTATGATTTCTTTGCCATAATGGAAACTAATAGACAACAAACAAGTTCAATTTGCTTCTTTTCTAGCCTTAGTATTTAAAAAAAAAAAGCTTACATGTCTTGCTATAATGATACAATGAATTTCATTCATCAATAGACCCTAAAAGACCCACTACGCACTTCCACTCTGCACATACACACCACCCTACCCCGAGTCCCTACCAGCATCTCAATCTTTTTGCTTTTCAGACAACGGAGTGACCAGCTGCGCTCCTCTAAGAGGCCCTGGAAAACTATGTGAGAACTATGTGAGAATGTATCAGAAACTGCGCTCCAGCATGAAGAAAACTTGAAAAAAAAAAAGAAAACCAAACCCAACTTCAGGATACACAGACAGAAAATGGTCAAATGTATAAAATGCCAGGCTTAATGTTCCACCTTTCTTGGACAAGTGCCACTGAGGATATCACTAAAGAAGTGAGGGAATACAGCTTTACATCATCTCATATTAATCTGTATTTTGTGCTCAAACCACATGTCTGCCCAGATTCTGCTGTTAGGAAACAGAGCAGCTCGAGCTTTCTTATTGCCCACAGTTGTTACCACACCAGAGGCAGTTTTTCTGCTGGTGCTCTGCTCCACACACACAACCACCCTTGGCAAGAGAACCTTCCCAAATTGCAGCTTTTCGTCTCTACCTAATGTGGATTTTGAAGCAATGAATCATTAAACTATTAAGGATGGGGTGTCACAATAAAAGCACAAGAATTCCAGAAAGGAAATCAGAAAATACCATTATGGTGTGGATGACAAGTAAGCAAACAAACAGAGCCTCATGGGCCTACTAAGCTAACTTTTATACTTGAAATATCTCAATCTTCATTATAGGAAGTTAAGAAAAAGCAGAGTAAAAGACATTTTGGAAGACTTTTGCTGGGACAACATTTAATATTCCTTCCAACATTCAGCATAGCTGGTAAAGTTGAGGCAGTCCGCAGATTATTTTTGGCTGGCTGGTCTTGTTTTAATCTAACTTATCTTTGAAGCACGAACAGAAGCCCGTTCATCATGATTGGAAGGCCCAAAACAAAAAACGTTCGGGGCTAAAGTCCAAACACACTGAAGCCCACTAGAAGCTATTAATCATCCTGGCAAAACCTCTTGACTGTAGAGCTGTACTTCTAAAAACTCTGATGACAAACTCTGGAACTCAAAATTATCTGTACGAGTGTGCGCATATTCTCTTTTCTAAACAACGTATGAAATACCTTAGTCAAATTTGCTAAATTTTGCTATTCTTACACCTGAGAGAACGTAATTCTGTAGTGCTATCAGATTCCACATCTTCTTCACAAACAACTAAATTACATTTTTTGGTGCAATGAAAATTACATGCTGTAAACCTTCTACTCCTATATTCTCACACACAGATGTGAACAGGGCAAGAACAACAGAAGACAGAGTCGGCACCCACCAATTACTGCTGTCTACTCAGATTAGAGTGCCCATTTATTATAAAGGAAGAAGGACTACAAATGCTTTTCTTTTCTTAAAACACTCATCCCATTGTACATTTCTTTGATAACTTCCTTGTAATATCTTTCCTATCACAGAAAGGGATCACACAACCACCTTCAATAAGGAGGAACACAAGGTCATAAGATAAGTCTTAATGACTATGGCAAGCTTTTGAAATAATCTGGGGCTGAAGTCAGTTACCTGTCACCACAGCTGGCAAATCCTCAGAGCTCAAAAGACACAGTGCCTGAAAAAAAACACTGCAAACCCCACTGCTGCTCCCTCACTTTACAAGAATATAAAATCATCTCTAGGGAAACTGGTGGTTAACTTTAGTTAGCCGTATTCTAAAGGCTAGGCCAATCTTACTAAGGAAGATGCACTTTTCTGAGTACTCCAAAGGTAAAAAAACGAGTTGTATACCTCATAATATTATTCATCACATTTTAAACACTAAGGTTAAGATCTCTGCCTAAAGTGCCCAACCATTCCAGTGACCTTTTCTGAGTACCTAATTTACTACACTTCTTACAGGTGCTTAGTTAGAAAACTGCTCACCCTCCAGTGAATGCAAACACTTGTTCCTATGAGGCACCATTGTAAGTGCATTTTGAAAGTTACATACTTTAAATAACAGCAAATGGTATCCATTCATTCCAGAGTTCCCAGCTTTTATCTACAGGTCAAGACGTACATACCTGACAAGGTACACAGCTGCTGCCCTGGTTCTTTCCGAGGTACTTGATCAGCCAGACAAAACTATAACAGACCAACTAAAATCTCATCTAAAAAGTGTCAGAATCAGTACACCTGAGCACAATCCAACACACACCTCTGAAGCACAGAGACAATCTCCTCAGTCTCTAGTGACCTACAACAGTACTCAGACTCCTGCCACGTCAACCACAGACAATTCAAATTTTATTTGTGGTTATGGATTCAACTATCCATTACAGAAGACCTTTCAAAACATACTGGTATATACTGCCATGTTCAGATTCATACCTGAGCTTCTTGGATGGCTTTTATTCACACAACAGAAAACATGAAAGTAGCTGACACTTCTCATACACGTACAAAATTGCAGCGGAACTTTAAAGTGGGATATAAAATCTGTACACATGAAAACACCTGTTGCTCCATTAAAGAATGAAAACACATAATAAATATTATGTAAATTATGACACAAGCCAACCACTGCCTACATAATATTACAAACTCCTTAACCTAAATCTAGGAAGAAAGAAGTGTTTGATTAGGATCAGGATATCAAACAGGATCCAGAATGCTGGCTTTTGTTCAGCATCCTGTTACGTGATGTCCTATGCAACTCCACACATCACCTGCCTGTGAAATACGAGCAGTACGCTGCCACAGTACAGCAACATCAGGAAAAAAATCATTAGAAGCTGTACTTGTGAACCCTATCCAAAAAATTAAGACAGAAACAAGAACAGCTGATCCAGGAGAAAGCAATTCCAATCTTCCTAAGAAACTAATGATGCCAATTTAGTATTCCAGATGAGCATACACATAAGGATGTCAATGCTGATGGCCTACTGCCAGCAGACCTACTGGAGACTGAGCTATCTCATTCAAGATGCTCACTTCCAGGGCTGATGAGCACGATGTGGCAAAGATAAAACTTTGCACTACCATTCCCCAGGGTACTATCTGTTTTCTACAGAGAGAAAGTCAGTCTCTGAGCCTGCCAAGACAGCATCTTTTGCAATATTCAGACCACATAAAATTGGAGAGAAGGTATTTTTCTATTCCCTTGCAAAGGACGTGCAGTCCACGTGCCTGCCATCCCCCCCAAAGTCAAAATGACAGCTAGATAGAAGAAAAAATTAAAATAAGGAGAAATAAGAATATTTTGAGAGCTTAAGCAGTCTACAAAATATCTAAATTGATTTCAATGGTGTTTGAAAACTTAACTAATTGTGGTGCTCACCATCGTGATTATCTGCATACGTTAACAGCTAAGGACCTGAGCAATCCAGTTAAGAGTATCCAACACAGTAATTTCCTGCAATTAACTACTTCAAAGGTGACCTTTATTAAGCTATCTTACCAATACACAGGATTCTTATTTAAGCAATAAACATTTAGCATCTCAAGTTATTTTCTTGTTTCATTCTTTGGCTTCACAAAACAACACCACAGCTATGACAAGAAGAGGAGATAATGGGGACAGCATACTTACACGTTAACACACTCAGGTACTACCAGAAACTAGCTATTGCATTCCTACACTTATTCAGGATAATCACGTAGGCTACCCCAATCCTTCTATGAATGCAAGATCTTCAGCAGATTTGCCAGGTCAGTTGTGTTTACAATCCATTCCAGTATCATTGACAGGCTTATGCATAATGCCTTCATGATACTTCAGCTGTCAACTTTAATGCCACCTCCATTCCCCAGAGGGCAAATAAAACTTTGTGCCCTCCAAATAGTGCCTGTTGGCTATGGCATACTTACTTACCAAGACTGGTTCATGCAGCACCTCTTCACCAATCGAGCATTTATGGGTTATAAAACACGCTTACTCATCATAATTCTACAGTGGGCAAAGTGAGCCCAAAGTCAAATACAGAAACAAGAGAACTTTGAATAGGAGTTCCTAGCACTGTACCTGTTTACAGAAGATCTTATAGCTCCATCTAGCTCTGCACAATGGAAATCACTGGGACATCTAAGAAACTGCAACCTAAACCCAAGAAATCTCAGCCACCACATGCACCTTTGTGATGGTGGATAATAATAGCTGCAGATACTCTAGTTCTTAATGTGCACAGTTCTGATCATTTTTAAAGGTAAATTATTTAACCAATTTTCTCTATGTCTATCTTTTCTCCACTGTGACCACCCTCTTCTCAGCTATGTAGTTTGTTCAGTGGAATGAGTGCACTGTCAACAGGTGAAACAAAGGGGTTGTAGACTGCCTTCTGTTGGACCTAACACACTACTTTACAACAGACAGACGTTATAGGTACAGCTTGTGACCAGATATAAAAGATCTAGATTTCCTCATAGATCCCAGTGACATGGGAACAGATGCAACTGGCTGATCACAGGCTCTGTCCTACAGCTCATGAGACATCTTTCGAAGCAGCTGAGCTTCCAACAACAGGAAGAGATTCCGACAGGTCCTTCAAAGAGCATCACTTACAAGGGAGAACACAATTTCAGTAGATACCTCCTCGATAATGTTGAACAAAGGGGTATATACTCATTTATATTGGGAGAAAACAATAGTAAAGCAAAGACCAGGTCATTAATCCCCTCCCTCTGTGAAAGAAGGTTAACTCTTTCATGGCTAAAGTCACACCTTCTGTGCCTCATCTAAGGTACTATCATTTTGACTCCGAAGTGAAAATACATGCAACATTTGAACACTTAAATAAGAGTATTTATAAAATAGATTCTCAATGTTTTCCCTTAATTTATGTTAATCATTACTTAATTAACAGCATAAATGTGACTGGTTTTCCATTAAAAATTCTTCAACAAGTCATGATAGTATGTACTTCTATCCAGTTTTCTTGCCACAGGGAAAAAAAAAAACTGTATCCGTTATAAATCCAGAACTCCAAGTTGAGATCAGGATGAAATACTAAATAAGATTAGTTTGGTTTAAAAAAAGGAATAGAACTCTGCATAGGGCAAACTGCAAGCAACCAGACTTTTCCCAGCTACGCCTCAAAACAATACAACAGCTTCAGAGACTACGCATCTACAAAACAATCTCTTCTTCATGTATTTATATGGGTAGTTCCAATTCTTTTCAAAAAGAGCAGGCTGTGTGGTTTTGAGCAATTCTTCCTACGGTATCCTGCTTCATACCTGCTGTTAAATCTGAACAAAAAAAGAAGAAAGGCAACTGAGAAAGATGAAAACAACAACTTCCACAACAACTCTTGTGATTTTTTTTTTCCAGATACCAGCATGAGTTTCAACAGCATCTTATAACTACAGTTTCTTTAGGATTCTCCATCACTAGCACATGCCAATATTCATCCTGCTACTCCTTGTGCAACAGATTGCTGAATGATCACAAAGCAGCAGCAGACAGTAATACACTGCCAATTTTATTTAGGAAATTCAGTCCCTTTTAAAGAAAGAAAACCTAGCACTATTCTGAATTTCCCATAACTCCCCCAGATCTACAGCTCGTTTTCTCATAACTGGAGTGAGAACCTTATACGTTACAATACCAAGGATCCCTATTCTCATTTGTCAAAAGGTTTTCATTACAGATTAAACTGACAATATCTGACCACTGTGCTAGAATTACACATAAAACGTTAAGAGGAATACACTGAAAATCAGTAAACTTCACATAGTACGTATTAGGCTCTTCTGTACAGTACTTACTATTTGGATATTTCTCATGCTTCCAAGATGCTGTAACTAAAAGAAAAACAACTGCTAGGCAGGAACATTCAAGCCCAAGACAGCATTTTGCTTGCCTTTTCCAGTCCACCACATAGAAGGATGGCCAAAGTTTCCATCAACAACTACACCTGCTATTAGCATCCTTATTAACCAGTGTCAGTCTTCCACATGTAAGTGCTCATTTTCTAAAAATGTAAAGATTTTTCACTGAACTTCCACCTCAGTTTTCAGCATCACAGCTACTCTCTGAAATATGCTGTAGCAAAGGTGCAGGCAGAACCACCACCTTCATCAGGAGACAACCATACTGGCAACGGAAGCTCACCTGGGGAAGGTGGTTCTACTGAATGGCATGAGGCTTGCTGCAAAGCAGCATCACAATCTGATGAACTACATTGCTCTCACAGAATCACAGAATCCCAAGGGTTGGAAGGGACCTCGAAAGATCATCTAGTCCAACCCCCCTGCAAGAGCAGGGTAACGTAGAGCACATCACACAGGAGGTTTGTTCTGTTGTGGGGTTGGGTTTCTTTTCCTGTTTTATTATGGTTTTGTGTAGATGTTGTTTGGGGGAGGGTTCTTTCTTGCTGTTGTTTTTTTATAGTGGTGTTTGGGGGTTTTGGTGAGGCTTTTTTTGGTGGGGTTTTCTGCTGGTTTCTTGTTGGTTGGCTATGTTTTATTTGGTTTTGTTCAGGTTTTTCTTCTGAAATGCTCACACACCGAAAACAAAACATGCCAGCAGAAACACAGATTACAGGGCAATTTCAGAACATGGGAGAAGTGGGATCTCTCTTGAGCCAATAGAGCTTTGTGCCTTATCCTTTGGCGTCAGGAAAGGAACTCTGCCTGAAAATTAGTGAGAAAATACACCTCCTTCTTGCATGGGCAATGGAAACTTAACAGATCTCTACAGTATGCTCATGTAGTGATAGTACAAGGGGTAACAGGTAAAAACTTAAACAGGGGAGGTTTAGACTGGATATAAGGAAGAAATTCTTTACTGTTAGGATGGTGAGATACTGGAATGGGCTGCCCAGGGAGGTTGTGAATGCTCCATCCCTGGCGGTGCTCAAGGCCAGGTTGGACGAAGTCTTGTGTGACATGGTTTAGTGTGAGGTGTCCCTGCCCAGGGCAGGGGGTTTGGAACTAGATGATCTTAAGGTCCTTTCCAACCCTAACTATTCTATGATTCTACGATATGCACTCATGAAGAGGAAAACACTTCAAGATCAGAGTGTAGCTGAGCCCAATAAAAGAAATACCAAGCTTTACAAAGTCTGAGAATAACCTGACACCACTGAATTCAATTGCACTGTAAAGCTCACAACAGATGCCTGGATAAAAATTCTTCAACAACCAAGGAGCTAGTGTCTTTATCAAAATAGACTGGGCTAAACAACAGCAACTTGGCCATCACAAGGCCACTGCCTGCATAAGACCACTTCAAGTGCCACAGGAAGCACACTGACACATTCTAGTGTCCCAGAGGGATCCCATAAACACCTAGATCTTTGTCTCATTTGTCAGAAATTCTTTACACAGATAAGAACAACTCATTCTACATCACCAGTCCAAACAAAATTGAGAAAAGAAATAGAGATTTACTGAAAATACAGTCTGTTTTATACCCAAAACTGTAACCGAGCTTCTAGAAAAAGATGATGATCTATTGATGCTGTTCTCAGTCACAGGATGAGGAATCAGGGAAACCTGACCTCACGTTACTATTTGCACCCTTTGGAAGGAAAGGAATAAGGAAGGCAAATGGAAGGAAAGGAAGGAAAAATGAAGGAAACCAAATTTGCCATTCAAAAATTTCTGATCTCTGACCATATATAACCCAGGGCCAGTTACAGAAAACCTCTCTCACAGAAACTTCGTAGCCCCATTCATCCAGTTCCACGGTTATAACAATGTTAATAAAATACAGTGCTTTGGTTACATTTAGTTTTTCCACAGTCATCAATACTGCAAACATGAATACAGCTTTCCTTTTAATCTTCCATATATAGTTCCTGAAAGACACAAAAAACTATCTCGAGGACAATCGTATGTAATGTTCTCACCTTGCAGAGTGAAACAAATCCTTCCATACTTGATCATCTCTTTCTCCTGGGACTCTAGGAAGACACCTACAGCCTAGACTTTGTCTTCTTCACTTGCAAGATACCACCTGCCTCAGCTAAGCTACTGCCTGTCACATTTTACAGCTGAAGGTACTAGAAAAATGCCCAAGTGTTTCAAGTACTGTGTGTTTCTGTGTAGCATTAGAATGTTGAACATCATACATCAATTAAAATGTCAATATTTATTCCACTTTATATCTGATATCTTAAGTTTGTTTTTTCTTATCTGTTAGCACAGAAAAAAGAGCACACATTGCTAGCAGCAATATAAAATATCAGTGTAAATCTGCTGTACAGCAAAACCTAATGGGACCCAGCTAGAAAATACACAAGATAAATAAGGGAAAACATACACAGAATCATATTGTTTTCTTAATCCCAAGGAAAGTGCTTTGGATGCCAGAGTCACTGCCAAAAACAATCCCTTATTTGCTAAAGCCTTCCTACACTTCAGCTGAGTTTACATTGGGAGGACCAAAACAATGGTGGCAGAGAACAAGCTGTGTAAGAGCATTTCCATGCAAAAGAGATACATCATTGGCTAAGTGCATATAATCACTCAAAAAGCTCCACAAAAGTTAAGTCTTCTCCTTCCCCAACATCACAAGTGGGGAAAAAAGAAAAAAATAAAAGAATGATGCAACACCATTACTCAGTAATGTTGAATAATTATTTTTATTGTCGGTACTTTTTATTTATAAATGACATTTATATTGAAGATCTAAAATTAACATTTCTCCTGCTGCAGCTCCCTTAATTTCAGTTTCTATTCTAATGATTCTTTGCAAGTCCTGTGCATTGCAAGAGCACAAGCTATACGCTTCAATAAAATCGTTCAATTTCTCCAACAGGTCATGCAGCAACTTCTTGTCCAACAGCCTGTGGTGTCTTGCAGCAGTGTTCCCTTCTCTCAGTGCTGTCTGACAGTCCATTATTTCGCAGTTCTCTTCACACTGAGACCATGCTGCCCCTCTTCTCCACCTCTGTGCACCCTAAAAACCCTGCAGAGGTGAGAACATTGTTCAAACACTGGCCAGATCAAACAGATTTGTTATTCCTGAGTTCAAAAGAAAAAACAAGCCACCACAATGAACAAAGACAATGTTGGCTGAAATTCTTTAAGATTTTCATGATGCCAAAGATCTCAAAAGAATTCATACAGCTTTATTTTGCTGGGGGTTTGGTTGGTTTTTGGGTTGTTTTTTTTTGCTGTTGGGTTGTTTGTATATAAATATTTGACTGAAACTACTGTTAAGGTTTACCGTACATTTTACCAAAACAAGTAACTTTTACTTAAGAATTAACTAGACACTGACACCACCATAAATCCCGATTCAGGCTGGTCTGCCTTAGTCTTCACATTAATCTGCTTAAAATTCCTGACGTTTAAGAACAAACAACGGCCACATTACAGGCTTGTAACAAGGTTAAGCTTGAGAAGTTCTATTAATATACTCCCTAAGACAACCAGGAAATTCCTTAAAGCAAGCAAATTTTTGGCTTTGCTGTGGATTATGCTCTAGGGCAGCTTGTTCTAGCTCCATAAGGCAGTGACTTTATCTCATGTCTGCATCAGCAGCCCATCTCCTTTTGTGGGCTCATCAGCTGAGACGCTCATCAGGAGTCACAGAGTAAGTTAACAGTAAGATCTGGAATTCTGCCATGTTCATTCTCTATATCCCACACACAAATTAAGTTTTAAGTGACTGTCAAGCATCTGACTCATTTGTGAGAAATAACAGTTTTATCTGTCTAAATTCCAGATACTCAAGAGCATAACTGAAGCCCTTAGAAAAAACAGTGGTAATCTGTTGTAATGGATCCATGATAACTGTGTCTACGCACAGTTAATGCACTAACACATTTGCAGAGTCTGAAAGGGTAGCAGCAAATCAGGTTCATCTTCCTTAACTGTCATCTTTTGTATTTATTTCTTTAATGCTTCTTCTATATCGCAACTGTGACTTTTGCAATTTTAATCAAACAAGTTGCTATAACTAAGCAACTATAAATGAGCCTGAAAACTAATGTATGAGTTTGCTACTAAGTAAAACTAAACATAACTACATTTTTTTCAATTGCTCAGGACATTGCCTGAATCTCAGAGTTACTGAAAAACAGCTTCAAAATTATTCATTTCAGTGGTGTTATTGGCGAACTGCAGAGCAACCACAGAATGTTCTCAAAAGCCTATAAATAAAACAACTGAGTACAGCCAGACTGTGGGGACACCTTAGTGAGCAATTAAAGTCATTTTAGAAGGTCCAATTTAGTGAACCCAAGATTAGTAATTGTCTAGTCTTGTTCTGCTATCCAGAAAGGATGTTGTTATACTACATCAGGCAAAGGAACGGTTGTTGAAGTGATGTGAAGGAGAGAAACTGGTGTCCACAAATCTTTCTACTAAGTGATGTTTCTGAAGTTAAGCTGAACAGTTCCCTGCATCTAGGGATGGGAGCCAGCTTTCAGTCACTTGCCTAGTATAATAAATAGCTGGAGGGGGGAGGTGTTATTGTTGTTTGGGGGACATTTTTGGTTTCTTTTGGTTTAACTAAACACTGTACTTGTGACTTGCCCTACCTAATTGGTTTGGTCTGTCTTACATTAAAGAGCTTGGGTTTGTGAGATAGCGCATTTGATCAAAAAAAACCCTGCTGGACTGTTAGCCATTCAAGCAATACAATCTATATTAGACTGCGCATTTTTCTCCTGTACCCCCCCCCCCCCCCCCCCCCCCGGAACAAAATCATGCTGGCTAATGCTAAAAACTTGGCTATGTTTCTTTGTTCTGAAGAGCAATAATATAACAATGATACTAGAACTGCATTTCTAATACAATGAACTCGCTGCTGGAGACCCCTGGCCTTCATTAGTTAGTTCTGTAAATTTTGTGAAAGATGTTCAATTTGTTCACTGAAACCCATTTCAAAACCGATTTTGTGCCAGGGCTATTAAGATGCACAATACACGTTACAAGCTAGCTTTGGATACGTTAAAATTATACTAAATTTATCCAGGAGATGAACTATTTTGCAGTTGTTTCACTATTTGGAAGTCCATCTTTTCCAATTAGAAGTCAATAACTGCAAAGAAATGGGACATTTTCCACACTGTAACAGCAGTCCAAACACGCTGCTGAAGTTTTGCTCTTCTTTCTTCTTGCCTAGTAAATGCATTGTTAACCAATGAGTTTAGAATCACCCCTAAGAATTCATTATTTTTAGACAATGTGTGGTTCATTTGTAATCTGATCAAACCCAAAGAATAATCAGGACTTGTACATATCCACTATTCAGTAATATTAACAGCATGTCAAGTTATCAACATCCCCAAAGCATAGATCAAACTGCAAATACATTTTACTAGCATATGTATCTTCCTGTTAGAAGGAACATACTTCTAATATGTCTTCAACCTGTTTCTTTAATATTTTTTTTTTATTCCAAGTTAGTGTTTTCTTCCTGGAATAGCAGCAGGGAGAATGCTTCTGTATGTTTTAAGTGGTGGTTATTCCCTTACTATTTCTATTTCTAGTGATTTTGGAAATTCTATTCAATGTAAGGCACATAAAGTAGTTATCACTCATTCTTCATTCAACACTACTTTTTTTAGGTACCTTCCATGCTTAAGCTGTTGATTAAATGGTCTTAATTTTTGGCCTAATTAAATGGCTGTTTAATTCTTACCGTGTGTCTGTTCCACTGGGATGCAGTTAACAAAGAACATACTGCAAGAAAGCATTTTCAATATCCCTTCAAGCTAAACATATAATCTACAGTCAGTGACAACAAGAACTATTAATAAATGTTCTTTTTCTTTCAATAACATTAACATCATAAGCAGGTGTCAGAAAACCTTAAGATTTTTCTGCTATGAGTCTTTGTAAGCTTCTACACCAGTTCCAAGTTCTGAATTTCTGAAGCAGTTTTGATACTACACAAAGCCTTGCTATCCTCTCAAGAAGAATAAAGCATGTAAGAAACATGCATCTGTTCATCTACCATCAAAATGAAAGTATATTCCTGACACTGGGGAAGGGAGATAGTGTAGAGGAAACCTTACAAAAGGTGATTACTACATGGGTTTGATCTCTCTTCCTTATATATTGCCTCATGAATTTGCAAATATAATGTAGAAGAATAACTTCATAGAAAAGGACACTCTCTTCTACTCACTCACAACACTTGACAAACATTAAAAAGCATTAATTTTCCAAGCAACCCAACAACTGTAGACTCTAGTTGGGGGAAGGCATGAGTAGAAAAGCTGATAGAATGAGTATATTCCCACAGTTGGAAAGAAAGGCAATGGACGCATTTTATCAGTCTTTCATTGCTGGTCTTACTCAAGGTAAGTTTTTTTCCAGGCAGGAGCCTATTTCGCCAGACATGCAGACACTTTGCTCAATACTGCTTTCTTCTGCTTCTGATGTTCACTTTAGAAACAGATACATTTTTCAGTTAGTAGTTGAAGAAATTAGACTGTAAAACAGACTTTAACTGCTGGGAATTTACCATTTAGCCTCAGTTAGAACATAAAACAAGAAAGCACACGTCACTTCTGCTCTAGTTAAAAACACTGTATTAAAAACTAGCTTGGGGATTTAAGTGGTACAGAATCCAGTAAACAGCTCAAAACAACAATCCTCCAGTCATTCTGCCAAAAGCTCACAGTGCTTCACTCTTACTACTAGGTGTTGTCAACAGACCTTAAAATCCACCATTTTCATTAACATGAAATAACAAATGTTTTCCAATTGCAGAAATACAAGAACAGTCCAAACCAGAGCATCATCCTTCCCAGCAAGTCAGCGCTCCACAGAACACCAGTTTTAAGGCATATGTAAGGAGGCTCAATACCAAGACCACTCCCCCTAAATCAGCTTTCCACAGAGAATCACACAAGAGCATATGTGAAAAGAATACAGGCTTCAAACCATGGCATCTCCTTCAGCCTCAGCTTTCATGTTACTTTTCAACCTTTTACTCCTGGATTTGCAGTATGACAGTTCTGACCAGCTATCATCAGCAAGATGATGTATCTGAATACCTTGCTGGGACATCATTTTCAGTAATGAAGAGCATCGCTTATCTTAACAACTTTGCACTAATGTTCCTTGGAGAATTTATCAAATTGAAGCCTTGTTAAGCGACTGCTGATGCAAGCTCAGGAGGAAAAGCAGAGTACGACTGCTGGTGAAGGAACCTGTAAACATGGTGTAACAGGACTATTTAAAAAAAACAGCCTAAGAAACCTTTCATCCCATGCTTTCTCAACATGCCCTTAATTTTTAAAGTAATAGTGAGACTTACTTGCCTCACTTAAATTCATCCAGGATGTTCACACCACAATTAAGTTATATGCACAACTTAAGTAACTTAGCACTTAAAAATGGCACAATTAGAACTTTGATACAATTAAGAATTAGGATTCTCTAGGGGACTGTCTGCCTGCAAAATTACTACTTGTCCTTGCTACATTAAGGCACAAGCCACAGGCAAATTGACTTTGCCTTCTGGGAAATGTAACTCTAAGCAGAGAATTTCTGGGGATCGTTAAGTCAATTGTCATTCATTAATTCCTTATTCCTGAAAAGAGGTTCTACTCCAGTTTCACCTTCCCCTCTTCTGCTCTTACTATTCTTTGATGACAAGTTAATTCTCAAGATTTCCGTTTTAAAAACAATGTGCATGGGTCAGAGTGCTACAAAGATTTGCCAGGTTCAAACAATTTCATATTAAGTGACTTTTTATGGCACTTCAGCTGCTCTCTCACCAGCTGTGTGTGGTACCTTCTGCAGTAAAGCTCTTTTGCTTTTACTTTAAGAATTGCAATTATATAAGTTAATGTCCCAGTTTTAGTGAAGCTTTGCACAACTGAATAGAAACACTATGTAAACCCTCTATGTAGGGACAGTGATGTCAACTAAAAGCAACACTAATGCCAAAGAAGAGACCCCACTTTAAGAAAGGCTGTTCAACAGAATGCACAGGAATTCACTGATTCCATGAAGTTGCAATTCTGAGTGCCGTGTTTTCCTTAATTGTTGCCAGCTTATTATTTTCATCATCACCCTGGTTTATCACTCATTAGAAGAATAAAGAAATCTAGTTCAGGTTCTCTGTCTACTGAGCTGTGTTTCTATAAGACTGTCAAAAAGCATGTCAAATGTAATGGAAGACAAAAAGCACACCGGGAATGCTTACATAGGAACAACTGAATTGAAATTTCCAATTCACTTCACACAGGAATCCTATTATTCAAAGTCAGCCTAGTCAAAAACTGTTTCAAAACTGAGCCTAATGCTACATTTTAAGATTGCAGGTTCTATTCCAACTTTTCAACCCGACATAATTAAAAATTAACCAAATCATTTCATAATTTTGCTCTTTCCAGTGTCTGCATGGTACAAATAATGGGGATCACCTGGAAACAAAGCTTTTATGGAAATGTACTACCTCTTCACGAGCCAAGGTCACAAAGGCCATCTTAAATCTTACTGATAACTTGTCTTCCTGACTTGCAAGTGGAGTTTGGAGCTGGAAAAATGAGACGTAGAAAGAAAGCCAAAAGGTGCTGGACACATCTTGTCTCAGTGCAGCACAGCATCACATTTTATGGAGTTAACTGAGACTGTACTTTTAAAGTTCCCTCTTAAAATTCAGCTGGCACTGAAACATGATTCTAATTTTGTGCTGAGTAGATTTGAATTATACACAGGACATTTCAGAAGCTGCAGAGTGATTACATCAGGCTAAAAGCATCATTAGAAGTAGATTAGAAAAACCGTAATGATGCTCAAAAACTTGCCTCCCCTTTCTAACCCACGTTGCCTCTATGGCAATTCAGCAGCTCAGGCTTCCAGTGTGTGTTGCAAAGAGAAGGCGTGCTGAATGAACTGCTCTCGAGCCAAGGAACCAGGACTTACAATGCACAGTCCCAAAGGACCTTACCTCGCCAGCTGTCCCTGAGCCAGCCTTCTGTCTGGTTTCATACAGAAGTAACAGTAAGAAACTCCCCCGTATCCACACACACAACATTCTGAGCCACAAATCTTGAAAGTAAAACCCTCTATGCAAATATTACTTCTCTTTAACCAACTATTCTATTAATAGTAAGCCAGTAATACTAGAAAAAATACTTCTTGAAGCCTAAATGTGTAAAAGTCCTTCTTGAAAAACTGAGAACCCTTATTATATATAAATCCCAGTATCATGCAGTTGTGTTCTCCTCAATTAGGCAACAACAGTAACAAAAAGCATTTTTCAAAGCAAGGATTTATTCATTTGGTAAACAATTACTCTCTCTCATATTAACCAAATGACTAGCAAGAACAAAAGAGCAGCCTCTAGTGTTGCATTCTTCACCTGATCTGCAGATCTTGAACTTGGTAGCTGGGCTTTTTTTTTCTTTCTCTTAAAAACCTTCCATCAGCAATCCATCATACACTCTGAAACAGCTTTCTACACAAGCTGTCAATAAACTGCACTCTCTCAAGCATTATAATTCAATTCTGTCCATTTAGTAGAATATTACTTCAGTTTGGTTTTAAAGGAAAAAAGGCAAAAGAACTAGATCTACATTTAATTCCAAAGCATATAAATCAGATAGACACGAGCTTTCAGGCCTCTTCTTCCAGTGCTGACACTGTTAACATAAAAAATTAAGTAGCCACCCAGAGGTTCTGACTCCTGGTTTATAACTCTAGGGACAAAGTTTAAAAGGCCATGAGAAAAATAAATGCTCTATTATTTACATTTCTGAATTATGATGATCATGGCATGGAATCTCTCTGCAACCCTCACACCATACCATAAAATTTCCTGAAGTAATAATTCCTACATGTTTTCAGTCTTCACAGTGAGTTATTCAGATATTAAATTTCCTATGAAATGAACATGACCTCTGGAAATGCAGCACCTTAAATTATATTACTTCACTTATTTAAATTCCATATACCTCACTATGCTTTATGCATTATTCCTCACAACTTCAGAATATTAGAAAGTTAATTTCTAAAATTACTGTATTTTATTATTAATGTTGCTCCACTAAAATCAAAGGGATTTAAGTGGAAATAAGGTTCTCTGTACAGCTTTCTAGCTCTCCGAATGGACTGAAACTGCTAAAGTCAAGGCTGGGCCTTTAACTAGTCTAGAAGCCTTTGAAAGGCAGAAGAGGACACCCCTCTGAAGCCAGGCGGTATTAGGCAGGTAACTCCAAACAATTCTGTTACATGGCCAAACACATTCCCTCAGATGTGCTAAAAAATTAAAAGCTTACCTACGGAAGCCTGGCTTCACAGTCAAATAATATCTTCAAAAAATCTATTTGCCTTAAAATATTCATTCCCAGTAAGCCCCCTAATACTAACAAAAAAACCAAACCCCAAAACAGTAATGAACAGTAACATCACCCCTCCCACACAAAAACAACATGGGAAAATTCATTAGTACAGCTAAGCTGTACTAATACAGCATAGCTCTACTAACGATACCAGCCATAATACTACCACTGAGTACTACACACAAATTGCATGTGCATGTTGAGGCTACTGCTAGTATTAGGGACATCTTGCAGATACAACAGTACTGTAAAAACTGCTTAAATTTCCCAAGGTAAAAGTTATAATGTCGTCATATCTTAAAATCATACATATTGACAAGAACCAATTCTGAGTATTTCAGTCTTTCAAGCATAAGCACCAGAGCAAAAGCTAATGAGCAAACGCTAAAACAAGGTAACAAATTCAAAAGCAAAAGAATTCCAACCTCAAGCATGCTCTCACTGCAATAAACGTGGCTTAACTCATGCTTAATGCTGTGCAAACATGTCTGCTGGATAAAGATGGAAGTTCACATTAGGAGTTAAGTTTCTGAATGAGTTTTGAAGCTATTACAAAAACACACAAGGTTTAGTTAATCTTACCCAAATACCACTTCACCATTCAGCTTTGGACTATTTTCATAGTTGGCTGTTCTGTAGCATGAGCACTGAGTTAACTCAAAAATTCATGTAAT
Organism: Melopsittacus undulatus; assembly: GCF_012275295.1. Taxonomy (NCBI): domain Eukaryota; kingdom Metazoa; phylum Chordata; class Aves; order Psittaciformes; family Psittaculidae; genus Melopsittacus; species Melopsittacus undulatus. The sequence goes on from NC_047534.1 coordinate 36,774,124, forward strand.
TGCTTCTATAAGTTGTTCAGGGTACATTCAGAAACAGAGGTAAGTTTAACAGAAGTGACTTTTTGATCTTCCATTGCTTTTGAAAGCACAAGTGATACATTTTGAAATCAGAGCTCACTTTTTTCCTTGCCAAGCTTGCTTGAAACATATTTAACAATTTTTAACCCAATTAACTGGAAAATTATTTATATATTTAACATATGGGTGGAAAACCAGAAAACAACCTTTGCAGGTCATGAACACTACACAGACCTAAGACAGATCTCATCAAAATGTCCACTATTTAATTTCATTTAGTCCCTTGTGCAGCAGTAAAGACTGATCCATCAGAACTCCAACCCAACTGCTTCCTGTGCAGCACTGCTGGACTTTCTAAATCAATTTCTATCACTCACTGATTCTTAAACTCATGCTCTTCACTGAAGCATTTAATTTGATGCAAGTGTCAACTGTGATCTAGAGAGACTGGGGCAGCCACTGAAGAGAGAAGTATCATTGGGAAATCATCCAATTATTTACCATTACAAGAAGAAATGAAAACAGCTTGTAACACAAGAAAGTTCACTGGAGTTCTGAAAAACCTCTTTCCTTTGTATTCTCCCTATACTTCAAACATACACACAAGATAGGCACATGGATCCTGTCAGATAGCAAAGCTTTCCTACCATCTGATGAAAGGGATATATTATTTTTCCTCATTCAGTTTTTTTGCCTTTGTCCTTGGAGCAGTATCATTTGAGATGACACAATATAGCATAAAAAAACCCCCATGTTCTTGTCAATTGAAACTCAGGATACTGCCCACTGTAGAAGATCAAGTTCAAGACCATCTAAGAAACTCGAAGGTGCACAAGTACGTAAGACCTGATGAGATGCATATGCAGCCTCCAAAGGAACTGTTGGATGAAGTGGCTATGCCATTATCTATCATATCTGAGAAGTTGTGACAGTCCAGTAAAGTTCCCACTGACTGGAAAAGGGGAGACATAACTAACCTCATAGTAAAGAATGAAAAAGAGGAAGACAGGCCAGTCAGTCTCACTCAGGGGCCCAGCAAGATCATGGAGCATATCCTCCCAAAAACAATTTTGAGGCACATGAACAGTAAAGAGGTGATTGGTGACAGCCAGCATGGCTTCACTAAGGGCAAATTGTACCTGACATATTTGGTGGCTGCCTATGACAGGGTAACAGTTGGTGGATAAGGGAAAAGCAACTCATGACATCTACCTGGACTTGTGCAAAGCATCTGGTACTGTCCTGCACAACATCCTTGGCCTGATGGACGGACCACTCTGTGGATAAAGAATTGGCAGGATGGCCACACACAGTGAGTTGTGGTCAACAGCTCAACATCCAGCTGGATATCAGTGACAAGTGGTATCCCTCAAGGGTCAGTGTTCAGACCAATCCTGTTCAACATCTTTGTTGGCAACATGGACAGAGGGATCAAGAGCACTCTCAGTAAATTTGCTGATGACTCCAAGTTGTGTGGTAGGCTCACATGCTGGAGGGAAGAAATGCCATCCAGAGGGACCTGAACAGGATTAAGAAGTCAGCCAATGCTAACCTCATGAAGACCTCAGAAAAGCTGTGGATGCCCCAGTCCTGGAAGAGTTTGAGGCCAGATTAGACAGGGCTTCGAGCTACCTGGTCAAGTGGAAGGTATCTCTGTCCATAACGGGGGGTTGGAACTGGATGATCTTTAACGTCCCTTCCAACCCAAACCATTCTATGATTCTGGGATGATACTTTCATGCTATAGAGTAGAACACAGAATTTCAACTCTTGAGGAAAATCCGTAATGGTGTAAAATCAAAAAAGCACACTGCTGGTATGAGTAGATAACACACTAGCTGGTCTTCCAATTTGAGAACAGTCATAATAATACTGCTTCAAGTTTTTGTTGCAGATATGACATCCACATTAAATTCATGACCAGGACCCTGAACTGAAAAAAGTACAGGCTGGTGAGATTACCCATGTATTACTTGTTAACATTACTTTAATGGCTTTCACATTTTGGTAAAGAAAAATGTGATAAATAAACAAAAAACCTCTGCCAGCAATGAGGAGGATCCTTAAGTGTACTTGCAAGCTTCTGTTTTGAGAGGAGCTGCTGGTGTAAAGTACGCCACACCCTTACTAACTCAGCCAATCTGTGGGACATCAGTCAATCAGGATCTTCAGCACTGCCATTTTCAGAAACCAGAATGTAGCAGCTGGAAGCTCGCAAAAAGGCAGCATCAAATGTTTAAAAAGTTTAAAACAACTCCTTCCTCCTCCTTTTCCCCAGATGCTTTGGTGGTTAGTTTGTTTTTACAAAAACAGTATCCTTTGGATATCTGCCTTTGCAAACTCCTCAGCCAAAATTTAAGAAGCCAGGGGTTGACAAGCACTTACGAATTCTTCCATATCCTCTGATCTACCCGAGCACAAGTTAGTCCTGATCTGGAAACACACAGGCACAGCAAGAGGTGACTGGCTTTATAGGAAACATCACACATGCTGAGGAGCACTAGAAAGAAACTTATCAGAGCCCTCAACAGCTGGAAAAGAGCGCACACCAGCTTCTCATGTGCTGTCAGATATACACAGCCATAACCTGATACAGATGTTACCAGGGTAAAGCAAAGAAGGTGCAATAACAGAGGAGAACTACAAAGGCAATTAAAACAATGTAAAAATAGTATTTTTAATTATTCCCCTGTATTAATATGGGAGAAATCTACAAGCTAAATGTTCTCTCTATAATGGTACAACCAAAAAAAATCCCAAATCGGGATCCAAAGGCATCAGACAGGGTGAGGGGTAGGGGAACTATTTTCAAGAAAATTCCACATATCATTAAATAAACCATGTCTGGCATTCACCATATCTGAATTTTTACCATCCCTTCCCACGCTAAACTTTGGGAGTGGCTTCACTTCAACTGATTTCCTTTCATACTGTGATCACAGAACCATAGAAGCCACTGGGCAAGATGGGTATCTGGAAACTGGCATTCCGTGATAACTTTTCAGTGTTAACAGGCTACAGGTTCTGCAGTGAACAAGGTCAGGAAGAAGGACCTGGTGACTGCTAAATCATTAAAGAACATAGTTTAAAGATGGACACTTTTTTCTTTTAAACTGATTTTAGAAACTAATTCCCCATAGGGGAGCAGGGTCCTTTCATCTACTAAAGCAGATACCTCTAAGATCAATCAGAATAGCTACTTGTGTTTTAATAACCAATCATAGTGAGAGGCCAAAGCACAGTGCATTAAAAGTACAGACTTTCAAAATTCTTAAGAATTTATTAAAACCTAATCCTTAGGGGAAGAAAAAGAGCCTAGAGTGCTCTGTCATGTTTGTGTTTTCTCTAAAGATGTTTTAAGTATTACACTGAAATTACCTGAACTAATCAAAAATATTTGTGAATATTCAGATTTCAAGTGATGTTAAAGGAGTACCTGAGGCACACTGCAGAAAATAAATATGTTCAAAGGCAGTATAAAGCTACAAATAAGCTTTAAAAACTAATCTGTATCATTTGTCAATTTGACAGGCTAAAGTAGTTCCCTTGGTAAGACTGATGCATGCTGCATAAAAAGCCAGAATATTAAAAACCAGCAAAGAGCCAAACAATAAATTACAGTGTAGCTGTACCTCGTGAGCTTCCCCTTTTATCAAAGCATACTATCTGTTATGCTTTCTCCCCACCCATTACAACAATGTTTTAGTGATAACATCTGCACATGTTAAGGACTAACCACATCTTTATCTACAACTGGGAAGAAGAGCTAAGGAAAAAGATAAAATTTAATAAAGGCAAGAAACCGCTATTGCATTTCCTAACCCAACAGTATTTTGCTACTCTGCAAAAGGATGGCTAGGCCTTTGAGCAACTGGACAAAGCATTTAACCACCATTACATTTTACATACCCCAGCTACAATATTGAACATGCTGGGGTCCAATTATAATTTATTGGTAAAATGACATTTTTGAGCTAAAGTTACATATTTAAAGTCTATCAACATTAATAATATTAAAAACCTAGTAGAAGTACTTTGTATCAACTTAATTAAAAGAAACACAGGGGAAAAGAGCATGAATTTTCAAGCCAGGAGGCAAGAAATGAGCTGGGTTCTTCTACAGAGACAACTGAGAGGCAACGCAATGCAAACAAAGTCTCACCAGAAATCCCAGGTTGTATTTATAAGAACAACCACCACTTGTTTCCAAGTATTCCTTTATTCCTATGCTGCTGTTTTTCCTGTGACTTGAAGATGCACATGGAACTGCCTACAAGGAAAATGTGCCACTACTAAGGCTGGTTCCAATTATGAGACTACTACCTACTAGAATCAACCTGTTCTTATGCTGATTATAGACTGTTCTGGGTTCAGCAGTGGCATTTTTTCTCCTTCTTGGTAGCTGGTACAGTGCTGTGTTTTGACTTTCAGCCTGGGAACGGCGCTGATAGCAAGTATGTTTTTAGTTACTGCTCAAATGTTTACTCTGGCCAAGGACTTTCTGAGCTTCATGTTCTGACAGGGAGGAGGGGAGGCCAGGAGGAAGCAAAGACCTGACCCAGGCTAGCCAAAGAGGTATTCCATACCATAGCACGTCATGCCCAGGATGTAACCAAGAGCTACCCGTAAGGACTAGTGCTCAGAGGGTGGGTAAAGGTATCAGTGGGTGCTTGGTCAAGCAGGGTGGGGTGAGTTATCGGTCGGTGGCTGGTGAGGTGTTGTATTCTCTTCACTTGTTATTTGCTTTATCATTATTATTGCTAGTAGTAGTGTTTTGTGTTATACCTCAGTTATTAAACCGTCCTTATCTCAACCCGTGGAAGCTATATTCTTTGGATTCTCCTCCCCAGCTCTCCAGGAGTTGGGGGAGAAAAGGGAGGAGTGAGTGAACGACCTGTGTGGCTGGGTTTAAACCACGACATAGGCTTATTTGGTCAATATGACATAGATTCCCTAACCTTTTAAAAGAGGTAATAATATTCTCAGCAATAATTTCAGAACTAAATAAGAGGTGAGTTCCTTTTGGAGAATGACAACTTCAGAGCTAGAAACTTCCTTGTCTCAGGATTCCTGTGTTTTTACGTGCTGCAGGCTTTAACATTGCTTTAATTTGGGAAAGTCACGTTCCCCATGTAGACAGAGTGCCAAAAACCTGTAAAACTGCGTGTAGATTACAGATTTCTGGTTTTACCACAAGTGAAAGAACACTGCATTTTTAATCTCTATTAGCTAACAGGCTAGAGGTGTGACCTCTAATTTGGGTTTTCTGGGAGGTGGGGGACATAACACACCAGGGGTGTTGGCTTGTTTTAGACATCTGTCCCACTTAACTGTTACACTCCCTCTTTCTTCCTAAGTCTTTACACTGCTCTTTACTCTGCTTTCCCCATGAAGTCTCAGTACTGAGACCTGCCACATCTGCTTAAATACAGAAATGAAAACATCTCTTGTCTAAACTGGTAAGTTCTTTTCAAAGCCCTTCCAAGTTCTTGACAATACAGTATTTAGTAATTATTTAAATGACTCCATACTGACTTGTCAGTATTTTTATGCCAATACATACACAATATGTGTTACACTATAATTAAATTTTTAGTCAATAGTCTTAATATTTTTAAACGTTAGGGTGGATTGTACTTTAAACATTAAACTGCATGAAACATGATAGGGGCCCACCCAGTCATCCTCCCCCTTTCTTCACTCAGTAGATTTATTTCAAGCAGAAAATTCTTCTACACGCACAGCATTAACACCAAGGAGCTGCATTTAAATAGCAAGTAAGCATGACCCTAAATTCTTGTTGTCTCAGGCAAAAACATTACTGGACATAAAAACTGTATTGGTAATGAATTGGTAATGGTCTCTCCTGCAACTGCTGATTAGTGCTTCCTGTACTGGATGAGTGGGAAAATGGAGAAAAAACAGTATGTCCTTCTTCCACAGCTAAATCTTTACCAAAGGTTTCAGAGAATCAGAATAGTTAGGGTTGGAAAGGACCTTAGGATCATCTAGTTGCAACCCCCCTGCTATGGGTAGTTTCGCCTCACACTTGAGTATCATGAGGCCTTTACTTTTGGCTGCCCTATGGAGAAGACTCCAGCTATTTATGGGACATCCCAAAGTCCTTACTCTGGCCAGCCCCTACCAACGGGCTATGTGGTGACCAGCTATAGGTACAACCTACTCTGAATGCTGTCTGTGCAAACACAATGAAATCCAACATTCTCACTCAAAGACAGAAACCACAGGGTTTTGTTAGTCTACATAAACTTGGAAGGCTTAAAAGCAGAGTAGTACATCTACCATAAATTCTACAACTTATTAGCTTAAAGGCAGCTAAAAATTACTCTTAGAGGTGTAAGTATAATGGCAGGTATAAACTGATCTTTCTCCTAAAAAGATTAGCATCTGGATCACCTTTAAGAGAACCTGCTTGGCTGTGTGAGTGGCTACATAGCTAGACTGGCAACACAGCAGACAGTATTCATGGTAGGCAGAAAAGGAAGCTACAAGGCTAGCCAAAGATGCATTTTTAAAGCTTTCATATATTCAAGATATACTCCAAAATGCCCTTAGTTCTCAGGTTTTTGAAAAACATCGCATGATCATATGATAAATCTTTTGCACTGGTCACACTTAAGCAATGTGCTTTAAACAAACCAAAGTCCTTAAAAATCTTTATTGTCAACTTTTTTTTAAACACAGGTACAAAGAAAAGCAAAATTATACACTAAAACACTTGAAAGTATCTGGTCATGAAGTCTGCTGAAACTGCAAAAAAATGGGTCATTCTCAAGTAAAAATTATCTGTGATGAGTCATTTATAACCTGCCAAATAAAACTGACGTAAAGTTAAGTCTTTATGTTCTTAATATACAAACCCATTTTGACCAGAAAGAACTCCACTGTCTCTAGAGGTACTCTACACAACTGTTTGCCATGGACCCTGGTATGAAAAGATTCAAATGCATGCAATTAGCCACAACATTTTACAGCAAGGAGAAACATTAACATTAATCAGAGCTGTCTTTTACCCCCTGCCAATAAGTTAAAAAAGTCAATTCTCACCTACATGTCAATTCTACATATCAAAACACAGACACTATAGAGCAGGATTTTTATAACAGCTTCAAAACAAGCATGGAATTTCATTTGCACAGACAAACAAGTGTTTAGTAATCTCATTTCCTGCACAACAGTGAACACTTACTGAATTTCCCACACTCCTTGTGCTCATTCCATCTACACAGAAAAGGCTGAAAGAAATATTCCAAGACACCATTAACATCAGACTGCTTGCATTAGTTATAGACACAGTAACATTTCAACATCAGTAAGCATGGATCATTGCTTTGTTCACATTTGTTAAAGTCCTACAAAATTACTTCCTTAAATTCATGTTTATTGCCAACCTCTTAAGATACTTACTAGTAAAACTAATGACCCAAATATATGGAAAATGAAAGCTATGAGAATGGAAAGTTGCACCCAAACTAACTAAATATGAAATCCATCCCTTTAAATTTCATTAAAGCATCTACACATTGTAAGTACTGCTTATATGAGGAGGTTGTTTTGGTTTGGTTTTTTTTTTCCATTTATCTAGAAGCTTTTCTCCTTCAAGTGAAGAATGCCTGCTTTCTCACCACCCTATCAGTGCCTCTTCACCTCTACAGCTTTACTGCTTACAATAAAGTCTCTTTGTTGCTCAGATCTGAACAGCTGTGCTACACTCTTACCAAGTGAATGAAGTTTCGCTGAGGTGTTGGAGCAAGTCCAAAGAGGGGTAACAAAGTTGGTAAAGGGTCTAGAGCACAAATCTTATGAGGTGCAGCTATACGGGAAATGGGATTGCTTAGCCTGGAGAAAAGGGGCTCAGGAGAGACCTCATTACTCTTTACAGCTACCCAAAAAGAGGCTGTAGTGAGGTGGGGATCCATCTCTTTTCCCAAGTAAGAAGTGAGAGAAGAGGAAATGGTCTCAAATAATTGCACCTGAGGAGGTTTACATTGGATGTCAAGAAGAATTTCTTCACCAGAAGGGATGTCAAGTTCTGGAACAGGTTGCTCAGTGAAGTGGCCAAGTTGCCATCCCTGAAGGTATTTGAAAGATGTGTGTATGGGGCACCTGGGGACATGGCAGTGTTAGGTTAATGGCTGGACTTTCGATGATCTTGAAGGGCTTTTTCAATCTCAGTGTTTCTATGATACTATCATCATCTCCAATCTCATTCCAAAAAATACTCATCCGCATCACACAACTGCATTTAATACAACACAACTTGAGAAGAGAGTCTGAACAGTGGAGTACTTTATTAGAAGGAATACCAGAACTACATTAAGAAACAGATAAAAGCATCTCATCAGTATCATTAAAATCTTACAGCCATACAAACACACCAATAAACCACTTCTGATGCAAAAGAAGTGCTGGCTATGTAAGATCTACACTGTCAAAGTTAGAATAAAAATAGATGGGAAAACAGTAAATTCAACATGAAGTTACAAATAGAAGGTGGGAAAATAACTAGCTTGTGAGAAATGGGCTGCTTTCACATGATATTAAAAACTCTTAACAGCAATTTTCATTTCTAACAGATAATTATACAATCTATACACAATTCCTAACTCAGGTTTACATCAGTTTATTAATGAAACTTTTCCCCAACAATACTTAAGGTTTCCATAAACTGTAATTTACATGGACATAAAGGTACTTGTGACACTGGCTTTAACAACTATTTAAACAGTTGAGTTTTTCTTAATAGACCATGAACTTCTTTTGTCAGAAATCTAAGAATGAAATGGACTGCACTAAGCAACCAACAAGGTAGGAAAAAAAATATATATATATACCTGTAGTCTCCTGGGGGAAAAAAACAACTAAAATTGTGTGTGCTCTGAAATATATCCCAAGGTAACAGTGAAATTAAAACAATGCTGCAAGGATGCAATGCAAGCATGGTATCAACCTGAGGCAGTGACAGAGTTGCAACCCCCCTGCAACAAGGTTCAAATAAAGTTCAACAGGTTTTTAAACTGCAAATGGTTTTAAAATGCAAAGTTTTTTCTTCCTTTTTAATGAAGGGGAAAGAAATGCTCTCACATTTTACAGGTGAAACCATGTCCACACCAGCTTAAAGCACTGCAGAAGACTCCATTTGGTTGCAATTCATGGGGTAAGGTCTATTAAGTACTTAGTAAACTTATTCTAGTTTCCATTATAATATTATGGCTAATATGTCATGTCCAGCTTTTTCTTCATGTCAACCCTTCAATGGATCAGGGGGATCCAGTTATCACAGTCACATTAGCTCAGCCAGTCACAACATGAAATGCAACTGTTTAAAGCTACCTTCTTAGTAGGAAAGCCTAGAAGAAATCCTTGCAGGTGTGTGAGCAATCCTGTGCTTTAGTCTCAGCCCTCAAGGATGCCATGCTGGAACACAAAAGTCTTTCAAAAAGCTCCAAAGCACAGCATTCAACCTTTCTGCACTAACCACTATACTGGAATGGTGATTACTGATCAGTGGTTTCTGGTTCTGCAAAAAGACCATCAAAATTCAACTTACCATGTAGCAAGCCACAGACCAATGATTCTTTTTGTGAAGAAAAGTCCTCATTAAAGCAGCAATCACAAGAGGCTAAACCACTCCTGAACCAAACTATGTGCTAGCCACAACGGTCTGAGAGATGATCTTTCTTCTTCACACAACATGGCTACTTCTCACTCTGCCTGATTCAAAGAAGCAGAGGTGCTACACTGAAGCTGTAATATCCAACCTTCACTTGAGATTTATCTCCAGGGCAGCAAATAATTGGATGTCACACCTACTAACTCAATTTCATTCTGCTAATTATTCTTTAGTGATATTTTTTTCTTTGTCTCCCTGCACCACCACATTCTGAATAGGATTGATGAACTCACTGGTGAGATTATTTTGAGGACTATTGATCACTTCCATACGTACAGTAACTACCTCTCAATACCTCTTTGGAAAAAAACGGCACATAAACAGATCAGGTGTGATAGATTTATATTGTAGTCTTCACAGAACAAGATCTAACACTTATCTCAATACCTAAAATTTTTTTAAGAGCCCAGGACATGGTTATTTCATTATACCACTGCAAATAACTAACAAGTGACATAAATAACCAATGAGCCCATTTCAACTCAAGAAAAGCAGCTCTTGTTTCTGCACCATTCGCTTCCCAAGCACTGCACAGGCTTTTGCATAGTCTGGATTTGGTTCAAGCTCCTCAGTGTGGTTCTCCAAGAGATTTACAAAGGATGAGTGCCAAAATCTTTAATGTCTTGTTTCTGTTACTTAGAAAGTGTATTTACAGGAAAATATACATACTGGATTCAAGTTTTTAGACATCAGATTATGACTGTTTTGTCAGTTAACCTGATGATCCAAAGGCTGAACTGAGAGCACAGCATATGCTATAATAAAGAGAAGGCAGTGTCGGGGTTTGGGGGTTGTTTTCTTAAGGATCCTTTTAAAGAGAGTCATAAGAAATCTTTGCACAGTTTTAATGGCAGTTCAATGCCTAAAAGCTATAGAACATTTAACATACAACATACACACACACACAAGTGCTAATCAACTGATGCAACCTTCAACCCCGGGACTCAAAGACATAAAAACTAGCAAAGTAAGCAGCAACACTGTCAGAAAACTTGGTAGTTTGAGTATGTGTATTTTCATTAGGGTAGATTCAACAGTTAGAAGGTACGTAAGAAGCCAGTCACATGATTTCACAAGTTAGTGCACACAAAACAAAGCATCCACATACATTATGATAGTACCTAGAGATTTGCAATTACTATATGTCATTATGCTTCAGAAGGTATGACAAGTCAGCAGGATAAAGGCTCCCAGGTGACCTCTCACAGCCAATATATTTTGGGTTTGAGAGCCTCTGAGCATACCAAGCTATGGGCGAGCTGTGCAGAACACAGGAGAGGGCAAGTCTTTGCTACAGGACAGTCAGAAGCTGAGCCTTCCCAAGGAAAGCAGGGAGGACATACACAAATAGGTTTCGGAGGTGACATAAAAACTTTTCTCTGACACCAGTAGGATTCCAGAGTATCTGGTGTTACCCAAGAGGCCATTAAGGGCTGCTGAAGTGAAAACAAACCCAAGAGCTGGGCACAGCTCTTTTTGAGGAACTGCTCTACCACCCCTTTCCATGTTGTTCCACACTCCGTATTTATATTTATTCCTTTAAGCACCTTCACTAGTTTCCATTATAATAAAAGCACAGATTTCAAGATCCACAGTTTCTGATAGATTCCACATAAAATGCTGGCAAAGCAATGAAATCAGCAATATTACCTGCAAGCTTTCTCCAACTCAACATCCCATCACACATTTATAGAGTCCCAGTTATCAAAACATTACAGTGAGATTAATACATGCATAAGAATTAAGTTTGTCTCCCTCGACATTAGTTCAAGGAGGTAAGCATTTTATACAAAGCATTTATGTGAAAGTACCCTGGAGATTGTACATCACGCACAGACCAGTTAAAGGGACTGCTGTGTCAGCAGCTGACAGTCCTGTCTCAGTAAGCCAGAGGCATCCTGCCAGAAAAACACCTGCAGACTGAACATCCACAATGTGATATGCAACATACACAGAGAGAAGAGCAGAAAAACTAAACAATGACAGCATTAATTACTTGGAACAGCTCAATGATTCACAACTGGGACATTTATGCCAAGTTAACACAGGCATTTCTTCCCACTGGCTAATTTCAACATTTTGATCCTGCCATCAAAGTAAGTTTCATTTCCACCCACTGGCCGGCTCTTGGTACCCCACTTACTCACAAACACAGAGGACGATCTCCCTCAGTTCCATTGATTTGGTCCAGAACACAACCGTTTGTGATTTATTTCTTTAAAAACAGCACCACTGCTGAAGTGGCTTCTCCTTCTCTTAGCTAGAGCAAAATCCATCCTAACATGTTTGAGCAGCATCTTTATTTCTTATTAGTACATTATGGTACATTCTCATTTCACAGCTCTAGTAGCACAGAAAACATCAGAATTACCATACTGCATTTGCTCTGTTCATATAATCCAGTAACATGTCTCCTCACACTAGTCTATATGTAACGTGTAATGGTAAAAGGATCTTCCAATACTCTCGCCCTTTAATCAGGTTTCCTTCTACTCCTCAAAAAAAGTAATAAAACAACTTAAGGCACAAAGGACTGAGCTCAAACTCTCTTCCAAAACACAGGCTGGCATCAACTCAATTATTTCCTTAGCTGTACAAATACTCAAACCTGCTATCCCTACAGGCTTTAATGTTCCGCTGTAACATTCACACTTTATGTTTCTTCTTTTCCCCTTCTGTTTCACCACAGACAATTGCACCTAACACTGGCTTGCAAATTGAGATTATTTCTTGAAGAACCTCATCAGTGTAAATCAAGTCTAATATTAAGAAATAATATGTACTAGAAATAGACTGAAAATAGAACAAAATCCAGAAGACATTATTTCCTATTTCAGCAAATTTCACTCGTAAATTGTGAATCTGATAGAGAGGGCATGAACATAAAATGTTTTGTACACAATAGCTTCAGCAAATATGTAAGTTATTTGTTTGGATTGCTGTTGTTTTTCACTGTTGCCTAATAACTCTTGTAAGTATTCTATAATTCTTGACAGTATGCAAGAGACTTAGTGAAAACTACTAGTCTGTTTAGCACATTGTTACTCAAAGTTAAATAGGCAGAATTTTAGTTTTACAATCTTTCCTCATCATTTTAGACTCCAAATTATTAGCTGTTGACTCTGGTCAAGATGCTTTAAAAATATGAGCTCCATAATTTCAGATAATAACTACTGCTGCTGAGGTTTCTATAGTTACTTGTGAACTGGTCACCACTCTGTGCAGCTCCACCATAATATGCTGACAACCTTTAATGATTAATTAGGTTAAGACCACGCTCATGGTAAAGCACAGGATCCCACACTACACCTGTTACCTACTGAAACAGCAAACAAAACAATTTTAGATTTTCAGATTAAACCATGAATTCAGGTTGTATCTTTGCATTCTGACAGGAGAACCACCCCAACTCCACAAGCTGTCTAGCCAGGCACAGCCCATGGCAGCAACCAGCACAGCAGAATTCCTACCATGGCACCACCAAGTTGGGTGATGACACTCTGAAGGTACCTCCTTATTCTCCCACCTCTCCTCTCTGACTCCTCCATAGTGCACGTGAGCTTGTATTAGCCTCCCTGAGAAGTTCCACAAAGAGATGACAAACCAAAGCACTAACTGTACTGTGTTGAGCATTTACCAACAAATTGCTAGACTAGGCAGAAATCAAAACAGATCAGCAGACCAAAGCATGTGACAATATATGTCAAAAGACCTAACACATTTAAATGAAATACAGTGCACTTGTACCTCTCTGAATTGCTGCTCTCATGTTGACATTTTGATTTTCAATTTCTTTTCTTTACTCTGCTCTTAACTGCACAACACAATAATACGGAAAGGTTAATTACCATTAATCACTTCCAAATATTACATGTTGATATTTGCTTAGGAAGGAAATGTTGTAGAAAACATTTAAGAAGGTAGAAGCTAATATAAGAGACTACTTTCATCTCCAAAATGCCCAGCAGCTACATTTGTAACATAACTGAACTTAGTTTTGTGTTAACAAATTTCGCTATTGGAAAATCAAGCCTTTTTCCAAGCTAAGAACTTCCACCCTCACTTACAGTGCTTTACTCTTACACATGCCAAACTTCTGCCTGCATGTGGATCAATTCGACCACTGGAGATATTATACAGATATTTAGATATGCACAGAGAAATAAATACTTATTTGAACATATATATTATTATAGCATATCTGAAGGTATAATATATATACCGTCAGATACAAAATGTATTATATGATAATATATAATCATACTTAGTACATCAGATTAGTGACAATGTGTATTTCTACGTTATATAAGTGTGTGTTTATACCTAATACAATATTATATAACTTAGAGGAAGGGCAGGAAGAGAAGCATGCTTTCGTTTTTGTGTTTTGATCCTAGGAATGAAATTATAGAGCTGCAAACAACATCAAGATACATGCACGAGCTCAAATACGTGCATAATATTCAGCACTCAGAACTTGCAGGTTTAAAAAGGAATGCTAACAGCAGTGAAACTAAATTTGCCTGTTGCTGGATATTATGACATTTTGGCTTCTCAGTTATCTCCAGCAGTGCAATCAAGCCAAGGGCACATGAACTCTAGTGAGTGGGGAGCAAGGGAATTAGGGGCTTTTGTTTGGGTTTCGTTAGGTTGCTTTAGGTTTTGGAAGTTTTCTGGTTGTTTTTTTTTCTTAGGCTGAAAGAATGCAAAGCTAGTTAAAAAGCTGAAAACACAACAAAACAACTTTTAACCTGTCAATACTACACCAATTTTGAAGCCAACAATAGTTAATTAATTTCTTAAATCCTCTGGGATGAAGAGATAAGTTTGCTTTACCTATGAATTGCTCTAAATATTAATTTATTTGCTTGCCTACTGGGACTAAATCAAACACAGTTAAAATGGTTACTGTGGTTACAGCAGTTGAGCAAGAAAAAAAATAGAAAAAGTTATTTAACCCTCAAAATACAAATGAAAAACCTGCAGAAAACAAAGCACTACTGGCATTTACACAACAAAGAAAAGTACCGATCCACATTTCCTGCAGTTTCAGAAAAGACTCATGATGTCAAATCCCAGAGAGGTTGATTTTTCCTCCCCTTCCAATACTTATAAAATACAACACATTTACAAAGGGGGTTTTGTTTGGGGTTTCTGGGTTTTACTTTTTTTGTTGATGGATTTTTTTCAGAACATAGCCATAAATATATTATTACATCCTCCTTGCAATCATTGTCAAAAATAATTGTTTCACCAAATAGTGAGGGAGGGGAAGAACAATGCCAGAATGGTCACATATTTCATCTAAAAGGTGGAGCAAGAGGCGATGGGGGGACAAAGAACACATGACACATACACTTTTTATGTTAGCCCGCTAAAGGCAAAATAGCATTAGTGCAATTTCTAAGTGAAATTGTTTTCGAAATTATATTGTCACCAAAAATGTCCATCCAAATAGCTCCGCACATTAAATGGCATTGCTCTCACAAACAGCACTAAAGGATAACAGCAGAAACCCACAGCTGTGAAGAGAGGTATAAAAAAAAACAAAACCTAACAACCTTGGAATAGTATCCTTTCCAATCAAGCAGCAGTAATTAATGGTCCTGTAACAAACTGTAATTAACCAGTAAACCACACTTAAGGGTAATAAGAGAACAACCCTCTTATCACAGGGCTAGTCTCCTGGCAGCAATGCTGGCACAATCTTTTCTCCAGCTTCCAAAAAAAGCACATGCTGCACATAGCCAAAAGGGACACAGATACTCCGGGACTTGGTAGCAAACCCAGTGAAATCAACACAGGATGAGGAAAACCAGATCATTCTGAAATTAAAGAAATCTATAAAATACTGTGGCTATTTTAATAGCCATTGCAGCAAAGACATGTAACTCTGGTTGGGTTTACTCATGCACTCAGATGCAGCTCTGGTATTCCTTGTGGGCGCTATGGCTGCTCTCATCTACAAATCCTACCTAATTCTAGTTATTTACTTATGAATAGATTTATTTTACATTATTTTATTTTCTATCTCTATTGTAGGTTTTCTCCCCCCACTCCCCAAAAAAATCATTCCAATTCACATGTTTAATAAAGTGCAAAACATCATACAGTGCCAAAAGTTGTAAATTAGCTTTTTAAAACTAGAATTCGCATGTTTTCTGTGACGTGTGTTTGCTTTAATTAGCATGGTTCAAGAAGTGGAAAATCATCAACCACTGTTTCTCATAGCAGATTGTGTTAATGACACCATCATATTCACTACTTTAGGAAAAAGTTGGAGGACCAAGCATCTGATAGCCGTACAATAAGCATTAAATAAACCCAAATACAGACAATCTTGTACATATACAAGGAATCTTCCTACAGTCTTATTTCAAGGATATTAAAGTAGCAGCCTGTCATCCCACTCCCCTGTAGAAAGTAAGAGTTTCAGCTAACACACATCTGTAGCTTGGCCAGCTTCTCAGACTAACCTTGCAGTTTCCTGTTACACATGGAACAAGGCAGTCCAGAAGCATAACTGTTTCAGTAAACTCCAGACTTTCTAAATTACATACATCATCAGTCATCCAAGGCTGGAGCTGCAGGCAGCTACCTGCAAGCAACCTATCCTCTGATTGGAACAGAAGTTCACCCAGCTCCTACCAAAATTCAGCCTTCCCCTGTGTGCAATAATCAAACATGTCATCCAATGTCTGCTGCTGTTTTATCATCATAACACAGTCTGATGCATCATGAAGCAAAAAAATTCTCAACCCATTCTCAGAAGTTTACCTGCCTCATTAGTCTTTTTTGTTTTACAGATTAGAAATGACAAAAAAAAGTATAAATTATTAAATGCAAGCCACAGAGGCTGTGGAATTAGACATCAAGCCCACATTTTTTACTGGCTGATTATATTGAGAACACGCTACACTCACACAGCTCTAGATAGCTTTGTTTCTAACATTAACGTGCTTGTTTTGAAGATGAGACTGCCTTCTCTTTTACTATTCTCTGAAGACACACATCAGGCAAGTATTGGCTACTGAAACACAACCCAATAAATTATTTCTAGCTTGCTAGTTTGGAGAGAGGAACAGATCAGAAGTCTTTCATAAAACAATATGGGAGCAATTCTCAATTCCTGTAACTTATCTTTCTGCAATCTCTGTCCTGCTCCATTATTTTTATTGCATTTTATACATAGGAAAGGAAAACATGTGAATCACTTGAGGTACTTTGTCTTTTTGCTCCTGAGTTCTTTACTTACTGTATATGTAAATGACGCCCAGGGATAACACACCAATATTAAATTGCTCACACTGCACTAATATCTAGTATTCTTACATAACAGATATGATCCACAATACTCACCAGCCTGTTGAAATGCTATTAACCAGCATATCTCCAAGAAGGGCAGAGAGATGTATTCATTTTAGACCAGATATTTTACAGACATTGAACTATTTCTTTCATTATTAGTTTCTCCACTGCCTCAGGACAACTGTCAAGAAGCTCTCACTTCTAGAAGTAAATACAACTTTTCAGTGCTTTTATTTTCAACAGAAATGGAAGTCTATGAAAAATGGGAAAAAAATATAAAGTAGAACATCACTGCTTTTATTTTGAAGCAGACAGGGTAGAAAAGACGAGATTATGTGCAGTGTGGCTTTCTGGTCCATCACTAGTGTAATATATTCACTGCATTACAATAGACAAAACAAATCTTCCCTTTTCCTATTCTCCCTTCACTAACATTGTACTTCAAAGCCCTACATATAAAAGGAAGTTTCCTATGGAATAGTTAGCTGTCTCATTCAATAGGAAATGTTTCCACTTGGTACAACAGACAAACTCCACATATTCTCCACAGGCAATTAGAGAACGATGTGATATCAGTGCAAGTGAACCCACAGCTCCAGGTTATCTAAAAGTCCTTTCCACCATATTAATATTTTATAATACAAATACAATTGGGAACATTTTCAAGTACTTCAACAGATTTTTTCGAAGTTGGAGAAATCCTCCAAGAAACACAAGAGCAGCCAACTGCTGTGTCCCACAGAACTATTTAATGGAAAAAGGAGATATTGTAACAATACTATTTTTATGCATTAGTTATACAAGTGCTGACTCATTAGGCCACTTGATCTAAACCAGGCTGCCACCAGGCTTTCCCTTAAAATAAATTTAATTACTTGTGAGCAATCCAAATGACTCTTCTTATAAAGTGCGCATGCACACAAACGCACAGGTATACTAAACAAAGAGCATACTTCATAGTTCAGCACAGGTAGGACTAAAGATCATGAAAAAACTTCCTCAGGGACAGCAAAAAAAAAACACCAAATAACTTTGCCTAGCATTCTAAGATGCTAACTCAAGACAAGTAGAAGAGTTATCATGAGAATAATTTAACAGAAGAGCTTCTAAAACTCATTTCATCTTGTTATTTATAACATGATCCAAGGACTAAATCTTCAGATTTTATAAGTACCTATACTGAAATTTAGTTACACATCTTTTTCTACTTGCATGAAATTTGACACCTCTTTTTCTTGCAAAAGCCATAGATGGGGAACTCACAAGAATAGACTGCTCACTTGTAGCGTAGTAATAATAGTCTTACAGGTAAATGAGTCAGATGCTCTTGTCATCCTGTCACTGCAAAAGTGTTTTAAGCCTACAGAATGAATTGGTGAAGAATGTATAAACCAAAAAAATCCTTTTTAAGCAGGTGTTCTTTAGACATGTATTTGCATACATGCTGTGATAAGCTAGATAGTATCTTTGTGAGTGGACATGAGGAGAACAGAGCTAACTGCTCAATTAAGTCACCACGAGATAGGTTCACTAAACAGGTAACAGTAGCAAGCCAGCTGACTTTTCCACTCAATGGCAGTATGCAGCCCCCTATCATAAACAGAATTTACCAAAGCTACAATTAATATCAATGCCTACTAGAAAGACCAGAGCTATGAACCACTACAACACTAGTAATTTCTAAAGCTCGTGAAAATTAATTGGAAGGATGAAATTAATTACGAGCAACCCAAACATCAGTTAGCTTCTGTACAGAAGAGATCAAAGACATTCATTAGCTCATTCATTTTCCTTGAAAGTTGGTAAGAAATCTTTCTGGCAAACAACCCAAGTTCAGCACAATACAAATCCGCTTTAGTAATAAACTCCAATTAAGGGTCAAAAGTTCCTCATCACAACATTTTCAGTTAGGGCTACAAGTGTTGAGCAGACGAAGTAACAGACTGGATCAGGCCAACTCAAAGATGTGGCAAGAAGAGAGATCAACTAATACTTAGGAGTCTAAGAGAAGGAAGAAGAAAAGTCTTATTTCTAATTCAAAGGAGATTTCTGTGCCCCTCTTTACAGTGGCAACAATTTATTCCTCTGATCCGCAGATGAAAAGAGAGCATACAGGAGAAAGGAAGGGAAATCCAGATGGAAAGGAGAAAAAAAACCCCTCCACACCTGAATCCACATAAGCAATTTTCTTTAAGCATCCTTAAGCATTTACTTGAATTAGATGATCCTGCAAAAAATTATTCCATGCTCCAATATGGAGTATTGGCAATATACAAGACTGACACTGAAAAAAAAAACCAAAACAGCAAAGTGCTCATTCTGGTGTATGAGAAAGGGAAAAGAACACTAGATCAAAATCAGAAGAAAAGCTTAATCTGTTCCTGACAGCATAGCAATGCCCCACTTCAGCCCAGAGAAATTAATGGTATTGCTGGGTTTGGGGAGTTTCTGTTTGGGGTTTTCTTTCTTTTTAATTGAAAAAGTTCAGGCAAGACTCCTGTGACATGTCCTAGGACAAAGGCTTCCTACACTAGGGATGACACAGCGATTGGTACCACCAACACCTTGTTAAAGTAGCATTTCCCTCTTTACTCCCTGATGCCTTAAAACAATGGGAACAAGTTTTTTTCTCCCTGCTGCACAGCTAAAGGAAGAAAAACTAGTTGTCTCCCTGATGATTGTCAAGACTGCAACAAATCACCTTGGAAGTCTCCAAAAGCACGGAAAACATGTCCTACAGTCAAATGACCTAAACTTTGACACTACATCATCATTTGCAGTTGACTACCAATACTGATACTACTTTGTCTACATATTAATGGAAGAATAAGTCTTAATATTTGCTTCTAGGTAATTGCCCAGCTCATTTCGTGTGCTACAGGAGATGCGCTCTAGGTAAGTTATAATTTGATTTTCAAACTTCCATTAAATTCTCACCTGTCAAAAAAGGGCAGAGAATTAGAAAAGCTATTTCATTTTGCTGACCTTAACTACACAGACATTGGGACATAACCCCATGAGACAACTAGCTACTCCTCCTAGTCAGAATGTGTTCAAGCTCTCAGAATTTTACACCCTGGGTGATCTTTGCCCATGGAAATCTGCATTCCTTGAGGATAAAGACAAGAGTGACAAGGCTGCTCTCAGTGACTGAATACTATTTATTTTATATAGACATTCTATTAAGTCTGTGCAATAAAAACAGTTTTGCACATTCTGAACTTGTAGACAATGATGTTTACACTGCTACGCACGTTGTAAAAGGCAAACTATAACAAATGAGGGGACAAGGGGACACAGTGTAAGGCCAACACAGGCCATGCAGAGAAATGCAGAATCTGGTGTATCACAGTGCTCTGGGAACAGCACAAGAAACTTTCTGCCATCCTCAGAAGACAGAGCAAAAGAGGTGTTATTTTTAACAGAAGTGCTTCAGTTAATATTTCAACACAACTTTAGTACTTCTGTGTGATCATTTGGTTTCCTTGTTCACGGGAGGAGTGAGGGGAAAATATTTCAAAGCCCCAAGGATGTTATTTAATACAACCAAAACTTTAAATAAAATAAGATCATGAGTTCTATGCAGGGAGAGTCTTCCAGGTAGGCACAGCAATAATTATCCCTGAGACCCAGTTCTCAGACTTTAATGGTATTGCTGCTCAACACTGGATACAAGAAGTAATTTCCATAGTAAGTGCACATTTGTGCCACTACTGAGAGAAAAATAAAAATCATAGAAGCCTGAAAGTGATTACCTGACAAACAGATACAAAGGTCTATGTCAAACTTATAAGCCCCTTATGCAATGATGTAACGAACACTTCCTATCCTACATGTCATCCTGGTGAAGACACCAAAGTGATTTTCTTTTTTCCTTTTTATTGTAATTCAAGAAAGAAGGAAAAGTTGTTTAACTTGCTGCTTTCTAGTGAAGACAGACAATTGTTTGAGAGGAACTTAACTTTGGACCTAACAACAGATGTCTTCATCACAAGGAAGCATTTCCTCTATGCCAGAAAGGAAGTTTCCAACTAAAATCTTTTGAAGCTAAATAAATACACTGGGTTTGCAAATTTCTGCTTCCTAGTAGAGGATGATATTAAGTAAGTAGTCACAAAATATATAGAATAACAACATTTAACACCCTGCATTATCAAAAGTTACCTGAAAGGCTTTCTCCTTTTTCTTGTTCCCATGAAGACCCTGATGGAAACATCCAGATAGAACAGTATTTCTTAAAGTGTTTTCTCCTTACAACAGGACAACATACCATATGCATTGGTTGTATACAATTCATCTAGGCATGCTTACACACTTCAAAGAATACTGAGGTTATAACACAGTTACATAAGAAAACTGTTATCAAGTTGAAGTAAAACTTACTGGTTTGACCCATCACAGCTGTTGCACAGATTCTTGTGCAACTTGTGTAAAAACGAAATACATTAGTAGATTCCCATTTTGTCATAAAATGCTGGCTCTTGGAGGACAAAAAAAAAATGGAAGAATTTGCCATACAAGTTTATCTAAGATGACGGAGTAAGGAACAATACATCAAAGATTTCATACTGTGAGACGGAAGCCATAACTGACCACTTACTCCTATTTTTGACATGACCTCCACATGACTTACTGTGAACTTCCAAACAGAAGGATAAGATCAGCATAAACATTATTCTAAAGGTGAAGACTCAAACACTGAAGGTGAGGGCCAAGACCTGTATCAAGAACTACAGCATATTAACAAACCGTAATTCTTGTGCCACATGGCATAAAGCAGGTGTTTTCTCTGAAAAAAAAAAAAACAGATACCAGTACAAATCAATCATAGATGGGCTCCACCACCTTCTCCCTTCAACAAGCTTTGTCTTTTCATTTCACAATAAGATATGTACTCTCCCATACTTCTGTTGTCTGAAATACTCTTGATTGTTATATGTGCTTAACACCACAGCCTGCTGTCAGCAGAAATCAAGACAGAACAGAGCAAGTTGTGCCTTCTGCAAGCCTGCTGCTTCTGAAAATAAGTTGTGACATGCCTCACGTGATTTCCCTCCCCCCCAACTCCCTTCTCTTAAACCGGCTTATGCACAAAATTCGACTGATGTTTAAACAGTGTCAGGCTGTCACAGGGAGAAAATGACAGTGCTACTGTGACACAAAACATGACAAGGAGAAAGATTAATCACTTACTCAAAAGTGAAAAGTCAAATACAAAACACATAACCATGTGTCTCAAATTTGTTATAGCAGGTGAAAGACTGAATGCTGATCACAAGATATGCCTCATAAATTCCAGTTAACGTAAAGATTAGTTTATTGTAACAGCAAACATACTCTGAAAACAAAGATGACAGAGTTGAATGTAAAAAGTTCCCTAGGGCCGAAACTTCCGCTTTGGGGTTAAAAATTATATACACACACCTAAAGCAAGTTAGCTTCCTACTCAGCACTGGAAAAGAATTTCCAATCAGGAAACATTTCTACTGAGAAGAAAGGAGGAGGTAAGAATTCAGCTGTAAACAAAGCCTAAAAAAGTATGGATGTCACAGCTACAATCAAAGTATTTCAACTTTTTATTCCACAATTTTTCCAACAACTCTACTACAGCAGGATATACACCTAAATACTTTTCACCTCCATTTCCATCACATTTCCCTTTCTGACTGAAACCCATCCTACCATTGGGCACTTTTCAGAATGACTTCTTAGTTTTTGTGCAAGTGGGTCATGCATTGGTTTACTTATTAGACATGTCTGAAGACTGCAAAGGTTAAGCCAGCTCTGCTGTTAGTGGGTATTTTAGCAAACTGTGCTGGGGAAACAGAACAAAAGGAAAATGTAAACTAATTACCATTAAATGCACCCATAATAATGTGGTGACAAGCACAGTTTCATGATTCAGGATTTTTAATTCTTGAAGTGATATTTTGTTCCTAACTGCAGCACACCTGAATTTCTCCACTGGAGGGAAAGGTAAAAAAGAACAGAAAGAGCAGGTGACTTACTCAAAAAACAATGCAGCAGAAACCAATACAAAAATATTTCCACTTGTAACAGAAGGTTCTTGGCTCCCTGGCCCAAGCCTATCTAACAGCTCCTTTATGTGCTCTGTAGTTAAACTACTCTCTGGGAAATAGCTCCCTATCAAACCTTTTTCCCTTTCACACATTTCAACCCAATTAAAGACAAGAAAGATTAGTGTGAAAGAGACAGTTAATTTTAGAAAATTTATGCATAGACCCAAATGTGTTTAATTACTTCACTATTTCCCACATGTAGGAAAATCATTTTTAAGTAGGCTGTAAAACAGTGTTTTAAAAAGTAAAATCAATGACAGGAGCAGTGCAGTACAGACGTATCAAGTGGGTATCAAACTAAAAATTAGCTTCTTAAAGCATTTATTTGATTTTTTCAACAGATTTTTAAAGAAAACCACAAAACATACTCAAAATTGTTCACTTATGTGCTTATCACGAGGACACTGTAAAGCTCTAAGGCATCTTATACACAATGAAAGTCTCTTTTTTCTATCCTTTTTTCTTCTCCCAAGTACAAATAAGACAGATTCACACAGTGTGCTTGAGACAGCCATACTTCAGCAGTTTGACTCCATTCCACACTGGCAGCCCACAGATGCCCTGCTGGAGGAATACAGAAGAGGAGTCCAAGCTAAAGGATGCACAGGAACCTCATCGCTTCTTCCAAATCCACCAAAACATACCAAAGCCATGCATTTACAAAAGCGCTCAAGGACTGTTTTTTCCACTTACTTCAGTTTTGCTCCAACTAACGCTCACACTACCTAATCCAGCATTGCTCAGTTAGAAAGCCAATGACTGAAGACTTAAAATCTGCCAACTTTGGAACCATTCAACAGAAAGCTGGGAGTTTTCACTGGTTTTGTTCTGGGAAAGAACCTGAAGAACTCCCCATAAGCCTTACCAGTTTAATTATCCATTTCCCCACAATCAGAATATACATGCCATGAATTCTTCTATGCATAAGCCCAAGCAGTCATCTGAAGTTGCTTCAACATTGCAGAAAAGGAGAAGAGCACCTTAACAGCTGTTGAACTCTTAATTTAGCAGGTTTTAATTACTGGGAACTGGGAGCTAGCGCACTTGGGAGGCCACTCTTCAGCCACATATCAAGATAATAGAAACTTGTAGTTTGTTCGAATCTGCCCTCATCCTTTCTTACTCCACCACCAAAAAATGTTTCAGGAGCCTTTATTTGTGCCAAGTTATTCAGTTACTTTGAAAGTTATGTTCTTATACCACTTCTTTCAAACCTACAGTTTGCTCCAGAACGTAAGAATTAACAATGTGCATTCAACAATAGGATATTTAAAATCTATGGGAAAAGGAACAAATGCTGAGGTACAACACTCAGCACAAGCAGCTTTCCAAAAACAAATAATCGACAGACACCATTCAAAGATACCACAAACAAGTACAAACTGATTCAGTGTTCAAATGTTATCACATTAGCAAACAGAAGACTTCAATTCACCTTAAAAAAAAATCACTTTTCAAAAGAACCAGACTTAGACATTTTTCTCCAAATGTTTCTGTATTTCTCAAATATGAATGATCTATCCATGTGTCTTTAAAAAAATCTCCCTTAGCTGTGCAAATTCAGTCCCAATTTTAGCTGAAGCAGAGCCTTCAAAATATACAGTACAAACTCAAAACACTATATAATTACAAAGAAATTATAAGTCACTGCAGACTGAGTATCTTTCTCCAAAACACTGAAGTTCAACTAGACAAAGAGAAACAATCTTGTTGCAAAATCTGATCGAGACACTCAAAAGACAACACTATCCAAAAAGTAAGTATGTGATCACGCTATTTAACTGTTAAGTCTGTTTACATTTGGCACTGCTGAAAGCCAATGCATGCAGTAACAACTGAACTAAATACAAATGCTTTAAAAATCTTCTGCAATTAAGAACTGGGAAGAAGAGATCAGTATCTAACTAATAGCACAGGCAATTTCTGCACAAGATGTGTCTCAGACTTACTTTAAAAAAGAACTTTGTTACAAATTTCTCAGTACTAAAAAGCTAACAAAACCCTAGCTATTAGAAATAATAAAAAGTGTTAAATGACTCCAAACCAGTAGTTTTTCTTTCTTCTCCTGGAAATGTTTAATTGCTTCAAATGTCAATGCATTCAATATGCTCATTATTATTCTACCACTTAACTGGGTTTTCAAGCCTTTTTTCACAAAAATTTCGTTTGGGATACACTACATGTACAAAACCATTTAAAATACAATGCACCACGCTTCTGCCAGAAGTACTATATTATCAGTAACACAGTGAGCTAATGACTAAGGGGGCAAGAACTATTGAGTTCACTAGCACTCAAATGCCACACCACTTTACAAAGAGAGGAGAGAACATTGGAACAGCAACCAGCTGGAAAAGAAGAAATAATGGCCCAAACCATCCATAAGGTACACAAAGCAACAGCACAAGCACATACATACACATACTTTTTACAAGGAGACTGAATCACATAATTAGCAGAGCTGATGTAGCTCAAAGACTTAAAATGATGGACCAGTGCACTTCAGTGAAATCTGTACTGTGTCACTGGATTTACAAGGTAACAAAATCTTGCCACAATATTGCCACTGCTAATCACCCAGTTCCATGTCAGTATGACAACAGGTCCCACTGCATGTTATCCTGTAAACTATTCATGTCTCCTGATCTCTTTGCAAGACACCCTGACTGTCCTGTGGCTTCTGTCCTATGGAGACTTTGCTTCCACGTTTACAAGGTCAGCAGCTTGGCCGGTCCAAGACAAACTGATACCTGATGTTTAGATCTGCTATTATTTCTTGAGCACATACTGATTACAGTGCCAGGTTCCCAGAGTCAGAAACAAACGTGTGAAAAGCACTACCAGCAAGAACACAAACAACGCTTGTTAGCAGAACATCTACCTGGAGCCTTCCTTTCCTATCAGCAGTGCCCACATGCATAACGGAAGAGGAGTCTGGCATACAGACTTAAGAAGTGCTGCAGCTGTATTTGTGGCTTACCTTCTCCATGCACAGTAAATTCTACTATTACAAACACTTCTGAACTGGCTCTGGCCAGTTTCAAACACCGTTTGCCTCTTGCAATTCATTCAGCTCTACACCTGCAGTCTTCCATAAAGCACAGGTGACAAAGTTAATAAATCTGTTGTTTGTGAAGCGCCAAAAAAAAAAAAAAGAATATATTTAAGATGTTCCTTATGTGCTTCAGTACTTTGCCAAAATAAAGAAATCTCCTCTAAAACTTGGCAATCTCAGCTTGGATAAGCAGTTGTTTGCCACACTAACAGAGACTCTCAGACTCTGTGTTAGACTTTATTAAAGAAATTGTCTTGTCTGCAATATGTTCAGCCAACCAACTAGCCTGTATATATTTTTCCTGGCAAGACAGCAGCTGGAAACAAGGAAATCAAAATGAAAAAATGAACAGGAATAAGGAATGTTTGCACATTGGGGAGTTCTCTGGAAAGCATGATTCAAAGGGATTTAGCTATGGTAACAGAAAAGTCAAAGAGACTACAGCATCTCCATACTTGCAGTTCACATCATAAGGACCATCTAATCTTTTAGCCTTTAGCTGCATAAAGGAGTAGCAAATCAGTATATGATGCAATTAATCTAATCTATACTGTTAGTAAGGTAAGTACAACACATGCAGTTCTGAATGTCATACTAAAATGTGTAGGGATAAGTCTGTACATAAATGCATGCACACAAAAAGATGATAGAAACAGAAAATGGACACAGGCCAGAACAGAGATAAGCTCAGCCAGTCAGTGATGTGAGGAGTTTAGCCCATTCAGCTTCTTTGAAAGTTCAGAGCTGATGACACCAGGAAAAGCTTATCAGGCAAGAATCAACACTGAAAGCTGACCCTGGACACATTCAAACTGAAAGCAAAGTAACCTGTTTTGAAAAGTGACAATTAACCTGTCCTTTGCCCAGATCAACACATCCTTTTCCAAACTGCAAACCATAAACCAGGAATTGCCTGGTACTTGCATATTTAGCAGAATACAGAGGGAAGCTTTGGGAATCATAAGATAATGCAGAAAATCCGCAACTCATTGTTCCCTAGGCCAGCTAAATTAAGAATTACTACTACTTACATAATGCAGCAGTGGTCTGAGGTTTTTGCTTGGGGTTTGTTAGTGGCAGTTTGGTTTTCTTCTTCTCTGCAAAAAGTGACATCTTTAAAACCACAGATGTTACAACAAAGCCAGCAAAAGGTAGCTTCTCATAAGAGGCAAGACTAGCCAAGGCCAGAGGAAGACAGATCGGGAATTAGTAATTTGGTGGGGAGACAGGACACTGGATAAGCCAGCTGTATGCTGTCAGTACATTGGCTGGTTTCTAGGTATAGACAAAAAAGAAGCAGCTTCTTTGATGGGTTTCTTTTTAGTTGGTTGATTGCTTTTAGTAGGTTTGTTTCAGTTTGTTTGAGGGGTTTTGGTGGGGTTTTCGTTTGTTCTGTTTTAAAAGGGGTCAGGAAATTGCTTGCTCTTTCTCCTTCACCTTAAATGCATCTTTTTACCTACTGCCTTAAACAGCTTTTTGGTAAATACTCAAAATTCATTGCCAGTGAAGAACACCATTTCATTACACTGTAGCTTTCCTAGATCTTATACTGTCTGCACTTATGTCAATAGCTTTTCAAATTCCAAGTCATCCCTCATGAGGGAAACCTCAGATTCCTCTGCTGCATTAAAGAAGAAATAAGAGACAAAAAGATCTGCTTTCATCCCTAAACAGTAGGGATAAATAGAGAAATAGAGGGTAGTGAGTAGGAAACAATCTACTCACTACCCTCTCCACACAAGGCAAAGTTCTGTATCTTGTTACTAATTTCCCACAGAAAGTACAGTAAATTGTTCAGCTATGTGCCAGAATGAGTGGTATTTAGCCTGTCTTGTAAGTGACTCCCATTAGAACTACAGATCTAATTCTGATCAAGACCCAAGGGTTCACTGTATGAGGCTGCCAGGTCACACTGCAGTACACTGGCATCACTGCTTCCTTAAACTGAAAACCACAGTTTAACATTAAATCTAGTCTTTACACCATTTTAAATCTGTTTAAACATATGAAGATGGTCATTCCAGGTCTAAAAGTATTTGCTAGACATTCTAAAATCACACCTTCTATGAAGCACAAGTACTTCTAGCAAGCAATATACTCTACATAGAAGTAGTCCATATACTCTAGAATATTCACTGGATGGGCAGCAAGTGGATTTCACAGCACTGCCAGCTACTAAGGCTGCCTGAAACCTCACAGCTTACATAAGAACAGTTGCATACTTCTTTATGAGGTTTCAACTGCTTGGAACAAGTGCTTGGGGGCTTTTGTGTGGTGGGTTGTTGCATTTTGGTTTTGGGGGGATTTTTTACATATTTAAATGCATCTCCAGGTGATTATATATATATATATATATATATATATAATTTTTTTTTTTTTTTTTAAATAAACAAGTTCATCTGATTGAGATCATACCTACACAATTCAGATAAAAAATACAAAATAGAAGAAATGGGAGCTAGGTCTGACAGGAAGGGTAATATGCGGTCTTGACAATTAGGGACAACAAGTAACAGCACATGAAGATCACAAAGGGCTAAACGATGCTTCGGTGTTTCTTAGGAGATGAGCAATGTAGCAGCTTTCAAGTGTTTGTACTTTCAGAACAATAAATTAGAAATAGTTCACTGCCTTTAACAGATAATTTGATTTTCTCTGTATCAGATATAGTCAACGTGTCTTCTATTAACTGGATAAAACTATTTCCCACTACATTAAACTGTATTGCAGAATACATTCACCAGGCAATTCTAATAAGTGTTTATCATGTGTTCTCAGCACAATTTTGGGTTGTTGTTTTTTTCATTTCTCAAGAGTAAGGAACATACTGGGGAAAAAGCCAAGTACTGGAAGTCCCAATCACACCCACCATTTACAAGGCAATCAAACATGAACACAAGATCAAGCTACTTCAAAATCTGCTTGTGATTTTTCCTCAATTCTATCACATATGAGTTGAAAATATTTCAAGCATGTTTATATTCTCAGCTATCCTCCACAGAGTGGCTAGTGTTACTAATTAAACAGACATCAGAAAATGGAATGGTTGGGAGCATTTATTCATGAGCTTTACAGGTTTGGGATAATTTTAAAAGGGACTGAATTGCCCCTTTTAATTTTTACTTTTAAAGTAATAAATAAGCCAGAAAAAAAAATCCCCCCTCTTCAAGCAGCATATGCTGCTATCTCTATTAATACAAGGGTAGAGGATTACATTATGTGCCATACTTAGGCTACCAGGAAGCTGACCATAGTCATGCTCACCTCTCCTCTTCTGTTACCAGGTTACCAGCCACGTAGGTCTGCTACAATGTCTGTCCACATTAACTTCCAAGCCCTGTTCTAATACCAGAACACAGTCAAAGCAGACAAGCAAGCAACCTACAAACAATTTATAGCTAATCTTTGTAATGATCCAGATCATTCAGAACCTTTTAATGTAACTCTCATAGTGCCTACTGACAGTTATGTATAATTCTGGTTTTTGAAACAGCCATTGATCAATTAAGTATCACCCCACAAGGATATTCTTTCCAGTCAGCCTACAATCTCCATTTTCAGCTTTTATGCTAACTTTAAAACCTCCAAAATGCAGAATTATTCATATCCTCATTAGTTTTAATGAAGAAAAGCTGGGGTTCCAAATGCTGCAATTATCAGGTTTTCCTCTCCTGCATGTGGCCAATCATCAAGTTTTCTAAACTTTGAAGTGGCACAGCTAATCAGTGTAGTTACAAAACCCTTTATGCTGTACCATAATCCTTTTCCACACAATTACTTCTTTTTGTCCAAGGAGGTGAAAACCAACTCCTGTGCAGTACTTTGTACTTCAAGAAAAATAGCCTGTTGGTTGCCAATATGCATTTAGATGAAGCAGAGTATAAATATAGAAAAAAATAAATACACACACATAACCTAAAACCTGCTTTAAGAGCTGTACCTGTGACACAGGACAAGAGGAACTGTCCAACAGTCACATTCTTCCAGGGGAGCAGAGAGGACTCCAACATGAGCAAGCTGGGCACAAGAATAACCATCCCAGAGTAGGATGGTGCGTAAAGTGGTATACGACAGTCCTTAGGAGTCTTAACTAAACATGTTGTAAGCACTGATGCCCATATTCCCTACCAACAGCAAGCAAATAGGATTTCTTTAAACACAAGACAGTGACGAAAACAGGACTGCAAAATGGCAAGAAAATCCTTGAACCTTGTGAGCTACTACAGCAAAGAAGGCCCAGTTTGACAAAGCATTGCAGGGAATGATGGTCCTAATTTCCCAAGTACATTTTTTTGGTCCCATTCTGGTGTATGTACTATTGCCTAGTAACAAAATTTGAAACAACTGTTATTCCTGTAGTGGTTGCCAACAAAGAACAGGAGCTTCAGCTCCTTCTGTACCACACTAGTACTGGCAGCATCACCTCCCCCCTACCCAGAACAACTGCTGCTTCTTACCTCTTTTTGCAGGCACAGAATCCACAAAAGGAATTACTCTGGGAAACTGTTCTGGATAACAACAGTGTTTTCTGTTTGTGTCAGACTAGCTTAAACACAGATCAGTTCTTGTACAGTTCAAAGGGCAAGAGCAGCAGGACTGGGTGGAGGCACACATCATACTCTTTTGAAAGCAACTGCACACTTAGGACAGCTCAAGGCTGCCAGGAAACCAGAAACCACAACCAAGGCAAAACAAAGCCTGAAAAACATTAATTCTCTTTTAGCGGCCCTAAAAGACTGGAAGCAGGGTCTTCATACACTTAAGCAGAAGCCCCTTTTCCAGAGACATAGGCAACCTATTATGCTATATACACACAGTTGTATGTACCTGGTACCATTCTCCCTTTCCCATGGGAAGATCAGGACAGCATTCTGAAATGGTTTTAGGGAAATGGGAATGTGAATCACTCATATAAGACAGTAAAAAGACCAAACATAGTTACACATCCTTTGCTGTATGTCAAGAGAGCCTCGCAAGGGCTGGAAGGAGCAGGGAAGGTTTCCAAAGAAGGGATTCTGAACACAAAAATGCTGTATCTTTGTATGCTTTCATCTTCACAAAAGCAAAAAAAATATCTTTTAGCAGAGAAAAAAAGAAAAAACCTTTATTGAAGTGCACTTCATATTCGATTTCTTAGATTAACTGCTACTGTCTCCAAATGAACTTACCTTTCCACTTCATGTTTATATATGAAACTCAATAGAAGTCTAGCTATGAAGATGTTACTTGAATTTCCATTAAGTGAATGATGCTGCTATACAGAATAACAAAATATAAGCTCTCATCTAAAAGGAAACATTAAAATTCTTCACCCCTTTATTCATCAGTTACTGTAACCAGTTTGCAGTGATGGGGGCCAGAAGTAAGAACTATAGTTGTATACAAGGATTATAAATAAAGCCAGTGGGTAGTTTTAGCTTCATATAGATCTAATAAGTTGAAACTAAATACACCACACATGGTGATCAAAGCCCCTCACATACTATATTTCACACCTAGCTTCAGCAGTTTAGCCTCAATGTCACAAAGGTAAAGTACACTTAGTGTGTAAAGTTACCGTATTGTTTGCTCATCTCACTACCATTATTCTATACTGACCTTTGGGAACTTCTTCATCACACAGGTTTTATCCTTACAGCTTTGACTGCTATGGGGTAGATATTAGATATAGGTGAAAGTTTAGGAAAACCTTCTTTAAAAGCTGAAGATAAAACGATGTAAGAAACATGCCATCCAAGGAAAAACTTCTCAGAAGTGTTAATATAAAATGCATTAGCTCCATATGAAAGACTCCTCAGATTTTAAGCACGTAAAACATTACGATCAGGAAAGATCTCAGTACTCTGAAATTCATCTCTCTGATTTCTTATCAGTCTCTTTGTGGTCCCAGGAAGGCAAGCAATCATAACTTGAAAGTCCTACTAATATGACCTGAGTCAAGCTAAACCTAGCAGTTTAAGCTTAGGACCTCAATCAACAGCAAATGAGGATGTTTCTTCAGCAAGAGAAAAGCAAGTCTTCGTCTTCTCTAATGGAGGTTCTTCCAAGAAAATGATTTGCAACTTGATTACATTAACTCGATTGCATGCTCTACCATGGTGTATTTTATTATCCTCTACCATGGTGTATTTTATTATCCTCTTGAGAGCTATACCTTAAAGTTAAAAATGCACTGGAAAAAGTTTACTGCTTTAAAAAAGCCACACTAATTATTCTACCCTGTTACATAATCATATAAAAAGTAGCACTCGAGTTCATCAGAAAGTTAGCTTTGATTTTATTTGAAAAAACAGTACCTACTGTTGCAAATGTACCAAGAAGCAACACAAGTCAATAATCAACTCCTGTGTCACCCACCCTTCCCTCCTTACTGCCAGCTATTCTTCCTCTCAGTTTTGGCTTCTGGATTACCTGGCTTACCTCCTAACAGGGAAGGAAACTTTAAAAACAAGGATGCAATTAAGAACCTGAATAGAGTTTGGGGTATAAGAGTAAGAATCAGACTACTAGCACTACAACAGCAAGAAACAGCTCTAACAGCTTCATCATAACTAAAATGAACAAAAACCTACACACACAAAAATCAATCCACCACACAAAAAAAACACACACAAAGGAACTGGTGCACGTGGAGTCAGCATTGAATGGATTCAGTCAAGGGCTTGTAGAAGGGGGCAGCACAGCAAATACATTCACATGCTAGAAAGTGCAGAATATTTTAACACGATTTCATTTTTTTCAGATAGACAACTTATTCCTGGAGGTCATTTCTTGTAACATTTTCCTAATGACACATTTTTATTGAAGGAATTTTTTTAACCTCATTTTTATTTAGCTGATTAGCTAACTTAAAATACACAGAAACAGCACTGCATCCTGACCTTCAAATGTGCACTTATTACATGTGAAGTGGGTTTGTTTTTTTTTTTTTACTAAAGTTGTTGAACTATAGTTCCATCTGCCTTTGAAGAAAGGGAGGAAAACCGACAGATCTCAAGACTTGACTCTATAAATTACTGTAACTGAATTTTACTATTAATGCCATCTTTGCAGAATGATAACAGAATGAACAACTGGAAAGCATTAATACTGAATAGCTATAGAATCCTTTAGGTTGGAAAAGACTATTAAGCTCATTGAGTCCCACTCTTAACACTGCCAAGTCCACCACTAAGCAGGTCCTCAAGTGCCACATTCACACATCTTTTAAATACCTCCAGGGATGGCAACTCAACCATTTCCCTGGGCAGCCTGTTACAGTACTTGATAACCCCTTTGGTGAAGAAATTTTTCCTGATATCCAGTCTAAACCTCCCCTGGCCCAACTTGAGGCTGTTTGCTCTTGCCCTCTTGCTTGTTAGCTCGGAGAAGAGATCTTACACCTCACTGTAACGACCCACTGAGTTGTAAAGAGCAGTGATGTCCCTCTTGAGTTTCCTTTTCTACAGGCTGAGAAACCCCAGTTCCCTCCACCACTCCCCATAAGAATTGTAGGCAGGTTATGAAAACAGCCTTTCTAGATCCTTGCAGAAGACACTTCTAAACTTGCAAAAAAAGATGAAAGCATGTTCTCTTACTCATACACATTGTCAAAAGATATTTTGTGTATGACAGGTGTACCTGGGCAACCTGGCCCAGTGTTTCACTCCTCATCAAAAAATCTCTTCCTCATATCTAGCCAAGCTGAAAGATGGTAAGCTCAAAGACCATTACCCCTCATCCTATCGCAACAGGCTCATTAAAAAGTCTCTCTCCATCTTTCTTTTAAGCCTCCTTAAAGTACTGAAAGGCTGCAAGTACTGAAGTCTCCTCAAAGCCTTCTTTTCTTCAGGCTAAACAACTGCAACTCTCTCAGCCTCCAAAGTATATATAAATAAACCATTATGTGTATAAGTATTTAAGAGCCTGGTTTACTTTATAGCAAGACAACCCAATAAATTATCTTTACACAGCAAGGTTACATTATTTTCACAATACATATCACTCCCTTGGTAAACATTAACATGTGTGTGCTTATATGCACTTAAGTATCCACACGTGTATATAGAATTCTAAGTATTTGTTACATCAAGGAAAATGATTAAAAAGGAATAAGTCTCCCACCAGGTTATGCTTACACAATGAGATGTTAAGCTCCTTTTCATCAGGACATATGAGTGTCCGTTCAACCCACCATTTGTGACCAGATGCACTTAGAATGACCTCCCTCCCTCCATCTCTCTCATTATTTAAGGAACAGCAACTGGAACAGCTTCAGCTGTCAGACCACCAATTAGTGCCCACATGACTAAACACATTTTCAGGTTGAGAGAGTGTTATGGTTGTAGAGTTGACTACTCCCCAAAACGCAAGTAACACAGGTTCCAGAGCTTCCACCTGCTGCATGTTTTTAATACTCTTTTTTAAAATGCCAAATACAAATCAGACAGAGGGATCAGCAGAAAATCAAATTAGAAAAGCACAAATTTCAGACTTACATGTATCTTACATGAAGAGGATTTTAACTCCAAAATCCCCCTTTTTGCATTTAAATAGGAAATCCTATTCCAAAACTATCAGGAATTATATTAGTGTCATAGCTCCACGTTCACAGTCAATTTTAAAATTTCTTTTCCCTCTGAAAAAATTAATGGAATACTAATTATCATAAATGGAAAACTCGGGTAGTTACAGATGTTCAGAGAAGGAGTTCACAGTTCAGAACGTTCAAACACTGGAAAAAATGAGAAGTTTGAAGTCCATCTGGTAAGAACCTATATAAATAGATTTTCACTTTTAAAGTAGGTAGAGGTGATGTAAGTAACCCTTGCAGTATGTTCCAAGACAATATCTATTTTATGAAAAATTACATTACACAACATTAAATATGTAAAAGCTTATTCTTCTTCTAGAATAGGTTAATTCATGCATACAGGCACTGTGTTATGGCTCTAAAGCTATAAAACTGGATTTTCTTTAATAAGCTAAGCAACATTTGACCAGGTGTCTCTTCTTACAGCTATGAACTTATCTTGAAACACACTGCTAGACCTGAAGTTTATGACAAGAATGTTTCCAGTAACCAGGAGCACATGATAGTGTAATTGCACACCCCGGAATGTAATACCACACTTTAAAAATGGTTATTTTAATGATTACGCTAATGAGTTCTGAACTTCCAACCTATGTGCATACAGTTTCATAATTACACAGCTTGAAATCCTCATCAGTAAATCCAAATGCTCCTGAAATCCAAATCATTTTCTAATCTTGAATAATGCATGGCACCTCTACAGCACGAAATTAAAACAAATTTCATAAAAATGCAAAGCTTCATAATCTGTATTCTAAAAGAAACTGCATTACTGAAATAAAGTGTTGCTTAGTAAGTACTAATGATGGGGATTTTTTTTCCTCCCCCTCCCTCTGGTACTCACAGTTCAGATCCCACTTCAAAAATAAACATACTAACTCCTATCAAAATATCTTTTTATACATATATATATATATGGTGGCTCACAGCACACCCTACTACACAAGAGTGAAATCAGACATCTGTTTCCTAAACAAGCACTGGCTCAAAATGGCATAAAACCTTTTCTTCCTGAAAAGTGTGAAAACATATTTTTTTAAAATAGGCTGCAGCTTGACTGGCTTGCATACGATTCCATCACCAGCAAAACCAAAACTCCATCGTCGCCAAAGGACCAGCAAATCAAGGTCTGCAGTTTTTCTGTAACAATGTCCCCCATCCCCAAGGCCTTTTCTGTTTGTTTTTAAATCACAGGTAGAGCCCAGATAAACTCCACAGAGGTTTTTAGCAAGCACTGGCACTGCCCTTTTCAACAACTTCAAAAACCTGTGACTCAAGATGAGGAGAAAAGCCACCATCACAGTCAATGCAAAAGGATAGGTACTTTGTTTTGATCTAGGATTTTCCTGTGTCTCTTCTCCATATTTTAGGGTGTTGACAAGGATAAAGGTCATATTTGAAATGTTCTTTTTAATACTTCCCTGCTTGTAGACACACAATGCACAGTTAATTATCAGGCACCTGAAGAATATTTATACTGGGACTTCCTTGATAGAAGTTACATGAAGGTTTTATTCACAGTAGTGTTGTCTATTTATATCTTCATTGCCCAGAAGCAGCTATGAATATTTAAGTAAACAAATACTGTCAGCAATAACAATTTCATATCCCAATAACTTTGATTAGGGGAAATTACAACTGAAAGATTCTACAAATCATTTATACAAGAAAAACAGAATAACATGACAAACAAGAACACTATCATGCTTTTGCAGGTTGTAAACATGTTATTCAAAATAAAAGTTACATCCATTTTAATGTTTGCCAATTTAGCGTTTGAAAGAAGAATGAATTATTAGTTAACCTTTTTCCTTATCAAATTTTAAGATTTCTATTCATCTCCAATATCTCATTACCGAAACCACAAAATATAAAAGGGAAACCAGAAGCAATCAGGAAGAGTCACAAAGACAAATACCTACACGTATTCTGGCAAAGATACTAACCACAGCTTAAAAATTATACTTATGGAAAAAGCCCCAGACACTAAATCCAAACCTAAGGAACAACAGCCCTTACATACCAGTTTTGTCAAATTTCTTCATTTATCCATGTTGAACATACCATGCTTTTTGATCTACTAATCCCCATTTTACCTCATTAACAACAAGGAACTAAACATGAGGATTGCCTGCCTTGGGGCAACAGCTGTCTCACACAAGGCATGCAAACTTAGAGAAGTATAACCAACACTCTGACAGAAGCACTAAGTATCAAAAGTTTGAAACATGTATTGGCTGCAACCAGTTAAACAGTTAGTAAAATCACAAGCATTAAACCAGTTACTTGACCATGGTACTAACCAACTAAACATCATAAAACATTGAGCATCAAAACCCTGGTCCAGAGCAACATTCACCACCCTGGGAGGAGAGGGCAGGGGAAGCTATACAATTTTTTTTTCTTTGACGCATGCCTTTTTTGGGGCAGATTTTATGAAACATGCAGAGCATCCAAGTTATAATATACCAATATGAGCTACCCTATGTCTACAGCACATTCAAAATGATACCTCCATGTTATATGAAACTAACATCATTAAAGTGCTTTCTGTGCTACCAAACATCTCTTACATTGATTATTCTTTACATGATGTGCATTGTTTTTTCAACTTCTCCAGGGAAAAGTTGAACAATATGCAACAACCTGTAGAGCAGCCTACATAATAAACCACTGCAGCGTATACTTTCAGAGGTAAAAAAACCCTCCGCTATAACTAAGTTATCTTGCTTTGTTTTTCCTAAACAAGTGTAATCTACTGTTGTACAACAAACTGAAGAATAAAAAACTATTCTGCATCCCAGTTATCAGAAAGTTACAAAACCCTAGAGAAAATACTAGGAAGCTCAATTACATAGAATTCTGGAGTTTGAACCACTTTTCTCCAACTTCAATATGCATTACTGGCATACACTGCATATTTCAGAATCAAGCCACATGACAAAGATCAGCATGACATTTTCAGGCTCTGATGATCCATTAAAACAAGCCAGCATAGAGGCCTCTGCTATTCATTTACAGGAGATTTTCAAGCAGCAATACTGTATCTCCCCATTAAGAGAAAAGTGCTCAGAATTCCACAGCCCCCTTTTTTTTTTCCTAAACTCCTGCCCACTTGCTTTCTTATTTTGACTTCATTTTACTGCTTTTCGACCTGCTCGCAGAAATCATTTTCCTTACCACCCTGCACTCTTCAGGAATACCTTCTCTTCTTACCTAAAGGTGGTTTTAGTTCTGATTTCATTCTCCATCTCTTGAGGGATTCAACAGTTGGAGGGAACAGAAACTGTTCAAAGGTGGAATTACTTCATTATAACTTCATTTAAATACACACTGCACATTAGAGTGCGCCATCACTTTCACAGCTGGAATGACAGCCCTGAAGGCCTACAGAGTCAAATCCAGGACAGAAAATTAACTGTTGTACAAGTACTATACCCAGCCAACAGCACTCCCAGTGACGAAACCTGCCTGGAAACAATGTAAAAAGTTCAAAATCCACTGACAGAAAATATGCCTGTCAAGTACTTGGAGAGACATCTCCCTTGTATAATTACATCAATCTTGAAGTTTGTATCTACTTCTGAACCCAAGTGTTTTTGTCATTTTGCTGAGACAACTTTTCCAAACCAGCCTCACACTCACAACTCTGTCACTGAAACTAAAGGCACGTGCAAAGACTTCTGCCTGAAGTAAGGTTTAACAGAGTTACATAGCATCCTTTACAAAATAAAACCACTTCGGCCAGATCTTCAGCTTCTTATGAGGAACATGCATGGGCCCATTAACTATTCTGAACACCCAGCAGTTAATTTCTCTAGCATTTGGAGACCTTCCAGGGTACATGTTTTCTCAATATTGCACTTCTGCTGGTAGAGAACAGAGAAGGAAGAATTCATTGACTTTGCTATTTAATATTTTATTAAATGCTTCGCTAAAATAAGTATTGGAACTACACTTAATTCATATCATCTACTTGATATCATCATTAAAAACACCTCAATGACAGTTACAGTCTCTACAAATCTCGAAAAAATGTCACTGTTTCAGCATTTTATTGATACTGCTTCATGTCCTTCTAAAGCTTCTGCTGCTGCTAAAAAACATTAGTCACCTCTATTTAGCAAAGGCGACATCCAAGCAGAAACCATTTCTAAGACTACAACAGCACTCAGCAGAGTATTAGCACAATACCCATCACAATCACATACCTCTTGTTTCCTTCCACTCTTAAAAAACAAAGCCCACCATACAACCCAAACCACCCCACACTACTTCAAGAGTCTGGTTTTCCAGTGTTTTTATCTGAAGGCAGCCTCAGAACCAGAGTTCCACCTAGAACCATTATAACAGAAGATCCTTAAGCCAACAGCTGTGTATGAACTAGAAACTTCATCACTAACACATATTCAATCAGCAACACCCAACAATACAGTACAGCAAAGGCTCTGACAAGTTAAAAAATTAGATGGTATGTCAAATATTCTGCAAACTACTGCTCATATTTGCGTAAGTATTCCTGTATCAGCACTTCAAACAGAGGAATCCTGGGTGGACACGTTAACTTTTATTAACTGATGAGACCAGGAATGCATCTCCCTTTGATGCAGTATCTCCTTTTATGACACATTATGCTTATGGTCTTATGACAATTTACACTTACGGTCTTATCCTTTATATACAGATATGTCAATCCTTAGAACCCAGTACTTAGTTTTCAAACACTAGTGGAAAAAAGTCTTAGGGCATTTTGAGTACACTTTCAGTAAATATGGACAAGCAAGAAACACAAGTTTGATAAAAAGAACATACACAAAACAGAGCTGCATTGCTTTTAAGAATTCCCACACAAGCCATGATAAAAAGCCACTGAAGTACAACTTAGACAATTTTCTAAGGTACAGAGCAGTATCCCATTAATCATAAGCAAAACACTCCACTTGATATTAAGTCACTGAAGAATCAACAGTATACAAAATTAGCATTTCTATTTGCTATATACAAAATTATTTTAAGTCATCAAGCATACAGCACTGTGAATAGACAGCTATTTGCCTGAAAGTACAGGCATATCCCATGTTTCGATCTTCAGTTTCAAATCACTGGATATATTTCTTCCCCTCTAATTTTATGACTAGAAAAGACAAGGAGAGAAAAAGCAGCAAAGTATTACACCTTATACCCTCCCACCTCCATGCTGAAATAACTCACCAATTAGTTTCCCCAAATGAAATTTCCCTGATAATTACAAAAAATATAAAAGGGGCCTCTTTGCAGCTGCCATT
Source organism: Melopsittacus undulatus (assembly GCF_012275295.1). Classification (NCBI taxonomy): domain Eukaryota; kingdom Metazoa; phylum Chordata; class Aves; order Psittaciformes; family Psittaculidae; genus Melopsittacus; species Melopsittacus undulatus. Next base: position 36,814,136 of record NC_047534.1, read on the forward strand.
TCTTTCCCTGAAAGGGACATCTATCTTACCTGAATTGAAAGTTAGAGGCTCATAGCTTCTAAAGTTTACAACTGCTTAGACTTTCAGCAGCAAATGACAGGAATTGCTCCTGAAATTCAACACAGTTGAGGCAATTGTTCTTGTTATCACAGGATTTGTCTGTTTATTTTGTCACACATTCAATCATGACATTTGAATGATTCTCAAAAAACAATTTTAAGCAAAGGAAAAAGACTATAAAAGATATTTCAAGTGGCATGAAAAAAGATGTCTTACAAAACTCTCATTCCTCTACCACTGTTTTCATGCAGCAATAAAAAGAAACAGAACTGCTTGAAAAGGTGTCCCCCCCATCCTGTATCTGTCTCTTCCCACCCCACCCACCCACCCAGTTCTACTCCAGAAAGAGAGCTATAGCACCTATGGGCAGACGTGTTTCATTTAGGAACATTTAACACCCACTTCACTTGCCAGATGCCTGAGAAACAAGAAAGTAGCATTAGTTCTTCAAAGAGACACACGAAAAAGCAAAACCAATATTTTTATCCAAGCTCTACCTTATCTTTGTCTTCCACAACATCTGCCAGCACATCATCTGGGTCCAGAATTCCTCCATCTGTATACTCCAGGTGGTGAATATTTACCCAGGAAGCTGGATCCTGTAAGACAGACACAAGACTTGTTAAGCTAACCTTGCATGGTTTTAGCATTGTTCAGACAAAGCAGCTTTGTACCCCATTTGCTTCCCACCTATTTCCCTCTTTAATTGTGGGGTAGAAGCTTGGAGCCAAAATTCAAAATAGAATGAAAACTACAGACACATAACAAGACACTACTTATAGAACACTACACAAAAGATCTTCAAAATTTACATTTCCTTATAATTCTTTATTTAAACAGTTAATGTAAATACATATATGGATGGAATTGCACCTCTGCTGACAGTTTATGGGGGGAGGAGTGTATGCCTGTATTTATATGTAGTTAAAACTCCCATTATTTATTTCTCTGAGGAAGCAGGTCAGGCTACTGTGGCAAAAAAAAAAATGAATAGAATAAATCACAGCTTGCTTTCACAAATAAATGCTCTCAAATTCTAATACAACATTGTGTACCAGATGAAGAGGAATCAAGTTAGCTTTCCAAACCAATGTTTTCCCCATATATTATTACTTCACTTCAGTAACGGGAGCTTAGCCATCGTTCCATTGACCCTGAAGCCAAAAGGTTCAAAATACACTGCTCAGCAGCAAATTCTCCCTGACATGAAATACAAATCAGGAAGCAGACACAGCATCCATAATCACTGCCCTCAAACCTTCCTGTGTATACCTAGCTTCCGAGAGGGACAGGCTATGTGGTAGTTATGTTTGAATCATCTTAACATTCAACCATTTCTCCTATTAAGGCCAGCTATTGTGGTTTAACAAGCACATGGCAGCTCATCCAGTGACAGCAACGAGTTTGTGTACCCTATGGTACCAGCATTGGTTAAGTGTTGAAATGGCACATTTAGGACAGCACACTGAAGAAAGGAAACATGCTTAGTTAAGACTGCAAAGCCGATTTGGGTGTTTCAACAAATATTGTGGAAACTGGCCAGAATATGCTAAAATTAATGGTCATGAAAGTGGCATGCACACATGTAGCTTTGAGAAAGGTTTCAGAAATGGACAAAGAAGAGCACTGCTGATATGCAATACACAAACCCAGTAATTCCTTTATATTACGTCTGTTATCTCTAATTTCTTCTTCCTTGTCAAGTCTAAATAGATCACAATTCTCAGGAACCAAGTGAAGCACAACACACACACTATATAGACTAGCAAGTCCCCTATCACTACATTTGGATATTTCCCATGTAATGAAGACCCTCAAAAGCACAGATATTTCACTCCATATTTATTTATGGTTATTCTATAGCTTTGGCCATTAAGTGATAAAAAGAGCAGATAAATCAGGATAATTCCATCGTAGGTACAGATGTGGATTAATTTGATTATGTCATCAAAAGGCAGCAGTCAAAAAACAAACTGAAAAGCCTTACACTACAATTACCCTGGCATTATCAATAGGTCAGCCCATGATGCCACTAGCAACTTTGCTGTGTGAACTCCAAACAAAATGTTTTGCCTGTTCTGACCCACCTAGGTTCAACAGTCCCGTTTCAATTCTTCCACTCACATACTGGTTTTGGCTGGGCTAAAGTTAATTTCCTTCTCAGCAGCTAGTGCTGGAGCAGTGTAACACAGGGATGTTTTAGTTATTGCTGAGCAATGCTTAGAGAGATTCAAGGGTTTTTCTGGCTCTCACACCACCCCACCAGTGAGTATGCTGGGGGAGCACAGCCAGGACAGCTGATCCGACTGGCCAAAGGCATATTCCATACCATGAAATTTTGTTTTGCCTATTGAAGTGTCTTTATCTCAAGCCCATGGGTTCTCATTTGTACACTTACAATTCTCCTCCCCAGCACACTAGGCAAGGAGTGAGCAAGCAGCTGTGCGGGGCTTAGCTGCCTTAGGTTAACCCACAGTCTTTTTACCCCCTTACACTTCTCTGAGGATTAAGTGTATCTCAAGTACACTTTGGCTTAAGGACAACCACCCAAGTAAGCACATAAAAGTATTTGTAACAGATCTATTTAATCTGTAATTCACCTCTAACTACAGTTATTTCATCTTGCACTGAAACCATCCATTTGTAAAACTGAAAACGTTTGTTCATTGTAAGTATCAGGTGTTCAAAATTAGAAAGTTTAAGCAAATCAACTATGATGCTTTTGTCTCTGCAAGGTGCTGAAGCGTAGACAACTATTAGAGCTCAAAGCTGTTTTAAAGCTCCTGACTTAAGCATTTCTACTATAGTCACAAAATTGTAAGATGAAAAGGAAGAAATGAACTTCTGTGCAACAAGCAAGCAGGTTAACTTAGCTCAAACAATTTCCCTAATGCAGAAACCTTGTGAAAGAGTGTCATTTGACCCTACCAATTAACTTACAAAATACGATTCTCTCAAACTGGAATGCATCAGTAGCCACAAATGTTCCTCCTGAACCTTTTAACTAATGCAATCACAAAAGCTTTTCTGAGTTAGTGACAGTAAAACAGCATATTTGAAAAACGCTCCTCTTAATTCAAACTTCAGCAGCTAACACTTTGTCCTGGGTTCAGCAGTAGCAGTCATTTTTTTCTCCTTCTTGTAGCTGGTGCAGTGCTGTGGTTTGACTTCTGGGCTGGGAACAGTTGCTTGATAGTGAGCACGTTTTGAGAGTGTTTTTGTTCAGCGCCTTTTCTGAGCACGTGCTCTGCCAGGGAGGAGGGGAAGCTGGGAGGAAGGAGAGACAGGACACCTGACCCAGGCTAGCCAATGAGGTATTCCATACCATAGCACGTCATGCCCAGGATGCAACTGGGGGAGAGAGCTGGAGGGGTGGAGCTCTGGGGGGAAATGGAGGAGGGAGCACGCGGTGCTCGGCCGGGCAGGGTGGAGTGAGTTATGGGTCGGTGGCTGGTGAGGTGTTGTATTCTTTTCGCTTGTTATTGGCTTTATCATTATTATTTGTAGTAGTAGTGGCAGTTGTGATTTGTGTTATGCCTTAGCTATTAAACCGTTCTTGTCTCAAGCCGTGGGGGCTACATTCTTTGTATTCTCCTTCCTAACTCTCCAGGAGTTGGGGGAGCAAGGGGGGGAGTGAGTGAGCGAACTGTGTGGATTTTGGTTTAAACCACGACACACTTTTACCTGAAGATAAATTAAAACCTTTTATACGTATTATGATGTTTAAGCATCCTGTAGACAGAATGTAGATGTGAAAAAAAAATAAACAGCTGATGGGAATATTTTGCTCTCAATGTTCCCTTCTATTTGTGATTCAGTAGCTTCATCAACCCAGATGTGTCATGGAAAAAGAAATAAAGAAAAAAGGACTGCAAAAGCTCTACTGTCCGAACAGAATACTGCAAGTTGGCAGGAGACAAGATCAAGACACACAGCCATCCTGAACTAAGCTTAAATTATTAACCTTCTTTTCACTCTGGGCCATGACAAATACAGTAATTTAATGAGTTTGTTAGCGGCTGTATCATGAGAAAGTAGTCTCTAAAACAGTCTGAAAGAACAGAAGATGACATTCCTTACCAATCTTTTGTAGCAAGCAGAGCCAATGTTCACTTTTTTGAAAGAAAGGAATGACAATTCATACTGAAATACAAGAATTAAAGCAGAACAGGATTCAAATAGCTTCCTTATCAGAAAAATACTTCCTAATAGTTTAGGTGCCGCTCCCACAAACACTATGACTCAGGTACACACAGTGTGAAGACACCATGACCTTTTGGTCCTGAGACTTCCCAATTACAGCAACCACCAGAAACTACAAGAAGACTGAACATCTGCTGTGTTAGAGATACAAGTGTGAAACTGGCTTCTATTAAGTTAACCAGAACTTCAGCCCTGCAAGTTAAAAAAAAAAAACCCAGCTACTAAGCACAGAGAGAGATATGCTTCTTTTTACAGACTTGTTTGATGAAGCAAATAGTAACTACTTCTAGACAGCCTAGGTGGAAGAAATTCCCTCTGCACAGTCACAGCAGTGAGAACAGTTCATCTGACCAGCAAAATCACTCACCCATTCCAAAGGGATTTCAAAGTCAGAGAACATTTTCTGTTCTTTGGATGAACTCCAAACACTGCCATGCACAGGATACAAAGTGTCTATATATAAAAAAAACCTAAAATCTATATAGCAATTTCTTCTGTGCTTCTTTACTCCCACCAAGAGACCAGACAACTCCACTAAATAAAACACTGATATTTTAGCTAACCTGCCATATAAAACAAGCCATTAACTACCAGTACATATAAGAGCTGAATGTCTTAAGTCCCAAAAAGTATTTCACCCCATGATGAGTAAGGGATGGACAATAACAGGAGGAAAAATGAATGTGCATGCGTATGTGCGTGCACACACACACACTCATGTTTTATAAGTTATTTAGAACAGGTCTGAAAAATAACTGTGGTACATTCAAGATAGAATCATCGTAAGAGAAATCAAACCTTTCCTTAGAAAAGGATGGTCTTCATTTAAGTTTCTTATGTTTTAGTAAGATACAACCACAAGAACTTCCAGAACACTTCAGCTTTCCATATATTGTAAAACTGCTAGGCAGGAGAAAGCATTTTCAAAGTAACAGGGTAACTTTATTAAAGTATTATCACCAGAGTCCTTGCAAAACAGACAGCTTTTCTGCCTCTACAGTGTTTCCTGAAAGGTCTGAAAGTTGGAACCCAGTAACACAGGTTGTAGGTTGCTGCGGTGTTTGACATGTGAAGGGTTGATCCCAGCTTGCATATGTTTGCTTCAATGAAATAGCACTGCTTCCCTGTTGAAAACAGAAAATGCTGAATTCCTAAGTTTATAAACAATATAGGAGAAGATGACATCTCATTTTCACTCAGGGAAGGGATTAAGAACATATTTACTTGAGAAGGCACTTGCTGAGAAACTATGACATATAAAGCAAAAGAGTTTAAGAACTGTATTCTGAAACACAAAGGTTCTAGTTTAAGATTTAAGTCCTCTTCCAATGAGTGACAGTGTCTAGAATGATTCCTCCCAGTATCTGCTTGACCATCATCACTGGAAAATCATATAGCCAAGAAGGAAGAATTAGTTTCTTGTAAAAATAAAACACTAACAGCAGCCTAGAAGCTGTGGGCAGCTTTCAAGTTTAGTTACCGTCTATCTGTGTTCCTAAATGCTCTCCTGACAGCAGGGTCATTTAGGTTAAAAAACATCTACAGGCTTTCTTCAAAACAGTTCCAAAATATCCTAACAGCACAAGTGGGGAGAAGTTCTCTTACAGCATGGCATATAACCCTTGTGCAGAAGTTTAGCCAAGGTATACAGAACAAACATCTAAATATGTACAGAGAAAGTACAAATAAGTTACTTGGTATAATGCATACCAGCACTTCCCAAATGAATATTGAACAGTTACTCTAATGTGCACTTTACCTTAGGGCTGCAAGTCATGTTTGTGTTTAACATCAAGCCACTTAAAAACTGTTTATCATCATTTCCTTTATGTGTGGGAGAACACTTTAGGAATTACTATGCAAATATTTACCAAATGTTAAATTAAAGCCAGGTCACATGAATGCACAAGTGCGATGTAGGCAGAGAAGTGACATAAATTTAAAGAAGTGGTTTGACGTGCACAGAATCACAGAATGGTTGAGGTTGGAAGGGACCACTGGGGGTCATCCAGTCCAACCCCCCTGCTCAAGTAGTGCCACCTAAGGGCACATTACTCTGAACTGCATCCAGATGGCTCTTGAATGTCCCCAGGGAAGGAAACTTCACAACCTCTCTGGGCAACCTATTCCAGTACTCAATTGCTCTCACAAAAAAAGAACACACTCCTTGTGTTCAGGTGAAACTTGCTCTAGTTTTGTTAATGCCCATTGCCTCTCATCCTATCTGCTGGCACCACCAGGAAGTCTGGCCTCATCTTCTTGACACCTCCCTTCAGGTACTTATATATATTGATCAGATATCCCAGAAGCCTTCTCTTCTTCAGGCTGAACAGACCTAGCTCCCACAGCCTTCCTCACTGTCCACTTGTCCAGCTCCCATTTCTGAGCTTGCCTATGAGGACGTCACAGACTATATCAAAAACCCTGATGAAGACCAGGTAGATAATATCCACTGGTCTCCCCTCATCTGTCCAGCAAGCTGTCCCATTGTAGAAGGCAATCAGGTTGTTTAAGCACGATTTCCCTTTGGTGATTCCATGCTTACTACACCTTATCACCTACATATCTTCCAAATACTTAGAGCTGGCCTCCAAAATGAGCCATTCCACCACCTTCCCAGGGACTGAGGTGAGGCTGACTGGCCTATGGTTCCTTCTTGCCCTCCTTCATATTGTCACAGAATCCTAATCTGTCACCACCTAACGCAACACTTTCAGGTTCAAATAGTCCAAAATAGGTTCAAGAATTCTTCTAGGCATTTACTTCCACTCAAACAATAAGACTCCTCCCACACTGGTTCTCAGGCTGGTATCTTAGAAGCACCTCCACATGGTTGCTACACTAGAGCAGACAGGCTTTAATGAAATACTGCATGAAAAAGGATGTATTTGAAAACTGGAAATCACACATGCCTGTCCCACATCCACAGCAACAGAATAAAGGCTCTCTCAGAGCTGGGGGGATATTTCAGATTAAGGTCAGTAAGGGAGAGATTCTGTCACTTAATTATTTTTAGGTTGTATATTACAATGTGACCCATTATGTCCCAATATATAAGAAATATTTAATGATTTCTCTAAGTATTCAAAGGCTATATGATATATCAACACCAAAGAGCACTAAAATATTAGTTACTCTCAAACCACAGCTTGTGGAGTGGAGCACAAAAAGGGAGTTGGAGAGGAACAGATGGATGAGATTGCTCACAGCCTCAAAATTTATCTCTAAATCCTTCTCAAAATGCATCACTAAATCAGAACAGACTCCAGCATTTTGTGTTTGTTTACCACAACCACCTCCAAGCAAGCCTGAAGTGGTACTTCCAGTCACATTGCATTTCAACGGCCAGCAACTGGGCTGCCATCATCAGCTGTAGTAGAGGTGGGGCTCTGTCTGATTTTACGGGACTATGAATATTAACTTCCCCAAATCAACAGCTGACAGGAAGCAAATGCTTGCAATGCTACATATTGTCATTGCTGTTTGTTAGATATTCCTCAGTCACAGCACACTGATCTAGAGCCGAACAGTTAAATCTTGGCAACAATATGAGGTACCTGCACTTCTACAGCCCAAGAGAAACCCAAACAAAAACGTGTCACTCCCTGTCCTCCTAGAAATCAAAGAACTACATCTAAACATGTGAAGACAGCTGAAGTAGCAGAACTGTATCATTTCTGTAACAACATTTATGTTGCAAAGATTACACTTTAGTGGAATAAAAGCAAACACAAGAAGCTTAGGTAAAAATCAAAGATGAACAGCTTTCTGCACAAAAGAACTGCAGACATTTACTGAGTTCAGCACTGACCAGATCTGAATAAAGCCTCCCTATATATAAAAAAAAACCTGATTATAAATTAGGTCGTCTTTTCAGAAACTTCCAAAAATAGAGAAGCAACATTTAGGTTTCACTGCTCACGAAGCTTCCTTCCAGAGATTAGTTTGTATTACAGTACAACAAAGTTATAAACCCACATTTCTAGGTCTCATTACTGAAAACAAATTCTTACCTGGAATTAATTACATTATCCTTACAGCTCTATAGTTCAACTGCATAAAATTAAACAAGACGTTTTTAATCATTTCTAGCTAGAAATTCAAAAGCAGCAGAAGCCTTCAAGATCATAGAAGGACTAGAAAAACATTACAGCATAGTGAGACAACAAAGATTTCTTACATATTCTGTAGTATTTGTTCTCCTCCACCAAAACACTGCATCTTCTTGCGTCAGAAATTAATATGCTTTAAGACGCTAGAGAGGAGATAAAGCTTCTTTATATCCTTCTGCCAGGTGAAGTGACACACATTCTCTCAAGTCAGTAGTATTCTATACTGTTTGAGCTCAAAGATGGGAATTAAAGGTAAGATGAGGGCAAAGGACAGAGGGTAGCCTGCTCAGAAAGAAACTGCCTTTAAGCATCCAGCAATAAAACTATGCAAAACAGAGAAAGCCATACAGTAGAAACAGTCCTAGAGAGGTGGCTATAAAAGGTGCTTTCTAAGCTCTCTTCCAGATAAAGTACTCTAAAAATAAAGCCACCCCAAGAAAGTTGTTTTCTGCCTTAACCAGGGGGTGACAGAGAACAGAAAAAATCCAAGCACTCAAACTTCAAAGTTTGACTAGTTTGTCTTTGACAAGACAAAGTTCTTCACCTTTAACAGCAAATTTAGCAGGGCTAACTAACAAGCTTCCAACTTCCCTACCAAAACACAACTTTGCCACCCTTTCCATAGTATTTGCAAACAGCATGGGTATTTTCAGTTCAGCTGATGCAGTTACAGGCAGGTAGCCCTGAAGTGTTCTTTTACCGTAAGGCATAAAGTGAACCCCACAACAAAAACGCCCACACAAAAAAAGAAATTCAAACCAAAACCAACACAACAACAAACACATAAAAAAACACAACAACAAAAAATACCCACAAACAAAAATAATAGCAAACCATATTGACAGTGACATCACTTTGAGTAGTGTTTGTATCTGTCAGCTTCCTGCTAGGAAGGCATCTGCCAATGAAGAGACCCACCTCACAGTTGTAACACTTGTAACTCAAGAGCTGATCTCTCAGGTTTCCCTTTCTGCAAGAAGAGGTCCAACGAAACAAACTACTTGAGCAGATGCTGTTGATATTATAGGCTGCATCACGACTGCAAGATATGTAAGTACGTAGCTTAAGTAATCATAAAGATCTTGCACATTCCATCAGGCTACAACAGGACATCACTGCCTCCTACAAGAGGGCCTCTTAAAATGAATTTTCCCCTAACAGCAACTTAAGCAATCTTAGACAAATTTCCTCCAGAAAATTAAAACAACACTAGATTACCACATTACTATTGAGCATGGTATCATCCTACAAACACTAGCAGCCAACACCTATCTAAAACTTTTCCTTAGTAAGCTTCCCTTATTAATTCACATACAACAGTTACAGTATACTGAAGTGTTTCCAAGTTCGACTCAAAACAAACAAAAACTGTATCTGCATGCATGAGAAACATAGGAAATAGGGTAACTGAAGAATCCTTAAATCAGTACATGCTTTAAAAGAAAAACATTACCTGCAAACGAGTATCAAGGACCATCTTTTCACAAGGATTAAAAATACATCGACACAAAAAACCTGAACCTCTTGAAAGATCAAAATACTTTTTAATATGGGTATTCACTGTAAAGGCACATCTGATCTGTTTATGCCTGGTTTATGTCAGCTTATGCATCCTGATTTCAATACAGCAAATAAAATGCGAGATCACAGAAGTAAAGCCACCCTAAACAGTGCATCCATGATGCTTTGCTTCTGGCCAGAGCACACATTTTGATTTCCAGTGAAGAAGTTTTCTTCACACAGTGAGGCAACAGAGAAGAATTTTATTCCTTCTAACAGGAATAAATTAAATATTCAAGTATGAGCTGAACCAAAGGTTTCTTTCTTCAGAAACTGCAATTTCTCCTACCTTTTGGCATCTCCTTTCAGACTATAACAGGGGAAGCTATTTAGATTTATTCACTTCAGCTTTTAAGGCCAGTTGTGAAAACTTATCCATCCCTGATTTTGGGGGGATGGGGGTTTAATCATCATCAGATGTGATATAGCCAACTGGTGCAACTACAAAGCAGGAAAAAAGTCGTGGAAAAAAAGATAAAATTTTGCATAAGGTCTCTTTGAAGACCTGATTTTAAAAGTTTGTGTCTTTGAGGGTGCTAAAAACATGGTGTCACAAGGGGCAATCTAATCAGATCAGGTCAGGTCAGCACAGAAACAGATTTATCTCTGTCACTAAGGTGGGTTTTATCTCAGCACATCTGCAGTTTTTGTGAAGTCTGCTCAGGCTGTTTGCCTTGCTGGCATCCTTGAGGATGGGAGGGGAAAACAAACAAAGGCAACCAAACAATTCACGTGTAAAGCCTGTGGAGTACTGCAGACTTGTAACAGAAAAACTGTTACCCATCTGGGAAAGGGCAGGAAAATCTTCCCTTGTTTTTCTTTGAAGTCAAGGGGCTTACTGAGTGAAGGCAGACAGACAACAACCAGAAAGCAGAGTTTCTTTTTAGTGTTTGGAATGAGACTAACACAGCATAAGCACAGCTCACTAAAAGCTTTACATTCAACATGCTAAATGGTCAGTAAAAGCATTAATCAACCCCTGAACACCAGAGAGCCCAAAATATTTCTTGATCATTAGCCACCTTCAATTATGCTCTGAGAAATTAATAGGACTAAGTCCTACTATGACTATGAGTCAAATATAACAGCAAGGACTGATAACCACTTCTTTCTCTCTCCTTCACCTATCCTTTTCACACTGACATACATCAAACTTCATTTTGGATGAACAAAACTCATTTTTCTACTCTTTTTTCCTCTTTCCTACCCCTATTTGTTTTCATGTGCAATTAACATATTGTTTTTCCTGAGTAGATGGAAAAAAACAAGCATCTACAAGTTATAATAGCCACCTCCTTACAGCAAGACAGGCTTAAACATCAGAGAGCTTCCTTCCATCTTGGGCAGTCTCTAAAGGTGAAGAAAGATGCTTGCTACAAGCAACCTGACACAGGTTATATACATGCCACCAGTTTACTTCTTTAAAAATACCCCAGTTCACATTTTAAGGATAATGATCCTGCTCTGAGCTCCTGAAAGACAAACAATGGAACACAAACATACTGGAAGTCCTTCAGATAGGTTATGAAGTATAGCAAAGGGAACATGGTGAATAGGTTTCCTCCACTTGAGTCACCTGACACCTACATACTGTAGGTCAGCAGAACAGAAAGACAGTGAAACATTTTCTGTTCCACAGAAACAGCATTTGCAAAGAGATTACAGTATTTCTTACTCTTTAGCCATCTTCATATGATTATGTTTTGCGAAATTAACATGTACCAATGGACTGTGTACTAACAAATAGAAAAGTATTCCCATCTTCACAAGGAAAGGGAAGACAGTTATTCATCTCACCTACTGAACTCTACTATTACTAGAGAAGAGAAAGAAGAGAAAGCTGGCTTATTGTGGTAATTATTCAATATTATACTGAATATGCAGGGGAAAAACAGTCATCTCTGAAAAGGAAAACAAACTAATTGGATCTGCTTTCACTACATTTTATCGCTCTGTGCAGTGCCTGAAAAAGGAAACCAGCACATGCAATGAAGCGGTTGATTCTCTTCTTTAAATGGCTACTAAGAAAGGAAACAGCCATTGTCAGTTAATAGAAAAATGATAACATCAGAAGTTGCTGGTATAATGGTCACATAAGGTAAGTCATTTGGCCTCCTACAGAACCTGCAACATCTTTGCCTGCGTTATTAGCGGTATCTCTTACACAGACTATGAATTTAGGCTCGAAAACAAAAAACAGTAAGAAATAAACTTAAAAATTCATTAAGTAAGCCTTAGCAAGATTATGACAGTATTAAACAGTTTGATCATTAAACTGTAGCTTGCATCTTTGATATTATCTCATGTTTATCTAAAACCACCATGTACAAAGTGATGTAGAAGAACATTTTTCACGAAAACAATTGTATGAACCTTATCACACATAAGTTGTTTCAAAACTGAAATAATAAAAACATCTTTGCAGAAGGTTAACAGTCCACTACACCCCATTTCAAAACAACTACTGCCTGCAATATGGGACATGGAGCTAAGACCTGCACTGTCAAGTCTGCTTATGAACACTAACATCCTGGATTTTGCCATACCACCAAGTTGGATTTGCTGTTTTTTTTTTTTTTGGGGGGGGGGAGGTTCTCCTCTCAAAAACTGCTATTGATAAGCCAAACAGTTAATCTCTAAACACACAATGCATAAAAGAGATAATTTCAAACCAGAAAAATGGAAGACACTTATAATCACCACAGCATTCACATTTGAATGACAGCTAAACATAAAGACACATCAAGCATTCAGCCATCTGGAAATAAACTGGTATTTTTTTCATATTGTTTATTCTCAAACCCTTAAGGCAAGAGTCAGAGGTTGACCAAGACTTCCATTTAGAGAGATGCTCATTTCGTATCTACAGCCATTAATGAACTGCAGCATGAACAATAAGCCAGACTCCTCCACTTTCACTGAATTCAAGAGGTGGCTGTGTCAGCCAAACAATATGTGTATACTGCCAGATGTATGTTACATTGGAAACATCTGAAGTTACAAAAAAGACCTGGTGTTGTTCTAGTCTCTTTGAATACAGCTTATTTAATAAAATGATGATAGCAACAAATACATATTTCATTCTTCAAGACAAGAAAGGATATGATGGCAATACATATTAACTGCAAAAGTCATGATATATGAAAAACCACAACCAAAGAAGGTATTCAGAGTTAAATGGTAATGAACATTGCTGTAAAACAAACACATTTCAAGTACAGCTAGCAGTGACATGGGATGAAAAGAGTAAGAAGGATGACAGTCCACCTTTAGCACTACATTTTTAATACTATTTGAAAGGTCTAGTAAGGAAAAACACACTGCATGTACAAAAGCAAACCATGTATTCCTTTCAGTTTGACTTGCTGCAATCACTCCCCCACAATACAAAAATCTACTTTAAATGGAAGATGGCCTAAACCAACATTCTTCCAGACTCAAGGATTAAGGGGTCAACACTGGCACACTCCCATGTGATCCATCTTGCTTCAAGTATGTGAAAAGGGTAAGAGTTTAGAGCAGTTTTGCTCTGTTCACAATTTTGAACAATAAAGTGGACTGAATACAACAGTAATCATAAGGAGGAAAAAACTGTCAAAAGTCATATACTTAGAATGCACAGGCCATGAATGTTCTTTTAAGCATTTCTGAGTTGAGTATTCTGAGCAAAAAAGTCGTTCTTAATTTTGCTATTTGTTAAACCAGTGGAGTGGTTTCTATTAGGGTCTTTCAGGTACAGTTAGGACCTCCCATCAGTCAGCAGCTGAATGAGAGCTATCCAAGTAACTGTTCCCAAAACATTAATACAGAGTATTTTCTGGATCTTTGAGTGCTAATCTTCTTGCCTAACATAAAGATGTCATCATTTATCATCTGCCAAAACAGCCCCTCATGTTAGATTAGATGTTTTTCCCCACACACATCTACTTTCCCCCTCCAAAAAATAATCTATCTTCCTTTTTCACAGCAGTTTAAACAACACCTGCACCATGACTGCTACACTACTATGCAAACATTGGTCTTTCTCTATGCACAACGTCAAAATATAATGAACCTTCTCCTTTTTGCTGCCCAAAACAACTATTTCAGGTTTCCAGCTTTTCAGGGAGTTTTCTTTTTGTAGCTTGTAACGCCAGAACTCCTGGAACATTTGCTCAGAATACATTTATTACAGCCAGCAGGGGGGGAAATTAATTGTGAGTTGGCAGCAGCTAGGTTTTAAAATGAGCCTCATTCTGTGGGAGCTGAACATGTAAACTCCCTTCAGTCTTTCAAAATTTTCAACAAGTCTTTCTACCCCACACAAGACATGGGAAGATTCCATTCAAGGGAGCAATCTCCTTTCCAAGCCTCTATTCTCTGGGCAGAGAAAGAACAGGTTGAGAGGTGTCAGAAAAAGAAGATGACAGCCAAATTTCCAACATCCGCTAAGAAAAAAAAAAGCCCAAACATATGCCATATTTGTTAAATAAGGCAACTGCTAGAAACAGACTTCTGAAAAACATGCCAATAAAGTAAATTTGATATTAGCATGCTGTTGTACCCTACCCTGCTGAATGGGAACAGGGAGCAGAAAAGACAAAGACAATTTCTGTACAGAATCTCAGTAGACTGAGTAACCTAAAGAAAATACAATTGAAGCCAAAGAGTCAAAGCAAAGTATGCCACATTTTTGGCACACTAGAGCAAACCAGGTACTTCTTCAAATTCAGAAGTTCTAATTCAGAATGAAATAAACCAGCTTGTAAAAACAATCCAAGTGATTGCTGACAACCCCTTACTGTAGCCAAATATTTTATTTATTAGGATAAAAAAAATTGTACCTTAATAAAATTCACTGTTCTAGACAATAGATTTTTGACTCAATGTGAGTGAAAGGAATATGGTTTAGAGGTAAACTGTATTTTTACAGTATTCACAATATAGAGATATTTGATTGATGCAATAATGTATTTGCCTCTTTCCTCCTGCAAGGTTAACAAATACTGATATGTTTTTCCTAAATGCAAGAGTCTTTACTCAGGGAAAAGAAAACCAACTTCCTGCATGACTTCTGGTTTCCATACAGGCTTTCATGTAGACTAACTCGAAGTCCAAACAAAATGCAAGATAATTTGTAGAGAACTTCTTTAAAGAAATAACTTAAGTAGCGAATGGAAGACTTCAAGGTTATTTTAAAAGCAGAAGCTTGTTCCAGTTTAAAAGCATGCAGGTGAGATGCAGTACAATCACACAATTTACTGATAACAAAGTATGACATAGGCCAGAGTATCAACAGAGGAAGTTGCCTACTTGGTTTTGCCCTGGATAGACTGAGGAACAGTTTTCATTACACAGGCCTTACTATCCGTAAAAGAGAAAAGGTCTGACTAAGCCTTTCAAGGCTTAAGCTGCTACAAAACAGCACCTTCACCTTGATCAGATTTGTAGGACCCCAGAATTACTTCTATTTTTGGAAGAACTACAAACACACTGTCATAAGTAGCCTTGTTTATGGCTTCTCCTAATTGTGCACTACTGTCCCACCTTTGTGATATTTAGCATGTAGGATAAATCCAACAAAACTTCCAAGATGAGAATCCTCCATCAAAATCCTTACTGAACTAGGTAAGAAAGCCTTATAGAAAAGGTTACAGCTGGCAGAATGAGTATTTCAATAGCTGCTCAACCAGGGATCCATAGGAAAGACATTTTGTCGCTGACCTCCAGGCAGGAGTTGCAGGGTTTGGCAGCACATGCAATTATGATAAACTATGGAGGAACAAGTTAGTTAAGTTACACAGGTCACATACTACCTTCCGTATTCATAAAACTCATCACTTACAAAAGGTCTGTATCTACATCAGTCTACAGACAACACTTCCACTAACACCAAAGTCTTAAGCCTTAAGCTTGCAGTCTGCTTTCAATGCTGGCTGGTGCTCAGAAATAAAAAGTTGGCAAGCAGAGAATGTTAGGGGAAAGCTTTGTTGCACTCTAAATACCATCCATCAAATTCAGCACCAAATGAGTATCACAAGGGATTATTAAAAAAAATTATCATAGTCAGTTTAGGCAAAAGTCACAGCAGGCAAACTGTGCACTAAGAACTGCATTCAACAAAAAATGCCACCTACAGGGACTGAAGTGAATGGTACCTACATTCAGTAGTAGTTGGACTCCTTAAAACATACAAAAATGGCACAATTATACCCCAAACCCTCTACATGAAATTCTGGCCTTATCCCATTAATGACATGCAGCACTACAAGACTAACAAAAAAGAAAAGAAAGGCCAGGAAAGACTATATGCTCTCAAAACTTCTAATTTGAGGAAAAACATAAATAAGGAGCTACTTCTACATGAACACCACCAAACTGCATAAATATGTGTTTAACTCTGTCTGCCCCACAGGCACACCAGCCAAGAGAACAGCTGCAGAGCAGTACATGCATCTTTTCAACAGCTGAAGATCACCTACCTACTTAAAGGAAGGAAAGAACCTTGTAATGGTAACTTCCAGGGAGATGTGAAAAAAACACTAACTGCCACTACCTTTCACAGATAACGGAAGGCATAAACCCACGCCCAAACTAAAAGAAATAACCCTCAACTGTATGATGGTCTACAGGTGGGTGCTCAAGGTGCATCCAAAGTTTGGACACAGGCCAAACATCTGGGGAAGAACAACCCCATGTACCAGTACAGGCTGGGGGTTGACCTGCTGGAAAGTAGTGAAGGGGAAAGGGACCTGGGGGGTCCTGGTGGATAGGAGGATGACCATGAGCCAGCAATGTGCCCTTGTGGCCAAGAAGGCAAATGGCATCCTAGGGTGCATTAGAAACAACATTGTTAGTAGGGCAAGAGAGGTTCTCCTCCCCCTCTACTCTGCCTTGGTGAGGCCGCATCTGGAATATTGCACCCAGTTCTGGGCCCCCAGTTCAAGAAGGACAGGGAATTGCTTGAAAGAGTCCAGCGCAGAGCCACAAACATGATGGAGTGGAACACCTCCCTTATGAGGAGAGGCTGAGGCCGCTGGGTCTCTTTAGCTTGGAGGAGACTGAGGGGTGACCTCATCAACGTTTACAAATATGTAAAGGGTGGGTGTCAGGATGATGGAGCTAGGCTTTTCTCAGTGATATCCAGTGGTAGGACAAGGGGCAATGGGTGTAAACTGGAGCATAGGAGGTTCCACGTTAACATCAGGAAGAACTTCTTTACTGTAAGAGTGACAGAGCACTGGAACAGGTTGCCCAGGGGGGTTGTGGAGTCTCCTACGTTGGAGATATTCAAGGCCCGCCTGGACAAGTTCCTGTGTGATGTACTCTAGGTTACCCTGCTCTTGCAGGGGGGTTGGACTAGATGATCTTTCGAGGTCCCTTCCAACCCTTGGGATTCTGTGATTTCTGATTTGTCTCTCCTTCAAAGGTCCAAATAGAGACATACTGGATTCTAAACTCTTTGGAGCTAAAAGATTACTCTAAACTACTCTTAGTTGACCTGTACACTGGCACCCAAATTAAAAGAAACAGGAGATGATTATATGGCGTTTTCTTCCCCTCAGAAAAATCTACACCTCAAGACACTCAAGTTTGCCAATAAAGATCAGCTCAACTGTTGACAGACTGATGAGAATGAAATAGTATCTGTATAACAATCTGACAGTCTTCTAAGGTTTTAGGGAAGAACGATGAACGGAAAAACTGATTACTCAAAGGAGAAATAAAGACAGACAATTTTCCAGGAATACAAGTCTCAGATCTTCTTCCAATTATGTCAAATTCCCCTTTACTCTAAGCATGCCATTTTATTCTACTGATTGAGAAATGACTGCATTTTTTGAAAAGAAAATTATAGGGAGGCTGCCTGTTAAGATTCACCAATAGCTAGTACTTCATTGGGAATCTGGAAAACATTCTATCAGACAAGCTGTACGGCAAAACCATTTGGCTCAATGGAGTCTTCTCTTTGAAGTTGAATCCCTAGCCAGAAAATGGAAAAGAAACTAAGAGCCCAAACAGAGCCAGCTGTTAGCCTCTACCCATCAGACAGAATTCTGATTCCAAATATTAGTCTTTGTTAGACTACAATCATTCATCTTCCTATCTACTATTCATACAAATGGTACCCTTATTATCAGCTCTAAGAAGCTTGTTCATGCAAGCATTCTGTGGTTTTCTTTTTCATGCATATAGCAACCAATAAAGAAAAGCACTGAAGTAAGAGGTCTCACTGGCAATAAATGCTGCCAGTGCATCCTCATGAAACCAACGAGCAACTTGTCTAAACCTCCCAATTCGGAAGCATTCCCAAGAGCAAATTTAAGCACTGGAATAGTGCTGTGGCACCTGCCACAACAAAGCAAAGTCATTAGTTCTGAATGGATGTACTGGTGGCATAAAAATTACAGGTTTACACTAGAAAGCAAGACAGATGTTGATGACAAAACACTACAACAGTTCATTTAATGGAGGTGTCTATAGCACAATCACTAGGCATAAGAAAAAAATATTTATAGAATCAGGTAATACATATTTCCCCTTTAAAGTGAGGACAGTGGTCCCAAAAAGTCCTATGCCATGGAATCAGTAATCTCTTCTCACACAGTTTTCTTTACATACAAAGTATTGAAGAAAGACATGAGAAATAAAAGTACTGATAAGACTTACAGAACTACCACACCAACATATAACCTGAGTGGAACAAAGAATGCTTTTATTGAGAAAGATGCTATGGAAGTACTGTACGGACATTTTGTCCAAAAGTTCTTATACCAATTTTCTGAATTCCTCAGATGAAGCAGCTTTCTCACTTACCAATGTATCCAGGTCAGTGGAATTCACAAGTCTGCTTCTAGCAACAAATCATTCACATGAGCCCATCATT
The DNA here is from genome assembly GCF_012275295.1 of Melopsittacus undulatus. Taxonomy (NCBI): domain Eukaryota; kingdom Metazoa; phylum Chordata; class Aves; order Psittaciformes; family Psittaculidae; genus Melopsittacus; species Melopsittacus undulatus. Next base: position 36,832,937 of record NC_047534.1, read on the forward strand.
TCTGTTTAGTCAGTTCCATGACATAAAATGGGTATATCTTGATGCATAAGCAAGACTCAAGAATGACATATAAAAATACAAAGCAGAATCTGTTTTCAACAATACTAATTGCTCAAGATGTTTAGCATTATCATATTCATTAAGGATAAAACACAGGCCTCTTAATACAGGGCTAGAGGGAATTTTCAGTAATGAAGCAATAGGTCTTCATGCCTAGAAAAGCTGCAGTTATGACATTAGCATCATTACAAAAGCCTAAAGAATGTTCTGCTCAATGGGGAGAAAACACGCTGTTTCAGTAGCAGGATGCACGGTGTGGTGTGATTCAACTGACCTATCATGCTGAACAAGTAAGGGGGAAAGTATCAGCACATAACATGAAACATTATTTCCAAATAGCTGCATCCATTAAAAACATTAAGTTTTAAAGAAAATACTGACAGAACACAATCCTACTTTTCGAAATACTTAGGTGAAGGAAATATTACAGCTGCATTTTATGCAGCAAGCAAAAGTACCTCTTGGTTCCATCCTACGCCAGAAGGAATTTATATGTATTCTTTTATATTAAGACTCCCATAATACATGCTGCTTCCCAAACTGGAAATAAATACACACAGACAGAAAAAATACTATTTGGGGTTTAAATTCCTTCTTCACAAATTTATACGAGACTACTCAGGGCTGGTCTTCAATCAGGCAAAGAGCGATAGGAAGCACTCACTCCCAAGGACTCTGTACAGCTCTTCAGCAGTTCCCCTCTATGACTATTTTAACTCAGTTACTACTGGAGAGACAGCAAAGGTTTTGTAATAGCTACTGAGTAGTGCTTGGAACTTGATAAATATGATCTGGAAGGCAAAAATGAAAACTGCATTAGCACATACACTCAAGCCTGAGCTGCAGTATTTTCAAGATCATTCTTCTCATTTTGCCTACTGAATTTCCACCACTTCTATCCAGCTCTACACTTCCACTGAAAAACATATTAATATCAGGCAACTTAATATTCAGCCAAAAGCCCAAATTACTGGCAGTAATCTACTTCTTAAAAAGAACAAAGGGCTCCAAAACATTCTTTTTCGGGTTAGATAAGTACATAATGTTCCGTAAGACATTTTGTATGACAAGTCTGACAAAGTCCAATGGCAGTTTTTCTCTTTGGATTATAAACACGTGTTAGAGAAAAGGAGACTACAAGTCTACCAAAAAACTCATTACACATCACTAGTTGCCACAGACATTTTATGCAAAAGTGGTAAAAAGGCAGGCACTTCTTAACTTTGTTTTTCAGCACCACCGTAAAATACTGAAGATTCTGTAAGAGACACAAAATTCTGCCACTTGAAAAGCTATTTCCAGTCTCCATGAAACCTGACCATGAGTGTTACTAAGCCAGAACAGAGTTTGTTTTATACAGATTTTTTAAAATCATTTGGCTCCTTCCCTTTTCTGTACTCCACCCCACTTAACATGGCCTGTCTTTCTATATGAGTCAGTTACCCATAAACTCATATGACAGTAATGGAAAAGCAGTGTATGAAGCTGTATTCTCCTTGCTTAGTATGATATCATAGTGAACAAATCTGAAGGCTAAACACAAAGGGATAACCAAGCTGTTCATTTAAATACATCAGTTTCCAATATAAAGTAAAAGCTCACTAATATGCTGTAGCTGACTGAGTAATACTAAGACAAATATGAGAATGAATAGTTAAAAAATTTCCTATCAAAACAGTACTTAAAAACAGAGCTCAGAAATGCTATGGTAAAACAAAGATTATGGATTATCCTATGCTTTATTGGGGGCAGGGTTAAAAAAACCCACAAACATTCTAAAACAAACTCAGGCAAAAAGAGACAAAACTAGAAAAAAAAAAGACACACAAAAAAGCCTAGTAACCTGGTCCAAGATAAAAGTGCCACACAAACACAACTCTATTACTCTGTCTTTATAAAGTGTTTAATACTTACAATTTGCCCAAAATGGAAAAATCTTTATAACAAAGGATTTCTTTCAAAACTTCCCACATACATCTCCTGCAGACATCTACTGTGGTTTTGCAAATATTTTTTTACAAGCATAAATTCTGGAGTCAAAGTAAATTGTCATCTTCCCTACCCCTGATGTTTTTAGAGAAACTACAAGAACATTCAGTACTCCTGCTTGCTGGCTGATTTACAATAGCAATACATAATTCCAGAAAACTAACTGTCATGTTGTGGGGCAGGCAAGAACAGAAAGAATAGGAAAAAGTATTTTATTAGTAGGGATTATAAAAATATATATAAAAAACAATTGAGACAGTTAATCTGCAGCATTAGCTCCTTAAAGGCATCTAGCTTGGGAAAGATCGCCAATACATCCAAAACAACACACTGTTTTTGCTCTAATCAAATATGCACCATTCTTGAACCAACTTAGTCACTATATTATTGCTTTCTACTCAGTCTGACTGCCAATCAACATTACCATTACCATTCCAGAATCAAACACTGATTTCTGTACATTCACATCAGTGGAAAGACACACTCTAAAGCCCATAACAACTGGAGATCAAGTCCCTATAAAATAGTTAACTAATACTTGATTGTGTGTGTCAGCATTCCTAAACAGAAGCCCACAAAGGCTAAGTGAGCCACTCAAGAATTCAACTTAAAATGACGTATTTAAAACTGATATTAAACCAAGAAATTGCAGTGCTCATTAACTTTTCTACATGGCTTCCATGTCCCATCCACTCAACTGGCTTCTACGAACAAGACTTCAAACAGCCAAAGCAGTCACTTCAGACAAGTTATCTAGGTTAAGTGCCATGCATGCAAACATGAGTAAAATAGTACACAGATGATAAATGCCACTTCCCCATCTCTGGCTCCTCCAGGGAGATAAAGAACACTGTCATGGGTTCTGTCATGGTACTGCTGAACCCATGACAAACACCTAGGAGCAGCAAGATGCTTTTATACATTTTCCTGGGAAAAGTTTCACTGGTGCTTAGAGAAAGGTCACTGTGGATTTCACTTGCTAGTTTGAGCCAGGGCATACATTGCTTTCTGTACCAACAGCACTAAAGACCTTTCAGTTAGCCAACTAGCACCTCCAGTTGAACCAAGGACTTTGCTACAAAGCTACCAATTCAAATATTGTCTCCTACTTGGGGAAAGCCACAATTCAAAGGGGAGAACCATGAGCCAAACAGTGTGTTTAGCCTGAATGCGTTTAGCCCCACATGCACTGAAGAATTTCTGTCTAAAGGCCCACTAAGATCCAAATATCACACGAGCATATGGAACCCTTCAGTGCTGACCCAGAGCCCTTCTTTCTTCCTCTCTTATCCACATACTCAGGGAAAAGCAAACAAGCAAAAGGTCTCTCACAGCTCACTAGAAAACAATCAGTGAGGTACCTTGTCTTACATCTATGGGCTATGCCTTATAGCCACAGAGAAGCACACACAGCACCAGACGCGGCAACCCAAGTATTTTGCAGTACATCTGCTCTCACTCGAGCAAAGAATCCTAAATACAACAGATGACATGCAAGTGCTCCCCAAGGCACCAAAACCACCAGTTACAAGAGTTACTAAGGGACTGGGCTGACAGGGAATCATTAATCCTACTGTATCCACCTGTCAGCAGCAAGCCTTAACACACAACAGTACTAAACTGCAACTAAAGCAGATCCTGTGCCACAGCAAAGTACCACTGAGCATCCACTGTACCACTAAATCACAAGTTACTTTCTGAGATGACAGTCACTTCCCTGAAAATTTATTTACAGTTCTCACAACTGATCAATGTTTTCTTAAACACAAGGATGCTGGGCAGGGACTCTTCACCAGGTACTGTAGTGATAGGACAAGGGTTAGTGGGTTCAAACTTAAACAGGGGAAGTCCAGGCTAGATATAAGAAAGAAGTTCCTTACTGTGAGGGTGGTGAGACACTGGAATGGGTTGCCCAAAGAAGTTGCGAATGCTCCATCCCTGGCAGTGATCAAGGCCAGGTTGGATGGAGTCTTGGTGACACAATTTAATGTGAGGTACACCTCCTCATGGCAGGGGGGGTTGGAACTAGATGATCTTAAGGTCTTTTCCAACCCAAACTATTCTCTGATTCTATGTAAGACTATTCATATAATAAAATCCCAGAACACAGAAATCTCCTAATTGATAGTGCAATACAGAAAATAGTTCATAAGTCCAGACACATACTTTTATCTTGTACACTTGTACAGTAAACCAGACAAGACCTGCCCATTCAGAACTGCAACAGTACCTCTAAAACCCACTACTAAACTCTGCAGCATCACAAAATAATCACTGCCTTGATTTCGAAGCTGAAACTGGCCCAATATTTTGTTTCAGTTAACAGAGCGATTGAGCCTTCATGACCAAACCTTGCCAACACAGCCCAGCCAAGAAACCAAATCAAACTTGCTAAGAAAACACAGCAGGCTACAATCAGCAACTGAGTTCTCAGCTATTTACCAAGTCTCAAAGAAACAGACTTCGTCATTTACTGCATCAACTTTCCTCTCATTACAAGTATAAAGCATTGCCGAGTACTCTAAACCAATTTAAAAATGTGCTGTTATTATACAGAAATTCAAATATTTTACAGTATACGTGTATACTGATTAATATCTAATCTCGTATACTTCCACTATCAGACAAGTGACTGCCGTGTAATAGCAAAATAGGCTTCCAGAACAACCCCCAAAACAGAGAGCCTCTCACACACATTTTTGTGGTATCTGGCAGTACCATAATGAATAAAAATTTCCTAAAGCTTGTATTGTAGCTACCTTTCTCATTTTCCATTTTCCAGCTATGGATGATATTCCTTGTATGAACTTTCCTCCCTTCTACAAATACTTCAGGCACTTTCAACAGTCCCATTCTGCACTTTCTTCTTTTAAAAACTTTTAACACTTGAAACAAAATTAAAGAACACTTAACATGCCAACAGACACAGCAGCATTAGCATTCTGCCACAGGAGGTATTCCAAGCATTCTAGATATTCTGAAAAGGAAAACAAATCTTCAGTTAACACAAACTTGTTTAGGTTCCCACACCTCACAGCAGATTTTAGATGCTGATTATCTTGAGATAAGCAGCTTTCTCTAAGATGCTACACTTTTGTAAAGAAAGTTAATTTTAGAAAGAGCCCACTGAAGGAAAATGGCCAAACACCCAATCCATCCCTTGTTAAAATGGACAAAAACTCTTTGCAAGGTAATAAAATTAATTCTTTGTGACTTCTGCGGAATCTATTTTACCCCCTCAAATTTTGCCTTGGGAAAGAGCACTAACACTAAATGATGCTTGTCAAGGTAAGAGGAAATTCATCTATCTTTTTGGCTAGTTCCACCGCAAATCATGTAGACTGAAAACTAACTAACCAAAGCACTGGAAGGGAGCTGTTTAAATTTCCAGTGAATGTGGGGGGAAGAGGGTGCAGAAGACATAAAACTTTCTTTAGTGACTTGAATGAAAACCTGTTCTCTATTTTTCAAGTCCTTTGGTTGCTTCCCCCACCCTACCTCCTTACACGTCCTTGCACAAGCATTGCATCACCATTCCTCAAGGTGAACAGCAATTCTTGAACAAACTGGCCCATATCCACTTTGCCCATCTACAGTGCAGAGTAGGGAACACAAGACTTCTATAAGGAAACAGCCAGAGAAAAGTTTTGTTTACAAAGGCAGGAAATACACCATGGTCAGAAATGTGAACTCTGACCTCTGGCTGTCCTATAGGGAAAGCTGGATGATTCTGATCTGACAGTGAGGGGGGCACAGAAAATGACTGCTTAGCCTAAAACTGATTTTCTTCAAATATTACTCGAATAGCAAATCAGGTATAAAATAATGAAAAACTATTGGACTGCAGTACAATAAAAGTCTGGCATTTACCTGAATCTTTCTCATGCCAGAGCTGCTCTCCTATAAATTGCTTACTGAGTCTTCTAGAACAGTCAGGGCCCTACCTAGAAATGTAGACACCCTTCTCTTCCCTAAAGGAATCCCCCCCCCCAAAAAAAATGAAAGAAGGAAAGGCATTTGAAGTATTCATACAAAGTAGGCCACCTTTCAGCCATCACCATGACACTAATTCCAACATCATCACAACCACAAATCAAAGCTGAAAACAAATTTAAAACGTCTAAGTTCAAGTCAAGCTGAGAGCTGTTTCTGACAAACCCCACTCTTGAAGAGACCTCATACCTGTTTTAGTCCTCTGAACCACACTTTGGTGCGAAAGATCTCACAGACTATTGGCTGTAACACCGAGAATGCTCTAAGTATTTTGCTGTTGTTACGCACACGCAACACTCATTAGAAAAAAGACTTTTCACACAAAATATTTGTGAAGGTCTATGACTCTTAAAGCAGCTTACAGCAGGCCACTTGCTCAGAAAGACTAACAGTGACCATGATAACCTCTACCACAGAGCAGTCTCAGCTGTTCATGATGGATTTCACACATCAGTAGCAAGTTTCCCTTAAAAGAAACCTACAAGAACAAGAATTTTACTTCCAATTTTGCACTCAGGATGTCACACAATTGATGGAGCACAGGAGAAACCTGCACAGGCCACAGAAGAGGTCTCATAAGCCACTGGCTGTTCTTTTTATTCAGATGTCTTATGAGAATGCACAATCCTACAAGCCCTTAAGTCAGGGATTATAACTCGCATCTTTTTCACAAAGCAGTGTTTGCACTATTAGGCCTTTCATCAATAGCAAACATTATCCCATTAGCTTGCAGCACCTGCCTCTCAGAGGAAACAGAAAAAAAAGTATTTTTATGCTCAATTAGGTATAACTTAAAAAAATTCGAGCTCCTTTCATATAAAGGAAGTCACTACCCATGCAGATATGACCACACTGAACAGTTAACGCCATAAAATACAAGCTTTCATAGAAATAACATAAGTTATGCTTGTGTCTGTATAAAGTTTCTAGTCAACACACACAGCAACAACGTAAGAAACCTCAAAACACGCAAAATCAGCCATGCTAGCTTGTTAACCTAGCGGGACACACTCCCGGCCCGCCAGCATCAGCTGCTCACACCAACTATGTGGTGGGGGCCTCGACAGCAGGGCCCCACGCGAAACAGACGCCACCAGGACCACCTCCCGTGGGGCCGCGGGGCCCACCAGCCCGGCCCTTACCTCCGCCGGACCCCCTCCAACCCAGCCCTCCCACCGTCCGGTAACCGATCCCGCAGCCGCCCCTCGCACCGGCCCCGGGCCTTCCCCCAGCCCACCCCCTCGCGCAGACCGTTACCCACCGCCCCCCACCGCGCAGGCCGGCCCCGCGCCCTCACCTTCTCCTGGGCCTTGCGGTAGCGCTGCAGGGCCTGCTGGGTGAGGTCCCGCACGCGGAGCTGCCCATCCTTGCAGGGCACCACGATGCCCGTCCTCCCGAAGCACACGGTCACTTTCATCTCAGCGGACCGCCATGCCCTGCCCGCGCAGAAACGGAGCCCTCCTCCTCGGCGCTGCCCGGCCCGGCCGCAGCTCTCCCGGCGCAGGTGCGGTTGTCCCGGCGGCGCCGGCAGGTGCCTGTCCCCGGCCCCGCGGCGGGGGCGGGCCGGCAGGTGCGCGCGGAGCCTGCGCCTCACCGCGCGCGGGCAGCGCCGGGAGCGAGGCCGCGGCCTCCTTCCGCCGCGCGGGCCGCTGTGCCCGCCCCTCCCCTCCCGGCTCTGTGCGGGCGGGGCGGCCCCGAGCCGCGGGGGAAGCGGCCGGTGGCAGCGGGGCACGGGGTGCCGGGCAGGTCCTGCCGAGCAGCGCCGCGCTTAAAGGAGCCGCTGCCTCGCAGAGCCCGAGCTGCGCAAGGCCGGGCAGCTCCGAGCCCTCCCCGTGCATCCCGGGGACAGGTGCCCGCCGCTGTGCGGAGCGGGGCACCCACCTGCGCACATGCGAGGGCGCTCTTCCCGGTCCTCGGTGGTAGTGACCTGTAACGGCCTTCTGCAGGGGCATCGCGCTGTAACGCACAGCCCTGCGAGGGAATGACACCTCAAGTACCCTACAGCCCTCCCTGGCTGCACAGCACCGGGTTGTGCCACTGTTAGCACAGCGCAGCCCTCGCTGCATGGCCTTCACAGTACGGGGCACACAGACGCAGAGCAGGCCCTTGGTCACGCAAACACAACTAGGGAGAAGTAATGCACAGTAACCTGCACCGTGGTGCGATGACCAGGGCCACAGCACAGCTGTACGCTGCCCACCCCTGACCTACCGAGGCAGCAACACAGAACCTCACATACGCCTTCTTATACCACACAGCAATGTGCAGGCAAGCACCACATCTACCCTGTAGCACACAGCAACACGCACAGAAATTCATAAGCCCAAAATGGCAACAGCTAATACCCTTCAACATGTGGTGTGGCAAAGCCACACAACCTGCACAATGGGCTGAGGGCTCTGCAGCACTCTCCAAACACCTGATACTCTGCAGAGTGCATCTTTGTGTACCATCTGGTACCGAGTAGTGCCCCCTGCATCTTACCTACCACCAGATCCCATGCAGCATAGTGCAAATACATGAGGCAGCCTAATACCATTACAATGATTACAGGTCAATGTACACATGGATATGTGTACAACTGAAAATCACCACAAAGCAAAGAAAAGGTTGCATAAAAACCTCAAAACCACAGCATGACATCATAGAGTACAAGGGGACTATTGCTGCAGCAAATGTCTCACCAACATCAGCATTCAAAAAGACATCCAGGCCCTGAGCTGTGTAAAACACAATCAAATGATAATACCAGAGTTTCACTGGAATGGGGGAAAACAGCCTAAGCTGGAAGTTAAAGTGACTAGTGAACTTTGTGGATGAGATGGGGATAATGCCACATAAACTCCCATGATCAGAAAGTTTATGCTGGTTCCTCAGGAGCAGGCACAGGCAGAGTGTGAAACTGCTGCAGTGGTGAACAATTCCTCCTTGGCTTTTCAAATCTGGACATGTCTGCCACCAGCCCACAGCATTTCAGAGCAAATCACAGGGAAATAGTCTATTAAACCATATCTAGAACTGCTTTCCCTGGTATGTACGTGTGCTTGCATGTGCAAGAGCACAAATGTGCATCCCATATGCTTTGAACCAGAAAAAAAAAAACAACAAAAAAACCAAAAAACCAAACTTCCCCTCCAGAGCAAAGCAGCAATGCAAAGGAACAGGAATACTGTTTCTTCAGGAAACACAGTGAGTAAGGTAGCAGGCCAGAAACACCTCCAGGGCACGCAGGACAGTGCTGGGTGTGTTAAGGGCAGCAGAAATGTTCCCTAGAGCCAGCCCTTGTGGCCATCCTGACACACTGCTGGGTCCGTGCTGGCTCAGCCCCAAGCCAGCTCACTCCTGGCTCCCAACAGCAGGGAAGGGCCCAGTGGTTTCTCGTGGGTCAGCACCACCATAAAGCATTCATCATGCTACATAATTATTCCTCCCCACTGCTAGAGGGACGAGCAGGTCAGCTGGGCTATGGAAATGATTCACATGAAAAATAACCAAGAAGGGGGGGAAAGAAAGATTTGGCATAGCTCCTAGCAATTCCTAAGCTGGGTCTGTGAGAAGGGAGCAGCAGGGGAACCTGGGGCAGGGAGGCAACAGCTCCTCACACCTTTCTTTGCTCTTGAAAAATGGCAAGGGGGAGCAATCCCACACAGCAATCTCAGAGCTGAGTCAGTGGGAGCAGAATGTAGGAGGAGTTCAAAGGCTCTCCTCTGTCTCAGCTGCTGATGTGCTGGTGGGAAGCCTGGCTTTCTGTGCTTATATGGCTTTGGCTACAGAGAACAGGGGGGTGTAGGTTAATAATTGACTGTGAACATAAATGCTTCGCTCTCCCTGTTTCTCCCTTCCTTTCCCCCTCTCTCTGTTTATGGGCAAGATCTGGCACATTCAGGAGTACATGTGGTATGGCCAGTTTTTTCTCAAGTCCTGAAAGCACAAGTGATGTGCACTGTAACTGGAGCTGGGTGGATCTTGCTGATGGAGATGGTGTCTTGTGTTAGACCAAATGATACATCTGGAAAAAGTTAAAGCAATTATGGCCCCAGCACCATACCTGAAGCATAAGCAGCGGGTTTCAAATTGTCAGCGGTTACACTGTAAGGACTTACAGCAAGAAAAGGTTATATTTAAATGTGCATGCTTATCTTATAGAAACTGAGATTATATTTCATTATCACACATCAACAAGGGGTGGGAAGAAAGGTTGCAGAGGAATCACCAGTGTGTTTACCTTCTGATGGTGTTTGTTTGAAAGTTGTGCATGGTATTGCAAATAAGACATTACTGTGTTCTGGGTGCACTACATGTTTGTTTATGCTGAAACAGTCTGAAAGCCTTTGAAGCCAGCTGGTAACAATTAACACCTACATATCAGGGTTTTCCTGGTAACTATCTCTGGGGCTTCAGTCTACACAACTGCCTGAATAGAAACCCTTTATCAAAGAGCTAGCCATGGTATTTGTCTTCTTGGGGTGGGGAGTGCAAAGTGGACAGCCCTTTTTTCCAAAACCAAGTTCTTCCAGTGTAGCTAAAAATGCAGCTAGGAAAGCTCTTATATTGGCACGGCAAGCCAAGTACAGGAGTACCAAGAGAGTTGAACTGGAATCCCCATAAAACACTTCTTAAGAAACTTACAGCCTGTGTCAGTGGGGTGAAAGAGAGCTGAAGGGAAGTTTTGCTTACCAGATACCTACATCATTTGTTTCTGCATGGGATCATCATGAATGGTGACCAAAAAATACTTCCCTGGAAAAAAAAAGATACCCCAAGAAACTTTGGGAGCTAAAGGATCCTAACCTCCAAAGCAGCTGCAGAGTCACATACACCTCTCCTTGTCCGGCACGCAAAACTTCCAAGAATAGGGTCATCACTGTTATCCGTATGCCCACTTTAAACTTACTCAGAGTAGAATGCAACAACTTTTAAAACTGACTAGTGATGAGAATTGGTGTTACTATAGTGCTGTGCATTGAAGAGGGACTGCCTGCTTGGTTCCTTTACAGAAATCTAAACCATATTTCATTTTAAGGAGATCATCATCCAGCTAATGCTGTAAGCAGCATAAACTGGCTTTGCCCCCCAGAGGAAGACTTCTGCTCCCTCCCTGCCACAGCTGTTTGTTCCCATCCATTCCCTTTCATGTGCCAGCATGCACAGTTGTAGGCCTGTGCAATGAGATACTGTGGAAATCAGTTTTTTTGCCAGATTAGCTTTCAGCCAAATCTGTTCTGCAAAAACCAGAAAATCAGGAGAAATCAGAGCTCAGTTCTGTAATGGGGTTTAAAGCCTGTGCTGGCCCAAGGGAGGGCATGGCACAGCAAGACAGCAGCCTTTTTTGGTTTATACCAGCTTACAGTACTTTGCAGGCAGCCTAGTTATAAAGAATTTCAGACACAAATACATATTCATATCCATGAGATAATATTCATAACATTCATGTATCAGTTTCCTGAGAGGGGATGAGCAGATTTAACAGCTCATTTTCACTGAAGGATACTACTGTTGTCATTCTGCCCTCCCATTGCCCTTTACCACCTGATGCTTCTTGGATATCTCCATGAGCCATTTCAGCTCATCAGTCTGGTAGAAAATGAACACTGAAAAAAGAAAAGGATTGTTTTCTGCTTTGTTAACAGGTTAAGGTGGCTCAGAGAAGGGTCAGACACACCCCAGAGTGGGCTGGAGAGTGAGGACAGCGCCCTGCAGCTGGGAGCAGGAAGCAGAATGGACCAGACCTCCACTTTCGTCAACTGGAATAAGTCATTTGCCCAAATGACTGCCTTAGCTAATCTACTGCACTTTTCATGTCTCTTTGTACTACGATTGAATTGATTGTTTTCCCCTCTGGCTCCTCTCCACACAAGCTATGGCTGTCAGGACCATCCACTCAATTCCCAAGCTTCTGAGCACCAAATAAGAAAGCTACATCCACAACAAAAGGTGCTGATCAGGTATAAGCTCACTTTACACCATCATCATCACTTGTGATAGATCAGCCCTCCAAGTAAAAGTGTAGGGCTTTGTCCTGGTTTGAGCAGTAGCAGTCATTTTTCTCCTTCTTGGTAGCTGGTGCAGTGCTGTCTTTTGACTTTCGGGCTGAGAACAGTTGCTGACGGCAAGTATGTTTTGAGTTACTGCTCAAATGTTTCATTTGTCCAAGGCCTTTTCTGAGCTCATGCTCTGCCAGGGAGGAGGAGAAGCTGGGAGGAAGCAGAGACAGGACACCTGACCCAGGCTAGCCAATGAGGTATTCCATACCATAGCACGTCATATCCAGGATGTAACCGGGAGAGACCCGGGAGGGCTGGAACTCTGGGGGTATGGAGGAGGTATCAGTCGGTGCTCGGTCAGGCAGGGTGGGGTGAGTTATGGGTCGGTGGCTGGTGAGGTGTTGTATTCTCTTCGCTTGTTGTTTGCTTTATCATTATTATTCGTAGTAGTAGTGGCAGTAGTGATTTGTGTTATGCCTTAGTTATTAAACTGTTCTTACCTCAACCCGTGGGGGCTACATTCTTTGGATTCTCCTTCCTAACTCTCCAGGAGTTGGGGGAGCAAAAGGGAGGAGTGAGTAAACGAGCTGTGCGGACTTGGTTTAAACCACAACAGGCTTTCATCTCATCTGCACTGTTTCACAGGACAGCAATGTGGTCACATCTCTGTGCCTTACCCAGGTCATACTGGTTCTGCTGGGAGTCTCCTCCTGACAGATACTGTACCAGTAAGGCAGCCCTACTGGCATCCCAGCCCTTCCTCCTGGCCTTTCTCACAGTGGTATTGCATTAGCACAGCAACAGCCAGAGGAATTTAAGACTTCTGAATTAATCTTGTTCTAAATTGAGTGGCTCTTACAGTTTCTTCGTTATAACTGGAAGCTGCAATAAGGATAATCAGCACTTCGCTTTTATACCTATGAGGCTTTATCTAATGATCCCAAAATAGTCAACAAATGTCAGTGAATATTCACAAGTATTGTGCCAGCAGACATGGACTGGTTAAACAACTTGCCTGAAAACACAAAGAAATTTTTCCTAGTTTTGCTGCTAACAAGACAGGTTTTGACCTTTAATTTTTGGCTCTGAGCAGTGCCTCTTTCCTACACTATCACCTGTTAGACATTTAACTATTTGCCATCAGTAGCCAGGGCTGCCAAAGAAGATGCTTTTAAAGCACTATTGGCTCAGCCTCTTTTCTACCATTAATAAACCATGCAAAAGTCTGAGCTCAGGCTCATTCCAAAAGTCCTAAAAAAGCATGAAGAAGTTATTAGTACAGGTATGTTTTGTTCTGGGCTTCAGACTGGAATGGATTTGGGAATAAAGTTGAACCAGATAAAAAGAAAAGAAGAGACATTATAATTTAAATCAATCTCATAATCCCTGGAGACCTGATTTGTGTTTTTTCAAACTTTTTCTCTGCTAACACAGTAAAATGTATTTGTTTGCTACTAACTGAATGTTGTTACCAGTAAAACCTTCAATTACTAATGGCAAAAAAGGTCATAATTCCTGCTGTTTATATTTTGCATTTCTCCCGGCTCAGATAATGAAAATCAATACAACCACTTTCCCTGCCAAGTCTCAGTGGTACAATGTTGGTGAAGAAAGGGAAAGCAAACTAACAAACATTCTTGGGAACTGCAGGAGAATGATAAAAAAATACAGTATTAAAAAAGATCTGTTTGTAATCGATGGAAAATCCTATTCTTGCAAAACTTTAATTGGAACCTAATTTAAAGTTGAAATAATAAAAAATTGTGAGATAGACTTGTAAAGCAAGATGATTCTCATTTTCCATTCATGACACCATCCTTAGTTCACTTTGGATCTTCTTTCTGCTCATATAACTATATTGATCTATCTCAACAAAAGAATTTTGTTTTTTTCTTGATATCTGTATTCTAAAAGGATCTGAAAGCAAAGTGGTCTTGAATAGCCCGCACTATACCCCTATAATACCAAAATAACAGAGTGGAACTAGCTGGGAGAAATACAGTTTCAATTAGTATAGGTGGAATCACACCTCTCCTTCCCCCTTCTGATAAGAAAGTATCCCTTCTCCCTGCTGCTGGAAAGGTAAGGAAGGGCTGGTAGAGTTCTCTCAGCAGCAGCCAGGCTGCAATAACCCATACACTAACAACCTATGCATCCTTCCAGGTTCTGCTGACACCAGGTATACCTGTCAATGTGTGCATGCCTGTGAAAGAGAAGGCTGAGTGCACACTGAGGGCCAAATGCCACCCTGCCATGTGGGAAGGAATGTTTTGCTCACAATGGGATAATGATTTGTTTACAGTTAATTAGGCATAAGAGCTGTTGATAACAAGCACTGTTTGCAGTGTGGGCAGAAGACAGCTCTGTCTAAATAGGTCCAAAGGATATTTATGTTCTTAAAAGTTTGGCAGGTGCAGAAATTAGATCCTCAAAAAAACCCCAAAACAACAACCAAAAGTATGTTCAGAGAAATCCACACGGGAAGGAAAATCTAAATCGAGCCTCAGGGGAGATTTATGTATAAAAGTTACATGTTTAAAGATACCTTTAAAATGGTCCCCTGCCAAGAAGTTATGTAAACACCTTAGTGATACAATCACTAGGACTTACAGAAGGAGAGAGAAAGAAAAACCGTTTGAAGCTAACTTAAAAGCATTGGTGGATACAACCCCAGGTTTCTTTCATATTTCTGTTCACGTATCTCAACAGTTCTTACTCGCTGTTGTTTTCACTTTGACTACTGAAGTCTGCTTCACTCCAATCTCAACCTCATTCTGTATGAAGGGTGATTTTCTGGTCCATGACCAACACTAAGGTCCCATTTATCACTTTGTCAGAGTTTCATTCTTGTTCCGCCTGTGGTCAACCATGGCCAGGATCAGCCTCTGGCCGAGGATGGCGGGCTGTTTCCCCAGAACATCCAGGAAGCAAACAAGGTGCTCTTCTGTTCTGCAATAGTGCAGAAAGATGCAGCACTTTGTGGAAGAGCTGTCTTGTGATAGTGAACATTATTGGGCAATGAGATGGTAGAGAGCCAGCCCAGCCTTGAGCTCTCCTCCATAGTAAGGCTAAAGAACAAACCGGAGGTTTCTTTATAAGCTCTGTGATAATTTTGGCCGTGTACTGTCATCTGGGATTTGGTCTGAGCCACCCCTCCATCATGATCATGCTCATCCCGGTAGCTTAATGTACAAACAAGGAATATAGTAAAGTGAGGTTATGCAGAAGCACATGGGCTACCCTGAAAATCAGTCAAGGTTAACTTCTACTTCAGAGGAATTTTTTTGGACAAAAATCTGTAGTGGTTATACATGAGGAATCCTCCTCTTGAAAGGAAAATGAAGGTCCTGCCCTTTTACTATACCACTGACCAAGGAGATTCAGGTTAAGATGCTGGGGTCTGTCAAAATAGTTCTGATACAGTGCATTGTGTGTTAAATTAATAATCCAGATCCCATGTCCATGGGATGCTCTCATGCCACATGACAGCTTTGCAGTGGTGATTTGCTCTCCTAACCACGAGGCCAGACGTTGTCACCCTTCCTCAGGAGTGCTCCCAAGGACAGTATGCAGCTGCTGCACAGCAGAACACTACATTTGCCTACTGATCTGAACAACTGGGATCTTAAACTGACTCTCTGTTCTTCCCACCCTAAGGCTACTCCTGTGGCAATGCAATTTATTCATCTCTCCTTGCTCAAAGCTCTGCCTAAAGGTACAATATGGCCTTTGATTGTCTGAGAGAACAAGGCAAGTTTTCAAGGACCATCACTGGTTTCTGTTTAATAGTATGTCATTTCCACATTCTGTTTACTTCTAGCTTTTAGCGCTGATTTCTTTTACTTCGGGTTTCATTAGATGTTCTGTTTGCAGCCATTGTTCGTTGCTGCTAACGGCAACATCTCTTTTTGCTGTAACCAGGCCAGTATATATATTTTAATTAATATAAGTGATTTTTAAATGTCTATTTTATCACAAAACCCATGAAAAGACCATTTACATCCCAGCTGAAGGTGCAGGGGTTTAAAAACATTCTCACCCATCCTCAGTTTTCTATTTACTTTCTTTTGTCTTCTCCCTTTCTTCCTTCCAGGCTATTTTGTGCTGTCCAGTAATATAAGCTACTGATGCAAAAAAGTTTTTACCCATTCGTTCCCCAAAGCTGAAGGATTTGCTCTACACATGGAAAAGCTGTGGGCTCCCAGGCCAGAGCAGCCTGGGGGGATCTCAAGGAGAGAGGAAATTTCGGTCCCTGAGATCACAAATCAATCTCTCCAACAACACGGCAGGGAGGGAAGAAGACTCAGTGGAAAGAGTAGCTGCCAGCTGTATTACCTTCAGCAGCTGAAGCAGGAGCATGTATAAGTGGCTGTTCCCTTCTCTTGACCACAAAGGATTTGCTTAAAATGGATGCCAGAATGATGATTAGAGCAGAGCCTTCCCTCCTCTCCTTTGTTCAGGAGGAAGGGAACATAAACCCTTGGCTACAGGGGTCTGGGCTCACCTACTAGTTTCAGTCTGCTCATTTTTGCCTCCCCCTTGTACTTTGCCATCACTATCGAAAAGGATTGCTTGATGTTCCAGAGGTGGCTTTGTGTTTTGCAGGAATATCAGTCTCCAGACTGTCCCATAAATTGCATTCTCCTTATGCAGAGGATGCCTATGAAGCTATCTGGGTCAGGCATGCTAAGCACCCCACCTTTCCTTTAATGTTTTACCACAGACACTCCCTCACATGATCCTTTTTCCAGATGGTCCCTAATCCTTGTATATATCCAAAATCCTCTAGCTATGATTTCCTGATCTCCTCAATGACAGATATTTTTCTTTAGTGTATACCGCACATAGTGTACATTCTTCTTCTACAGCACTTCATAGTATTTGCCAACAGTATTTCAGAATCTTCATTCTTTTTCACTATATTCCAGCTTTCACACCCAAGGCAACAGCTGAACAGTGAGCCAAGCCAACTGCTTATCAGTCTGATTTGTGGCAACTGATACACACCTTTCCTTCCAAGAAGCAATTCATTCATGCAGATGTTTTCTGCAGATGTTTGTGGAATAATCCCAAATTAATTGAAGAGGAAGTCTGAACAACAGCAATGTTCTCACTCCCTACCATCATAATCAACTCCACTGATGAAACCTCAGCTTCCCATTCACCATTTTTTTACCTATCCCACCTTTTTATATCATACCAGTGCAGAACTCCTCCAGCCCAAGCACTCCCAATCCCTTCACTACCAGTTATGGAAAGGGTGGCCTCCATGCATCAACAGGGATTTCAGCTGCCTCTGAAGTGTGGGAAACTGCTTCTTCTGGCTGCAGCTGGGTCACGGTAACCAGCACAGACATGCCTTTCTGACTCTGCAGTGCAGTACTCTCCTCTGAGCTCCTCAGAGCTGGGGCCCCAGTTGAAGTGGCAGCCTATTATCATTAGGATGAGTAATATAATGAGTACTACTGAGACAGTTGGTGCTCTCAGGACTGGTTTTAGATGGAACATGGCCAGGAGACAGAAGAGGTCTTTTCCAGCTATCATATTCAGTGCTTTGAATGACAGATTAATCTTCTTATTAAAACATTTCCTATCAATAGTTAAAACTTTCCCTTACTTTCTCTAGGGCTAGGATTTGCCCCTAAGCATGTACAACTACTTAGCATTCTGGCTGCAAAGCATATTTTGTTATTATTTGTGTGGTATCCAATATCCTGTCTTTTGTATTCTCACCTCCTTCTCCTTCCTTTCCGAGGTGCCCAGTAACGTATTCTCCTAACAAGCGTATAATTATTTAGTTATTGCACTGCTTTATGATTGCATTGTTGGTAATTGCTCAATATTGCAAGTGATTTATTAGTAATTGCAGAGTCTTTCAGATCTGTCTTCAGTAGGAGAACAAATAGTACCTTGCATCAATAGACATCAAAGTCTTCAAGAGGGAGTTTTCTTTAATGATGGGGTTATTTAACTATCTTTCCTACTGCAGCCTTGAGGGCCAAAGTTTCTTTTTCTCTTTAAACAACAGCTAGAAGTTTCACTCCTGCCCTGCAGTGGAAAAATACATTACATCATTCTTTGAATAGGGTTTTATTCTGTAGTCCAGCTATCACCTTCTTGTGGTTTCATCTGCTTCTAATGGGATTTTACTCTGATGATAAATATTCAGACTGAATAACCCAGCCACCCAAATTCTTCTTAGAGCCTTCTGACAAATAATTAAACTGCAAGCGGTTTTCAGATATTTCTGTCATTTAGACCTTCCCATACTGACTTCAGTGGGAATTTGCAGGTGGAACAGACCAGAATTCGACTTCCCTGTCATTAATACATGCTTTCTGGTCACACCTTGCCAGCCTTTGTGTAAAACCCTCAGTCATTTTATCACACCCTTCCTCCTAGGGGATTTCTCAGCTTTCCACAGGCTGCAGCAACAAACTCAGTCCTCCTAAGCTTAGCTGTGTGGCAAACAGGAAAAATTTTCCAGCTCCTCTCAGAGTGCCTGGCACTGTGCCCCGAGTTTCCTCTGCCTGCCACTTACTGCTGCAGCTTCTCCCTGCCACTAGTGCCTGCTGGGAACCCAGCTCCGACTCGCCCTGTGTGAACAAGGGAGTAGGCAAGGCAAACTCCCTCATCTCCTCAACAGTTTACATTCAGCCTCTCCTTGGCTACATCCACCTCCCCATCTCCTAAGCCTTTCAGCATGAGCTGGCAGCTAGGACATGCAATGCTGAAGAGGCCACCCAAACCAGACACATCCTTGAATGACCCCGTGGTTTATGGAAGATACCAGGAATGTAGGGACACCGTGTAGTGTCCCATCACCAGGGGTTACACTGTGCTTATCAGAGATGCAGTGCCCAGGGCTTGATTTAAACCTGGAACACAGACCAGGCAGGGAGGAATGCTATTTTGAAGATTCTGAGCTGGACAGAAGAAATTAACCCTTCACTAATTGGATGGCTGCACAGCAGCACTATATTTCTGCTGATTAATAAGTGTGGAAAAAGAAGATAAACATCAGCTATGTCTGGTAGGGACATAAGGACTTCTTGGGACCTAAATAAATAGTTTATTTTTCTGACCTATGGGGCACCAGTCCATAGTCTGACATCTATCTGTAGCTGCACATTCAGAGCTTTCTTGAGTTATCACACCCATAGGACAAGCAAATACCTAATACACCTACATAATATATGTACATAATACCTACATAATCCCCCAGCTGTAAATAAATAGATCCAGGACATAAATCTACAGACAGCTTCCCCGCTTGTTCCAATAACAAGCTGATTTTTCATTTGCTAGGGAAGAAAATTCTTTCCTATTGAAGCCACTGGCTTCAAATGGGAATTGGGTTTGTCATGATCTCTTCCAAAACTTCCATTGCAGAGGTTCCCATGCTGCTGACTCATCACATGTCTGCTGGGGACAAACCTGATCCAAGTCAGCTTCTGCAAGGCCTAAGGCAGCCCAGCTGAGGTGCTGCCACACAGCAGAGGAGGCAATGGACCAAAGCCAGGCACTTGGGAAGAGAGGGGAAAAAACATAATGAAAGAAAAGAGCACAACAGTACTCCACAAAGCAAACTTGCCTCCCATGCTATTAAATGTTACATTTGAGGGAAACAATATTTTACCTTTGCAGTCATTTACTCACCATGAGAAAGAGGAATCTGAAATTGGGAGGTGAAGTGCAAGTAATGTTCTTGTCAGCTACATGCAAAGCCAAAAGGATTTTCAGAAAGTAAAACAACATTGTATCTGTTTAGATAATGTTAAGTATTTATTGAGTGCTAGGTCTGTCTGAAAAACAGAAAAAAACCCAACCTTTACAATTCTAGGCAATGCAAAGCTAATGCTGAAGGCCATAATATTGATATTTAAAATAAGACACACTCTTCAATAATGCATGATATTTTTCAGCTGAAATTACTTTGCCCCAACATGTTTATGCACATTGCAGAGATCAATAAGCATCAAAACCAGAATCTTACACAAGTTAGTTTTATTGTATTGAAGCAGTAATTAAGAGACTTGATAGTTTAAGCAAATATGGGTTGTGTTATCTGCTAACATAATGCTCTTTAGCTTCTCTTCTTTAATTTCATAGCAGGGAGGAGCCTGGTTTTTAGAAACCTCAAAGCTGGTTACCATGGACAAAGTTTGGGAAGCACCACTCCATATCTTTCACTGCCCCAAAGCAGCTAAATCAGGGTTTTCTTGAGGCTTGAAGATCTCAGTATTTTCTCCCTGTGATGAGAAATTTACCCTGAAAACCTCAGCAGTTAAATACTGCATGCACTATCCTTTGCTGTTATCTGTGCATATATTTACAAACACGCAGGGGAAGTTGGCATTAAGTTATTGGCATTAAGAGCAGCTTCTCACCCCTCCAGAACTTGAATTAAATGGATGGCAAATGCTCTTTTTGCCCTCTGCTAGGCTTTGGGAATGAAATACACCCACTAATTCCATAAGGAAAAAAGCAAACAAACAAACACATGCTGATTTCTTTTGCTTGCTGTTTCAACAGCTCATTCGGATTTCTAAAAATAGATTATGATCTGGTCATACTAATTTTGTCTGGATTTGAATTCATCATTAAATAACTTTGAACATTGAATAATCATCATTAATATGATGAAATAATGTTATTGGTGGCTTCAGATGCTTTTCAGTTCATGCAACAAAGCATGAAATTTCTTATTTTTACTGTAACTGGACCATGGAATCTTTTGCTCTTTCTCCATGATGTCCTTTGTATGGATTTTTCATTATAAGGTTAACAGTTTTTAATCTGTTTCCACACAGTTTCCTGCAGCTGTTACACTTTTGGCAGTGAAGTTAATTTTGTGGTCACATGGAAGTCTGTTCCCACAAGGTTCCTCTGTGGTTCAGAGGCACACCACCAAAATGACCAGAGGGATGGTTCCTACAGAGAAAGGCTGAGAGAGTTAGTGTTGTTCAGCCTGGAGAAGAGCCTGGGAGACCTTATTACAGCGTTTCATTACTTAAAAAGGGCCTATGATAGGGAGACTTTTAAGCAGGGCTTGTTGTGACAAGATGAGGGGTGATGGTTTTAAACTAAAAGAGGGGAGATTCTGGCTCGACATGAGGAAGAAATTCTTTACAATGAGGGTGGTAAAACCCTGCACAGGTTGCCCAGAGAGGTGGTGGATGCTCCATCCCTGGGGACATTCCAGGCCAGGCTGGATGTGGTTCTGGGCAACCTGGTCTAGTTGAGGATATCCTTACTCATTTCAGGGGGGGTTGGACTAGATGACCTTGAAGGTCCCTTCCAACCCAAACCATTCTATGATTCTATGATTCCATGATTCTATGATTCTATGGTCTTGGTGCTTTCGGCAAGGTGCCGAATGTCTCCCCACTTAGCAGGGGGTTTAGGGCTTTTACAAGGTACTGCAGAATCTAGGAGCAACTGGGGAGAAGTTTTGATGGTATTTCATGATAGCTCCAAGGGAAGTCATCGCAGCACCACTGGTGGGCAGGGACTGGTAGGAGCCAACAAAGAAGGGTAGAGCCAAGAGTTGGCACTGTCTTTGCAGTGCCCTGCTGCTACTCAAAGGGTTTTGAATCAAAGCTGTTTTTTCCAGCAGCATAGTGACCTTCTTATCACTCTATCCTCACTTTGATTTCCCAATCCATGAAGGTAAAGTGTGAGACAGGCCCTGGGCCACAGGCAGGTCAGCTTGGAAGCAGTGCTACCTGTGCCATCCAGTTCTGCAGCACACAGCCACAAAGGTTTCATTCCTCGTAGCAAGTGGGGTACACTCCTGACTGCCAACACCCTCTGCCTTCTCTCCTCAGCACAGCTAAAATCATGCAGCCTAGCAGCTCCCAGGCTGCCTCTGCAATGCTTGTAATTAGGAACATCTTTTAGCTTCAAAACTGAATCCTGCAGGGTGGAAACCACTGGCAGAGACTAACAGAGACAAACCCTCTGTTGCCATTTCGCAAGTCAGGAACACCCTCCAGCCAAGAGTGAGCTTCTCTGGCAGCCTTCAGCCAGCTTCGGGGCTCAGGTAATGATTTGCATTCATGTGAGCGTAGCAAGAACTGGAGTGAAGGCAGCAGGGCTGCAAGTGGGGCTTTCTGCACTTGTCCCACAGGACTTTAAGGATACTGACTTGGTGTTGTTTGAAGTTTTCCAAGCTGACCGCAAGAGATCAGCTTGGAAGAGCCCCAAAGTATGAAAAATTCCAGCTCCATTGTTTGCAGTCTTACTTATGTTCAGGCTGTTTGGGAGCACAGGATTCTTTTTTCACTGAAAATGTTGTAACTTCAGTTACAACAGCTGTTACCAGGCAACCCACATAAATGAGAACAGTTTGAGCCAATGAAATAGACAGTTTATTCGAGTTGCTTGGAGGCCAAATTCCATAATCATGAGAACAGCGTTAAGTGGATAAATAAATAGTGAAGGAGAGGCAAGGAGTCAGAGTGAGGAATGAGTAGAACAGAGCAAGCCTGACTGCAAGAGGTGATACAAGGTAGGAAAGCAAAAGCTTATGTATAACATAACAGAAACAGGAAGAGCAGGAGACATGGAGGTCAGAAAGCAGGCAAAAGGCTTGGCAAGGAATGACAGCCCAGAGAAGCTGCTAAGCCAAGGGCATATGACACGCTGGGCCAATTGTCCCATGTCCCAGCTTTCTCTGCTTTCCCCCTGATTTTCTGAGACAGCAGCACTGCAAATATGTTCAATTCTGGTGTAAGGAGTTTATCTGGAACATAGGGCAAGAGCAACGGATATCAGAGCTGAAGCCTTGCCCTGCTATCACAACCAGTATGGTACATATCACCCATTACCTGATGTTGGAGCAGCTGCAACACTGCAAAGACCCCTCTCCCAGTCATTTTCCTCAGAACTGGGATCTCATGTTGTCCGATGGCCGTGATGGCAGAAATGCTTAGGGTTACAGCTATGGGACAGACATATCAGAGACAGGTACAATTTAATATTTGAGGACACTGTGAATGTGTCATGCTTTGTACGCCCACACATCAAAACAGCTGTTAAACATGATAAAGGCTTTAGAAGAGAGCTCAGAAGAACATCTGCAATACAAAACTTGCACTGTAGTCAGAGACCATCTAAACTCATTACACTCAAGAGGCTGGACCATGGTGGTCTAGCACCTGCATGGCAATGACATAGAAGAGACAGCTCTTTAACTGAGCTGGAAAAAAAGTCTAACAGGATCCAGTGGGCAGAAACTTCATACCACATTACCCATGAAATACCAATAAAATAAAATAATGATTTCTCCATTAAACCTCAGCTCTCCTAATGGAATACATTACAGTAAAGTCAGTTCTGTGTAAGAAATCCATAGGTGTCGTATCAGGAGGTTTCTCATGCGGTGCATCACCGTAGGGAGTACACTTCAGAGACTGATGACATTATTTAATTATGCCAGTGTGTCACTGTGTTCTCTGAATTACCTGAGCAGGGTACTAATGCTCTGCCTCTGCACAGGAACTTATATGTGGGAAACAGCACAGTTCAGAGCACAAGGGCATCTGCAAACAAACATTTTTAGCAGGGCTGCATAGAAAAAAGGTGCTAATGAGCAGTGATTAAGGACACAAACAGAATATAATGATTAGAGATTTAGAAATACTACATAAAAAGAACAAGAAGAGACATTTTGTATTTCAGGTGCTGCCAAATGTGAAAGATAAAGAACTCTATTATATTTTTCAGGTTTTTAATGTGGTGCAACAATTGAAACCTGCTATGGAAGTGGCTTAGGTTTTTCTAATCTGTCTGGCAGTTTTACAGGGAAACATGGGGGTTTTTAGTCAGTAAGGTTTTGGTAATTTATGTAATGCCAGGCAGATAATTTATGGTCCTTTGAATTTTTTTGTTGAAATTTGAATTAACTCAGCTGGAATTGTAATAAAATATTTTGAATAATTTAAACCCACCCACTTGAAGATTTTCAATCAGGCTACAATCTTTTCCTAAAGAATTTCCACATTAATGGCTCACATACTCCAAGCTTTAACAGACTCCTTAGCTCTTTTCCTCATAGGATGCTCAGATCTCAAGAGATCCTTAGGAAGAAGGGCTTAACTAGAAAGTTGTCCTGACATACATGCATTGTGAACAGTTTGAGGCCTGAAGCCTAGGGAGTCTCTGAAAGAAAAGTACTACTACTAATTTGATAATTTTATTACTAAATAAAGTTACTAAAGAAAACTGTGCCAGAAAAGTAGCACTGGTCAGCACTATGCAGTCTCAGGGGCTGCAACCTCACTGCGAAGTTTTAAAGGGGAATTTCTATCCAGATATGTCCATTTCCATAGCAGAGAGTTCAGTGCCATAATCATCTACCCCGTCTGCACTTCCTTTGAATCCATTATAGCATTTAGAACCATGTCTTCTTTTATTACTTCTTGCATTTCTGGTAGAGGCAAAAGCTTATAAAACCACAGGGGTAGCTTTGAAACTGAAGTATTCTTTTGTGATTGATGGTGTATAGTATTCCTGACCCAGTGGGTATATTTGAAATGTTGTCAGGTTATTTTCTTTCCTTGAGTTAGTCACAGTTTTATGGTCCTAACCTCACAGTTAATGTAAACTTCTCCCTTGCTGGCTGGCAAGCTCAACTTAAGATAAAACTGCAAATGGGCAAAATTGAATCTCATGATACTTAATACCATGTGTAAAGCCCAGCAGATGGAGTCAACTTACACACAAACATTTCAGTTTTTCTTAAAGAAGCTAGAAAGCAAGACTCACAAGTATTAAGGCAAAAAACTTCACAAATCATCTGTTTTTACTGTGCTGTAAGGGCTCAGAACCCAACAGAATTTATTTCCTGTTTTAAATTTGAATTTCAGAACTTCTTCCATTTCTCAGGATTATCTTACTCAGCTTTAGATTTGCAGCATTCTTTTGCTCAGCAGGGGCCTTTTGGGCTTGCTTTTTTTCTTACTTTTTTTCTTTTTTTTAACTTGTTCATTTGTTTCAAGACAGTCATCAGATATTTCAAGAGAGTCAGACAAATTAATGAGTTACTATAGAAAGTGGAGATTTATAAATAAACCAATCTATTTACGCATGTCTAGATGACAGCTAAAAGCTTTGCTGTGGAACAGCATAATGGAACAACACCAGCAGCAGTACACCTGCATCTGCCTCCTTTCTGCCAATAGTTGAAATCAACCTGTGGCAAGCTACATGGCCCTCCTCACTCTTCTGCAGCTTTAGTCCTAGAGTTAAAGTCAGTGAAAGTCACTTTGCTTTCACTGTAACCTAAATAAGGCTCAGTTTGTCAGAGAGGGAACAAAACCTGTTGCACCCTTTCCACCAACCCAGTGCAGATCAGCAGTTCCCAGAAGGGTTGCACCTGTAAGAGATGACACTCCTGCGGACCTTTCCGCCTTTGCTAGCCTGGCCTTGCTTAGCTTTCCTGCCTCAACTCTGAACAGCACAGGCTCTGGGCCTTTGCTGTAGCCAAGTTCTCATTACCTTCAGCAAGGACATCAGAAACTGCTCTGCTGTAACAACAATCACCAGTTTGTTTTTTGAGGCCTCTTGACTTTGCAGTTAATTGTTACAGCTCTGTTTCCCCTCCATAGCTCATTCAGGCTTAAAAGAAAGAAAAGCAGGTTGCTCACATTATTGACTTCAGGGCTATCTGTGTGGTTCTCAGTTCATGGCTGTACAGCAGTGGGAGCACCAAGGCCACTGCACAAGGTGGTAACCAGCCACAGTAAGGGCTGTTACTGAGCTGTGCTCCATCTCCCACCATGCCAGATGAACTGCATTTGCAGGTGTTTTCCTGTGTGTTTGCATACAGATTAGAGTAGAACACCTAAGTATGAGCCCAGCATTTATACAAATTAGCATTTATACCATTAGCATTTTTACAAATTCAGAGCCTCTCTCCACTCCTGTCTGTGGGGCACACTTCCAGGTTCCCTCAGAGCCAACAAATGAAGCAGTCCACAAGTAGAAATGATTGC
The DNA here is from genome assembly GCF_012275295.1 of Melopsittacus undulatus. Classification (NCBI taxonomy): domain Eukaryota; kingdom Metazoa; phylum Chordata; class Aves; order Psittaciformes; family Psittaculidae; genus Melopsittacus; species Melopsittacus undulatus. The sequence continues at coordinate 36,858,963 of NC_047534.1, forward strand.
TCACATGCCCATTTATATGATGTAAGAACAGGATGTTCATGCCCCAAGGTGATACGAAAACTGAGGAACAGTTAGGAAACCTTCCCACACCCAGCTGACACCCACAGGCTTAGCCAAAAGAGGAACTTTCTTTGGTGTACTGTGGATTTACTGCCTTTTTGAGAACTCCATGCAAGCACAGTGATCCTTTTCCAAATTCGGCCTTGGCTCTGCACCCTCTGCACTGGGACACACTCCGCTTTGAGAGGCTGACAGTGCTTGCCCTGCATATCCCCAAAGATTAGAATGTCATCACTTGTGGTTAAGAGCTTCAGGGACATGTTGAATTACTTTCCTGATATTATCTTTGCTTTTTTTTTCAACAGCTTAGCATATTCGAAACATTAATCTGTGCTGTCTTGAGGCAACTTGACCAGAAAATGCTTTGTCAGCCATAGGTTGTGATAAGATGCCAAAATAAAGAAAAAGGAGTCACACCCTCTAAAAGTCTTGCTTGCCAGGTACTTCTGATGAACCTGTTCCTTTAGCAGGGAGTACTCCAGAAGGACTGATAGCAGAGGTAGGTCCTCAGCACCACTGAAATTCAGCCCCCGCCTTGCGGCTGCCTACCCAATATCAGCTCAAGCAGCCACTGGTCTGCAGAGCACCTCTAAGAGCAGTGCCAGGACAGTTACTGGGGACAGGCCTAGGGACCACCCCACACAGCAAAGGTAGGGGATAAAGTGGTAAGCATGTATTAACTGAAACCACCCTATGTCTCAGACTCTGCTTGAGCGTGGAGCTGCAGCACTGCCAACAGAGGAGCAGGCACCCAAAAGATTTCACAGCTTGTGTTCCTGGGGCAATAAGGTTCTTACAGTGGGACAGAAGAAGGTGAAGATTTGTTAAATTACTCCAGTATGAATGCCAGGCCTCCGCAGGAGTGACCCAAACATGTATCTTGCTCCCACTGTGTTTAGTGCTTCATATATCAACAGAGATATTGACAGCTCCTAAATCCTTCACACTGGGGACAGCAAACATGAGGTATACGCTCAACCAAGCAGAAAGAAGCAATCCTGAAGATTAACAGCCAAATCTGGCAGCCCTTTAACACCCATGCTCTATCACGACTCCCATCAAAATCAATACAGTTTTTAAATGGGGACTCAATCATACTATTGCTCAGAGTAAGGGGACAGCTTATTATCACAGTCCTGGAGCAGACTGGAGTTGCTGTAGAGGTCCTAATGCCAGTTATTACCTAGAGGTATGAAGCTCATGCATGTCAAACTCATGCATGCACACCCAGCCCTACACCAGGCTTCCTCTATTCAAATAAAAGCCTGGTATCATAAGCCTATGTGCTTACAGGGTAGTACTAAAGGGCAGAGTGCAGGAACCATCCCTTTTGCCTGTCTTGGGTGTAGGATGCAAGGCTTTATTTGATATAGCTCACCCAGATGGTATAGCTCACCCAGATGAGTACACGCTTACAAACTAAAAGAGGATGTAGCAATGCTTGGGTGCAGCTTTTCCCACTGTGCTGCTACCTGCAGTCCAGGAAAGTGATGCTCAAGTCTGATGGGGCTTCAGGCTTCCCAGTGTATTTAGTCCTAGAGTTAAAGTCAGTGAGAGTCACTTTGCTTTCACTGTAACGTAAATAAGGCTCAGTTTGTCAGAGAGGGAACAAAACCTGTTGCACCCTTTCCACCAACCCAGTGCAGATCAGCAGTTCCCAGAAGGGTTGTACCTGTAAGAGATGACACTCCTGCGGACCTTTCTATGCCCTGATGTCTGCACAGATTAAACGTTACACAAAACTACTGCCTGCTGTCTGGTTGTGTCTAGAGAAGAAAGAACATATAGCTGGCTCCAGAGCAACAGATGAGCTATTCACACTGTCCGAGTTGAGCCCAGCAGCCTTGGATTTGTCACTGCTAAACTGGTGCACTTCTTACAGGGAGCCCTGCCTTCCTTTCTATGCCCTGATGTCTACACAGATTAAACGTTACACAAAATTCCCAGTGTATTCATGCAAAGCACCGTGTTACCTAGCTGCAAAGAAGGAAATGCAGGATCAAGGCCCTACTCCCTCCCCTGTTCTTCATAGGTAATTTTCCACATTTCTTCAAGTGAGAGGATTTCCTCTGAATGGCATGTCACAAAATGCTCTATTCAGAGACTGTGTTAATGCACAGTGAATGGTGGTTACCACTGTAGACAGTGATTGCCACAGAAACGGTCACAAAAGCAGCGTTTCCATGGGAAAAGCAAAGAAACTCATTGCAGATCAAGTCCAGGGAGATCACAGCAGTCTGCACAGACCATCCCAGATACCAGCTGCACCTAGGGAGAAGGGGAAAGCTACAGCTTTTTTCCAGACATGCACACCAGGATCTCATATCCTCACTCCTCTAAAATGCCTGGGTAAGAAACTGTTAATTTACTATCCAAAGTTTTGGGTTAGAATAACATAATTCAATGAAAATAGCTGCCTTGGGATATAATCCCTGGGAGTGAAACACAATTGCAGGGGGCAATTTCCAGTATTTGCGCAATTCGGCTAGTACCGCATTCAGTCCTGAAGTAAACTAGACACTGTCAGGTGGTAAACCAAATGAAGGGGTGTTTTCACTTAAAACGTGACTCTGAACACCTCCCAGAAAGAGAATGTAGACAGAAAGACAACCATCTGCTAATGTGCACAGGCAGTGAAATCAAGAGAAAAAGGTAGACAGTAAACAGAGGATACATCAGAGAAGCGAGTAGCACAAGCAAGAGTGACACCCACCTCCCCAAAATGCATCTGTTCCCTCCCATGTTTATTCTTCTATGAGGTTTGCAATTCCCGTATCCTGCGTTTATATGCTTTAATGTTTTAGCAGCTGAGTGACCCCAGAGGCGTTTCTGACAATAATTACAAAACAAGGCACTGGGCATCCCCTCCCTCCTTGCTAGATCCTTGATGTTTCTGTGACATCTGCTGTTCCCAAGATAAAGTAAAATTACTGGGCAAAACCAACCTGTAATATAACTTTGCTTTCACGTTTTAACATCTCAGAAACACACAGTGCAGGCTTTGCCTCAACAATACAGTAAAAATATAGGCATGCGGCATGTATAATTTAGAGGCTAAGGTTTTGGCCTCCAGGGCTTTGCTTAGCTGATGGTAATCCACTTGACAGAGTGATTTTTTCCCTAAATGATTCAGCATATCACATCCCTTTTGTCCTGCTTATTCAAGGAGAAAATGCCTAACTGAAAGGAAGAGCTTGTTGGGTGAGCCCAGAACAACTGGATATGGTTCCCTCACAAGATAAGTGACCTTGCATGGGGCACGCAGCCCTGAGAGAAGGTTGTTTCCAGGCATGCTTATTTTACCCAACATGGCAGTGCCCTGCCTTTCTTTCAGGGCCATAACTGACACTGTAGCCAATTAGAGTATTATTAACTTCTGCCCTGGTGAACAAAGGTTGAGACATTCCCTGCCCGGCCCTGGCATGGCATGCATTGTGATGCAGCTAGAGCCACATGGATGTACCTGACAGCTTTCATTGCAGATGGTGAGGGAGAGAGGTAGGCTGTGAGCAGCTGGAGTTCATATACCCTATTGCCTGCTGTCTGGTTGTGTCTAGAGAAGAAAGAACATATAGCTGGCTCCAGAGCAACAGATGAGCTATTCACACTGTCCGAGTTGAGCCCAGCAGCCTTGGATTTGTCACTGCTAAACTGGTGCACTTCTTACAGGGAGCCCTGCCTTCCTTTCTATGCCCTGATGTCTGCACAGATTAAACGTTACACAAAACTAACACTTCAAGAAAAAAAAGCATTCCTCCCTTCCTGCCCCTCCCTAAATGCCAGTGCAGAAATACCTGTGCTGAGCAGTGTGAAGGTATGTGCCCCCAAGCACCCTCCTCCAGCACTAAGTAACTCAGCCATTTTGAAGCCTGTGGCTCCTGGGAGCCCAGCTTTGGCACTCTTATTTCTGCAAATGCTGGTTTCTAGGCTGTGTTTAATAATTCCTGTTAGATGCATCTCCACGGGTGACCCAGATTTGGAAAGCTTCTTTGTTTCAGATTGTTATGCACATATTTAAAGATGGGCTTAATGGCTTTCTCAGATCAGGGCCACATCAAACAGTTGTGTTACTGATGAAGGAATGATTGCCTGCATTTGAAGTAGCTGTGTACGTCACACCAGGCTTGTCAACAAGGTGCAGATTCATCTAGGGATTCTCTTGGTTGCTACTTAGCTACTCAAAATGTACATCTGACGTAGCCAGGGTATTTTTTTTGTTTGGCTTTTAAAAATCTCTTAGAGCAGCATGCAGTGTTGAAGCCTTCAGCCTGTCTCATGTGATTCCTCATCCCTAGACAGCAGCAGGATGAAGGGACAGCACAGCATCATCTTTGTGCAGAAGCTTGCTCCTTACAACTATGGAGTTCCCAGCTTTGTCACATTTCCTGCAGTTTTAGACAACTGTGCCAGACTGAAGTGTCAACCACAAGAACTGGAGGAGGGTTAGCTCTGTGCTGTTGCCTTACTATAAATATAGAGTTGAATCTGGATATTTTACATTCAGTTTGTTCTTTGAACTAAATACTCTCACTTCATATTCCTTCTGACTATTTTCCACAGTTATACAGTGGACTTGTTATGTAGTGATACTGCTGTTCTCCAAATTCTTTCCCTTCATGTGATATTTCAATTATACTTCTTACCTGGCCTTTTGCCATTTCTTAACTGCTTCAAGGTGTAGGTAGGAGCCTTTACATGTTCCCCAAAACAGTACATGTGAAAATCTAAACAGCTAATATTCATGCCAAAATATGCTATACCCATTGCTCATCTCTCCAAGGGTGCACTAAGATAGCTACCAGATACACGCTGGTGTGACAATTGGCTGCAGGGTGTGTTTTGGCAAAAAGGGTGATCTGTTAGTCAAGTTGAGAAAAGAGCAGCAGAGAGTAACAGAACAGAGGGGTTTTATAGTTCTGCTAACAAGTCGTAAAGCAGCAGAAAATATAACTTCACCTTCACATCCTCCATTTATTTTTAGTTTTGCAAGTTAACATGAAGTGTGCCACAAATAATACCTGATGAGAGAAGTGGAAGAGAGGGGGAAGTCAGGATGAGGAAGGGATGTGGTTTTATTCCCATTTTCAAAAGGATGTAAGTTATGCGCAATGTATTCCCTTCTTTGCCAGAAAAGCTTGGACATCACAAGCCTCATATCCCAGGGAAGCAGCTACCATTGGAGTAGATAATTTGTCTGCATAGTCCCTTTTCCAGTGATACTTTTTATTATATTCAGTTGAACAAATACTCTTCAGGGAAAGCTCTAATCAAGAGCCTGTGGAATCACCCTCTATATGTAATACTTCAGCAGCCCCAAGTACAAAATACAGCTGCAAGCCCGTAAGAAGGGACTGAGTTCATGTTCCAAGTGCTTATAGTCTAGTTAGAAAACTCACCTAAAAGAGGTTCCTACTTAAAGTGTACCAGTTCTGAGTAGGATTTGAACCAGTCTCTTGACATTCAGAGAAGTGTTCTTAGACACTGAGCTACTGAACAAGAGGGTGCAGCAGCACTGCATCCTTAGACAGTTCTCTGCATTTCAGCCTTTGTCTCTTCCTTTTACAGATCTTTTTTCTTTTAATTGTATTAAGCAAAAATTTGGGGACAGGAAAATTCTGTTAAGCAGGACAGTGAGTCTGATCTAAACCAATTAAAAACTTGGATGATAAAATTAAACCAAAAATCAATTACTCATTTGGCCCTCATCATGAAGGCTTTTTTTGAGCTCATCATTTTCGAAGTTATACTGTTCCAATAAACTTACAGGTGCAAATTCAACTGTCTTAATCAGCATCCTGATCCTTTGTCATGGCTACAGAGCTGCTGAGAATGTTGTAACTTTGTTGGAAAATTGGATTAGATTCACAAACTAAGATATGTGAATCCAAGTATGTAACTAAACCTGAAAATTAGCCCACAGGAATAAAAACTGCATTTGTGTGTCTGTTTGCACATTTATTAAAAACAAAGCAATTTTTCCATGTGCATCTTTTAGCTAGCTCAGAATATTCCACAGTCAGAACCTGGGGCGGAATGTGTGGAGAGGGAGGAATTGCAATGTTATGGCCATCCTTGAGTTCAAAACCACTATCACTTACACTTCTCGATGCCAAGAAGCTTACAAAAGCCATTTCAGATTGTAACAATTCACTGCAAAATTGAAAACATTCATTTGACTCCACCCCACAACAAGATAATCATGTTAAAACCTCGAATCCAAAATCATTAGAAAATGTGATACGCATCCTCTTGCAGTACCACACATGAAATGATGCTACGCACCCCAGCTTGCACACAAATGTGTAGTAGCCCAGCAGAATGAGAATAACTGGGACATTTTGAGCTCTCTGTGGGCAAGGCTTAAGACTGCAAAGTGGGTCTGTTAAATTCCGCCTATGTAAACAATGGCACTGTATTGTACTGAAACACATGAACACAAAGCTGGATGAACTCAGTGTAGAATAACACCAATTGCTTTTTTAGTAATTCTCTCTAAAATGCTGCAGCCAGGGAACAGCTTATATTAATCTATGGGTTTGGGATAATTTAATAATATTACTGCTATTTCTACTTCAAAGAGAGTGTAGGTAAAACAAAACAGTTTTATTTTGTTAAATCACAGTTATTTTTCTGTAATTTACATATGCCTTCTTATCCTACAAAGGAAATTTCAGTTAATGTAATTCCCAAATTGTAATACATGAATCAGGATCTATTCCTGAAAGCAAGACCTAACACACTAATAAGTCTCTTTTCACCTAGAGGCATTCCTTCTCAGTTTTAATAACACAAAAAGGAACGACTACATGGCCACTGAGCAAGGGAGGAAACCTTATTGTACATATGAAAAACAGACAAAAGGTACTTTCAGAAAAGCTAGTAAAAATGAAAACCTCATACTGTGTTCTGCCATTTCACAAAACATGCCCTTAGCTGGATTATGGAATAAAATAAACATAAATCTTATTTTGTATTATTATACAAGCTTTCATCTCAGGAACTCATAAAGAAGTTTGGCAGTGACACAATGTCTTTGTGGCATTGGTAAGTATTATTGTCCCTAGGAGGCAAAGGGTCACCTTGGGAACCAACATGAGGCAAAGCATCTCTCCTGTATTGAAATGCCTATGTCATCATAGGCTGGTTTGGGTTGGAAAGGAGCAAGTTTATGTTGCTATGGGCAGGGACACCTTCCTCTAAGCCAGATAGCTCAAAGCCCTGTCCAGCCTGGCCTTGAGCACTGCCAGGGATGGGGCAGCCACAGCTTTTCTGGGCCACCTGTGCCAGTGTCTCACCATCCTCATAAGGAAGAACTTCTTCCTAATATGTAATCTAATCTCCCCTCTTTCAGTTTAAAGCCATTACCCCTTGTCCTGTCACTAATGCCCTCATAAAAAGTCTCTCTCCAGATTTCTTTTTAGCCCCCTTTAGGTACTGGAAGGCTGCTCTAAAGTCTCCCTGGAGCCTTCTCTTCTTCAGGCTGAACAAGCCCAACTCTCAGCCTGTCTTCATAGGAGAGGTGCTCCAGTCCCCTGATCATCATGGCTCTGGACTCACTCCCACAGCTCCATGTCATTCTTATGCTGGGGGCCTCAGAGCTGAACGCAGTGATGCAAGTGGAGTCTCACAAGAGCTGAGTAGAGGGGCAGAATGACCTCCCTCAACCTGCTGGGAGAGGCTCAGCTATAAAAGTGCTTTCACATGTCTAGCCACTGCCCTCCAATTTATGGCAAAATAAGAACACTTAATCAGCCATACAAAAATCCGAACAAATCCAATATTAGTAATAACAATAGTAATAATAGTTCCACCCTGAGATAGTCATAGTTTTCAACTGATAGGTTATTTTTACATCAGTTTTGTTTAAGCTTTTAGCCATTTAACTGTAATTTACTGTTTTTCTAAGACTTTAAAGATATCTAATTACTGCTTCTTTCCAGTCTTCTTAAAATAACCTTAGTCCCAGTAATGAATGTTGGCAGACACAGCACTAGCACAGATTCTTTTCACCCCTGTAGCCTGTGACAGCACAGACCCATAGCCAGGGTGAAGGAGCTCTGCACTGGGGCATGCAGCTTTACAGGAAACCTCCACACACCTGGAGAAAGAGTGAGTGAGCCAAAATGAGGGCAACATACAGGGAGTGGCAAGTCCTTTGGAGACACACTGCTCCTGTATTTCATGCATCATCAGGGCTCTTAGAAGGGTTCCTTGATATCCACAAGAATTTTGCTTCAGGGAGTACTAGAGAAGGTAGGAATTGACTCTAATTCACAGCCGTGTTTTATTTTCAATGCTCTGAAAAGAAACTGTAGTCAGCCACACAGTATAAGGCCAAGGAGACTTCAACAAATACTTCATCTGACCTCCCACAACAATCAAACAGTTCCTGCTGTGGGTACCTTCCCCCAGCAATACATGAACTGTGCAACTTTCATAACAAGAGCTATATAGTGCTTCTTTTCTTTCAAGAGAGCCTTAAGGCAGGCAGATTATGGATGTAGGACTCAGAAATCTCTATGAGGTAGTTCTTAAGAAACAGGTAAAGAAAAAATGCCATCGGGCAGATCAGCACTTTGTCATTGCTCCACTATTTAATGAGGAAGGAACAGGAAAGATCAAAATTGCCAAATCAGTACCCTCCTGATCCCAGGCAGATGCTTTATAGTTTCCTTGCACTTTAGCAACCTTTGTATAGCTTGTTATGCTAATAGCTTTTAATTGAATTCTATCAGTGGCAATGTGAACGAAGTGCTTACTGCATACAATTGAGTTACCAAGCTCTGCAGGTCTTTCAGATGTGACCAGATATTGTATCTTTTCCTGTTGTTCCCATCTGTAAACTTTAGGTTATCCATCAGTGCCAAAGCAGATAGGGCTTTAATGTAGTCTGTGGGAAATCAGATGCTTCTATTTCCTACTAGCCTCAAAGTGACCCTGTGGCCAATGCCAGGCAGGCTGCAGCTCATTCAGAGAGCACTCTTCCATCTAATAACCCCCAGCACACAAAATACCAAACTAAAGCATTGCTGATGTTCAGCCAACTGCTTTCCCACGTTATTGCAGAAACAGGTCAAGTAATATCTCCCCAGGTGTGCCACTTCACTGCCTTTCTCTTGTGTCTACCTGTAAACACTGTGTGGGCACATCATGCTTGATGCAAGAGACCCTCTGCTGTCTGTGAGAGTCTGCACTCACTATGCTGCCTGCTCCTCTCAGGCTCACATCTTGAACCTGTTCTAACTTCCCCAGTGAGGAAATAGGAAGAACTTAAATTATGCATTACCTTGGCTTGAAGCATGGGCCAAAACTTTCTTTCAAGTAGTTTGGACATGGGCTGGACATGGTGCAGGCTTATCCACCAGCTAAAGCTTGGTTTTGCTTGTGGGCACTGACAAACTATATATGAATTATTCTGGGTTCACTACAATAGAACATGGTCTAGCATCCAGCATATTTGAGTTTATGCTGCAAACATCACTAGGTACATGTAATAAACTAGCAGTTATAATGTTCAGGTGCCAGAAAGTCAGTGGAGGCTATTTTCTTAAGGCAAGTTCACCTTTTCTTGATTCCAGCTTTGGGCCTGTTTTTGAAAAGCTTGGCTTTCATTTCCTTGAAACCTTAGAATGTTGCAGGGCAGAAACAAGACAAAAACCTATAAAAATAATGAAACTAGAGATGGGGGCATATTTTATAGCACATTGAACCAAGAGCAAAAACTGTAAATTAGGGGAAAATAAGCAACTACAGAGTGCTTACATAGTCAACCCAATGTTTTCCTGCGATCTGGAAAAAAAAAGCTTAATAATAAATGACAACTCCCATCCCACAGCAAAGCAATAATTTAAAACTAAATTTACATTGTAATTAGCCTTTCAAAAATGCAAAGAACTTCAATATAGATGTCCATTAATAATCTCACTGCTGTCAGGAAGCCAGTTCCACCCACACATGCTACTTAATTAGACTCAGAGCTCCTCATTCATACAAACAGACTGTTATGAAGAACAGGTGGTTCTTAATTTGAAGATAATGGATAAGTGAATCCCAGTATAACTTCAGAGCCTCAGATTATCTCATTTAATGTTTTTCTTGTACCTTTGAAGATTTTATTTTAAGCTCAGTTTTGTTTTTCTCTTGCAGCCATGACGTCGGGTATCTATAACAGAACACAGTGTGTGTTTGTCTTTTAATAAATGACACAGATCGCTTTCAGAGCCATTAAAACTGCTTAAAATTAGCTCACTGGTTAACCTGTAACATGCTGCATTTTTGATGTGACCATAGGACTATTGTTCCCTCACACACATACAACAGATAAGAGCTTTGGGAAATGTTAAACATTTTCTTCTCCTCTCCAGGCTGAAGAAACTTGAATTTTCAAAGACAGGTTTGCTAGAATTGCCTTCTCACACAACAATGAGCCTAGGAAGTATCTTTGAGGATCTAAAGGGAGACATGAGGACAGTTTCCTACCCTTATGTGGCCTGAATAACCCCTTCCCACACGGGCTGGCCATTTGCAAGACAAGCTCCAATTCTGTCAAAAGCCCCTGTGCTACAGATGATAAGTGCAGTGATGGGAAGGCTGGTGTACAGCAAGGGTCTCTCAGGCTGCCGGCAGCTGGGAAGTCCCCTGCTGGTCTGCAGGATATTGAGAGCATCCTCAAAAGAATCGGTAAAACTTCAGCTGGCTGGGGGGAGAGCTTTGTACTGTTAGAGGAGTAGGGGAGGGGAAGAGAGAGGGGTCTGGGAAGAACAGAGGTGGCCAATGAACAAAGAAGTCCATAGTCTTTGTGCTGGGCTGCCAGACCTACACTCAGCCAGCACTCTGCTCTGTAGAGTAGTGGAAAAAAGCCCTATATAGCACAGTCAGGATTGCTCCTGGTATTTTGATGGCTCCCTTGCATGTTGTCTCAGTGTTGTGTGAAGGCAGGCAGCAAGCTTAGGCCTTGGGCTGTGCAAATGCTGCCAAGCCAGGCTCCATGTGAGCTGGTTTTGGGCAGAATCACTGAGTATGCCCCTTAATTAATTAGTATTCAGTCTAATTAATTAACCACATGCCAGGTTGTCTGTGGGTTGATAATGTGCATGGTCTGCACAATGTCTATAAGGAGGTTTTGCTTGGCAGTTTGTATCTAGAGAGAGTACAGAGACCTGGAGGAACAAGCTAAATTAGATGGAGTTTTTATTGCGACCTGCAAATTTTATAGCACTTTATGTGGGGTTTCACTATTCTCAGCCGACAATGCACAAAATGCTAGAAGAAAGCAAGGCAGGGAAGAGCTGTGTCTGGTACTGAGGTCTCCTGACACCCTATTTACCTGATGAAAATTTAGCTGAGGCCCTTTTGTTGTGGAGAATTATCTCAGAACTTCTGGTGCTACAGAAAGTCAAGTTGCACCTCTGTACAAGAGGGTGGCAGTGATAACTTCTTAAACTTATTTTGTCGGATTTGGAGAATCCCTAGGAAGGGCCAAAAAGGAGGAGGAGAAAAGCTGAGACAGCTCCCAGACTTTACCGAGAAAAGCATCATTTTTGGCATTTCTGCTGTGCAAACTGCAATGACTAATTCAAAACAATGAAGAATTTAAAGACAGAAACTATCTATGGTAGGAACAAATGGGTCTTTTATACCCAATTCCAACAGCCATTTAAAGAGAAAATATAATCACAATATAATCAATGAAGTGAGTAATATTTACTGGTTGAGTGATGAATGACTCTCTCTAGAGGAAAGGATATTTTAATGTATGACTTCTGACAGCTAAGGTAGCTCTAAGATGCAGCCTGAAATAAATAGCCATTTTATTTTAAGAAAGCCAGATGATTCAAACAGTGCAGGCAAAGACATAGTAACTCACACCTCCACTAACAGTTTATTCACTAGCCTACTGTTTCTTTTGTTAAACTCTCTTCTACCTCCCACTGTTACTGAGGCAACTTCTATTTTTCAGTAAAACTTTATTGCAAGGTTGCTTTGAAGTGGAAAGGTTAAAATGTGGTGCTATATGTTACCGCCTACCAGCCATCAGTGTGCACAATGGGGGGTTGAACTGAAATGAGTACACTAAGTTGCGTTGCTTTGCACAGTGTAGGCCAACTTAGGATCCTTCTGCATGGGCAGGGTTACACGTGTGGATCCAGCCATGCCTGCAGCTTAGAAGCCACAGATATAGATGCTGTTACCCAGCTGTGGGTCAAAGTCAGCTTTACTGGAGCTGATGACTTTTATGTGATGAGGCTATCCCTTATTTGCATTTATTCAGTGGAATATTACAATAAAATAATTGTTCATTTTGAATATAAGGGTGCTCAATCATGTCACTGCATCTTGAGCAAGTACCAAAGGAACGACACACACACACCTGTGTGTGTGTGCAATATACTCTGATTGGGCCAGACTGGGTCAGAAAGAGATGTTTTCTCTGACTATACCCTGAGTTACATGACAGGTTGTTGGAAGTTTTAAAGGCTTGGGTGGTTTTTAGTTTTGTTTTTCATTTGTTTGTTTGTTTCTCTGGGGAGAAAAGGCTATATTCAGAGCTATTTTTCCTACATATTCATTCTACAAGCCCCTCGAAGCAGGCACTATCTTTTACATGCCAAGAATATCGAGGCCTTTACCACCAGAAGAGTCCTGTGTCTATTCCATGGCCTACACTCTACTGCTATATCATCCATCTTTTTAAAAATCAAATAATCCTGATATTATACAGCAGTCAGAAGAGAGATAAAAATGTAACAGTTAATGCTAGTATAGCAGATGTTGTGTATTCAAAATCTACCGTCAAACTATAAGCGTATGGTAAAAGAATCTAGAGCAGATTGTCTCCTTTATCTTAAATTAGCTGTATGCTCATCAGGTGATCTCTGTTCTCTGCTCTTTTATTCCTACCCACACTGCTTTCTTCCTCTTAATAGTCAGCCTTGTGTTTTTATCCCAGTTTTGTTCCTCTTGTTTGTGTAGCTGTATAACACAATAAGGCTCACTGGAAAGCTTCAATTCAGTTAAGCAGAAATAAACAAAATCAAATGAGAGGCCCGGGTTTGCAAGATCCCTTAAACCTGTTGTGTTGCTGTTTGTAGATGAAGGCATGTCTGCCACTATCACTCTCCTCTTTATAAACAAAGCTTCAACATTCCTCTGGAGTGCAAAAGCCTCATGTTCAAGTCCATACTCTACAACTTTGGTGTAAGCAGTAAGCCATTTATGTATGGAAGTGAAGAGTTCAAAACCTGTGAGAGTAGAAACCCTGTTTATTTGGGTTTTTTTTTTTTGCCAGGTCTCCCAACAGTGCTACCAAAGCCTTGGAGAAAAGTTTGTGCAATCAAGAATTCATCTGCCTGCTCCCCGTCAGCATACTGGTTTATTTAGTAGAAGACAGCACCTCTCCCTGCAAGTCTCTGCCCTCACTCAAGTACCCAATTTTTCCTGAACCTCTGGTATGACCAACCCTAATAACCCCCTCACACATTTCACTACTTTGCTGACTTTGACCCTGTTGAACAAGAAGTTATGAGGCCTCCCTGCTCTCCTGTACTACTAATTCTTCCTTCTCATCATGTCTTTATATACATGTTTCCCTAAGGTCTATGTGCCCCAGTCCAACAATTGCCTGACTTCATGCCTAAACACTATCCTGAAAAGAAATGCTTTCTTGAGTAGGGGCCTCATTTTGGAACAGCCCCAACTTTTAGTCCAACAGGCCCTTTTCTCTCCTTCAGAGCCCTCTTTCATCTAAGTGCTCATTTTATAAAGCTTTCTGCAATCAATTTCCTCCTCAATGTCATATCCACTTCCCCCTTTATTTAAACTATTGCCCTCTTTTTTGCTTCTGTCAGATTTAGAGTGTAAGCACTGTGACCAACTCTGCATGCCTTAATGGCACTAATAATGTATCATTATGTATAATGATGTAATCAGAGAAAGTTCAAGAGGCAGTTCAAGCATGGGGAGGCTGGAACCAGCCCATCTTCAGATGTGTAGAGCCTGCATACAATTTGGGCTAAAAGGAAAAAGTGTAAATAAACAGTTAAACTATAGGGAAAAAAGCAAGGGGAAAGCCATGGTATTAATGTTATAGTAACATCATATATATTGCAGGAAAAGAGAAGGGAAAGTAGATCTGAAGTTTCGGATTGCTCCAAGTAGCATTATATCACTGAAGATTTTGCATGAGACTATTGCATAATGGGAGAAGCTTGTGCTTGCAGGACACATTCCAGCAGCAGCCAGGAAGAAAGGCACATTGTGTAGCTTTCACCTTCACTTGCCAGTTTCCCTGTTATTATTTGAGGAAGGCACAATTATAGGCTCAAAATTTTCATAGATTTTTGAAAAATGCCCCATTGATCAGATTTTAAGAACTGCCCAGAAAAGGAACCCCAGAATTAATGGCAGGCTGAGACAGTCTATATGAGTTTGTTCACAAAACCTCTTTGTAACTGTCAGCATGTGGATCCCACGGCTGTAGGATACACTGTCAGTTCCTTAGAAAGATGGAGGAACGTCGCCAATTCATTTTTCTCTGTCAAACGTTTCATTTATTATTGAGTCTGTATGCAAGTTAACATCTCTCTTGTGCCAGCACTACTGCAACAACAACCATTTTTGGATTTCACTTGCCAGCTAAGTTTGCACTACACTTGCTCTAGCACAGAGATGACATTCACGGCAGCGTGCACTTAATGAATGAACATAATTAGTTAGAAGATGTCTCAGCAGGCTGGTGAGGTGGCAGCACACTAAATTGCTACATAAAATAGGAAGCTAAATGACTGTCACACCTGGAGCTGGTAATAAATAAGCTTGACACAATCCAGTTGTTCATCTCTTAACGTGCCAGTTTGAGTTCACTGGCTATGGACTGAAAGTTGGGAGAAGCAATGTAGGTGCCCTACATCCTGCATCCCTGGGCTCCAACTCCTGTGCCTGTGGGCAGAGTTCCTTAAGCAATGGCAGGAGCCTGTAAAGATGTCAGTGACCCCCAAATCTTTGATACAAGGTGCTCCCTTTCGCTGTATCAGATTCAGGAGGGTGGAGCAGACACAGAGTCTTCAGCAATTGCAGCTTACAGTTTGGCAAGTGAGAACAAATCTCCTTTACCTGATTATTCAAGGTAAGAGACTGGAGGGAGCAGTGGCAGCCTGGGGACCACTTCATGTTGCTAAATCTGCCACATAGGTTGCCACCTCTGGGTGGGACAGACGACTGGGGGAATAACTGTCTTGTCCTCTGGAGACAGTCCCTGTGACACTGATGATACCAGAAGATGAAAGTATGAAAAGAAAGATGGCTAATGGCAATACAAGTATTCCTTTGCTAGCAAAGATCTTGTTAGCAAAGGGATGACACCACTTTTTGCACTTGTGAACACTTCTGGGCTGCTGCACCAGGCCATACTACTGCCTGCATCATGGTTGCACCTCCAGCATCTACAGCTCCAGCTTTGTTTTGCTGGGTAAAGCTAAGCAACAGAAGGTCGGTCTGACCAAAAAGAAGTCAGAATGAAAAGCTGGGCAATTATTTAGAGACATGAGAACTGGCAAAACAGACACTGGCATCTCCTCATTCTGGTTAAAGATAAAACAGAGCTGAACTGAAATGAAAGCTTGGGCATCTCTGTTTAGATGAAGATCTGTATTTTGGAGAGTAGGACTGCACCTGAGTCACAGCAGGTTATTTGGCATGTGAAGGGATGTTCACATGACTTTAGTGCTGTCCAGCCTGAACAGTTTATTCTTGGCTAGATGGTCCAAGTGAGGGAGTTACACCAACACACCTAGAAAAGAGTAATACAGGTGAGCATGTTGGCTCAGAGCTGTCAGACCATTTCCCTGTGTTGCTGTGCTCCCAGCTAAGCCATGGGGGAATGAGCTGGATTATTCTTTACAACTTGCAGAGTCAATCACATCCACTTTCCTGAGTCTTTGTTACCAATGATGTTGTAATAAGCATAAAGAATGCAGCTTGCAGTTTGAGATCTCAGGATGAATTTGCAGTGCTGACAGCTAGAGAAATCATCTCTTGATATATAATCAGAGGAAATTTGATACAGGAGTCACTGTGAGAGGATAAATGTGTCATTTTTAGAGTCTCTTTGACTATAACCCCACTTTAATTGCACAAAATACAAAATAAGTGCCAAATGGAAGTATGAGAAGCAATTTCTTCTCTTCATTACTGACACAGAATAAGCCAAGAGCTTATCCTTTCAGACTCTGCAAATTCAAAACACCCTCTACATTTTAAGCCCCATTTCCCTAGAATGAGAAGTAAAACATATCTGCATATTGTTAGAGTTATAAAGCTGTAGAAAAATCTTTCTTTTCTATAAGTAAGATTGATAGGCATTTTCCACTAAAACTTCATTTCAAATAAGAATATAAATTACAATCCTTTATGTCTGCTGTGCAGTAGGAACTTGTGTATTTTTAATCAGTTTGAACATACTCATATGGACAGTGCTGAATCCTGACGGGTGACTGACCAGTCAATCTCACCTCTGTGCCTGGCAGGATCATGGAGCAGATTTTCCTGGAAACCATGCTAAGGCACATGAAAAACAACGAGGTAGTTGGGGCTGTTGGCTGTTGGCTCCAGGCTGTTGGTAGCCTGGAGAAGAGAAGGCTGCTTGGAGACCTCATAGCAGCCTTCCAGTATCTGAAGGGGGGCTATAAGGATGCAGGAGAGGGACTGTTCATTAAGGACTGTAGTGACAGGACAAGGGATAATGGGTTAAAACTTAGACAGGGGAAGTTTAGACTGGATATAAGGAGAAAGTTCTTTACTGTTAGGGTGGTGAGGCACTGGAATGGATTGCCCAAGGAAGTCGTGAATGCTCCATCCCTGGCAGTGCTCAAGGCCAGGTTGGACTGAGCCTTGGGTGACATGGTTTAGTGTGAGGTATCCCTGCCCATGGCAGGGGTTGGAACTGGATGATTTTAAGGTCCTTTCCAACCCAAACCATTCTATGTTTCTATGATTCTATGATATTTCATGTTGTTCAGGGCAGAAAAAAGAAGACTGCCACATCTAACAACAGTCTCACTAAATAGCAGTCCTTGCAATCTTATTTTGGTAAGCAACTACAGCTTGCAGAAATCAAGTAACCACAGTGTTTAGTCATCTTTACATCCTTTGAGATCAAATGCAGTTTGAATAACTACAGTTAAAACAACTTTCTTTGGAAAAATAGTACAATTCAGGGAACATACCTTTCTTCCAAGACTTTTTAACTTTTTTTTTTTTTTAACAAAAAGCTGCTGCTTTTTACCTCTGCAAAGGAATTTAAACCACAGTGACTATATCTCTGGTTATAAACTTTAAGATATTATCTTGCCTACTCAAGTTTTAGACTTGTTTGGATTTGGAAAATTTGGAGCGTATGGATCAATTAAGAATGAATTAATGTGACATTCCAGCATGAAAGAGATGCTTGGGAACCAACTGGAAAATAATCAGTTTAAAATGTCAGAGAAGTTTCAAATGGCTCATAAAAGTAGCAGTGGTGAAACTTGCCTTCAATGAAGTCAAAGAGATCTTTAATACAGACTTCAGTTAGGGCCAGGTATTCAATCAAATATATTTTGACTTCGTAGTACGTTTTTCCCAGTTTGAACAGCAGACCTCCAGGGAAAGCGAAATCCTGGAGCTATTGGTGCTTCAGGATGGTGTTAAAGGTTATAATCTACCTTTACAGTGGAACATTTAATGGAAACGAATGGGCTGCCCAGGGAGGTTGTGAATGCTCCATCCCTGGTGGCATTCAAGGCCAGCTTGGACAGAGCCTTGGGTGACATGGTTTAGTGTGAGGTGCCCCTGCCCATGACAGGGGGGTTGGACCTAGGTGATCTTAAGGTCCTTTCCAACCCTAACTATTCTATGATTCTATGTGACTGCAGATCTACACTCACCTCCAGCTTGTTTCAATGAGACGCCTGTGTTCTTCCTCCACCCTTCCACCCTTCTACCTCTTTCCTTAGGACAGGATTCCGCAATCATGAGACTGTTGCCTCTTTTACATTAAACCTATTTTTTCAGATGAACTGAAACATCAGAATTACAGAAGACCTAAACTTCCGGTATACAGATTTCTTCTCCAACATCCTCTGACCATCATTTTCCTCCCCATTTTAGCTCATCAAGCTTGTTTCAGGGAAGCTCTGACCCTGAAAATACACATTTACACCTTAAGCACTGCAGCTAGTATCACGAAGGCCAAAACCACCATTTAACCAAACATGCTCTTCCCTCCTCCCAGCCCACCTCTCCCCACTTGTCTCCATTCCACTTTCCTTCCTGACACTCTAATTGGGGGCTTTAAACTGTTAAGTCTTCAGGATATAAATTATATCATCTTGCATGTTTGTATATTGCCAAGCACAAGAATAGCAACTGCTCGCCTTTGCTGGCAATCCTATGACACCTTTGTAAGAGGGTGGAAGCTCTGGAGGTCTAATTAAATTTCAGTGTGGGTGATCACATTCTGCTTTTCTAAATGCCTTCTGCTTATCTAAATTCTTCCTGTACTTACAACCTGATACAATATTTCTCTTCACTTCCCGCTCCAGCATGCTGTGTAGTGTGACTGTGTGCTTTTAAACAGCTGCAGTTCTTCCCCAGAGCTCCATTTCATTAGTGGCTAGCACATCTTCTGTCTGTATAGTTTGCAATGTGACACATACATCTCTGTGTGTCTGTATATGTGTGTGTGAGAGACGGTGTATTTTATTAATATGGATTTCTTTAAAACATGGAATAAGACACTTGATTCTTAAACTATGCTCTGTGGAGCGCTTGTAGATGGCCCATTACGAGCTGGTATGTCACATGGTGCTCATTTGCTACTTGTTTCCAGCTGCTAAATTGCACTGTGACACTGGTTAAATATACCTTAAATACCTTCATAATGTTACTTAAGCAAGTAAATTGCTTCCATTGCCTGAAGGAAATTCTGCAATTGTAAACATGGGGGAAAAGGAAGGGAAAGGGTGATCAACAAGCATCTCTGGTTAATGTGATCTCTCTAGTTAATGTGATCCATGCCACAGCAGATTCCTGCTCTAAGGAAAGCCTCACTTTCTTAGCAACATGTTAGGTGCTGTTGAGGCCAGGTCCCACTCGTGAAAGCTGTGTTTTGGGCCAGACCTCTGAAAAGTGCTGGTTCCTTGCTTTGTATCAGACATCCAAAGCTTTTTGGGATGCTTGGCACATAATCATAATTATGTCCTTTCTGGGGAGGGGATCAAGATCATTAGCCATCCACTGAGGTACACAAAGTGACAGGTCACCTGGAAACCCCAGGGTAGGGTGAATCAATAGTGACACTCTACAAGGACAGAAGACTTGCCCTGTTACAGCAGCTTGTGGAGCTGAAGACAGAGGCTGTGCCCAGTGCCCACAAAGTGAAGTATGGTATTGCAGCCTCTTGTATCACAATACTAAGAATACATGTCTGTTCATTTAATGAATCTGAGCATTTGCAAGAACTGCTGCCATAGTCCATATGCCATGTCTTTTCTCTCTCCCTTTCTTTTCCCTCTTCTTTTATAGCAAATCCACAGAAAATAAAATTAGACTTGCAATTCATGTTCTGCTTAGGTTGCTGTGACCCTGCGGATAACATGGAAAATGCCAGCTAAAAATCTAGTAAGTGAAAGAACTTCCTATGCACACATACCTTCTTCCCCTGCATTTATGTAAAGACTTGTCAGAAAGTAAGGGAGTTATTGCTGCTATCCTGCCTAACATCTTTGCCCCCAGCCAACTCCCAGTATCTACAGGGAGTTTCTACCATTGTGGACATAAGTCTATGCAAACAGCATGTTTGTTTTACAACTATACAAATACACATGCACGTAGACAGTTCAGCATGGTCATGCCATGGCAGCCAGACTGTGTGCTAATGTGCCACATGTGCTTGGGCAGCACACAGCAGATTTGGTTGACTTTGGCAGGCTTGTACTGCTCTCTGCTTGCATTAGCATCAGAACATGTAATAGGCTGTTCAGAGTAGCTGCAGAAGTTGTTGATTTTAGATTTCTGTTTCTAAGTGAGCAGTTGGGGTTTGTGTCCTGTTACAGAACAAGGACCACAGATCAGTTACACGAATATTTAAAGCTTGTACACTTCCACTCTCATTATGGTGTTTGTCACAAAGATGAATTAATGTTGTGCCATTTTCAGTTCTCATTACAATCTTTGTCATGAGATGAAATATTAGACTCTTAAAGTCTCTATGAATCATAGCAGCATGCTCTACTATGTTGACCTTTTCAATATTCTGTGTTTGGACTGGCTGGCATTTCCTCTCCTCTTCCTCTGTAGTAGCCAGGCTAAAATTGTGGGCAAGGCTGCACTGGGCTTACCAATGGAAATATAGAATACTGATGGAGTCTGGGTTTTCAGCAATTCATTGCAAAATTAGAAGTCTAGCTACTGTGCAAAAGGGGGGGGGGGGATGGATGACTGAAAAAATAGGTCCACGGAAAGCCTGAGTAATTTTGCAAAACACTAACACACATACACATACTCAATGAAAAGAAAGTAACTCCTGAAGGGTTGTAATGAAAAAGCAACCCCCCATCTACAAGCCATTGTTTGAAAAAAAAAAAAAAAAGGTCACAAATCTATTGTTAAATAGCCTGAAAATTGTCATTCAACTTCTTCTTTTTTTTTTTCCAGTGCCGACTGTGGAATTTCCAGCTTTCCTTACACTGGTGACATCAGCATTGCACAATGAAAGGCTGGACTCTGGGGTATTGCAGAGTGGTTCTCCAGTGTTCTCTAATAGCTCCTAATGGACTGTGACTAGGTCTGGGGGTGGATGTGCTGTGCATGCCCAGGGCCACAGGCTGCCATCTGCAGAGAAGAGCCCACCCAGAGAGGCTGAAGTCCTCTGGCCACACAGAGAAGGAGTGGGGCTGTATCATGTCTGGTGCAGGGTTTAGTGTTCCTGCAGTGATCTTCGGTCCATCCTCATGTAAGAAGCAGGGGACAGCCACTGTCCAAGGCCTGTGAAAGACCAGATGCAACCCAGCATAAGGAACTCTGGGATCCTAACTCTGTCTTAGAACAGATCTGTGTACAGTGTGCTGCTCCTGTAGTTAAATAGTATGCACACTGGGGATCTGAGACCCCTCTTAACTGCCTATGGTTTCTGGTCCACTTGTCACCTTTACAAAAGCCTTTAAAAATAGGAAGATATATTTATTGAACTTAAAATCTGTGAGCTTGCCAAAACCTTACTATTTTAAAACATTCTGTGAAGTAAAAAGTTAAATGGGTTGGAAAATGTGTCATTTTATTCTTGTGAGGAATCATAGAAGCAAGAAGAAAAGGGCCACACTGCATCTCCAAGAGCAGGGAGCAGGGGCTGGGGAGCACAGCTGACCTTAGTGCTGTCTAACCTATAAGCACTCAGGCAGCCCACTGCCTGACCACTGTCTCACATGTGCCCTCTCAGGATGCCTCCCTCCAGAGTGGGCCTGTCAGAACCATATTTCTGCAGAGCTGAAATAAACGTCACACAACTTCCAGTAATGGGGACAGCTCTTCCTACATGAGTGGCCTGAATCAGATTGAAAAGAACAAATACTTCTCAGACAAATTGAAACCAGAGTTTTGAGTTTTCCCAGGAAATCCACAAATCTGAAACATAGACTAAGATGTCACTGAGGAGCTAAGTTAAAGGCCATACAGGCTTTCAAAACAAAACCTCAGCATAAATATTTTGGTTTAATGGAATATCTTTCACATGAAAGCTCCTGAGCCCCCACTCATTGCCAATGAGAGCACACTGCTTAGGACAGGCAGGTGGGTGAGGCACCCCAGTACACTTTGCATCCTCAGAGTGAAACTCACCTGTTACCTTTCTCCTCTCAGAGTTATTACAGAGGGTACAGAAGGGCAGTTTCAGGGTAGCAACATTAGCATGCAGTAACAGCCAGGCTGTTCTCACACCAAACTGGGAAACCCTTACCTGCAGAAAGGCATACATTTAAATCCACTCTGTCTGGGAAAGGTCCACCCCTGCAGGCCACAGCTCCTCTTATGTGGCTAACATAAAATTACATAGATAATGGCTGCCTGCAACCACCTCCACACTCCTGCAAACCTTCCATTGCAGCTGAGGGTAAACAGCTCCTTCCTGTAGGCTGTCACCCTCTCTCTGGGGTATGTTCAGCAAATGCAGTCTCACCCTAGGACCCACAGGATGGAAAGTTTAAATTTACTTTCCTGACCTAAGTGGGGAACTGCCATTGAATTCAGAATGCAAGGCTCACAAGAAGCTCTGAAATATGTGGAAAGCAGCACCAGCCTCTGCCTCATCATTTTGTTCTTTGGTCCAGCAGTGTCACACAGCCCTGCCCCTGATGGTCTGACAGCACACATTCCCTTCTGCCAACCCAGCTGTGAACTGCTGTGGTGTAATAAGGAAAAAAAGGAAGATGATAACCTCTTAAAGCAGCCCAGCTCACCAATGTGAGTTGCAGCATTCACTTATTCTGGCTGAGACCTGCACATTGGCAGCAGAATGCAGAAAATGAATTAAACTGCAAAGCAGCAGTACCAAAGCAGTGCCTGCACAGAAGATGGCATGACTGTTTCTAGGTGCAGTCTAAGAGCTTTCACATTGTTTGATTTTCATTACATAGTTATATCACTATAACACCTCCTATAGATTAATTAATATACTTCAGAAGTTATCTTTCATGGACAGTATATTCCCCTTTATCTTTAGGAAGCTGTTCCTGTGGAATGGGTACACTGATATACCCATATACTCTCCCAGCCAGAACCCTTCCTTATCTTCCGTATCTAATTCACATGTATGGGCCAGGTTTTGAGAACATGGGCATTGCTTGTGTTAGTCTCTGTGACCACTTCTGCCTCCTAAAGAGGTCACTGGCTGGACTCCTTAGCAGTCACTGCTGTTCATAGGTGTGGGCTGAGAACTAGGAACACTTTTTCCAACATGATACATTGACAGACATGACAAAGTTAAATGCTTAAACTATATGTCAATATTACGTATAGGAAACCTGTCCCAGTCTTCAACTGTCAAAGCAGAGCCAAGCACTCCTCCCTGGTAGCCCTTGGGTTTGGTTTACAGTGATTTTACAGTGATTTCCTTAACAGAGAAAACTTCTTATCCACACACAGAGGTAAAACAAAAGCTGAGACCCTCCTCCATCTGTAGGACCAGCAATGTTATGAAGGGGCTCCATCAAGGCCCCTCCAGCTCCACAGCAATGATTTTTATTTGAAATCCAAACACGCAGCTCAGTGCAGCACTAGCTGTGAAATAATTCTCCCCCTTAAGCAAGCTCTGTCAGTGTTTTCCCTGTTTTGTGGTAACAGACCTGAACATATAAACAACCTCATGGCACACTCTGGGTTAGTCAGTGCCAGTCAGTGAGAGCCCCCCTCCGAGAAGACACTACAGAAAGAAATACTTCTAATTTAAAATCCTTGTAAGTGCTAGAGACATTTAAAGCATTAATCAGCAATTAATACAAATAAGAAACTCAGTCTCTCACATCATTAATACTAATTATGCTTTATAGTTGCATTTTCTGAGTAATATGACAGGCAACATGCATATGGAGGAAGCTGCTTGACAGAGGTGCAGAAATTGGAGGCAGCTGAAGTGAAGGAGAAAGCAGAGTGCCAGACATGTTTTAAAAGGCCTTTGGTTTCCTTGAGCAGGGGAAGGCAGCTCTGAAAAAGCTGGAATTTGGCCCACAGAAGGTTCAGGAGCTCAGGTGGAAGTGTCACTCAGTGCAGGTGTCTCAGGTGCTTGGTGGCTGCTCCCAACTCACAGTGGTTGGCATTTGCTGTGGCGCAGCTCCTTCAGCAGTGGGTGTTTGCTGTTTATGGGACTCAGACCCTGTGTGCCTCCAGTTGGATACCAAGCACTGGAGTAATTCTGGGAGAAGGTAAGTTCACCTTTTGCCACAAGGAATGTGACACTGGTGACTCTGAGGACACCAGTGACGATGCTGAGGACAACTGAACTGAAACTGGGCCAGTATTTTTGTACCCTGCCTCTTTAGCAATGGATTTCCTGTCCTGCATGGTGAACCTCAGCAAATACCACAAGTCGCTTTAGAAAAAGCTTTTCACTGGAAAGGTGGGGATTTTATCTCTCACTATGTTTACACATGAAATGATGAGTGGGACAAAGACTGCTGGAAAAATCGATCTGGCAGTAATGCGCTTGCTGACAAATCTGCTGTATCCGGAGAATCAGGAGGCAATTTCTACCTAAAGAAAACAAAATGCACACTAAAGATTGCATTTACCCCATTTTCGCAGGTTAGGACTATTACTAATCACATGCTGTCACACCTTAATGTTGTTATCTGCTCTCACTTTACACGTTGTACTTTCTATGTAGTCATTATGTACTCCTGCACTGGTCTGATGCACAACATGACATGCAACTTATAAGCAAGGACAAGAAGGTCTAGGGCTTAAATCAATTACGATATGTATAAAATCTCAGCATACTATTCAAAGGCAATCTGAACTATGCTTATGATAAATGCTTTCTGTCTGGATTCTCTGTTGCTTCCTTTAGCCTGGCTCCAGCTGCTTGTCCTGTCAGGAGCAGACTTCATTCAGATAAGGCAGCAAAAGCTGGAGAAGTCATTAGACAGGTTGTCTCTGTCCTGCCCAGTGTTCTGATGAATTATATTTGTGAGGCTACAGAGGCATTTGTTTTTATTTATTTTACTCCAACAGGGAGTCCAGTTCTGACCTGGGTTAGCAGTGGCAGAGCATCTTAACCATAAGGTCTTGAAAGATGGCCCTACACAAATATATCTCAAGTTCACATGTGGTCTCTGGCCTCCCTGTGCAAAGGAATTATACCCTTTTCATCATGAATAAGTATTGAAGAACAAGAAAGAATTTTTCCAATCAATGAAACACAGCCCAGATAAAGGAGAAGGAGAAAGGGAGCTCATCACATTTTACTGTTGGCAAATACTGTGTTTACTAGTGATGACTTGAAGAACACCTCTTGTGCACATGGACTCTGTCTTGCAGCATGACTGTGCTTAATCTGTGGTGTTACAATTATGCTGCCAGACCAGAGAAGAGCCAGAGCAGGGGCAGCCACACAAACTAACACTACAGTGCCTGTGCTCGAGCCCCACAAAGGCTGTGCACAGTGCTCCCTGGCAGAAAGTAAAACCCATCATTCCACAGCACAGCTGCATTCTGCTGCTGGCAGCAGCTCTCCAGAAGACTGAGCATTTCAGCCTCAGAGAAATTCTGTACATAGCTTTAGGCAATGGACATCATGCTGGCAAGAAGTAGCAAGGCTTCTTATTCTTGGCTCTGTCACTGACCTGCTGTGTGACCTCAGGCAAATCACTTCACTTCTGTGTGCCTCTTCTACTTCCTGTCTTTCATCTGTCTTGTCTGTTTGACTGCAAGCTTTGGGAGGGGGATCATCTCTTACGATGAGTATGCAGCACCAACCACAGGAGAGCTTTAATCTCTGTTGGGACCCGGAGGCACAGTACAAAACCTACAGCTATTTCATAGTCCATACTGTCTACATTACCACTTTGCACAAAAGTCTTGCAGAGTGGTCAAAATAGGCTACTACTTCAATATTTGTGACATCAGCATTTCTCGGATCATCTAGCATGTACCCTAGCACTCTGTCTACAGAGCAGGCAAGACATGCTGCCTAACAGATCTGCTGTATTTTCATTTTGATTGTTGCCTGTACATGAAAAGTCAGATTATGAAAGGGGCTGCTTTGCCTTGAACATATGCTTTGAATGTGCTTTTCTGAAAAGGATCACACATGCTATAAGAAAGCTTCTTCTACATATGACCACTCAACATGCTAAAGAAAATGAACTTTTATGACCATATTTCTTAAAAATGACAGCTAACAAACAGATAACAAACAATATTATTACTGTGATGAAAACACTCCATATCTACAAGGAAAAACCTGACTGAAGATACCCTAAAGGGATGGGGTTTCATTGGCTGTAGAAGATGCACACTCACCACAGGTACAGTTCTGACCACAGGTATGAGTGAATGGGTGACCTCTGCGTGCACATCTGTGTATAGACATAGAAGAAACAAGACAGAAAACAGAACCAAAGACAATGTGCAAAAGACAAGTGAGAAAGAGCGATCCCACAGACAGAAGTATCCATCTGCTACCTGGACCTGTTGTGTCCCAGATTATCAAAATATATCTTCCCTTTCAGAACCATTGGTAAAATCACCTAATCTTTAATCATTCATCTATACTTAGCAAAGAATGTGGTATTTCTCCTGAAAATACTTCTTTATGATTGGAATGAAAGATCAATTTGTCCTTAGGCAGTTCAGATCAGCTCCATGACACCTACAACACTCCCTGAAGAAACTCCTAGGAAAGCATTGCTTTCTCCTCTGTTATTGCATCTCCTTTGTGGAATTCCCATACAAAGTATCCTTTTTCAGACTGTAAAGTAGCTTTGGGCTTTGGTAGAACCTCTAAAGAACAGCTGTCAGCAAAGACAGCAGCTCATGTTATCACACAGCACAATAATCTGTGCTGTTGCAGGATGAGCTGCTTCCCATTGTCCCATTTATGAAGGTGCTTTCTGGCTTTCTCCCTCTCTGTTGTGACAGCTTTTGTCTTTGCACCACTGGTGCAAAACTAAAGAGATCTCTGAACAAGGGAGCAGTTTTGTTCTCCTGCAACAGAGAGATATGCCAAGCTTTTCAGATGAAAAATAAAATATAGACATGTTTTTGAATCCCCTTTTGTTTTTCCTTAGTTTTACAACCTTACTTATCTGTAAATAAAATCATCATATATATATTTTTTTCATAGCACACTGCATAAATACGACTTCATGCATCTGGGAAGCTGACAGCTGCCCTGTGAGATAGAGTGTGACAGTTTAAAATCAAGGAATCAATCACTGAGATATAGCGCCTGGATGCCGTTTCCACCAGGATATATTGCAGGATCCAGGAGCTCGCTATTTGAGATATGCCATCATAACTCTGATGGATTAAAGCACCACATCCAGGAAACAATTGTGCAAGAAAAAATGGTGTCATAGATCTGCCAGGTTACTGCACAGACTCTAGGAGCCAACCAGGGGGAGGCAGGGCTCTATCTCCGCTCCCAGAAGCCGCCAGAGCAGCCTGATGACAGTTCTGTTCTCAAACAGCCCCATTATGACCTAATTAGCATACATGAATTGCAGATTTAAAACATTAAAGTGATGTACAAATCATTAATTTTTTGTCAAATCCATGTCAGCCTTGTGTATGCCTTCCTATTTTAATGTTGCATGACAGTGAAAAGAAGTCTAATCCTCTGTATATAAAGAGAAGAGATTTGGTGTAGCTGATATAATGAGATCTGTTTAAACACTGGGTGTTTTGCAGCTTTCAGTGTATCTGCTCAGAGAAGAAGAAAAAAGAAACCACATTTGTCCCATTAGGGTTAATTGTGAAAGGATGTAAATGTACTCAAAGCCCCAAGGGGAGTTCTACATGTTGTCTGTACAAAAGAGAAGATAGAAAACTTGTTTTCCATCAAAACTTCTTTTTAGTTTTGTGACAAATAAGAAGAACCACATGCTTACACAAGATGGACCTGATCTTCAGAAGAGTTGAGCACTCACAAATATCAAGTCCTCACTTTGAAAGCCAGGTCTGAGCCACAGTCTCAGGAAAGGTACACGAAAAAACCCAAACAGATGTGAAAATCAAGCCCATGTTGATTCCAATGTCTGCAGAGAATCATTGCAAAAAGGGAGTTTAAAGTGGGACTTGCTAAACTATTTGTGCTTCACATTGTCACTAGGAACCCTAAATATCACCTGCAAGTTGCGGTTGGCTGCCTCCCTGAGCCACCATAAACTGTTAGTTCATGTTTTTGGATGGGTCTCCATCTGTTCTTGCCTCATGGGTTGATCTCTTGCTTAGTATCCCATTTCATATTCTCCCTTTGCTTTCTGCCCTTGGCTTTAAAAGAGCTCTTCCATCTTATGCTCAGAACAGATGATACAGTCCCCGTTCTGAGTTGAAAGCACTATTCAGCACCTCTGGGCAAACCTTCCTGCCATCCTATTGAAGTGTCATCGAAGTCCCCTTTCAATGAGCCAATTATTCTTCCACAACAAATGGCATTTCACAGGCATGACCAAGCAGCACACTTCCACCAAACAGGCTGAGATCCAAGTGTATGAACAGAGAGAGGTCTTCGTTGACTGACTACTCCATCTTTCACACAGCCTGGCCTGGACACTGGTTGAATTCCAGGGAGTTGCATAGGAGGTAGGTAAGAGGAATAGTTTTGGCAGCTATGTTCAAGTGTTTTGTGCATCAAAAGACAAGTATACTGGTGGTATAATTCTGACAAAGCACAGAACTCCAGATGCTGGCTGGGATTTTTGTAAAAGATGATATAATAAGGCACCCAGTTCCAATTTATTTTCCATGGCTAGTGGAACACCCACCCCTACATCCCTTGGAAGTCACCCACTATCTCACACCAGCAGGTTTGGTCAAGGTGTATGTGTGTCTTTGTTTTAGATCTGTGCATTTCTGCAGTCAACAGCACTCCTGGGCAGATGATTTCTCTTAGAGTTCACTAGAATGACTTTCCCAGCAGCAAATAATCAGCAGCATAGCTCATCTTTTCTGACAAGAGTTGAGCACAGATATGGCTCTCCTCAGGCTAGCATCAAAAAAGAATATAGAGGAATGAAAGTGCCATTGAGAAATGTGTTGAACTGAGAGACTGCCTGTGTCAGCTCCACACCTGGACAGATGCTCAGCACTTACCTCTTGAGTGCTATTTCAGTAGCTAAGATGTCTGTCCACAGGCCTATTGGCCCTGCCTGACTCGTGTAGACAGCCTCAGGATAATTCCATTGTCCTCGTGTTCTGAAAAAATAAACCCCCAAATTCATAATTTAAATACACTGTTATCTTTCTGCATGGAAATGCTGGATATTCACAAAAAAATGAGAATGGCTTCCAAGGGCACATCCCCATATTCATCCATATGGCAATAACCCAAATCACATTTGTTCAGGGCCAGATCAGTTTCCAACCACCATGACAGCAATCAAAGGAGATGAATGAAAATGGAGGAAGCTGGTGTAGGTTAAAGGTGGCTTTGGGATTAATATGCTGCACTGGGCTTAAGAAACAGAGACAGCAGACAGTTTCATTATTTTTGTGGTTATTTTAGGAGTCACAAAGAAAATAGGTCCCCTATGGACATGGGAAGAGCCTTGATGTGTTGATTAGGAATCAGTCATCAGCATGTGGTGAGTGTGTTGCAGTGACACTTGGGCACCCTCTTTCAGTGTAAGAGTATTAGCAGCTTTGGTGTAAAGAGGAAAAGAGCAAGTGAAAGGCTATGCTAGGAACCAGGAATGAGAGGGAAACCTTTCAGTGTCATTATCTCTTCAAATCTTGCCAGAATTCTGAGAGTCGTTGAATAGAGGGCAACTTCACAATATCTTTCCACGTTTGCTGTGCAAGAAGGGGTATTAGAGAAATAGCTGTTAAAATAGGGAACATTTTTGTAAGGGACGTGTTTTACAGAACAATGTTTAAAGCTTACACAAAGTGAAAGATTTTATTTTGTATAGGAGCACTCTCTGCCTGTGACATTGATGTGTTCCGGGTCATTTGCAGTCTGCAAACTGGTACTATGCCTTAAAATGAAAGGGGGAAATGGAAATTACACAAATTCAGAGACTGCAGGGAGAGCAGAGGCTATCTCTGAGCAGAGCCAGCACTCAGCAGCAGGCATAACTCCAAGAGCTGAAACTAAAGAAGTCTCAAGGTCCTTGTGAAATTAATCCCTGTGTGAAGGGCCAAGGCAACCAGGCAAATACTTTTGCAAGAGCCTTCCTGCAACCCACGAGGGACTCTGAGAGCATGCAGGGCTAGTTCTGGCCTTCTTTCACAACCTGGAGTCCAGAGGAATACAGTTGTAGAGACTGTCTCCCTGAAGAAACAACAGCTCTAAAGTGGATTGGCAGAATGCAAATGAACTTCTGGGTCCTGCAGACCATATTCCTGCTGCTAAGGACAAGCAGCTTGGCCTTCACACAGCAGTGGTTTCATTGCTGCTTGCTGAATTCCCTGCCCTAGCTCATCATTTCCTTCGCTGCCCTTGCACACCCAGAACACTGTACAGGATATAGCCATGTAACCTGCAAAGCCCTTCAGCTGCTTGGATTTTAGGCCTGACCTGCAGCTACTCCAAACTGCTGTGCTCCTTGGCTGATAGCTCCTGAGTTCAGGGTCATATGGGGCTATGGGAGAATGATCTGAACAAAAGGTCCACTAATGAAGTAGTAAAATCAGCTGGCTCCAGGGACCTGCTTAATTTCATTAACTTGAGAGTTGATGCAATGCCTCCTGCAGTAATTGGTATGTTGATCTTGTCCCTGTGCTCTTGTATGAAAGAGGGGAGCATAAGATCTCCATTTCATCCCAGAGCTCAGATGAGCTAGCCTTATGCTGCACTCTGTTAGTGATCTTCAAAAGGCATTATTTATAAAAGTAGCTTTCTGGGATACTGTTCAATTCATACCCATTATCCATGCAAATTCCTCAAGCTGTATTGGGTTAGATAGCTGCTGGTACAGCTGGAAAATGAACCAACCTGCAGAAATTTTTGCTTAGTTCTTTATCGAGCACAATGAGGTCAGGATTAGTCAGTCAAGGCATTGGATTAATACTATTGGTAGCCATGGCAATTTCCATTGGTGTGACAATCCATGTCACCTTTCCCATTAAAATACAGCTTAAAATACCTATGAGAATCCCTCAGTCCTCTCTGAATCCCTGGAATATCACATGGCATTATTCAAGCTAGAATAAATCCAAACACATCTTTGTTCAAATAAACTGAAACCACAGTAAGTCCAATTAAAGAAAAAAAGGCATTTCAAGTCTGAGAAATGAGCTGTGTGCATTGTAATTCTGATCTGGGTCTTGCCATGATTCACTACATCTCTATGACTTATAGTTCCTTTAAACAAATAAGGGAATTGTTCCTTCTGATCCCTGTTCACTCAGTAGTTCAGCCTGGAAGACCAAGCTTTCACCTGAGCAGAGGTGAAAACTTATGTCGAGATCATCTCCACAGCTGCTGAAGATGCTGCATACACTGGCTGAGGACCCAAAGGCTTGCTGTAGGAGGCCATGCAACCCAGCCTGCTCATACCTGATTCCAAGCTCCATGGTCAAGTTTCCAGATATAAATCAGGGCTTGTTTCACCTCAAGGCTGTTAAGTTTTCCTCATTTTGTGTAGTCACCAACCAATCAGTATCAGTGCTGCCAAAATTACTGTTCCAGGGGTTGAACTGAGACAAACTGAGCTTGCTGACTTAAGTATGGAGCAGGGAATGATGTCCTTCTGTCCTGTTTACTAATGTCCAGCTAAATGGCAGTAACAAGCAGCTGAAATGTACTTACATCTTGAAGTGCCACAGGTGTTTGCAGCTGCCCCTGTGGCTGCATCCTTTGCCTTTTCTCTAGCAGCCAATGCCAGCTAGAGAAAAAAAATGAGCTCTTGCTTCTGTGCTTCCCATTGGGAATTACTGCCTTAACTCAGTGTGACAGGCCTCTGCTTCTGAGCTCTGCCCAACCAAAAGATCTCTATTTTGAAATGCATCAAGTACCTCCTGCTAAAGCTTTACACACAGTAGCTTCATTAAAAGATTGGAAAGAAACTAATAGGATTGGCTTGATCAAAGTGTGTAATAAGCAAACATGGCAAAAGGCATTTTTGATTCCATTAATTTGTGTGTTACAATATGCCAGTATTCTACACTAGGCCTCTTTTAAGTAAGCAAGTGCTCTGCATGGTAAATTTTTCTGTGTAGAGGTTTACCCATTAAAATCTAAACTAAGATTATACATTTGTTACCTGCCCATGAGTTGTATCTTAGGTGAGCACAGGGGAAGGCCTGAAAAATGAGCTTTGCACACTGTTCTTTCCTTTTCTGGAACACTTCCGTTCAGAAGATGCTGGATTATAGTGTTTGGAAATGCAGTACATCCTAATAAATAAAATAATAAAATAAAATATAGTGTAAAATGATATCTGTACACATGAGTACTGAAACAATATTGCACGTGAGCTGGGTATTCTGTTCCCCATAGCAAAGAAACAAAAAATGCTGAGGATGTGCAAACACCACTGTGGCCACCCAGACCTTTGGAAAACCACACCACTTTTACCTGGGCACCTTAGGGCCAGGAGCACCTCCAGCACCTCAGCCTGAAGCAAGTCAGTGTGTGCCACTTGGAAAAAGCTGCAAGCTCCCTGTGCCATTCCTAGAAACTATGAGAGATTCACTCCTAGATGTGAAATCACAGATAAATTTATCAGGCTTTCACAGGTGTTTGTTTCAATGCACAGACCATCAACTTCTCATGCACAGCCTTCATCTGCCATGCTGCAGTTTGCTCTTGGTTTATGCCTTGAACTTCACTTCACCACCACTGTGTCAATAGCCACCTTTCACTTCCATGAACTGAATGTCCCATCATGTTGTGTGATTGCAGATAAACCCCTTGTCTGCTAGATCTTGTGTTAAGATGATTTTTGTAGTTCTGATGCTAGAAAAGTCTAAGGCTCAACTATAAACTAAATAAAATTTCTTGCCATCAAATATTTAAGTCCATTGTGCTGGCATGGATTTAGAGATTCTGAGAAAAAAAAGGGAGAACCCAAAACCTTTATCCTACAGATACTTCTATCAATAACTTAGATTATACAGCTGTTCTCAAATAGCTCAGGCTCACAAACAGCACAGCTCTCAGATGCAGAGAGAAGCTGATGAAAATACATTCATTTGAAAATATAATTTCTTTGTATATTCCCAGATATTTTCTGAAGCCTGTGAGTGAATAACTGTGAGAGGTTACAGAGCTGTGAATGACTTTTCTTATATAGCATGCAAGGTAGGGGGGGAGTTGATATGTTATGTACTCAAATGAAAGCCCTTGTTGAAACTGAGCTCAAGTGAACTGCAGAGTCAAATCAGCAGGGTGCCAGTGCCCTCTGTGCTTGCTGTCTGTGTCTTTAAGAATACAGAGTCAAAGGTTTCCAGCAGAGACATATGTACATCTTCTTCCCTCTGCCTTCTACAATAGCAAGGGATGGAGCCTAGTTGCAAAACCTGTTCATGACTCCACAGGACCCTCTCCAGGCACCTCACCTCTCTCCTCCATGGCCCCAGTGCACAGTGCTGTCAGCACCCACCAGGCAGAGGAACTGCATGGTGGTTCTGCAGCTGAATGTATATTGTGGAAGCTCAGGGGCAGCTCCCACTTGCAGTGAAGCCATGATGCACTGGGCTGCCTGGAGCCCTGGTCTAGGAAGAAGTTGGCCAGCAGCCATTGCTATGCCAGCAAAGAACTGAGCTATGTGAAGGAGCAGTGGGATTTGAACACTTCCATAAGCCCTATCCTGAGCACCTCCCTGCTTTTTAAGGACAGGGAGTACGTCTATTGGCTCTTAACCATCAGAAAATTCTAACAGGTGACATGCAGGGCTAGCTCACCTCTGTTCTCAGGTGCTGTTTATCTCTGGTATAAAGGCTGTGAGCACAGCAACCACCATATCACATGTGCCTACATGTTTAAATGCAGATTAATGTTTCCTACCCATGTCCATTCAGAAGCCACTGGGACACATTAGCTCAAGCTCTCAAGCTGTTCAACATCCACTATGCCTGAGGGCTTTTTCTCTGCAGTGTGCCAACCAAGGGACAATAAGAAAGTGCCAAATAACATGAGTCTTTTAAAACAATTGCAGAGGCTGAGAGTATGATGAGGGAATAGAGATGCAACCCACAGAGACAGAGGTGAGGGATGAAAGAAATCTCATGGTTTGCCTTCCAGTGTTTTGTCAGAGAAATTAATGTTAGACATTCAAAACTGCACACTGTTTCTGAGTTTAGCCATATGATTTGGTAGCTTTTTTTAGTGATGCCATATGCACAGTCTGAAAAAGAAAGGACTGGCAAAGCTACAGGAACAGTGTTTTTTTCTGGGGGGTGGGGGGGGGGTGGGGGTGGGGAAGAATCCCTATATATTTTTATTTGACCTGAGAAAATTATGTTATTGTGTACTGAAAATGGACAGGAGATTATACACATGGTCTTAATTTGAAGTAGCTGTTGAGGATTCGTATTTACAGAAAGCTTGAAGTTTCTTCTTTAAGGAAAAATCTGCCTGTTTAAAAAGACATAAGAAGATCTCAGCCATCACTACTCACAGACTAAACCTGCCCAGAGCCAGCTTCATTGGCAAGCACATTTTGACTATTACACCCCTACTTTGGTGACACAAAACACATACAAGAGTTTATGGCTGCTTTGTGTGACCGGAACAGTACAGGGGCCCTGTGCATAGGAAAGTGAATCTGGCATTCAGCGCATACAAAATAATGCTTATAAAAAATTTTACAAATGACTATGCAGAACTCTTTTCTTCCTGCCATTATTAATAATTGTGTAATTACCAGGCTGCAAATAAGTTTGAATCAAATGCAGCAGCACTTTATGAAAATAGAGTGTATATATCAATGTACATTGTGTATAATTGGTGCCATTTGAAATGATGAAGTGCTCCTAACTGATCTTCATAAAATAATACTTTGCATTTATATAGTGCCTTCCATCTGAGATCTCAGAGCACTTTGCAAGCATTACTGAGTTAACTCTCTCCGAGGTAGCTGTTGCTCTCCTTAGTCTACAGATGTGGAAAGCAAAGAAGACCATATGAGGAAACTGGGGCTCTAAGGGCAGGCACT
This sequence comes from Melopsittacus undulatus, assembly GCF_012275295.1. Taxonomy (NCBI): domain Eukaryota; kingdom Metazoa; phylum Chordata; class Aves; order Psittaciformes; family Psittaculidae; genus Melopsittacus; species Melopsittacus undulatus. The sequence goes on from NC_047534.1 coordinate 36,893,870, forward strand.
TCCTGCCCTCTAGAAAAACTCACAACCTTTCTTCTTTTGAACAGAAGCTGTAAGCTTTCAGCACCTCTGAAAATCAAGCTACTTTGGTTGCTCTTTTGGATGCAAATGCCCAATTTAGCTTAAATGATTCCTTCAAACTCCTCCAGGAAATGTGTAGGAGAACTCACAAAAAGGATCCAGAAAGCTTGGCTCAGGGCCCTGTGCTTTGGCTGAGAGACTATTCTCTGCATACTGCTTGACCACTGTGACCACAGCTTGTGAAACCTTTCTTTGTCTTCTCATGCCTTCCCCTTCCCCACAGTTTCCAGGAAAAAAATAAAAGCTAAAGATGTCTGTTGCTTGCCACAGGAGTGCTGGATCCACTTCAAGGGCACAGGAAGCCAGGACCTATAGCAATAATGTAGATAGTCCCAATCCCAGCAGGTTTCTGAGGAACTTCTAAAAATCAGAGGTAAAAATTCTCTCTGAAGAAACAATCACGCTGATCTGGGATAGGCTGACAGAAAAAGGCTAGACACCTGCTTGGCAGGTATGAGGATGGATATGGGACCAGCAGCCGGAAGGGAGCTGGAGTGGCACCAAACCCTTCATCTGGGTAAAATGCAGCCAAGGCAGTACTTCAGCTTCACAAAGAAATTGGGACTTTGCCTTTGGGGCTGCATTTAGACAGATGTCAATGTCCTGACTTGATGCCTCCTGCTCCGTATCACACAGTGCCTTACTCAAATCATTGGGGGGGTTTTGAGAAGTGCCTCACTCTCTCATCAAAGTGGGTCAAGGACATAAAGTGATGCTCAGACACCAGAACATAGTCTGAAGGCCTGTAGCTGGATTCTCCCCTTTTTCCTGGCACTCTTGTTGCCATGACTGCAGAGAGCTGATTCCCTTCATGCCCGGCAAGAGAGCTCTGTGCTGGGAGTTTGCACTCTCTGGACAGGGCTTGAAGGCAGGCAGAGAGGCAAGCAGGCAGAGGGATGCTGATCAGGCTTCTAAAGGGAAATGCCAGATGCACCACTTGGTCAATAGCATTTACCACTAATTTGCAGTGCTTCACAGGCACATCACCCTCAGCAAGGAACAATCCACTCCTCACCTGGGTAAAGAAAATTGATGCAACTCCAGAGACAGCATGTACACTCACAGGGGGAATCAAGGAATAAAAGCCAATAAAATAAAGTCAGTTATAAAAAATAGTTGAGTAATATTACTTGACGTGTTTCTTTCTACCCTGTACAAGGTACAGGGCCTGCCACTTCATTTTTTCATGGGGCCTAATGCAGTGAGCTGTGTTGACCCTCTGAGTCTCTGATTAGTGATTTTGGCCTGTGTTTTCTTTTTTCTATCTCTCTATCTATCTCTCTATCTATCTATCTATCTATCTATCTCCCTCCCTCCCTCCCTCCAACCTACTGTATTTTTTTCTTCTTTTATTTTTTAAAAGACAGTACATTCTTTCTCTTCTTTCTCAATTTACTGTTTGAGAAAAGTATTTACTAAGTTAATGTGAAATGCATCAGAATGCTTTGCAGAGCTGCCAAGAGGTCAAAGGTCTGGAATAAAAAAGGTCTGGAATAAAAATGGTGTTGAAACAATAACTAATTAGCTGACATTCTCTTAGGAAATTTGCTTTGGGAAAAGCTATGGTAAATCACGACAACCGACAAAGTGACAGAAAAATGAGTAATGAGGGAAAGACTGATCAGAAGAAAGAAAATCCGTATGGGTAGATCTATTTGCTTTTGAAAATGATCCCATCTTTCGCAGCCATTGTCCTGGCCCCCAAACAAAAATCTTCTCCAATAAATAATTTCAAGCTGTTTTCAGTGACTAAACCTCAAAATGTTCCATCCTGAAAAAATTCTTATTTACTGCATGCAAAACCAATTAACATACTTCCAATGCATTTATAGGACTGCTGGTCTGTGGAGGCCATCTGTTATGGGGAATTTCTGGAATAGCAGTGTCATCTCTACAGTAGAACTACCAAGAAGCCTGAAATCTCCACCATATTTTATATACAGCTGTATAGATGATTTGGGAGCTGCTTGGGCAAAAAAGAATTTGTGCAAACCAGTGGGCAAAGATGTCATCTCTGCCTACACAGGCAACTTTCCTAAACCTCTCACCCTAAATCACCTGTTACTTCAGAGCATGTTACCAAACCCTGTCTGGAAACAGCATGTGCTGAAGCTCTATGGGAATGCATTTGCCTTCCATGCTGCTTTCCTTGGAAACCTGCCTCACCCGTCTTCATACCCGGTGTACCCCTGCTAGGACAGGCTGGCAGGTTCTTGTGATCAGTAAATGTACTGGGGGAAAAAAAAGAGAATCTGTGTTTGTCCTTCAACTGTACACTGAACTGGGATGAATTCGACATGAAATCCCTGCAGACAGACCATAGACACAGAGCCTACACTTCTCAAAGCAGGAAAAATGCCCAGACCTACTAAGGTTCCTGCTTCAGAGATCTGTTCATTGCCCTGCCTGAAACTGGATTGGAATGAGAGAAGAGTACAGCTGTCTTTTGATGGCAGTATCTTCTCCCACTGCTACTGCCCCAAGGCTGAACTACAAACCATCAACTGCCAGGCAACGGGCTGGCAGCGGCTACCAGTCCAGGATGAGTTTCCAAGTGTTGGTGGATGCACGCTTATCTGTGCCTAGGAAACTATACAAGGTCATGTTTTCCCCCTGCCAGGAAAACAGAGGAGTCCCACAAATGTTCTGGCTCCAGCCTATTCAAATCCCCCAGCTTTCCTTGGAAGTGGAAAGCTCAGCAGCTCTTTAAGAGACCCTGAGGATGTCTGACCAACATGCTTATTTACAAACTTCCTCCTATGCTTTATGACAGAAAATAGATGTAATAAATACCATTATGTGGAAGAAAAGCAAGGAATACACTTGGATAATTCTCTGTGTGGGTATACAAAAACCTGCTGTGATTTGGAAGCTTAGATGTGCCCTAACATACTGCAATTATTAAGCCCCAGGTATTAGGGAAATCACATCTGTCTGTTGCACAGCTGAATTAGCTAGCCTGGTCTCATTATCCAATAAATAGGCAGCTTTTAGGTATTTCTCAGATCTATACTTGTAGTGATACTTAGAGGCAAGTTGTCAAAAGCATGTTTTTCAAAGGTGGTGTTTAGAGCTAATACAGGGAAAAAATAATCCAGGTTTTGTAGGTCTAAAAAATGGGATTTGCAAGTTGTCTCAGGCCTTTCTGACACCCTGTTCCTATTCAGGATGAATGTATGAATTGTAAAATGCAGCAAGGGATTGAACTTCTTTAGATTAGGGAGATGATCCCCCATCTTAGCTCAAAGGAGATTCCTGCAGAAGACAAGGAGAGCTCTGTGTGGATTAAGGGTGCAGAACTGGGCTGACAGGCTGGTTGCATACAACAGTTCTTTAAGTTTTGCTGTCCTCCTCATGGCAACTGCAGCTCCTCTGCCGCACTCCCCATTAGGATTCCCCAAAGAAGCCTATTTTCACCTGAATAAATATTCTGCCTCTGTCTTCATTTTTACACATGAGTGTTCCACTTTGCGCTAGAAGCATGCTACAGTAGCTGTACTCTGGGGATGCTGCTCTAATAGATTCACAAGGTTGACTTGTTTAAGTGGGATTTCATTGTATTACACAGAGGATTTTTTCATAAGGATGTGATTATTCCAGGACTGATCCTACTGCTGTGATATGACCACGTTTGGCACTGTGCATGCATGGCATGGGATTAGTCTTCTGGCACCATATAAAATGACTTAGACATGTTGTCTTACTTATTAGCATGTGGTATTGCAGATCATTTTACAAAGGCAACAGCTGCAACCATTACTCCTATAGTTATGTCATAATTTGGTATGTCAAACACCTCTATATAGTGCAGGCAAGAGGAACATTTATTTGTCTTACTTGTCAATACATTTATTTCCATTTTCTTAAGCTTTTCCTTTTTGCAGCAGTAAAACAATGCACTCTCCATACAGATAGCTTTCCCAGGAGCTGATGAGAGGATGCAAAAGGAAAGTTACTCAGGAGCTGTGGAGATTAGCACATGCAAGATCCTATTCAGAATGGATTCATACAAATTAATATAATGAGCACTATTGTTAACACCACCATGACAACTAAGTTAGGTTCAGAGAGCCAGGATCTCTGAGTATACAGAGAAGACTCAGCAGAGGCTGCATGCTCAGTCCCTCTGAGGGTACCCCTGCTCCCTGCTAGGATTCACAGCCAAGTAGCTCTGAACCACAACACATAACCCCCAAGGAAAAGAGTGCACGAGCTCCAGCACATGCAAATCTTGACTTGCCCCAGTCAAGATGGCTGCCATTCAAATAGGAGCAATGTATTCAGGCAAAAAGGGGGGGCCTCTGGATCATAGACACCTCTCTGGGGCTCCAAGCATGTTGGATATGTGCAGGGATACAAGCTAGTTACTTCTGGAACTTACACCTGTACTTAGCCCTTCTCAAAGCACCTTCTGCCCCACAGCAAAAACTACATAAAACTTAGGCTTGCTGAGTGAAGAATAATTGAATGGTAAAAGAAGTCTGAGACAATACTTCAGTTTCTCTTCACGTAATACAATTGCATGTAAAGTCACAGGTTCAGTGTTGCTCAGCTAGGCAGGGGGGCTAACATAAGATGGTCTTGAGGAGTGGAAGGTGGATATAAAGCTTTTTTCTACTTCCATAAATTCAGAAGGTTGAAGGCAAGTTCATGCTTCCATGTCCCTCTGTACCATGTTGGCTCCACCTCAATCCCAGCCCTTTATGGCTCTCTCCCTGCTGATGATGACCAGCACACAAAGTTTGGCCAGATGAGCTTTGGGTGTACACACACCTTAGTGTACATTGAAAAATTAGCTATTCCCAGTGTAACACATGTTACAGCCTTTACCAAGACAGCCCATTTTGGACTAAATGTGCAAGGAGCATTCACAGAAGACACCCACCAGCAGATCCAACGAGGTGGACTGTGTCAGAGCACTTACGAAGAGCAGCCGGAGTTGACTTCAAGGTAGATGCCATTAGAAGAGACTGCTCCTGGGAAGGAAGCTGCCCCAAAGTCACATCTAGTGAATGGCTGCAAGAGACAAACACACTGTGACTTTGGAGCTGCTGCTGAGAGGAAAAGGATTCTGCCTTGATCCCTCTCACTGCTACCCCAGCAGAAATCAGTAAGAGCTGGCATTTTGCAGCCATTCTATCCCTTCAACCCAACTCCTCCACATCACTTATCTATTTGCTTTGAAAGAAAGAGGAAGGGAGATGGGGGTGGTGGAAGGGGGTCCTCATTGCAACTTGCAGCAGCTGACATTTTTATTGTCTTTTCATTAAATAAGCCTCAGACACAAGAGCACATGCAAATTCCCCTGTGTGCACTCCTCCTCCTCTTAAAAATTCATTAAGGAAGAGAGCCACAATCAAACCAGGAATGCAGGGTTACCTCTCCTACCTATAGGTTGTCATCTGCACATCTCTGACTGAACAAAAGGTCACTGCAGAACAATGCAAGAAGGCTATGGCTACCTTTGTCTCAAAAGGCAACAGAAATCCTGTATGAGTTTTCCTTATCCACTGCAGTTGATGCACAAGTGTGTGGGGGAAAAAGTGAGCAAACATGGAGTAGGGAGAGTAATTTGTGCTTTCAGACATCCCACTTTCTTCTCCAGTTTGATAACAGCCTAAAGTATCTCTGATCCCACAGATCCACTAGAAGCCACAGACAATTAAGAGGGACTAATTTGGATTGCAGTGTCCTCTGACAAATAGCAATGCCCAGCAGCACAGCAAGTACAGAAGCTGATGCCCACCTCACTTATCTTTTCTAGACTAGACCCGGATTGTAGATGGGATCCTGGCTGCAAGAAGCATCTTCTTCTAGTACTTCATGGGCTGCTATTTGCTTCAAGGCATTTTCCTTGTATGTTCAAGGGCCTCTATGTGTCCAAAGGCCACACCTTGCTCTACTCACAAGTAAATGGGATCTATAATATCCACCTCTGCAAAAAGAGGAAAGCTCCACTGTACAGAACCTGCAGAGAGTATATCGCAAAATCTGTCATTTTCTTCCCCTTTGGAAGTATGTTAGAGCAGTAGTTATGTTAAAATCAGGCCTGGACCACTGGGATACAGGGGTTAGACTTCGGCTAATTTTGTGGTGAATATACACAAACACATGCGTGTGCATGTTTGTGGTGCCCTTTATGCATCTTGGCCACTGTGACACATCTGGCTTGTAATCTTACCCATGTTTTTGCCTCATGGAGGTTCTTGTGTGGAGCTGAGCCAAGAGACTAACTTAATCCAGTCCTCTCTGTAGGCACTTCATATCAAAGCTGCTCTCTTTCAGCAGGTGTTGCTCTTGCACATGGGAAAATCCCTCACAGGAGATGAACAGCCATAGGTAGAACAGAAAGATGCTAACACTGACCTCCAGTGGGACACAGCATAGTCAAGAGCAAGTCCTTGAGATGATCTGTCAGCATTTTTCTCTTACCACCAGGGATCTCTGGGGAGAAGACCTGGGGTCACTGCCTTGCCTCTGAGAGACACTCTTCTGCCTGCTCTCTGGAAGCACTTGAGGGCCAGGTGAACTTATCTGCTATTGCATCATTTTTCCTTGCATATCTGACAGCTCATAATACCTCTGGTGCCTGACAGCCCCACTCTTCTCCAATTGATAAATAATCTCTTTCTGATTTGAGCAACCAAGGAACATCTTGAGCCTGTCACACTGGAGAAGATCCATCAGTCTCTTGTGCCACAAGTGAGGTGTTTGAAAAATGCTGTTTGTGCAGCCATGCTGGGGTATTAATTCCTGGCATACCACTTGTATTTTGATTCTTTCTCACAGAACAACAACATATTTTAACTCTTTGCAAATGAATCAGCATTCTGTTGTTATGGTAACTCAAATTCTAAAAATAATGTAAAGAAAAGACCACCTTTAATTGATCTCACAAGAAGTTGTTATGGTAACTGAAATTTTAAAAGTAACTAGGTTAAACTCAATTTCTTTTTATCCAGAGCTTTGCATAAACAAATTCTGATTAAAAGATCAGGTTTAATTTAATCAGTTAATTAATGTCACTAAATGTCATTTATCGTACAACTCTCATTTATATTCAGTGCAAAATCACCTAACTTGCTGAGTTCTAGCTATTCAGCCATCAATCTGGCATTCTGGAATAGAATGACTGTACAATTTATTTTTGGTCATGGAGTGGTTAAAATTGAATGCACTACTTTTATATCATATAACAGGCCTAGTTTTTTCCTCTGTAGCATGGGTGTAATGCCATCAGGTAATCCTGCTATGAGAGTCACTCACGTGCTATATGAATGAAGGCACATGCTCTGCTAAATTCTGTATCTCTCCGAAGCAAGTACCTTCAGTACTGTCTGTCTCATTTCTTCTCTGCAGTGTCCAGACTTTCTGTCTCTGCACCCTCACCTCCCCCACCCCCGCCCCCCTCAGGCTGTCTCACCCTTCTGCCCAAATTACTCTTTCCTTCCTCCTCTGTCAGAGATGGCAAATCATTTCCCACTCTAACCCCCTAAATCAGCAGTGACTTTTCCTCCGCTGCGGGTGCATTTACCTCTTTCAAGAGCTGCCTATCTCTACATTGCACAGCCTCTGACACTTGCATCAGCTATACCTCCCTGGCTTGCTCCTGTTCTGTTTGAACCTTCCACATTGCCCCCCGAGTGCTTAGAGTGCACCCCAGGTTACTGCAGCCAAGCCCAGCTCTCTGCTCATTTCACTGGTACGTTCCTCTGTAACTTCCTTCTACTTTTGTCGCTGAATTTAATCTTCTTGTCCTTGCTATCCACAACCTGAATTGCATAGCTCCTGCTTACTGCTTAGTTTGCTGCTCATTTTTTCACAGTTCAATAGAGTGAAAGGCTAGGCAAGGTTTATTATGACCATTTAGCCTAACAGGCCACAGAATTTCATCCAGGAATTTCTGTGTTGAACCTATAACTCCTGTTTGAACAATTTGTATGACTTTTACAAAGACACCTAGTCTTGATTAAAAGACTGCAACTAATGGGGAACTCACTACATCCCGAGATAGCTTGACCTAAAGATTTAACCCTCCCTGTTAAAAGTAAATGCATCATATCTTTCATCCAAATGTGGCTAGCCTCAGCTGACAGCCCTTGGACCTCTCATGGACTTTAACATTTGAACAGTTCACCTCAAGGGAAAAAATTACTGTGGGTCAGCTTCCCTGTGATAATCACCCCTATTCAAGCTCATACCTACAGCAAACTACAGTAATGGCGAAATGATTTATTAGGGGAGCCTGTCTACCCAAATAAGAGGGCTTAACACACACTTGCAGAGAAGGGACAAACTGGTTCTGCATAGCAGCTGGTATAAGGTAATCTATTTTTCCTGGAACCTTGTCTATATGTCTTCCTTTCTGCTGCAGTTTCTTTCCCAGTTTGAAACAGGAAATTCACATTCATTTGTTCATCCAAAATAGCCCCTGCATCCTTTCCAAAATTTCTACTTCCCAGTTCTCAGTCTGAAACTGAAAACACAACCTGCATTCTTGGCCTGTGTATATGTGACCTTCCCAGGGGCTGTATGCATACAACAGCTTTCTAAAAGAATCCAGCTTACCGCACAATGTAGGTCTTGCCGTAGGAATACTCTGTCCTTATTAACATCACTTATCATGCCAGAAATGTTTATTTAATCTGTAAAGTTTACCAGCAGTGCCACCTTCTTCCACCTCAGCTGTAACTTCTTATGCATTTACCTCCAAGCTTTCAACCTTGCCTCCTTCTCTGCTCTTAAATCTTTAGCTTTGTAAACCACAACTCTGAAGCACCAATTTCCCAAAAGCACTGAGCCTGCCTCCAGAGCAGTGCAAGCAGATCATAGGATTGAAAAATGCCCATTAAAAAAGAAATCCCAGAAATTACTGTTTAAGGGAAACACATGGAAAACTGCCCTAGTCAGCCACAGCACATCATAGTGTACCACATTCACTCTTCAGTCAGTGCCTGGCTATTCTCTAAACTGTTTGAGTCAGGTCCCTGTGTTGCAAAGCTTCTTGCATCAGTTAATACTATCAACATATTATTATAAATCATATTAACAGCGAATGTAGTATGTGGCTTGTAAGCACAACCATGCAAACAGCTATGAATCAATCTAGTTGCCTTTTTTGATGTACTGTAATCAATCCTTAAAACAGTTGCAGAAAGGATTGTGCTTTGTCCTTATGAAATGGAAAATTCTCCACATGCATGTGGTTTCATATCAGATGCTTCTCCAAAAATTAAACTTTTAATTTAATTAACATGAGTTTAAAAAAAAACCCCAAACCTTTCTCCCTCACAGCTGTCAGCTAAAAAGAAACAGATTCTACTTTACATCTTAAAAAAACCCAAACAAGCAAACAACCCAAAAAGCTACCTTGTCTTCCTTTTAAATGTTTGATTGTTATTCATGACACAGTCTGCTGTAACTGTCCTGCTTAGCTCCCTCACAGAAACGGGCATCTCTAAGTTTTGGCAACACCTCTGCTCGCAGCTAATGTTGGTTCTCATATTTTGATTTCCCTGCATGTTTGATCTTCAGCTGATACAAATGGTATTACCTGCTTATACTGAGAGTGGAATATTATAAGTGATGACATTCACTGAATAACTTAAGAGGAGGGTGATAACTGGGGTCCTACAAATTTACACATGAAATATTATTTATTGTTATTGTGGAGTTTAAGGAGAAGCCACATCTCTTGTGCCACTCTTTAAAGTGACCTCAAATCTTTAGTCACTAGGTTTATGGGGAGGAGATTTCTTGTGTGAAATGACAGGAGCAGTCACCCAGTACAGCTTAACATGAATGAGTAAACAGTTCTGGAAAATCGCAGATCATCAGATTTACTCAGAGCTCCAGCTAAAGTTCCATATCTTCTACCACACACCCAGAGTGCCTATTACTAGAGAATCCCTAGGAAAGTGGAAAACGCAGACAATCTGTAGTATTTTGGGCTTGAGGTGTACATAGCAAAGCAGCTGATCAGAACATGCAATCCATTTTCTAAAGTATAATTAGGTGAACAAAACATACTCATCATTTATATATATAGCCATTAAAGATGACTGGAATGAATCTTTTTCCCATAGAAGCTTCTAAGAACCTTTATCTTTTTTTCAGAGAAGTTCCAAGTTTTCAGCAAAAAAACCCCAACCCTTTAATATTTGCATTCTAAAATAGGTCTTCAGCATTTGTGGTTTATGTGTCTGCCACTCACTTCTCTGTCCCTTTGGCATCATGGCTATATCCCAGATTTCATGGTGTTCTGCTGCCATCTTTCTTGCTGATCCTGCTCTAGGGACATGTCTCTACTGCTGTTACAAGCATGATCCCAGCCCACGGTGAGCTAGAGAACACTAAGTTTGGTGTGGGACATCACATGAGAATTTTAGAAGGAAGACATTTGTAATTTTCTTATATATTTCTTTTTGACAAATAACAGGAAATTTCTGTTGAAAGCAAACAAATTTCAGCTTTGTTTGAATGCCTTTTTTTTTCATAAAGGCTTTTTCAGAGTAGCTTTGTGGAGGAAATCTGGTAGTCACCACAAAGTTTTGATTAATGCTGTTAGAGCACAACATCTCCCTCACTGGGGAACCCAAACCATGGGATGAGGTACATATGAACGTGACACACAGGACTCCAGTACCCACAGAAGCAGTTTGCTGACCCAGTGCTTGACTGAAATCTTTTACTTACAGGTATTGTCTGTTCATAGCAGAATGCATAGATAGTTACTACACATTTTTCCCAGTGCAGACAGGGAGAGGATTGAGGCCCTGGCCAGACAGAGATTGTTACATCAGAAAAATATTTGGAAGCATAGATCCAACTGAATGAAACTGCAGCCATGCCAAGCTTGTGTACAGCCATTGAAGTTACTAGGAGCACAACAGCTGGAGGACAGGCAGGGGAAGCCAGAAATTGCTCAGCTGAATCCTCTCCAGACCATGTTTGACACATTATTTGTCTTCTTCTCTTACAGGTCTCTCCTGCCAAGGAAGTGGGGGAGAGAAGTATAGCTCAAAGAGCTGTTTACTTTCCTGTTGAATGAACAATTTTGAATGAGCAAGATCAGTCTACAAGGCTGAAAATGCAATCCTGTCTTGTTAAAACAAATAAAAAGATAAGAAATTAGGTTGGCTTTTCAAAAGCTTTTCTATCTCTAGGAAAAGCCACAGGGCTTAATTCTGTCTGTCACTCACTCCCCTCTCAGGAGGGGACCTTCTGTCACCCACCACACCAAAAGCCTCCACATCAGACAAAATCATGGGTAGATGTCTGCATGGTTGCAGCATCCACAGGCAACCCACAGCCTCCAAGAGCTTTTGAAATCAGTTGGACGATGGCACAAAATCCCTTCTTCCCTGGGCAATCATCTGCTGTGCATTAGTGGACATGTGGGATAAGGGTTAGCCAAGGTTCCAGCCTCTGCCTGTAATCCATTCCATCTGCAGGGATGAATCCACTTTGCAACTCTAACACCTGAGCAGTTCTAGGCCCTCCTCTTAAACACATGCTCTGGGAGAAACCAGTGGGTACATTGGGAATGACTTACACTGGGATCCCAAAAATTATCTAGAAAGTGAATACTATATTAGATATTGTAACACCTAATAATAATCCATACGGGTATTTTGGAACCAGATGTTCAAGATTATTATTTCTCAAAATATCAAGGTGAAAAAGATTCAATTCTGCTGTAACTGGACTTCCAGATTCCCAGGGAACCAGCCAGTCCTCACCAAACATTGCGGCTCAGGACATTCTGCCCAGCAACAGCTTTTGAATTAGGTTATATTCTGTTGAGAAAAGGTTCACAAAGTTCAAGGCAGACAGAGCGCAGGTCCTGGGCATACACAAAAAGCATTATGTGCTGGCTTCCCCAGGCCCAAAGCAATCCTAGAGCAAACTTCCCCGCAAAATGGGCTTTAGATTCCTTCTGGATTTTGGTTAAACACATCTCTCTCTTCCTTTGTTACACTGGCAGTTTCCAGCTAGCTCCCAACACAATTGCATATGTCTGAAGAAAACCAGCTCCTTGTATTTACAGAGAATACGGCAAACAAGAGAAGCATGAAGTCAACATAAAGGGTTTTTACTCCTTCAAAAATGAATAATGAGCAAGATGAGCTGCCCAACAGAAAAAATTGCCCCTGATTCAGTGGATTAATTTGCTTGATACCATGAAATAAGACAATTTAAGGGAAATTAGAATTAATATAAAACATTTGTCTTCAGACACGGTTAAACAGTACCATGGAAGAGTATGATAGTCAACAGGGTGTACAGAGAGGTTCAGGCTGTAATACTGCTGCTACTCTAAAAGAAGTTTTGATGCCAAATATTGTGTATATGTTTTTTTGTAAATCACAACACAGTTGCTATATTGCTCATGGGCAACTATACAACCTTGTTATAGAGAGGCAGACTGACAAACATATTTTCTTCTGCTTACTACTTTACCTAACCTATTAGTAGCATTTGCTTTAGAGTAGCACCCAGAGAGATGGGTCATGGACTGGCTCTCCATTTTGCAAGGTGCTACACAAACACAGACTACAAAGACTGCCTTTGCCTTCAGAGAGTTTACAGTCTGATGTCTTTTCTTGCTCTGCCATGAAGTGCTACATCTGATGGGGGATGTCCACAGAACTTTTTCATATTTTTCCCAGCATGTTTCTTTGAAAATCCTGCTGCTGCTTTTTTTCATTTTTGTATTATGAAGGGCAAATTTCTGAGAGTCACAGGTATCCTTTTCCAAGTCACTTCTCTTTATGCTTTGCACTTGGTCAGAGGATGACATTCTCTGACTGGCTGGCATACACAGTGTGGTGGAAATAAAGCCCTGGGGTCGCCAGTGATGTGTAAGTTGACATTCCCATGGATGGGTAGGGGAACTGAATCCATAACTAGCCCTGGCAGCAACGTGTGGCAGATTGCCTTGGGCTCAGTTTTACCACAGTACACAGTGCTACTAACACTGTAAGCACTTCTTTGGCCACTGTGAGTGTGGCAGAACTGCCAGCATGGCCTCCTCCTGTGGAGATTAAACCAGTAGATAAATCACCATGGGTGGGCTTTAAAACACTGCCTACATTTTTAATGTCCTGCTGCCTAGCAAGTGCTGTCCCTGAGCATAGCACCAGCAATATTTATGTATGGATGGGCATGCTCCCCATACATAATTATTCACAGGTAAGTGGGTAAATGTTAGGGACAATAAAGAAACCTATATGAAAGCATGACTCAAGCTAATCACATTCCCGACATTTGGGAATCAGTGTGCCAGGGCTGGTTCAAGGAGGACTTACACTGTACCCAGAAGAGCTAACCTAGACAGTCCAAGTGACTGTGGCCATGAACAGACCAGGCCTTGAATGGAAAGAAAGATCATTTGTGGCTTCTGTGATGACCATCGTCTTTGAACACAGCTACAGAGAAAGCAGGGGGTGGCTCTCTGCCTGCAGGCCATATCTCCTGTGTTATCTGTAGTGGAAGCTGCTCAGAGAAGAGTTGCAGGCTTGGCTCTTTCTGTTCCCCAGGTACTTGACTGCCATGACAGTGTGTTTTACATGGCCCTTGAGAGCTACAGGGGGGGCAACCTGCTTGGAAGCAGCCAGGCCTTCAGAGCAGCCTGGACCATGACTCCAGGTAGCAGGGACTTGCCCTGGGGCTTAGGTCCCAGCTCAGTACTGTGGAAAGGGGGCAAGTGTCTTCTTCCTAGGCTTAGAAAGGGACAGGGGGTGTAAGCATACAAACCTCCCTCCACTGCTGAATGAAACCAGTCCTCAGCTCCATCCTAATAAGACAGGGAGGCAGCAGAGTGATGTAACCCAGGCTTGGAGAGGGTTAAGAACAAGTGTCTTAAGGCTGCTACTGGCTGTGCTTTGCTCTCCCAGATGAGGGAACTCAGTCAGCAAAGAGATTTTTAAACTTCATTTTCCCCTGTCTACAGGTGCCTGTCTTCCCGTATTAGTCCAGGGAACTGCACACCAATTACCTCATATATTCACTGAAAGTGCAGTACAATACAACCTATTGTTATATAGTGGCCTTGATAGAAAACCCCATGAAATGCTTGACAGTAGTATTGGGTCCATAAAAGTGTGCGTGGTCATGAATACATGTGAGGGTTCAGTCTCTTGCTCTTGATTCCTGTTCTCTGCTGGAAACCACTCTGTTACAATTCTCTCAATTTCAGCACTGAGCAGAGGTGGAGGAAGAGAATATCACAGCTCTGTGTCACTGTCTGCAAATGTACAAGGACACAGAAGGGCCATCCTGCTAGATGCAAGATAAATGGACCCAAGGGACACACTGAGACATGCAAATACAGAGTCATGAACACTGACCCATAGCTGACCACCTGACTGGCCTGACCCTCAGCACCACTAGGGCTGCCATAGTAAGGAGCTGTGTGCTCATTGTTGCAGCAGAAGGGACTGGATTTTCCGTGGCAGCACTCTGGCTCAGCCACACATACTGTATACAAGCAGCCTAATCTAATCTTTGCAGCACTCAGCAAATGAAGAGCATAAAGTCGCATCATGAATCACCTGCTTTCTCTTGCAGTGGGCCCACAGAAAAAAAAAGGGATTTTGCTTTCAAAGTTCATATTATTTGTAACCATTTGACTAAACTTACTTCTAAAAAACACAATAAAATGTCAGTTCTGTGGTTCCACCATGAGTCAACTGGGGCTGGATTCAAAGAGCCAACTGTGAAGCTGAAGACAAACGTAGCTGCGTAATCTATGCTCCAAAACATCTGAGAGATGCATGGTGTGCCTGGCTTAGACACCTGCTGGTTTTGGAGTCTGTACAGCCAGTGGAGAGGGGCACACATGAAAACTAACGGGCCATTAGAAGATCCTGAGGTGCATGGAGGACCACTCTCTCAGCACAAAGAAAGTAGCCCACTGAGGTGAGCCCACCTCCCATGCCAGGGAGCACCCGTGGCGACTAGAAGTCAGGACAAAGCAGAGAAATCTGCTGCTCCTTCCCACCTACTGACCAGTTTTTCTACCTCACTCTAGCCAGAAAGTTTAAAGAGATCCAGGACGTGATGTATTGTGACTTTAGAGGGGCAGCTTCCACTCTGGGTCTTTCAGAAACTGTTCAACACGCAAGGAAGAAAGCCAAAGTAATTGTTTCTGCTGTTAGCATCACTGCAGTAACACCCATGTGCTGCAGCTCAGACCCAGGGATTTTCCTTGTGTTTTTTAGGAATACTTTGCAGAATTAGACACTTAGAAAAAGTACCGAAAGACTGATTTCCTCTTAACAGGCTGCTCTCCTTTACAAACCTTGAATTTTCTTTGCAGTGACCAAGGAACAGACAAAAAAAATATCTCACACTTCATTAGGCCTGATTTTCTTCAAAGCCCTACAGAAATCCAAAAAGAAAGACAAGACAAGAAAGCTAGAACCTCAAAAATCCACCCATTACTAAACTTCACACATTATTACCCACACAAATAGCCACTCTCAAATGTTTCAGCGAGCAGTTGCTAATGAACTACATTGCAGACTAAAGAACAATGATCTAATGATGTTTAAAAAGAAATCATAATTCTCTTTGTTATGTGGTGCCCTGCCCAGTGCTGGGAGCCCCTGCTGCTAGGAGATGTCCAGAGAGAAGATCTGTTCCTAAGGATTTTATAACATCTGAATCCTGCTAAGCATTAGCTGTGCTGCAGTGACTGGAGGGAAGGGTTCACTGAAACTTTAGCTAAAAACTTTGATGTATTAGCAGTTACAGGGGAAAAAAATGGGGTGAAAATATTTTCAATCTGACGTCAGATATAAAACATTGGTGAACTGAAGAGTGCAAGAAATTCTGCTTTGGGTTGAATGAAAATTTGGCTGAGGCAGTTTTTTTTTTCTGACCTGTACGTTGTGTAACCAAGCTCAGAAATAAAAATATCATGCTGGCAATTGAAAATCAAAATGTTTCATTAGAAAAAAACGACCAAATGGTGATAATGTGAGTTTTAGGGATACTTCTTTTTATTTTTTTAAACACAACTGTTAAAACCAAGATTTATTTCAAAATTATCTTGCTTCTATGAGATCAGGTCATGTAATGCTCACCCAGGGACATGTGTGGTCCTATGTGACTCCAGTCTAGGGCTGATGTATCCATCCATCTTGGTCCTGCCTGGTGCCATCACAGTGTTGCTTGAGAGGCTTGCAGGTGGTTTGCTGGGTGATGGGACTCTGCCACATGTTTCTGTGTCTGCTGAGACTGGATTCAGCAGTTCTCAGCTGATCAACTCCCTCAACTTCAGCATGAAAAATGCAGGTTAGAGTCTAATACCTACCCCATGCCCTTTAATTTCACTTGCCTGGTGCTGATAATTGGAAAATGAACATTACCCAGACAGCAGAGGATGTCTGTAGTGGGTTTGACATAATCAGCATCCCCATGCATGTCCAAGTTAGTCTTGTCTTATTTTAATTCTGGTAATATTTATGTTTAAAGGCAGCTCATTATAGGCATCTATTCAAAGGCTGGAGACTACATCCAAAATGAAAGCAGAAGAAATGAGCATAATATGCTGTCTTTTCACCTCCCCCTGCTTCTTTCCCTATCAAATTAACAGCAAAGACCTTTTAAAGTACCTCACATAAGCATCCTTGTTATCTAAATCGTCCTGCTGGTAAGAATCAGGCCCTGAGCACAGTTGCATTGAGGTGACTCCCACTGCTGGATCGATAGCTGGCAGGGCTCCTCAGCAAAGAAGCTGACAGTGGCATTGCAACCTGCCACTTGGAACACTCAGCATCCTAATTCTCTGCCACATGCAACCGTGGGAAGCCCCCAGAGAATATAAAGCAAAGCACAATGGAGTCCTCTCTTCCTCCATTTCTGGTCCCTCTTGTTTATACTTGCCAAGGTTCAACAGGCATTTCAAAATGTCGGGGAGCAGGAAAGGGATATTCTGCCTGTCTCCATTTTATAATGAGTTTGTGTGATAACAGGGGGAGGAGGGAAACTGTGCCATCACTTTGTATCTGGTTTGAAATACAGCTGTTTTTTTTTTTTTTCCATAAACAGAAAGATTTCTGAAGGATAATGCTAAGCAGAACAGAGAAATGACACACCATTTATCCAGGTTTTGTTAAGTAATGAGCTAGATTCCTCAGTGATCAATCTCTCGCCTTCAATTAACAGCAATAAATTCCTCATAAAATATACTAAACAATGCTGGATTTCCTCCTTGCTTTACATTATTTATGCAGCATGTTTGTTATTCTTGTCCTTAAAGCAACTTTATATATTACGTCTCGCTTCTCAGCCAGAAAAACAAGTTGCCACTGCAGCATGATCTCAGCAGTACGTTATCGCTGCCCGCCTGATCCCTGCCGTGTAATGCACACACACACACTGCCCCTTAGAGGTGACATCCAGTCATGGCCATAGGGACGGCAATCGCAGCTATGGAGGTATGTTTTGCTTGCAATGTGTTTATGCAATTGTGACCAGCTGGCTGGCTTACCAGAAAGAGAGGCTGGTTTGTTGTTGTTTTTTTTTTTTTAATTCAGAGTCAATGTCCACATTTTGATCTCAGATAAGCGGTAAAAATCTGGCATAGCTCGTTTGATGTCAATACTGATTTTTGCAATGAACATATCCGATGTCAGGTTTCTGATCCCAGCTCCTATTCCCGAAAACTCTGTCACTTAAAGACAAAGAATCACAACTGCAGCCACAGTGTCTTTCCAGGTGCTGCTGGACATGGCTGTGCTTGAAATACAAGAAACCCCATAGAGACTGGAAGCAAATTGACATGTTGCCATCTACCTTAACAAATGAGTATGGAAATGATGAGAAAGGAAAGAGCAGGCTAAGCCTATTACTTCATCAACTGCTACAACAGCCAGCAAACCTATTTTTGCTCCACTCTGCACTTCGCTGCCCACTGGGGATGCTGCCTCAGCAAGGCAATAGGCATCCTCATGGAAAGCACAATCGTGACAGCCCAGACAGCCCTTGGCCACCTCAAGGGATTCTCTCTTGTGTCAAGTGCTTCTCTGTCTCCTGGCCTAATGGAATAATAAGGAAAACCCATCTCATTCTTCCCATCAGCAGCTGCCTCTGCCCTGCCAAGCCAGGCAGGGTAGCACACAGGCAGACAGGGGAGGAAGCAAAGAGCAGCAAATGCTTTCTTGTGCCCATCTGCCTCATCTGAGAGCAACTACCCTAGCTAAGATTTTCTATTAAGCAAACCAACATGTATGTGTCTCCTGTGCAGGGCTGGAGGTAGGGAAAGAACAGTAAGCTCTGTGGGACACAAAGCCATCATGTAAGCATGCTGGGAAATGAGGCATTTAATTTAAAACGAGCAGAACAAGGAGATCTGGGCTGGCAAGAACTGTGAGTTGTGCCCCCAGCTAGAGCTAGCACAGCTTCAAGTTATTGGATAGACTTGGCATTGAAATTTCAGCCTTCTCTGTCACTCCCTGTCCAAGAGAAAGCAGGCATGCAGCAAAGGGCTGGGCCCATTCTGCATGGCAAAGAAAAAGACTCCACAAACATGACTTGCTCCTTTCCTCCATCTGCCTCTTTTTTGACTTCTGATAACTCCAAATGCTAGGTGAAGCACCGGTGCTTGCATCTTTTTTGACTTTCATCTGCACTCTGCACAAATTGATCAGCCTTAGAGGCAGCAGACCTTCAGGAGTGAGATAACCATTTCTCTGAGCTAAGAACTTTAGACAGGAAATGGTGTGAGCTGAAATGGGGAGAATCTCCAGGGTCCAAGAGTGATCCACCATAAAATCATGATCCAAGAGCTGGAAGAATAACATGGGTTTGGCTCTGCTATGGCTAGAGGGAGGACAGGTCTTCTGAGAGACAGGAAAGAGACTGAATCAACTAGGAACAGAGAAAACCCAGTTCTATCTCTGCACAGGAAGCCAGGAGGTGGGGGTGCAGTTTGTCCTGTTGTGGCTGTCCATATTAGATTTTGGGCCACTCTCAAATGAAAGGGAAAAGTACATACCAAGGGGGTGGGATACAGGCCCTTTGGCAATGTAAGTCAATGTCCTTATTCTATGAATTAAAATAACAACTGTCTTGCAAACCATTACTGGAATTGCTGTGTCTGGATTCAGTGTGAGGAAGTGGGACTCATTAATTCTCATCTGACAATGCCTTTTATCTAGTGACCAGGGTCAACCTACAAGGGGAACACCCAGCCAGACATTAACAAAACAGGAGGTGTGTGCATATGTTTGTATGGGAAGAGAGAGTGAGTTATAAAAATGCTACTTTGCCTTGGGGAAAAACTTGCTACATGAGATTTTAATGAGTAATTAGGTTCTTGGAGACTATCCCTCTACACAAAGTTAACCCAGCACTACCAGAGATAGAGGTCAAAAGAGAAGTCCCCTCCACAAACACTGCCCTTCCCTGGTAAAGATTGTTGTGTCCATGCATACCTGCAGACCAGTGTCTGAGAAAGTCCAGAGCCCAGAGGTCAGCAGATCAGCCGGTGCCAAAATAAGTTCCTCTGTACTTGTAACAAAAGCCTCTACCATAACCCTTACCTTCCACTCCCATCACTTTGGAAGGAGTGATTCCTTCCAAATCACTCTCTTTGCTTCTCTTCTCCTTAAACATGCCGTTCTTTCTGCAGAGATTCACTGTGGGAGAAGCCTTGTCTACACACTAACCTTCGACACAGAGGCCTGAAGCTTCTGAGGAAGAGAGGCAAACCATTGCCATGCCACATCACTTGATAGACTTCCACACTAACCTTGAGCAGTCCTTCATCAGGCCTGACCAGAGACAAGGAAGGCTTTTTGGGCTTTTTCTAAGTGCTAAGTGTATGCCATCTGCATGTAACTGACTTTGCAGAAGAGGGGGAACTCACCCATTTCTTCAGGCTGCATTTGCATGTCCCTTCTAGAAGGCAGTGCAGTAGAATGTCCACAGTGGGCTTACTTGAGAAAAGACATCTGCCAAGAACTGAGCAAGGACTCTAAGAACCGAGCCACTGACCCGAGCCACTGCTCCAAGCCCCTGCTTCGGGTGGCAACACCACCACACAGATCCCTCCACTAAATACATCAAGCCATTTTCAAATGTCAAAGTTGTTTTCCAGTACTCTTTGTAAGGACGCAGAATGTACTAAAACACCAATTCCCATCCAAACTCTCTCCACAATAGCAGCTGCAGAATTCTCTTTGTGGCTTGCAAGGAAGCGATGGGATGCAACAACCCACAGAGCTCCCTGTGAGGTTGTGCCTGCCACACCCTGCTCCCCAGCCTTCCTCCTCCTCCTCCTGGGGAGAACAATGGGGCTTTGTCAGCACTAGGAGGAGTGAGCACTAGCAAAGCACAATGGCCTTTTTCATCCTAGCTTCAAGGCATTTGTGGTTGGAAAAAGAAATGCATTCATCTTGTAAGAGCAAGGAATATCTATGATAGAATTGGGCTTTGCCCAGAATTCTGTATTTGACCTCCAGGATATAGAGCTGAACATGGATCACAATCAAAATATTTTAGCTTACTCCCTTCTCTTTGCTTCAGGCAATTTTGAGAGCCTGCACTTCTTCCTTTACCAATATGCTAATAGCAGTGGTGACCTAAGCTCTAATGTCTTTAATGTCCTCCCTAGCTTGGGGAACCTATTCATGTTCATTAGAAGGACAGATGGAAGCAAAGGCTTGCTTATTGCTTGCGAACAAACTCACCTTTAATCCTTGAGTTCCATTTAGCCAGGAAAGAGTTAACACCTACACCTCTCAGTGAACAAATTGGCTCATCCAGGAAAAAAAAAAAAATCCCAGAAAATTGGATGTCTGTAGATTATCCTTCTCTAGATCCATGGATTAGTGTGCTTGGAGAGGGTATCCAAGTGGAAAAGAATGTAATATTACTGTATGTGCAGGGAGAGCCTTCATCTGCACTGCAGCTCAATTACACATTTCTTTTATCACAGACATCACATGATGCCTACCCTCATGCCTTTCTTCACTTAAGCCTATTATTGCATTTTTAGAAATACTGGAAAGTCTCTTGAAATTGTGAAGTTCCCTGCCACAGTAGATCATATGTTGGCTAAAGCATTTTTTTCCCCCTCAGTTCTCCCCTTTCTGCTCTTCCACATCACTTCCTGATTTGATTAGTTCCCTGTATGAAGGGATCGAGACATTGCAACATCCATCTTTCAATTTCTCCATGACAGGCACACACATACAACTTTCCACCTACAGCTTAAGGCCAACCTCTTTTCTCAGATTCCCTTATGCCAACCTAGAGCAAATGCCACAGGCTCACGTACCTTAGGAGTCAAAGAAATTACTCTGGACTTCTGTAGGTTAAGGAAAAGTTTGGAGTGCAGAGAGAAACCAGGAACCAGCATAGCTGGTGCCAGCTGTCTCACATGCCTGACACTTCACCACAGAAGATGTGGTGCAGTCAAAGCCAGGGAGGCTGAATGACAATGTCAGCAGTGCCAGCTCTTTAAGTTATTACAAGTCTTGTGGCAGTGTGACATTTATTCTTAGAGCTCTGGCCTCAGGATCCAGCGGCTTTTCTGACATTCTCTGCTTGCTCTTTCTGCTTGCTTGCCTTCCCCTCCCCCATTTACTCTTCAGAGTTATGGAAGAAAGCTCAAAAGCAAGAACCAAACAGATCTAGTTTGAAAACAAAAGGCTGATTAAGAAGAGAATGTCCCCAGCAGATGGAGGGAGGTGACCTCCCTCTCCTCATCACTAGAGAGACCTCAGCTGTGCTCAGTTCTAGGCTCCCCAGTACAAAGAGACAAGGACATACTGGAATAAGCCCAGCAAAAGGACAGAAAGATGGTAGAGGAATCAGAACATCTGCCATATGATAAAAGACTGAGAGAGCTGGGATTATTTAGCCTGGAGAAGAGAAGGCTCAGGAGGACCTTATCACTGTGTATAAACTCCTAAGGGGGACAGGGAGCAGGGAGTATAGGTCCCGACTCTTCCCAGCAGTGCCCAGAGGCAGCACAAGAGGTAGTGAGCACAAACTGAAATACAGGAAATTTCATTTGAACATAAGAAAAAATTTATTTTTATTTTCTTCCCCCCCCCCCCTTGAAGGTGACTGAGCACTGCCACAGGCTGCCCAGAGAGGCTCTGGAGTCTGCATCCTTAGATGCTCAAACCCCTGACTAGACAGGGCTTGGAATAGCATGCTCCAGCTGACCCTGCCTTCAGCAGGGGATGGGACTGAGTGATCTCCACAGATTCTTCCCAACCTCAGCCCTCCTGCAGTGCTGTGATTCTCTAACAGAATGCCAGAATTACGATTTAAAATTATAATTTCTAGCTTTAAAGCCATTTTAAATTCTGGGAAGGGAGTTGATTCATTATTTATCAGGACCTCTATTATCAATATTATATCATGTTTCCCTTGAGCTCCAATCCTCTCCCTTCAGCAGACGTAAGCTCTGGGACCAGCTCTGGCCATACACTGCACACAGCATGATAGATAATCACCTACAATAGCTTCTCATTGATGAGATTTGAACATCACCTTAACCAAACAAAGATGAAGCTCAAGCTTCAACATTACAATATGCAGCACCTGGGTAGGTTTCCAGTGTGTCTTGCATATTTGCTTATTTAAACAACCACATATGAAACTGAACCTAGGGATCGAAAAGAGTAATGTTGGGAGTTGCAGATGTGAATTTGTTTGAAGTTCAGTTCAGATAAGATATTCATCAGCATAATTGACTCTTACAGCTTTACATTTAATTTTTGAAAGTCTGTTAAGAGTTATCAGTAGCTGTTACTTATTCCCTTTCATTCACCTGTTTGCTGTCAACCAAGATGAAAAAAATCTCACCTTCCTAGTATAAAACAAAGATTTAAAAGCAGTAATAATCGAAATTATCGCCCCAAACCTCAAACTTTCTTCTTAAATTCTTTTACAAGTATGTTACCAGTAAAAGGAGGGCCAAGGGAGGGCAGGCCCTGCTTGACCAACCTGGTCTCCTTCTATGAAAGGCGACCCACCTGGTTGATGAGGGAAAGGCTGTGGACATTGTATATTTGGACTTCAGTAAAGCATTTGACACTGTGTCCCACAGTGTCCTCCTGGAGACACTGGGTGCTTGTGGCCTGGATAGATGTATTCTTCCCTGGGTTGGAAACTGGCTGGATGAGAGAGCCCAGAGAGACCCAAACCATGTATATGAGGCCTTTCAAGATACAATTCAGTGGTGGTCTTGGCAATCCTGGGGTAATGGTTGGACTTCATAGTCTCAAAGGTCTTTTCCAACCTAGCTGATTCTGTTTCTTTTTGACTAAAGCTGACCATCTCACACCACAGATTCTCTTTTAATGAGTTTGTAAGTAGTAGAAAGCATGTTGAAGTGCAGAGAGATGAATATACGAGTATTATAATCAAGTTATGGATAACTGTGGAACTAAATCCTGTATTAGAGCATTTGAGCCAAAATAGAGGGGATATTTTTCATTAAATAAGTATATAAACCTACAAAATCAGAATTGCCTCCTGATTTGGGATAGTTCAGTTTTCCATATACATATTCTGAAACACTGCAAAGGGGTTCGATTTAGGGGAAATGATGAGGATTACTCTTCTGAAAAACTGAGTTATGTAACAAGTGCAAGGATCAGGTGGAGAGCAGTGTCCACAGTATAGCAAGCCTTGACAGGGGAACTGTCCCTTAAATCCTTTATCTTCTGAATCACTGCAGAAGAATATGTCTCTCTGCAGACACACTGAGTTATAATTGCTCATGAACTTGAAATTGCACTTGGAAAAAATAGTATAAAGAAGGGTAAGGATGAAAAATGTTTTGGGTTTTTTGAAGTTCAATGCTGGGTAGACAGTTGTGATTATTATTCCACTCTTAGCGGTCAATTATTGCTATACACTAGAACTGATTAAGAAAAATATAAGTGCTGATGGAATGAAAAGAAATTCAGATTCTCTTTTTTTTTTCCATGATCTCATCTATTTTTTCTCATTATACTTGATCTCAAGTTTGAGTAACATGATCAGGCTGGTCTGTACTAAGACTTCTAAAGCACAGGGAATGCCTGTGCGCTGAGATACATTCTGATCTTTCTGTAGGCACTACAGTAGTTTACTGTGCAATCTTGTGGAATATCTTGAAATATCTTGTGGAATATCTTGAAAAGAAAATGACACCATTGGGTAACACCAACCAGATCTCAAGAAAGAAGCTTAGGTAGGCTATCCTGCTCAGGTCCCTGTAGTCCCTGTCCACTGGGCTCACAAGCTTCTTGGAAAAGAAGGCCATTTCTCAACATCTGCAACATACCAACTCTGCTGTCAGTGCTCAATAAACAAATAATTAGAATAACAAATGGAATTGTTTCTAAATATAATGTTCCACAAAGCTAACAGAGATGCCATCTGCTCTGTAAGGTAGAAAGCTGGAGTCTATAAAAACTTTCGTGTATGCTTAATTTTACACCCTCAAGCAGCCCCAGGGACCGTGGAAACGCATAAAATTGAGCAGATATGTAAACACTTGCAGAGCTACAGCTCCATAATTGTCAATTTTGCAGCTACTGTGTTTTTCAAGGATCTGGAAAGAAGTTCTATGGCAGAAGGTGCCTTCAGGGTCAACACAAATAAGCTGAGGACAGCTCATCCCCACTTTTATTCTAGTGCTTGGCTTAATTTGGATGTCTCCGAAACTTGCCCAGTTCACGGTGGAAAGATGGCATATTCCCAGCACTTTGGCATTCAAAAGACAGCAGAACATATCTCACTCCTGCTCTGAGCTGGAAGTGAAAATAGAGTGTGAGGAATCCAAAAGGAAGTTGTTGAATGCATGGCAGATGTTGTTACATTTGGCCTAGCAGTGCTCCATGTGGCAGTCACACGACTGGTGATCTTAGCCAGAGAGGCTAATAAGGATGGGCACTCCAATAAGAGTGTTTCCTTTCAAATACAAGTGGAACAAATGTTATAAGTGAACCAATAACAGCAAAAATAACCAAAAAATATTAAAATAGGGCAAAGGGAAGCTCAGAGCTAATAGCATGTCATCTGGGAAAACAGCACAACAACAGACAAGAAGAGATGTAAAAGCAAGAGAATAACTTAATGGGAAAGTAGGCTGAAAGAGCAATCTTAAGACCACCCTATTTACCTTCATCCCATTTCCTTGAGCTTTGGCTGGCACCCATGTCTCCTACAGGCAAATGCAGAGTGAGGAAGGGATACACACCAGTATGAATCATGGCTTTCTAGGCCATCATTTGTAATGGGAGCTATGCCTGAGCAGAGGTGCATTACTCACATATTGAAGATGATTTATGTGTTTTTTATGTAGCTGTTGGGCTTTAATTATTCACTTGATTATCAATAAAAAATAAGCAGTGAGCAGTACAGAGTGTTAACATATCTGAAAGGAGCATGCAGCCACTTGTGTGAAACAAATGTGCATATACATGGAGCCATTCCTGTTCCATCATTGCCAGGTATGAGGACAAATTCACAAGCAGGATTTAGCACATTTCTTTTTTCTTCCCTATCCTCTCCCCACCCCTTTTGCAAACAAAACCTGCCAACCTGTTCATCAGCTCTGTGATGGCAGACAAATGTTTCAGCAAAACATGTGCCAAATATCCATTGATATTGGCCGAAATTCAATATGATGAAATGAATTGATGCTGGCATCCCATTTGGTGCAATGCAATATCTGATCAATAGCAAGTAATTGGACATCATTTTGTGTAGGATAGAAAGCTGGGGCTGTTACATCACTTCAAGTTATGGATCATATTAATCACTGCCTAACTGTTTCATCAATGTAATTTCTTTTCATCAACATACTGTGGCATTTAGAACATTGGACATAAAGCCGCTATATTGTATTAACTCGAAATTAAAAGCTCTACAGCCCAACAAAACGGAACATCGTTACCATGGGTGTGAATAGTATTCTCACATTGTAGCGCAAAATTATACAATTGGCACCTTTAACAAGCAGAGTGAAGTGACAAGGGAGGAAAAAAAAGAAAATATCAGATAGCAAGAACTCATCTGGACTGGGGGGGATATGCAGTCATACAAGCCTTACTTTCAGTTCCTCCTCCTTAATTGCAATCAATGCAAGACCAGCAGGGAGAGAAATCCATGTTTCTTTTCAGCTTTTGTTAGTTCACAGGTGTTGGCAAGCTGTGAAACTACTGAGGATATATTAACAGGGCAGGTGTAGCAAAGGACAAGACATGGTCTCTCCATCCCCCTTTCTAGCATGGAAATATGTGCACCTCTGTCAGTAATCATTGAGATCCTATTACCTACAAAAAGAGGCTTGAGGAAAGAGCATAGAGTATCCACCAGAGGTACATTTGTGGTACCATTGCCTTCTATCAGATGACTCTTTTTTCTTCCATCACATAGTAACAGGAATCCTTGCTTAGCATTTGGCAGGTAAGGGAAGCTTTTAGGCAGGTCAGTCAGAGAACTAGTGCCATTAGCTCTGCCACAGCCAGAGAAGACAGACAGCTTCAGTCAGACCATGACACCCTCCTATGAGGGATGAAAGAGCTTTTTGTGGGGTACACTTCAGACACCCGCTTAAGCAACTAACTGCACAGTCTGGCATGCCACCACTGAACCCAAACCTTATAACACAGACTGCTGTTTCCAGTAAGATCATCACAGAAAACTGAAAGTAATCCTTTACTCCTCAGTACATTCACCCAGGCAAATCACAGCTCTGTGCTGGGGGAAGACACTGGTATACACTTCCTCCCACACTCTGATAACTGTGGGAAAAAAACTGGGAAAAGTGAGTAAAAAGGTGTTTAAACCTGACCGCTGTTTTTCAGACCACAGGCACAGAAAGCACAGTTTATATATTGCCCAAGAGGCTGAATGACCCTGTCTAAGCCCGGAGATAAAGCTGGCAGAGAACAGCCTCATGTCTCCATTATTATGACACACAAAAGCAACAGGACTGCCTGAAGAGAGAACAAGAAGGCAAGTCAACAGCAGGAAAAAAACTGACAACCAGATCTTATTCTCAGAGCACCTGCATTTCCCACTGATAGCAGAGCTGCGGGTGCCTGGCACTTCTTAAAATGTAACCAGGTTATTCATCCTGTCTGAGGTGAGAGCATTTTCTCTGTTCTCTGTTTGGTATGAAGCCTGGTGGGAAAGACAAGATGAGAACAGATAATAATAATAGTGTTTCAACATCTCCAGCTCATGGTTTCTTGCCCATATTTGGTGATTGTTTTCTTTCAGCTCCAAACTCTGCGTCTGTGGGAATCTTAGCTTTCTCTTAAAAAAATGCTGCCTACTCCTTCTGATGGGGTAGAAAGCCTGAAAACCTGTCATCCAGCATAACTGAAAAATTAGAAACCTAAAAGAAACCTAAGTGTGCATTACTGTTACACATCTGCCTTTTTAAGTGTCTGTATTGGGCTTGCACAGCAAGGTCTGGGGAAGAAGGGGACCTACAGGGTTGGCTTTTCTAAGAAGCTGCTAGAAGCTTTCACTATGTCTGACAGAACCCATGACAGTCAACAATGCTGGCCAAGGGACACCATCAGCGACGGTGATAGCACCTCTGGGATAACATATTTAAGAAAAGGGAGAAAAAAATTGTGAATTTTGCAGCTGGAGAGAGGAGTGAGAGTATGTGAGAGCAACAGCCTTGCAGACACCAAGATCAGTGCAGAAGACAGGGAGAAGGTGCTCCAGGCAATAGTGCAGGGATTCGCCTGCAGCCCATGGTGAGGCAGCTGTGCCCCTGCAGCCCATGGAGGTCAACTGGGGAGCAGATCTCCACCTGCAGCCCATGGAGGACCCTAAGCTGGAGCAAGTGGGTGTCTAGTGGAGACTGATCCCATGCAAAGCCTGCACTGTAGCAGGCTCCTGGTAGGACCTGTGGCCCCATGGAGAGAGGAGCCCACCCTGGAGCAGGTTTGCTGAAGGTCCCATGGG
This sequence comes from Melopsittacus undulatus, assembly GCF_012275295.1. Lineage (NCBI taxonomy): Eukaryota > Metazoa > Chordata > Aves > Psittaciformes > Psittaculidae > Melopsittacus > Melopsittacus undulatus. Next base: position 36,921,899 of record NC_047534.1, read on the forward strand.
AGACCTATGTTGGAGAAGCCTGTTCCTGAAGGACTGAACTTTGTGGAAGGGACACACCCTGGAGCAGATCAGGAAAATCTGCAGCCCCTGGGAAACACTCAGGTGGGACATGTTTATGGAGGACTGTCTTCTGTGGGAGGGATCCCATGCTGGAGCAGGGGAAAAGTGAGAAGAGTCCACCTTGGTTTTGATTTTAGCTAAAGAATTTAGAACTTCATGTTAATAGTGAGTTGAGCTATTAATGTTCTCTGCTCTCAGTGACAAACCTATACAGTATTGTATACAATAGGAACTGGTCTCCCAATGAAGCCACACCAGCAATTTCCTCACTGGATTGGTTCATCAGACATTTTAAAACTATATCAAGCTCAGATGGTGCCTGTGCAGAGAAGAGGACAGGGCTGCAGGAGGAAGTAGCACAGGGTTCTTTTTTTTTTCTGTGGCCACTTGGGAGGTTTAAGCATTACTGACATTAAGCATTGCTTCCTGGCTCCCATCTCCCCTCTCCGTTTCTGCTGCTGACACTGGCTGTTTGTGACTTTAATGATACAGGCTAAATATGTAAATCTGTGCCTGCAGTTTGTGGGTTTTTTACATACTGTGCCATTAAAGCTTAAAGCGATCCTGCAGCCACTCCTCAGGGAATGCTCCTTCTGAGCTAAGTCCATTGCAGTCACTGTCACAGCACAAATCATCTGTGCACACACATGCACTTATACACAGAACTCCCTTAATTTTTCTTCTTCCCCTTGCTGCCAGTAGCACCAGTAGCTCTCTACTGATACCTGTTGGTGCTTTATACTGGAGAGCTAACCACGACATGAGCAAAGTGGGAGGGCCCCTCTACAAGCCCCACAAGAAGTCAAGTGTGATTGCTTCATAACTCCATCTACTTGGTTCAATCTCCCTTTCACCCTCTCTCTTTCTGCTTCCTTTAATCTAAACCAAGAACTATTTAGAGTGCAAAGACATTTGCTCTTTATCTATTGAAAATAACCCCATAACCCTTTTGTCTGTTCATGTCACTCAGATGATCAGCCACAGCCTCTCTGTAGTGACAGCTCCCAAAGATGCACCTATTTTCTACTGCTCTGTTGTTTTACTCCTGCATTTGTAAGAATGACTTATTTTAGCAGCTAATTATACTAACAGCTCTTCAAAGATAGGGCCAAAAAATGTAAAACTGCTTACAGAAGGGAAATTAAGACACTGGTTTATCTTAAAAGGATAGAGTTCACTACTAAATTCATTGGTGCTAGCCTGTGGGGGTCACCTGCCAGAAAAGGTCAAGATAATTATGAGGGGTGTGCTGAGTGCATTGTATCCCTGATGCATGAAAATTGGCTAGGTCTAAGTATTGTAGCAGTACCTAAGACAGATTAAAACTCTTTGAGAATCAAAAAAGCAAAATAAATTTTAAGGTCCTGCCTATGGGATGGTGCTCAAATATTCTGCAGGGGGAGTACAACCTGGAGCTCAGGAGCAAGAATCTGGGGCCCCGAGATCCCTTCCTCATTTCACAGTGGATTTACTGAGGAGCAGATGGGCAGCTGTGCTGCTCTGTGCTCAGCTCCTCACATACAGATGCCACAATGATTTCATGCCACCAAATTCTAGGACACCTAAGATTAGATGTCACTAGGTCAGACTACGATGTTTGTGTATTACCCTCATTATCTGTATACAAAATGAGGTTTACATACTGTATAATGGTACTTATACAGCAGTCATCACCAAGGTATTTGAGCTTCCTACAAAATCAGACATAAAGCATCCCCCTTTTTCCTCTACAACAAATCAAATCATTTTTACAGACATATCAAGAACTCAGACACTCCTGCAATTATTTCCATGTTGCCTCTGTCATTCTTCTGGTCTTCTACAGGAGCACAATTCACTTCCCCCATATTAATGAGTAATAAATAATTCATACAAAAAATAAAAAAGACACCTAACAAAAGAGACATGGGCATACTTCATGTGGCTACTGCATTATACAGTCTGTGATGTCGTTTTCTGTGGTAAAGCCCCGTAGAATTGAAGTGACAATGATAACCTTTCCTTACATTTTGAAGATCCTATAGAACAGAATACAATTAACATCTTTGTCAAATAATATAATCTGGTAGGATGGCTCAAACAGGTTGCAGAAGACAGTATTCTATTTCAATTCCAGAAGAGAGGACTGTTGCACTTCTATAGACTCTTATAGGTTTTATCTCTCTTAGCTTCTGCAGGACGTTCCCAGGGGGGTTTGCACATGAGATAAGACTAGTGGGAGGAAAAATTACTGGAGAGAGACAGGAAAAACCTCTGGCCTAAATTTACTACCGAGAGCTGTCTTGGGAGGCTTAAACATAGTGGAACTATTCAGCTCCGTGATAAAGGGGTCAGGTATGTGCAAAAGGCGGCTAATGGGGATAAAAACAGAGAAACAACAGGACAGTGCCCAGCAGATACATAATTAAACTACTTTATCTGCCTAATAGTGATAGGCAGAGTACAAAGTCCCTGGGTGCGGCAGCAGCCCCTCAGCTGCAGTAGTGGCAGCAACCAACTGGACAGCTGGTGGAGGTGCCAGACTGGTGTTCTTCATAGCCTGTGAAAAGCCCCTTTGCCCAGGGGGTTCAGAGGAAGCATCTGGTCCTTACATGACAGACAAGGTGAATTATTTTGAGCACAGAATGGGTCAGACATCCTTGCTCAGTTGGCATGCATCTATCCAATGTATATGGCACCTTTCAGTTGTGTTCCACACAAAAGAACTCACAGTAGCCTACCATGAACACTCTCCATGCTCACACAAATCAATCCGTTTTCACTCAATTGCCTCCTCACATGAGTCCTGTCTTTCGTGTATCCCTACATAAAAGGTAAGCCTCGGTTTTGAGGGTTTTTTTTGTGGCTGCTTGGCTTTGGTGTTGTTTTTCTGAGAGTAGCAGAAATAAATAGAAAATACTTATTTTTTGTTGTTCATTCGTCTATAAGCTGATATTTACGGGAATTGATCATGATCTAAGCTCCAAGAGGGATCCTGCATTGGTGGGAAGAGGGGGCTTCAATGTGGTTAGGTAAGAGGGGACACCGAATGGTTGTTTGGTGTTAGAACATGAATACTGTTTATGTTCTGTTAGACAAACACAAAAGTTAAAACCAATCACTTGAAATACACAACTCGGAGACTCCAGACTCAAACACGCAGTTAGGAGATGTCAGAAATGTGTGACCTTAATTAACCCTCCTGTGTGCACGCATTCTCTAATTGCATGAGCATATATTATGTTTCCCCAGAGGGGCTGTATCTCACAATAAAGGGGACAGAAAAGAACCATTGCACAAGAAGCTGTTTAATGTTGTTCTTTCTCCTCTCTGCTTGTGTGGTCCCAGGTTTACTTACTGAACACTATTTACTTCATGCTGAAGGTAGGATTACTCATCACAGACATTCTTGTCACATTCCTAACTTCAGCAGCCGTGTACCTCACATATATTAAAACACTGTTTTCATCTGTGGAATAGGAAGGCTTGGCATTGCCCCCATTTAGCTGAGGAGATTGCCGAGGAACAATTTCTGTGAGAATTTCTCTCTCTGAAATGGTTAATAAAGCAAATGAAATATGGTTTTTGCTGTGAGCAGAGCTGTTCAGTTTTAATAACAAGTGGTGCTACCGGTACTGCATAAATTTTGCATTTTCATCCTGGCCCATGTAAGTGCAGGTACCCTCATTATTCATAAGAATAATTAACCCATTTTCAGAATCCTATCACCTGATGAACCCCAACAGCAGCCTCACTTTTCTCAAGACTTCAGCTAACCTAGAATGAAGTCCTTTGCACCAAGGTTGACTTCCTTTAACTTTTGTCACCTAGTTCGTTGCTACACTAACTAAACTTGTTTGTCTTCTTCAGTCTGTCCCAAAAAAATTTTCATGGGCTAACTTCTATTTTTGTTCTATTTTAGAAATGTCTTCCACAAAGGGAATTTTTTTCCCCTTTAATTTTAAAACCTAACAGTTTTTAGAAACACCTGTCACTGTTCCCATCTCTCCAATCAGTGAGCCGTGTGGGTGTCTCTCTCAGTGGAAGCTGACAATTTGATGATACTTCATCAGTGTAGGACTCCTGCTGAGAACTAGATTGAGACAAAGAAAATGCCTCTCATCATTGGAACAAATAAGAAATCAGATTTTCCAAATTACTGCTAGGTAAGTTACATTTCCTTCTTTTTTTGAAAGTCTGCAGAAAGAACCACCAGGCTGGGATTCAAGAGCAGTACTAAAATACTGGCCTCACCAGAGTTTTCCTGCAAACCTCAGGTAAGGTTCTTTAAGGTCTGAATTCACTGAAGAATACAAGCCTGGAGCAGCAATTCTTTAATCAGAAAGTTTATCTTAATCCTGGTGGTATGTGTGCTCTGATTTGTATTTGCAAGGCTCTCTACATTATCAGGAAGGACAGCTATACAAAAAAACAAAATTAAAGAAGGCCTTAAATTCCACCAAAAAAAGTATGTGTTAGTACTGGAAAGCAGGGAATGTAAGAATACAGGGCAAGAGGTAGGGAGGGAGTGAAAATCCAGCACCCCTGAAATCAGTTGGAGATGACAAATCAAGGGGGACCTTCCCACTTGATCTTTGGAATGGAATGCTCTATTGCCTCCTAGATTGCTCACAGTGAAGAAGGTCCCAGCATCATTCTGCAGGTTTTCAGAATATTCAGTACATGAGTGGCTGGCAACAAAATGCCCAAACTCAGGCCACATTAAGAATAAGTAGTTGATGGAAATCATTGCTGGAAATACTCATTATCATTCAGTGTGTTGGAGTTCCATTTCCTTGTATTACAGATAACTGGTGTCCTTTTGAAGTTGCATGACTGAGAGATTCAAGATCACCTGCAGCCATCATCTAGACAAGGAGTAAGAAGGATGAGTGGTAAGGGTTAGTCATATACAGTGCTGCAGGGTTACAAAAAGCATTGCAAGAGTTCTCTTAGGATAATACGAGTGTTTTTTGCACTCCTACACACAAGGGATTAATTGGGCCCAGTTCCTCTTTCCTAGTAGGGGAACTTCTGTACCTTTGGTCAGGCATTGGGCAGCCCTCTACAATAACCAAGACTAAGGCAGTATATTTGCAGGCAAGAAAGGCTGCCTGTCTGGGAATTTAGATACCACTGGAGCTGAGGGGAGTCCAAACTGTAACAGGAATATCACCTGCCCATTTCTGGCCAGGTTTCCTGGAACTTTCAAAATCATTTTGCAGAGAGGATGTGAAAGTCTTCCTCCTCTTAATACACCCTCCCCTTTTCTTCCTGTTCTGTTTCTCCAAGGCCCAGGGACTGTTCTCTCCTGATGTCCACAATCGTTTCAACAACCTCAAGTAAAGATAAAGCTTTCTCCTGGACAGAATCCTGTGTGTGCTGCGCTTCTTCTGCAGGCAGATGGTCTCTCAGGAGACCATGGATGAACAGTGTAGCGCTATCAACATTAGTTCTGATGTGTGGAAGAAACCTGCCCTCCATCTTCATGGCAGGGTGCCTGGATCTTGCTGACCCATAGCCCACCAATCTCTTGCATTTTTCTGTAGCTTTGCTGTACTCTCTTCAGTTCCTCCTTGGATGCCTAGTCCTGAATAGCCCACAGTACAAGTTACAGCTTGTGACGTCCAACTGACTTTTACTGTCATCAACAGGCTGATATTTGTTTAATGTAGTGAAATGAATGCCTTTCCTAGCTGTCTGGAAAGCAAATCCCTCTTTACCCTCCAGCTGGTATTTGCTGTACTTGAGTGAGCCTGGTAAAATTCTTAGGTTATAATTTAGTGCTGCTGTGTTTGTGCAGAACTAACAAGATTTCTTAGGGCCTCTTAGAGTTTTTTAAGCCAAGCAACTGCTCTTTTCCTTGATGGAGCTCTCCGCGGCCTTAACAGCATTGCACACACAGATCTTCAAACAGGGACAGCAAGCAAACAGCATACTACCTGCAACAACAGGTACTGCTGAGCAAAATAATACACTGAGATAGGACCTTACTGACCTTTCTGAAGTTTGCCACAACACACTTTACATCTTTTAGGTCTGTGCTGAGGTTGACCCTGGCTGGACACAAGGTGCCACCAAAGCTGCTCTGTCACTGCTCTCCTCAGCAGGACAGTGGGAAGAAAATGTAACAAAAGGCTTGTGGGTTAAGGACAGGGAGAGATCACTCACCAGTCTGTCAATGAACAAATCATTCTAATAATTTTTCATTTAGGAAGTATAATGACTGCATACATGAACAAGCATCAATATTTATGCTAAGATATGTGCTGTTTATATATGAAACATTATACATCTTAATTGAGACGACCCCTGTCCTGGTTTGAGCAGTAGCAGTAATTTTTTCTCCTTCTTGGTAGCTGGTGCAGTGCTGTGTTTTGACTTTCGGGCTGGGAACGGTTGCTGATAGCAAACATATTTTGAGTTACTGCTCAAATGTTTGGTTTGTCCAAAGCCTTTTTCTGAGCTCATGCTCTGCCAGGGAGGAGGGGAGGCCGGGAGGAAGGAGAGGCAGGACACCTGACCCAGGCTAGCCAATGAGGTATTCCATACCATAGCACGTCATACCCAGGATGTAACCGGGAGAGACCTGGAAGGGCTGGAGCTCTGGGGGGATGGAGGAGGTATCAGTCGGTGCTCGGTTGGGCAGGGTGGGGTGAGTTATGGGTTGGTGGCTGCTGAGGTGTTGTATTCTCTTCACTTGTTATTTGCTTTATCATTATTGTTTGCAGTAGTAGTAGCAGTAGTGATTTGTGTTATACCTTAGCTATTAAACTGTTCTTATCTCAGCCCGTGGGGGCTACATTCTTTGGATTCTCCTTCCTAACTCTCCGGGAGTTGGGGGAGCAAAGAGGAGGAGTGAGTAAACGAGTTGTGTGGACTTGGTTTAAACCGCGACAGTTCCTTTTGAAGAACTCTTTCTGGAAGTGAGTACAGCCTGCTGGACATTCCAGTTGTTATATAAAAAACATGCTAAGAGATCACCATAACATTGGCCAACATTTAACAACTTGCTGTACCTCCGGAGTATAACTGACAGCTATTCCAGAGAGCCCACTGGTGCCATATATGAAAGTAAATCATGCTTCGATTATTCCATCTTACAGCTCACTGAAGCACAGGGAACATGCTTTCCCAGCAGCTGTTCTCAGCTTACTTGGAATTCTTGACCAATATCATTGAAAGCCCAATATGATGACAAAGGCTACAAATTATTTCCACAGTGTGTTAAAGTTAAGACAGTAAGCTGTAAAATAAAGAGAAATCTCTCTATTAAATAGACCTGTCCCAAAGTCACTTCTTCCTTTAGAAATCATGATCTACACAATTTCATAAATTGATGAAAGGATTTTGACCATTAAACTTAATTGATAATGAATTTAAAGGCATGAACTTAAATCATTTTGCCATTTTCTTTCACAATTAGTTTTTGGCATTACATTTCTCCCCATCACTGTATGAAGCAAAAATATCGCAAGTACAGAGGAGGTAAGATTAACATGTACAAGAGATGAAGCACTGCAAGAAAGCGACATCTGGGGCAATGCAAAAAAGTTGTTTCAAGGACTGTAAACAGGCAGAAGCAAAAACAGAAAATAAAACCTGACTTTTAAGTAAAATTAGCAACAACTTGGATTTATATAGTGCTCCATATGTTCTAGATGAATAACACCCAAGGCGTTTTACATTGAAGTAAGGTAAAAAGCACACTTGAGGTGGGAAAGTAAGAAAATAATAAAATTTCTTGAAAATGCTTTCAGCTTTAAGTAGGTGTGATTCTTCCTTTTACATGGCTGGTGGTAATGGTGCTGAGGTGCTCTTGTTTTACGTAACCAGCTTTGGATGGGAGCCATGCTGCAGTGAAAGAGCAAAGGCTGCTTGTAGTTGAAGTGCTCATTCTATTTATTTATTTATTTATTTTTAATGTAATGCTGCAGCAGAGTTCTGGTTCCTAAAAAAAAAAAAAAAAGTCTATCTGAAAGAGTGAAAACGTTCAGCTGCTTGGAAATGCCATAGGGCCAGTTATGGAAGAAAACAGGCCTTCCAGGGAGACAAAAGGAAGAACTGTAGAGCTTGGATAGCTTTTTTTCCCCTGGATTATAAAATGGTTCACATGTGCAGAAGAGTAGAATGAGGAAATGGTTCTTGATGGTTGTGTCTAAGTAGATGTCTCCAGCTCTTAGTAAAAGTTAGTGCAAGAAAGTTGTTCTGTCTATAATGAGAAGGGACTGTCAGCAACAGAAGTAAATATGGCACAAAGTAAACAGCTGTCTAACAGTCTTAAGCATGAACCACAGACACAAAAAAGGCATGGTTTGTCTTTTTACAGAATGAGAAGTTGCACATAGTACAAAATGGAGTCTTTCCTTTTCTACAATTCACCAAGCATAGATCCCCACATCAACTGAGATTTGCTTACCAGAGATGTACATATGCCATCCCTATCCCATTTCTTCAGAAAAAAAAGTGCCTCCAATGCTTGAGCCACTCTTTTCCACCATGGTTTTGCATTTTTCATAGGAGAAAAGCTCAGCAAGCTGCAATTTGTTTGGGCCATCACTGGTAAACTGCAGGTGGGTAAGTATTTTGGATGTGGATATTTTTCTAGACAGAAGCTTTCATTACTGTTGCTGCTATGAAGCCTCCCCATGCATTCTGACATAAAAGCCATGGCCACATACTGAGCCACTAGTCCTGAAGGCCTATATGGCTGTAACTTCAAACACAGGCCTTGGAATAAGATTTAGATTTGTCAGACTGTTGTGAGATTCTCAAAACAGTGAAACAGGCAACCAATTCACTTGCTGGCTACAGGCCAACAGTAGGAGTTTTACAACTTATTAAAGCAGTCATAATTTTTATGATCACTTGGATTTATCAGCCCTATTGTCCTAAAAGCCCCTATCAGAATCAGGGTCTCAGTTTTTTATAGACAGCCACAAGATGCAGATCATGTTTCAAAGAGATATAGGTTTATGCTTGAAAGAGGTTATCAAATGACTTCTGTCTTGGAAAACAGCATTGATAGCCAGTACTCAGTCTGTCCAGCTGGCTCAAGGGCACTTCCTGATTTGGAGGGAAAAAGCTTGCCAGCTTTTGAAATTAATATATTATTATTACTCGTATTTTGATTTTTAATCCTTCACTATGTGAAGCATGAGCCTCATCAAAAAGGAAACCAGAAGGGTGCACATATGCTGCCAAAAGTCTGCTAGAAAAGGCTTCTTGGCTAAAATTTTCAAAGCTGCTTGAAAGGATTTCCTGCTGACTTCAGTCCTGTAAATCCATCCTTCACTGCATGAGGATAAAGGAAAGGCTACTCATCAACATCTCTTTAGCTTTATGGTCTACTTAAGATTTCCCTTTGAACTGGGGGATCTTACACCCAGAGCTTCCTTTTCAGTGATGACCCAGTCTGCTGACTGTGCCTTTACATAAGAGTTAGAGCGAGGACAAAAAAGCCCTATCCATAGCCTTCCATATAATGGAGACCTGCAGGTTGCCACAATCCCTGAAGCTGATCTGATGGACTTTGCTGTGCACCAGCAACTAATCCAGCTCTTAATGTCAAGAAAAAATAATCCACCATCAGTAGCCATCATGGGAACAAAAGGTGATTGAACTGAGTTTTACTATCTCATATACAATATTCAACAGAAGAAGGCTCATAATAATATTCTAGTTTAGGTCAGTAAGGCAGTGATTTTGTGCTGTTTACGGTTATTCAACATATGGAGCAGAAACAAGGTCAGTCAGAGCGAAGTTTGTGGTATGAGCTGGCAGACTTAGAATTTTCTGGTTTACCTCTGCAAAGTGGTTCTGCCGAGACTTATATGCTAAATATTTCCATTAACACTTCTGGAAATTACTGCTAAATTATTAGCTCCAATTAGGACGTAAATGATGCCAAAAGTTTGTTCTTCAGGGCCATGAAAAGAGAATGGCAGTCTTGGAAAGATCACCACAGATGAACAAAGCATATGAGAAAGTGGTAGCTCAGATTTATGTTGCTTCATTAATGAAAGCCTAGGAAACACATGAGAATCCTGTTCTAGTTCCCATCAACTTCTCTGGGCATCAAATTCTCTTAGAATCCTAAGTCAGGGCATCCTTGTGATGTCCTGCTGAAAACAGAATGGGCCTCCCCTAATAATAAAGAGCCAAAAGCAAGGGCACATTAAAATCAGCCATGACACTATTAAAGATGCAGCCAGAATTGCCACAAACCAATGAAAGCACAATTTCCAGTAAGCCATAGGCTTCAAATTAAAGACCACAACATCTTCTCAGGAATATAAACCCCAAGATACCTGCTCCTTAAGCTAGCCAAAGGAGAAGCAGCAATAGAGTTTTGCACAGAGCCAACAACTGACAAAAAGATAACTTCGCTAATGCATAATGGGCTATCACATACACAGTGTCCTATAAAATGGAAACTCTGAAAGTCTCTTTTTGTCTTAAGAGCACTCAGTATTTTAAGTATCCCTAGTATTCACTATCTTTGTTTTCTGGTTAATTCAGAGACTTTTTCCTAAAGTTCCGTCTTTATTAGATCATGCTGTCTCAGTAACTGCAACCAGCTTTTTCTTTGTTGTTTTCCTGTATGGTGAGCAAAGATAAAACACAAAAACATTCTTTCTCTCTTCTACATTCCCTGTGACTTTGACTGTCAACTTCCGGTTACAGTACGCAACTCAGAACAACAGAAATACATTCTCCTGGTCTCCACTCCATTCCTCAGGTTTTTCCATTGCACTTACCTGAGCCATGGGAATAGCTGTGGAGAAACGGAGGTGACTTGTGCTCTTCAACTTCTGTTCTAGCCAGCAACACACTGACAATAATTTCTTTTTCCTGTGGAGATAAAGAGAGATAATTAAGATAAACTAGACCTGCTGTTGTGCTCCCTGCTGGGAGGTATTAAGAAGAAAAACATGCTGGCCTTTCAAAAGGCTTTGAGGTACAGATCAGCTTTACTATTTGGAGATGGAGCAGATGCTTTTGATGAATTTTACTTTGGACAATGCAACAAAATTATTTTACCTTTTTTTCCTTTTGTGCGGGGCTCAATGATTCGACTTAATGCTGAACTTATAACTTGATACTTGTATGCTGAAACCAGGGGTCAGGGAAATGCTCCTTTAATACCTGTGGCAGTAACAAATGATACATTATGTTAAATGTATTAGGGAAGGTTAGGTAGTGTAAAACTTCCTTCCATTTTTCTAAACTTGCTCCTTGGGAGTGTGAAAATGCAGGGTTTTAAAATACTTAACAATTTGCATTTATATAAAAAAGAGGAAAAGTATGTACAAAGGAAAACACAAACATGTTCAGAATGCCTACTGCCAGCAACATCTTGGCATTTGCCAGTACTTAAAGGTTATGTCTGTCATGTTTAGATGTGGCATAAAGTCTTTCACCCTTTCCCAAGTAATTGGACATCGTACTGATAGGCAAAATTGAATGTGTCATGAACAGCTCTCCTATAGATTTACAGGGCTTGGAGAGAAGGCCTAATTTTATGCATGAACATGTCATGCTGGAATAATTACACAACTGCTTGCTTTCCTTCTGCAGTACATTGTGAAAACCCATGATGGTTTCTGGGTGTTCATACCTTCTTCTGCTTTTGCATAAACATCACTGCTGTAGTTAACAAAGGGCAATAAATTATTGGGGTGAATGCCACATTTAACCAAAACTAAAGATCTAAATAATTGTATATGTATAAAATGTCTTGTTCTTAGGGAGTGTGAAAGGGACTTGAGCCTACACACCTTTTGTATATAGCAGCAAATGAGAAACTGTCTCTCACTGGGGAATCTATGCTAACTGTTTCCTTCTCCTACTTTGTTGGCTGACTGACAGATGTGTGTAAAAACTGGTCAGCATTTTGCCTCTGGTAAGCCTGACATGTTTGGGGGATTTTGGGGGTGTTTGTGTTTTGTTGCTTTTCTTTTTAGTTCATGGCAAGTTTAACCAGTGTGAAATATCCCATCTTCGTCTAAAATTAGAAATCTTTATAGATAGTTGCTGAAAATCATTGACGGCTGACTATAATCTTGCTGTATGGATAAGGGAAGAAAAATATTAGTATAGGAAGCACATCTCTTTAGCTGAAAATAGCTGGATGCTGGGAGGCTGGTATTAGGGGGATGAAGGAGTGTACTTATGCTTTATCTGTTCCCATTCTCTCTAGGCATCTGTTCACTGTCACAGTTTTATGTGTTTTGTTGGTTGGCTTTGTTGTTTTGTTTTTTTTTTTTAACTGGTACACAATGTTCACACTTATATTTCACATTTGGGAATGTATATTTCAAACAACAATACAAAAAATATCCACAAAGAATGTAACATCTCTGAAAAAACTTGACAACATTCTTGCTAATTTAATTTCTCAATATAAAACTGACTGCCATATTCTGCTTCTGTTTCTGTGTTAGGAGAAGTTCAACTTTTTGTGTGAGTGGCTAGACTGGCAGTCTCCCTATTTTGATTTCTTTGTCATTTAGGATTCTTAAGCTTGCAAACCTCCTAAAGAAAGATGCAGTAAGTGCACAGCTGGCTCCTGGCATTCAGTTTAGGACAAAGCTAAAAGAGTCTCTGGATCATCTATGTCAGAGCACAAGCACTTGAGTTGCTGTGTGCATAGGTCACATCAGGTCCACAACCCATTCTGCCCCTGTGGCTGTCAGGGCCACCATGCTGTTAGCCACCTCTGTCTCCCACTGGGGAGGTGGGAGTCTCTGTTGTTAATTTCTAGTTGTGCTGCGCTATCAGTTGCTTGTTTACAGAAACTTACACTATGGTGAGCCCCCTGGCTCTTTGACTGGGGAAGAACAAATGCTTTTGCTAATAAGGACTTATCAGGGGCGAATTCCCTTCCTTCACCCTCTTCACAAGCAGGTGTATCTAATTGGTAATCATGGATCTAATTGGTGCTCATGGAGAGATTGTCTTCTCCCAGTGGGCTTTCTGCTGGTACGTTTATTTCTTTTCCTCAGTGACGGCTGATCATTTCACTCTTCCCTGCTGTTGAGGGTGCAGCATGTTGCCTGTTTTTTTTTGCTATGTGGCCTGTGTCTGTCGCTAGCTTTAGTATGGGTCCTTGACAAGGCTGCATCTGACTGAAGTGCACTCAATTGACCTTTGGGCTGGACACAGTTTCCAACCAAGGAGGAGCAGGTAAGCTTCCAAAACAAGAGGGAATTGCTTGTTCTGAGTAATCACTTGATGTCCTTTCAGTATTCCGCTATGTGATGCGTTCATTGTAGTGCGAGCAAAACAGAGTAATGTTTGTTCCCTCCTTTTCCATTAATTTGGAAGCATTTCATCCATTTACCATATATTTTTTTTCTTTTCCTATTTTCCAACAGCACTCAGACCATACCTATTTTTGATGGTAGCTTAAATAAACATTGCTAGTTGATGACTATCAATTCTGCACAAATGCAAGCATAAGAAGATAAGTTTTCTCAAGGCTGTTTGATTAGGGGTAGATGAATGATCTAATCATGTGTTTACTGAACGTTGATTTATCTGTTGCAATTATTTGCCCTTTAGGGCTGGTGATATTATATTAGTAGGTTTGATCTTTGCCAACACCTGGATCCCTCTTTGCAATTAGGAAAGTGATACACTGTCTGTCATTCTGCTGCTCACCCCCCATTCTCCACTCCTTCTAAACAAAAAGCGGAGTGCAGCAAATCTCATCCTAAAAGCCAAAAAAAAAATAATGATAATCAGTACTTGCTTCTGGATTTAAAGGGAAGGATGAATTGCTCAAAGAAAATGTAAGAGAACTTTCCTTACGTCAACAAATAATTCATGATGTATATATGGGCAACTAGCAACTCTATTATTACAGTAGTATGACAAATATTGTGAGTGGGACAGCAAACGGGATATATCATTCTACTGTCTTGACAAAGATTATAACAAGAATGGGAAACAGGACAAATGTAACTCATTCTGGAGACAGTCCCAGAGCTGTAAACTCATTTGTTCTTCAGCATGAATTATACAGCAATGCAGAGGATGAGAATGTGATTTTCACGATGTTGTGTATTTTAATCACTTTTCTTTGCTACTAAACAAATAACTCATCATGAAATGTGGATAGATGGGGAATATTAGTTTTTGAACTATGAACTAAATGAAGAGAAGAAGGCTGTAATGTACCAGTTGTGCCAGTTACATTAGAATTTGATAAGGGTCAAATCCAGCTTTGGTTTAAACAAACGGAATTCCTGCAGACTTCTGAGAATTGCCTGCCATGTCCCAGAGTGGAGCTGGACCCATGCCCTTGCCTTCCTGAGCTTGAGAATCTTGGAGACCATTCCACAGCTGGAACCCACAAAAGAAGCTATGGTGGAAAAAATTATGGTTACTAAGTCCCATTGGACCTAGTTCTTCTAGGAAAAAGAGAAGGCAGCTTGACTGTTGTTTATGCCAACTGATTTGGATGCTTTTTGGTGTGGAAATGCAACATTTGAAAATGCCCAATGAGTTTGATCCAAGGCTAGAATCCCTAAGTGTAATCTATTCCATGGTAGAAGGCAGCTAGGAAGCTTCCTAAGGTGTCAGTGGTTTTAAAGAGCTTGACTTTTGGGTAGGGGACATTTGTGGAAGTCTGTATTAAAGAGAGGAAGAACTAGCTATTTGTGTGCTAAGTTATTTTCAGAGTAGCTTACTGTCTCTCTAAAATCTCTTTGTGTCAAATCCCTTAGGTTTATTTTGCATGGTTAACTTGTTTTTCTGCATCAGAATTCATTTCCTCTTCTTCTGAGAGGCAACCTGAATTGAGTAAATGGAATTTCCGTGTTCCAGGTGGCTAGAGGGCTTGAAGTGACAAATGATCCTTCATGAAGGTAGATGAGAATATCAGGGCTCCCCTGGTAGGCAAGCAATCATAGCATATGTGGGAATGCAGGAGGCAAAATTTTGATCCTTAAGTGTGCCATGATGGCAATGAAAGGCATGGAGTGGTTTGTGTGAATCCCAAATGAGTGTATGTGAACAATGGGCAAAATATCTGGGCTCTTTGAATGCAGGACATCAATGTGGGTTTAGAGCACAGGATTGCCTTTGAAAACCAGAATAACTAAAAGTTAGTTCTGCCTGTTCTGCAGGACTGGGGACAAAACACACCAAGTCTTTGTTTTACCTGTGGTTCAAACCTGATTTTAAGTTTTAGGATCAGATTTTCAGAATCAGTTAAACATACTTGTGTTCTATGTGCCAGCATTTCTACACAAATTGGGCTATGCTGTACACTACTTCAGCTGGGACATACAATTTCACATACCTGTCTCAAGCTCCTGCCCTCGTTGGAGTGCTGTGAGGGTTAACTGCTGTAAAGTGTTTCATTCTTGCTGCAGTGATTTCTAGCATGCTTGGTGGAAGCTGGGGGACAAAAGAACTGTTTTGTGTGACACTGAATCCTTATTTTATCAGGAGGCAGGAGGCCTTTAAATGGACATGTTCAAGTTCTACTGGAGATCCCAGGTTATACTTCAATTTCATCAGTTTTCTGAGAGAGCTGCTGAGATTAGGCCAGCAAAGGAAAGATGAGAACAACTTTCTCTTTCAAGTTGAAAGGCTTGGGGAGACAACGGAATACATTAAGATTGGTCATCTTCTGTGGAGTACAATTTTTTTTTCTGTTGTATTTTGAATTAATAGGAAGAAATTAGGGTAGCAGGAATACTTCATTAGACACAAATTTTCTATCAAACTTTCCTCTCAGGAAAAGAAGGCATGGATCATGTTCAGAGTCTGAAACACCATGGTAAGCTTAGAGTCACATGAGTGAAGTAAGAGGGGTTATTTAGGGTTTATGGTTGCTCTAGGTCAGACCAAATTTATTAGTCTAGGACTGTAATTCCCTTGAGTCCTGGCTGGTCTCCAGGCTGCAGTGATCTCAGTCTCTAGGAGAACAGATCTGAAAGCAACATATCTCTAATAATAAAATATTTCCCTTATTTAAACAAAACAACCTCCTTCTCTAGCCTAGCTACCACAAGATGCACCTCCTCACACTGTGTATAACAAGCCAGCATAGCCAGGAGCTGGCTCCTGAGGAAGGAAGCGCCATTTCTTCTAGCAAAAGGCACAGAACCTATCTCCATTCCCAGGGCAGTCACCCACTCAGTTATGCCTGTGAGCAGGGTACAGCACAGAGGCAATGCTCAAGACCTTCCTGACACTTTGGTATGGGAAAGGCTTCTCCCTCTGAGTTAGGGATAAAGAATAGATGAGATTACGGAAGATGACAGTGAGATGAGTGGCCTGAAGCCATCTCTTGGAAGGAATGACCCCCTGGCTGGGCAGTGGGAGTCGTACAATCTATTTCAAGAACTGTTCAAAGCTTCTGAAGTCTTTCTTGGCTAGAAAAGTACCAATGCTTCTACTGCTTCTTTTAGAGCCAAAGAGAAAAATGGTGGGAAAAGCTTGAATTAATTTGTTCTCTCCAAATTTTGTCTGACTTCACAGCCATTTGGGTATTGAAAAAAAAATCAAGGTTTCTTTACTTTCTATGTTGCCCTGTAAGTAAACTCATTCTTGCCTAGACTACTGGTGTATAGGATGAGTTTACTCTGTCATGTCATGAAACCATGGTTGGAATTTGTCTCTCAAGGGCTAGGGTAATCACTAGGACTAACCTGGGGAAGAAGAAGCTGCCACAGTGCTAATCCGTCCCAATGGCAATAGCCTTGTGTCTTAGCTGTCAGGCGTCAGGGGCTTGGATATATTGTTTGAGATAATCGGGGCTTATTCTCGGCTATCATAGCAGAATGGTACTTTTCCCCTCAAAATATGCTGAGGAAAAAAATGTTGGTTTAGAAACATGAACCTGGCAATGACCTGTTGTCGTGTCCCTGCCCTAGAGAGACTAGTGAAACAAGGTGATAGGGCAGAAACCTTATTTTGTATTTGGATTTATCCTTGTCTCTATTCCAAGTCCTCTGATTTCACAATCTGGCTGAAGACTGGACTCCAGAGAACAACAGCTCAGCATAATGCTGGCAATGCTTTTGGCTTTCTCCCTTCTAAAATGGGTCCCCAGTGGCTCTGATGAAGCATCCATAGGCTTTTCACATCTCTGCTAAGCAGCCTACCCAAATGCTAGCTGCTATTCATCCTCTGCCCTCAGGTTAAGGGAGAAAGCACAGATCAGAGAGGGCGAACATCAAGAATGGAGCACAGCCCCAACCAAGGCTTCTGCTCAGGAGCAGAAGAGATTGGTTCCTGCATTAGGAAGTGGTGATTTATTTTTCTAAAGGCTTTGCGTTTGATATGACTGCACAGGTTTAAAGGGCCTTTCTCCCTTCCTTGCTTTCTGCTCCAGCTACTGAAGGACATCTAGAATTCAGCAACGTGCCACCTTTTTGTCACTCCTAAAACAGTAAAATGTAAACGGAGATCTAAAAGTAGATACAGGAGCATAAACTTGCTCAGAAATCTGCTTGTTTTCATTCTCTGCTTAAATAAGTAAACTGTAATGAAATCTACATTTTGACACAGTTTTGGCAGTTTTGATTTACATTTCCTCTGACGCCCAGAAAATATTTTAGCAAGATCTTATCTGAGGTTAAAAGTATTTCTGCATTTCAACATGCACCTTTGAAAAGTGTCAAACACTTTAGCCATGGTTTGTGCAAACAGAGTTGTGTTTTCCCTCTCTTTATGAAAACCTTCTGAAAAGAGTATTCAGAGGTGACATTAACTGCTTGTAAAGGGCGTTGAAGCATACTTTTTGTGTAAATCACCTGTTCAGTCTAAATGGCAGGTCTCTTTTCCATCTGCAGATTGGAAAAACCTTGAGAGTGAGGATGCCAAGTGGGCTGTACTGATGCTGATCTATCACATGTGACTCTTCCTTGTACTACATACCACAGGTCCTGGTTTTGTGCAACAAGTATCTTGGAGAAATTCACTTCATAGTCTGCAGTCTTTGAAAGTACCCAGCCTCAATCTTTGCTGAGACACAGCACCATGCCAGCTGACTTGGCCAGAATACCTCTCCAAGGAGCAAATGGAGCTAGTGCACTCACTATTGCTTAAACCCCACAAGGCTGTGAGAAATGGAGAGAGGCTTCTCCTGCCTTACTACCCACTTTATGTATCTGCATAAGCTTCATCACAGTCTGACCCTAACCTTTTTGCTTCACTACAAAGTTTACCATGAAGCACAGAGGTATATAAGTTACCCTGGGGAAAAAAAAATGAAGAAGAAATTCTTAATTGGGATTCCCTGCCAAACAAGGCATACCAGCAAGAAAAATAACCAGTCTACTGAGGCTTTCACACTCTGCTTCTGAAGACCTGCCCATATATATATCCTGTAGCAAATCTGATTCTTGAAATGGAGTTTCTTTGACATGGGCTGCAGACATAGCTTTGAGGTGTGCTGAGCTCAGCTGTGGTACTCTGTGACAGATTTCCCAACTGTAACTGGGCAAGCTGAAGACAGACTGTCATTTCATCATTTTTGGACAGAGAAGCCCCTTTAACACTTAAGTATTACCCACATACTGGTATTCTGGCAAGCCTGTGTTCATGCTAATCTGTCAGGATGGTCCTGTTCCCACTCATAATGTGGCACAGCATGTCAGCTTCAACCAGGCAAGGATGCCAACCTCAGTTGGATGGTGAATAGCCTGCAGAAGAGCCTCCTGCTGGTGGAAGAAATGCCAAATTAGGCCACATGCTCTCTCGTTGGGATGCACTGTGCCCAGAGCTGCTTTGATATCAATTATGGAGGGAGTAACACCCTTTTTCAGGAAAAATGTGTTAACCCTTCCATTTCATGTGCTCAGTCTCCTCTGTTCAATTTCCATATGCCATTTCTGGGGTTTGCCTGTGTATAAAAGATATTCTTCTTTCCTGACAACCAAGAGATAGATAGGTCAGATATGGCTGTTCAGATGACAAGCCCCAACTATGTTTGGTGTTGACTTCAGGCTTATCTCTTTCTATTAAACCATTTGCCATTAAGACAACAGCACTGGGTGCTGCACAGACACTGATTCTGAAGCAAGTGTTTGCCCCCAGCAGGATTGCTGTCTAACTGTTCAATGTATTTTTGCAGAAATCCAAGTTTCCTGTGCTCCTGTGGATCTTGGCTACCCCCAGAGTACTTGTTGAGAAATGAGAGACATGTAGACATATACTCTGCTGCATGTATTCCTCTGACCAGGACTTGCAGGACTTGCCAGGATTCACAAGTGGAACATTATGGAGGACAGAAAAGCTTCTGTAACTGCCTTTTCCTAGTCAGGATGAACCCTATGGATTCATAAGTAAGAATATCATACCTATCAAACTAAATGCGGCCTGCCAGCCTTGCTGTAACATCCCATCAACAATCTTGCATTGCCGCTGTATTATAACTTGTTTTGCTAGAGGCTCATGGTTGCTTCTGTCTTTCCAGCTATGATGCTGTTTGTCCTTTATGTAAGCATCATCCTTTTCTTTAAATAATATGAATGGGGAACAATGTACTGCTAGCTAAAATGGCTGCCTTTCCACACTCACCCACCACAGGAACTCTTTAATCAGCAATGTCAGCCAGGGACACATCTCTCATAGTTGAGAGATAACAGTTATTTGCTGGCAAATTCTTGTGTGATAAGCCCAACAAGTGGCTGATTACACAGTTTCTCAAATAACACAGGAAAATGCCACACCACGTGTCCAAAAGTACGTGTGGCAGCATCTGGAAGCTGCAGAAGAATTTTGTCAAGATTTTTTTTTCTCCTCCTGTTTACTTTTTTGCTTCTCTGAAATCTGAACGTGACTTTGGCATTCTTGATCTATCCACCAGCCTTTCTGCAATGAAAGGGTCCATAAAGAGAGCAAAGTCAATACTATAGTCAAAGTGCAACTGATTAATGGGAGAGAGTTTCTGTTGTAACTAGGCTGCATAAGGTCACAGTTAAGCAATTTTTCATAGCCACTTCATCCACTGAATTTCACTCTCACGGTTGTGCTGCAAGTTGGAAGGAAAATGAGCAAGTACATGTTGGTTGAGTAAATTATAAAAATACATAAGCTGGAGGAAAGCTATTTTTGTGAAAACCCTGCTAGTGAAGAGAGAAAATGCCTTTGCAGCAGTGAAATTAGTTTAAAGTAAACAGGTGAAAAAATAACATTTCCAAACACTGACACTGTGTTTTTAAGCTGTGCAGGAGAGATCTGCGAAGCAAGAAGGTTTGTCTGAGTCCCTTTAAGTACTGTTCCTACAGTGATGCCTGGATGGTACACATTTATAGGTAGGTCAAGGTATTCGGGCTGATCAAAATGTTGTCCAGCTGTTCTTGGGGTTCAGAGCAACCCAGTGCAACTGTACATGCTAGATACAGCAGTCTGGAAAACCAAGGGACCTGAAGGGTCCCAGAGTGAGGAGAGTGTTGGGATGTGATTCAGAAATAGGTGCTGTGTTTCAGGTCTGCAGTGGTCCAAGATGTTCTTGAGGTATCTATCCCAGTCCCACCATTTTGTGGTATTTGTGCCATCTTGAATGGGTGGTCTTCTGAGCTGGAATCTTGCTTTTAAAACAAGATTTTTGGAAGGCTTTTAAATCATTTTGGACAAAAAAAGTTTAGAGCTTTTCTGGCTTTGTATCCAAATCTGAGGTTGTTTTCAAACAGGGATAATTAAGTCCAAATGTCCTTTTGTTTTTAACTTGCCAGGATGTGAATAGGGTCAGGATTTGCGGTTGTTGTGGTGGCTCTCTGTGTCAGGGACAATAAGTGCAAGCTGAGGTTTTTAGCATTGGATTGCAGTTAAGAGAGGAGAAAAATATCTTGTTTATACGTCTTTCTACTTTCCCTCCTCTCAGATATTTGCTTTTCTTTTGCAATAGCAAACATGGGTATTGCTTTTGCACTTACACAATGAGTGAGACAGACCTACTAGGCTGCTGAATTTCATGAACTGGTTTGCACAAGTGGGAAGAGAAATAGAAAACATTAATGAAATTTAGATGCTCTCATCTCCATCTTGTTTCCTCCCTGAAACTGAAGGCAGTAATCCCATTTCCTTCCCCTTACAACTTTTCCTTCTCCATTGCCCAGACTTCCCTCTTCTTTCTTTCTCTCAAGCTAGATGCTGTGCCACAAACTCGGGAAGGACCGTGTGTTATTTCTGATGTTTATAGCACAATTGGCCATGCTAATGCTTCCTGTATAAGCTGAAACTGGGCATTTCTCCAAGACAGCATGTAGTGCAAACATAACCTGGAAACTTTTTCAATAGCCCCAGCTAGAATCTGACTCACTCTCTGTCTCTGAAGGCTGATCTTTAGGGATCTTCGTATGCAGTCTTCAGGGTTTCAGCTACAGGTAGCTTAAAAGGAAAATATGTCTGAAGATTGCCTGTGGATATTAAAAAGGCTGTTTCTGGCTTCAGACAACCACTATTCTTTATAAGTCCTTTTGAAACAGTAAATCTGCATTTATTCATACTGGGTGAAGTAGACAGCTGGCACTTTCTGATTCCAAGACAAACAGATCCTGTGGATTTTGCTGGCTGAAAAGAAGTTAATACTCCAGAAGTGGAAATCCACATGGCTTCCAACAATGAGACTCCTATCAGCCAAGCAACAAGATTTCAAGTGTGCTGTGTGTTTAGCTGGCAGATTCTGAGCTCATTTAACTTGCTGACATCAGGTTAGGGCTCATGTAAATGGATTCATTTCAGACTGGTTATATGGAATCAAAATTTGACCTACTGACATCTGGTAGGGAAGTATTTCTCCTCCTTTCCATATACAGATAATTCTTGTTTTGTTTTATATGCTAGATGTTAATCTTCTCAAAAGTGATATTCAGAGGTTTTCCTTTAGAAGGATACTTGCCCATAGCAATATATTTTGAAACACTGTATGAGATTAGAAAATAAGAAATTCAGTAAGAAAAATGTTTGGTACGTATCTTGCAGTTTCAAATGATTTTCCTTTAAAAACCCTTACAGAAACCATCTACTATAAAGCAACTTGTTCACTAGTAAGTAAGACTCAAAGTGACTTACATCTACATCATTACCCAGTTGGTCCCTCTCCACCTGTTTGCCTCTTGTTTCCTGAAGGACATAATCTTTGCCTTACTGAACATTGTTCAAACTCCTGTATGTTGGTTGGGAATTGCTAGGTCCTATGCAATATCAATTAAAATTATCTTGCAGTATATGGCTTGATTAATGTTTATGATTCTCAGAGGAAAAGACTAAATTCCTACATAAGAGCTTTCAAGTTGATTCTCACCAATTCCACAGAAAATGGAGTAGTTAACATTGCTACTGGAGCTGACATATGGGAGAGTCATATGAGTTTGAAAATAAGGTGGAAAGTAGTCTGGGAATATTCTTCTGTTTCTATGCTAATCAATACATCTCTCCTTCTCTGCAATAGGACCTTTTCTGAGGGCAATTCATAGGGACAACTGGTCTGTCATTCGTGGAATCATTAGGCTGACAAATGATTTGTACTGGGAGAGCACTGCTTCTCTTTGCCAGAGAAACTACCCAGTAGTCACAGGAAGAGTAGTATTTTGTTTGGTGTCTTGTGGTGTCACACAATTTGGTGTCTTTAGTAGGCAGCCCCCAGAGCCAGAGCAGCATGGTGTGGCAGAAAGGGTTGTGTCACTGGAAAGTGTCCTGCTTTTTTTAGGTAATGGACATTTCTCAGGCATAAGACCTGTTTTGTTTTCCGGTGGCACCCACTGTTCCTGGAACAGTGCATTAAGTATGTATTAACAGTACATAGGGCTTTCACAAAACAGCTAATTCAAAATGCCTGAAAGTCATGGTGACAGTATTGCTACTGCCACAAACACTGTAGAGCTCTACCATTTCCATGAAAATGGTGAGGCCATGTGATGAACTAGAAAGCAAGCTACCAGCTTGCTTTCTTACCCATCTCATTTGTTTGCTGCTGAATGGCTAGCTTAAATTGCAGTGCATTGGCTGCAGGTTTGCCCCAAAAAGCTCAAGCTAAGTAGAGTGCTGAATTTATTCTGCTGTAAGGGTTGTGAAGTGCTGTGGAGCAGTCAGCAGATAAATAACCCTGCCCATATCAATAATTTGTGTAACAAGCAGGAGTACATTAGGAGTGGCATGCCATGTTCTTGTTTGCCAAGGAATCTGGCACCTTCAGTCACAGAAAAATGTATACTGTATATAGTGGTCTAACTCAGGTGGGGATGTTGGCAATTGTCTACATCCTAGGCTGTGGCCCATGTTCCTCCCCCTTCCCACCCATGTTTCCTGAGCTTCTAGTATGGTAAGGTATGTCACTTTTTGCTTCCAAGCCTCCAGTGCAAAAGCTACTACCCTTGCCTATTGGCATTGCTTTCCCCTAAATGTGCTGGAAAAGCAGCACTCTTGCATGCATGCTCTCCAACAGGTTCCAGACTGAGCCAGCTGGTTTTGCTCAGATCAGCTGATGAGTGGTGTGAACACTGTGGCACATCCTGTGCAGATCAGGGTGTGAGGAACCACACTGTCCCTGTGGCAGAGCTGTCAGTGCCTTTCCTACAAGGTTAACAGCTGCCTGGGGCATTAAATGCTTCCATCTTGTGAAAAACAGTGCTAGGTTTGCTGGATTATGTTGGAATGCTGCAATGATCTGTAGCAGACACCTCTCTTGGCCATTGGTTTACTTCACTGCATGGTAAGGATGGGAAGGGTGTTAAGGTTGCTGCTGAATGGCATCACTTGCCCCAGATGAGCAGTGTGAGACCCTGCATGAAGCCATGGAAAGGAACTGAGAAGCACTCTTGCCTCTTTTTTATCCTCCACCCCACTTCCTTGCAGCTCTGTCTTCTAATACACATCATGATTGCTTATGGATCCACTGGCTCTGCCCATCTTAAACTGCTTGATAGGAATATGCAGGGAGCCCTGATCATAGGCAGGAAGTGATGATCTCCTGTGGCAGGTTCTGCCCATCTTGCTATCTCCTTGCACTAAGTTGGACAGGTTTCCTGTATTTGAGGACTTCACCGCAAATAATTTACTCTGCAGCCCAGCCTGTGGCTGGAAGAGCTGCTTTTTCAACATGACAGCCTTGTTCTCTTGCCACTGCTTGTGTGTCAACACGTGTCAGTTAGGAGAGCTCACTATCTTTTCTCAATAGCCTTTTGTAGCTCTTCTGCCTCTTTTTGTTGTGAAAACATCCCCAAATCCATTTTACTTCATCTGCTGCAGGAAAACATCTTGCTGTAACCCTCTGCTGGCTTTTTGTCAATGTGCAGTCTCAGTACTGAGTGGTTCCTCTTCATGGAAGTGGCAGCTGTGTCCCTCCTTGTGGGTCTGTTGCTGCCCTGGTCTGTGCCTTTCTATGAAATGCTTTCAGAATCCTACTTTCCTGGCACTTATGACTCAATTTGTGCAGAGTGGAATTGCACCAAGGCCTGTGAGTGAGAGATGCAACAGCAGAAGGCAAAGCTGGGAATAGTGGGAGCAGGTGTCTGGCACCTCGTAGAGTTGGAGCTAGTTCCCTGACATTTAGAAGGGATAATGGCTGCGCTATTCCATGCCAAGAATTGGGAGCATGGGATTTATCCAGCCTATGCCCACCTACTTTCTGCATGTGGACATTTGTTCTCCCACCCACCTAATTAGGAAAATAGAGTGTAGAAAATGAAGGGGCGGATTTGTTATTTTGTTGTGGCTGTTTGAAAGCAAAGTTTGCTTTTCAGCCTCATATTACAGTCCATGGAGGGACAGTATTGTCTCCAAACCTGGCATTAGTGTTGGCTTTCCTCAGGAAGTCTATTGGGAAGCAAAGCTATGCCACAGACTGTCACTGCAGCAGAAGAAAGGATCAGAATCACTGGAACGAGCCTTCATCTGAGAGTGAATGCTTGGAAGAGGGCCGCCATTGGAGATGGGCAGAAATAACCACTGGGTAAAGAGGGAAAATTGACATGACTCTGCCGAATATTTCAATGGAAAAATTAATTCTCAAAGCCAGAGAGCTTATAATAAATCCTGCCCCAGTTCCTTTGTTTGCTTCTCTGTTTTGGCCCCAGACAATTGGCTGGATAATGGTAGGACATTCAGCATGGCTAGAGAGTGCCCAGGAAAAACCCATTTCTTTAATTTACCAAGCTAGCCATTATCCTGTTTCATTCACCTCTAGGTAACTTGCTATGCTACACAAGCAAACAGTAAATAGTAGATTTGTTTCATCCAAGAACTCTTCATCAACCAGGATCACAGGATCATAGAAAGAGAGAGCTGGAAGGGGTGCTGGGAAGGTCATCTGTCCTCCTAGGGCAGGATTTGTTGTAGCTACCTCATTACTGGCAGATGTCAGTCTAATTTACTGTGTAACTCCAGCAGAACAGGATGTGAGAGTGGTAGATGGTGAAAACCTCTCATACATGACAGAATCCAGATCAATTACTTCTCAGCCTGGGGATTTGCCCTCAGAGAAATGTACAGCCCCCTTGGCTACAGACAATGGGGCAGTTAGAGGTGCAATGTCTTTGGATCTTCTGCAAGGGGTTGTTTATGTTTGAGGGTTCAGAGACCACAACTTCCTAATCTAACATACAGAACACTCAGCAGGGAGCTCAGTTTTAATCCTTGCCACTATTATTAGTTTTTAAGGGATGACTTCCCAAATCTGAGGTAAGTTCACCAACCATTGCTGATGGACTGTTACACTGAAGATAGCCTTTTCTACCACCTCTGTGAACCCTAGCCCTTTATTTCTTTTGCTTTTCTTACAAGTCCTGGAAAACAAAATATCCAATTTTGGCTCAGATGGAGCAGTTATTCAACACAAAGGAAGGAATATGTGTTTAAAAACAAAGGCTTTGGTTCAATCCAAATAAAATATTTATGCTTTTTTTTCTGGTTCAGCTGCTGAGCTGAAAAATTGCTATTTGCAAGCCCTTGAAAACCGTTGGTTGTCCCACTAAATTTGTGTCAAGTGGTTGCTCCAGTTTCTCTTCCTACTGATGATCTTAGAGCTGATCTTGTCACAGCAAAATTGTCTCCTCTCCTCTGCTTGCAGCTCTGTAGAGCTGTTCTGGTCTAGTCTTCAGTGAGGCAGAGTAGAGGTGACTTCACTCATCTCTGCTGATAATCTAGAGGGCTTGTGACAGACCATGCATCATACTCTCCCATCTTAGTCAGTTTCAGACTATTATTATGAACCTGGATTTCCTATTTTTTTGCCTTGCTGAAAGTACAGTCATGTTGAGCACTGGTAGTTTGGCTGGCAGCATCTCTTCCTCAGGAGCTGCCTTCCAAACCTAAGCATGTGGGATAGGAGTCATCAGAGTGTGGCTGAAAGAATTGACCCTTAGGAATGTAATAGCATAAAATTTATGAACTTTTATAAGACCTAGGACACCAAGCTTGTAGTATCACAAACCTGACTGAGGGTCCTAGATTGATTCTGCAGTATTCAGAGAGAAATGCGCCTCTTAGAGAGCAATTCACAAAAGGCAGCAAGCTGAAGATAGATGCATGCTTAAAGTTGTGCCCCTTTCTAGGACTGAGATATTACATTCAGCACTGTCAAGACTTCTGCCCACTTAGGCTTCAGAAACAGCTGCTCTTTCCTTAAAGTTGGGGCTTAAGCTTTTCTTTTCCAGGATACCCTACATCCAAAACACTTCTCTAGACTGGTCATATTCCTTACCAACAACCAGCTTTTCTGGGGAGATTTGAACCCACACCTTAAACACAGTGTGGGTTCTAACAGTAAAGTTGTATGTTACTGAGAGGTTTCAGTTTCCTCTGTGGGAACTGCCAGAGAAAGCACTGGGGTACAAGGGGTTTACCTGAAGAATAAATGGGAGACCTGGATTCAGCTCTTTTCAAGGTTGTTAGTTGTATTTTTTCCAACATCTTAATTGGAAGTCTTAATATGAAGTCTTTAGTGAAAGAACTAGAACCCATATCTGCTGCCTCTCAAGGGACTTCCGTATCCCTTTGATCACATTCTTCATCTCTCACAGCAGTCCTATAGTTTCAGTGAAAGTCTTTTCCTGGAATTAGCCTGATGTTTAAGTGTATTCCACGAGAGAGCTGAGAGCCTGACACATCTCAAACAATGAAGGAAGCTGAATACAGATCCTCCCCACCCTGTGTCAGTGCTTTGAACACTGAGAAAAACCTTTTATTTTTCTCCCATATAAAAGGCAACTTAAAGCTACATTTTCTGTGGAGCTGGTCCTGTATTAATGCACTGGAGTATTCTAAGGTGTTAGAGGGGGTGCCTGAAAATGGAGTATCAAGGGCCTAGAGACACTATTACAGAAGTTGTTCAGGTGCTCACTCAGTGCAATGAGTTTGATTGGGGGTCTAAGTCTGGGGGATTTTCTTTCATAGTCTACAGGGAATGAACAGCTCCCAGCTAAGGAAGCAGAGCTTTGAATTTATGCTGAAGAAAGCTTTCTTGGTGATAGGAGCAACAAGTAGCTTAGCATGGGAACCAAGCCTGCCTGTGGCTTGCTAAATAGTTTGAACTGAAGGGTGGCACAGTCGAAGGCCTTTGGTAACATTAATCTTCCACTCTTTTCTGAGATTAAATCCAGCCTACATGATTTTTTTTTGGCAGTGTTTTCACACTTGGCAGTAATCAGACCATACTGGGACAAAATATTAAAAATATGTAGCAATGTGGGACTTGGGAAAATATCAGTACAAAATTATGCCTTCCAGGATAGAAAACTAATGGATGTGCTGGAGCTGATTAGCATCATTTTTAATGAATGAGACCCTGACTATATTTCTTGGTTTGCATTGGCCTACTAAAGAGTATAACTTGTCTTAACATCTTTTTGAAGTGACTCAGTGGAATTTCTAGCTAATGGATTAAGAGAGTCATTAATAAATCAGGCTATAAAAGTCTGGGTGAACGTAACCATCTCCTACTGACAATGTCCTGAGTAAAGCAGCTGTGATGCTCAGGTAATTGGCAAACAGGCCACCTGTTGATTTTCTTATCAGTGTCGTTGCTACCTGGGGCATGATTCTAGTCAAGGAGAAAATAGGTTCTTTTAATTAAAACAATTTGTGCAACATCATTTCACTTAAAATTGTCCATGGCTTTTTAAAGAAGATTGAAAACAGTCTAATCAGGGCCTGATTTGGATCCTACAGCAGGAGGAACGATGCTGATAAAGGGAGTTTTATAGTGCATATGTGACAGGGCTAAAATATAGGTGTTAACCTTGGCAGCAGAAGTTAATGAGCAGTTTGATACTTTATAGAGGTTCTATTTCTCCAGTTGCAATTGTGTGAGTGCTTGTGCTGGTATTGGCTGGGATAGGGTTAATTTTCTTCACAGTAGCTAGTATAAGGCTGTGTTTCATATTTGTGCTGGAAACAGTGTTGATAACACAAGGATGTTTTAGTTATTGCTGAGCAGTGTTTATGCAGCATCAAGGCCTTTTCTGCCTCTCACACCACCCCACCAGTGAGTAGACTGGGAAGCATGAGTCGGGAGGCAACACAGCCAGGACAGCTGACCCCAGCTGACACAAGGTATATTACATACCATATGTTGTCATGCTCAGCATATAAAGTTGTCCCTCCCTCCCTTCCTCCTTCTTCCAACATTTGGAGTGACAGTATTTGTCTTGTCAAGTAATTTTTATGTGTGATGAAGCCTGGCTTTCCTGGAGGCAGCTGAACACCCACCTGCTGATGGGAAGTGGTGAATGAATTCCTTGTTTTGCTTTAGCTGTTAAATTGTCTTTATCTTAACCCATGAGTTTTCTCATCATTATTCTTCTGATTCTCTCCCCTATCACACTGGGGAGGAGTGAGCAAGCGCTGTGTGGGGCTTAGTTGCTGGCTGGGGTTAAACCATGATGTTCTGCCCAACATGGGGCATGAGGGTTTTGAAATAAGGGTAGTAATTGGGAGAGGTAATGGGCAAAACATGGACTGAACATCACTAGAGCATGCAATGGTTCTGGGGAATTTCTGTTCTAATTGTAATGGGATGAGGGATGGATCAACCTACCATACTGTTCAAAGCTGTTTCTTTCTGCCAGGCCTTGGGTGTGCCTCTGCATTTCCCTTAAGTTGTCTTGAAATAATGGTTGTAATCAGCAACCCCATGTTCCAGACAATCTGTTCCTTGCATACATGTGCTCAGATGCTTTCTACACCCATAGCCTAGGTAACAATACAAACCAGGAGCGCCTATCTAAAGGAGTATTTAGTTCTTATATAAATCTAACACACTTCCCTAAATTCATGGTAGAATGTAGTTTTGACCATGTTTGCAGATGACTTTGTGGAAAGAACTTTATGTGCATATAGGTATCTTGACTCCAACAAATTTCACAAATAATACACACAAAGTAGCTGCTTCAGCTGCTGCAACAGCATAGTTCCCCTCTAGTGAAGTGTTTACCTGACCATGCCAACAGCTGGATTTTATGAAGGAAGTGGAAAATTCAACAGAGGACAGCAGCTAAAAATGTAAGCTATGAGATAAGAAATGAGGATGCAGTGATCAGTACTTCTGTCGTGCAGTGTGGAACACTGCCAGCTTGAATTCAATGGTACCTCAATTGATGAAAGAGTGAGAATCCTGAATACTAAATGCACATGAACCATGAATATATTTGGTATGATGTTCAAAACTGGTAGGGGAAGCAGGTGGGAATGTGAAAACAGAATTACTCATAGCATCTAAAGTGAGTATACTTCAAACACCACTTAGCATCTTGTCTAGACAAAGAGAGGCATGTTTAAAATGGTTTTATCTGTTTGTGGTTAACCACAGTTGTTAATTGTGGGTTTTCCCAGTGCACATCCATTTGCAGCTTTGCTGGGCCTGGAAGGTGCCTTTGTAAAGGAATTGCAAATTAAGGAAGGAAAACTTGTCAATGAAGATAATGATCAATATTCATTGATACATCTAAGTAACTCCCAGTCTCCACATTAGAAGAGGAGAGGATTCTTTGTCCCTCTCTCATTCTTGTGGAATGGATTTGAGCAGGCAAATGACATCGTGGGAGAAGGAAGTGTGTGAAATTGAGTGACACAAGAAAAACTAAAGTAGTGAAGGGGAAGACTACAGAAAAATGGAGACACCCAGGTGAAAGAAAGTCAGGAAGCTGGCAAACTGCAGGCATCTGAACTCCCTTATACAGAGAAAATGGAAACAAATAAAATCCTGCCTTATGCTCCCCCTTGTAATTTTCCAGAAATATTCTATAATTTTCCCTGGAGTCCTATGCTGACAGCTGGCAGATGCTGAATGAGAGAGGGTCCCCAGAATGAGGATGGCAAGGTCACATCTGGAATGCCTATGATACTGATGCAGTGAATCACAAGCAACTTTTGCTGCCACATAGTGGCAGAGAGAAAAGCTGCCATATGACACATGTTGTAGTCCTTGTCCGAAGATGGTGTCTTTATATTTTTATTAATGATGTTCTCTGGTAACAAGTGTGTTAATTTTAGGATGTTAGAATCGCAGAGGAAGGGGAAGACCTTAAGCAATACTGTTCTTGCAGAGTTAACTTAGTGTGCAAGTAACTCCTTATAAACTACATAGCACTCTCCTATGCCATACGTTTATTAAAAAGTGTTGCTAAGAAGGTGCTTAAAAGCTTGTATTTCAGAGACTGTGTATGAATAGCACCTCTCACTGCTGTGGTTGCTATAGTAAACACGTGTTCTTAATTGAATACTACGATAAATAATACTTTAAAACTGGAGTGTAAAAAGAAAAAACTCCATTAGGAGTTCCATAAGCCACTTGAAATTAGTGATCCTTTTTCATGTTTTACAAGTATGGAATGCTTTGTGCAGTTATAGTATAGCAACACCTGCGTAATTGTGATGCTTTCTCCGCATAAGTTGTTCCTCAAAACTTCTCAGGATATGATGTGGTTCAGAGCACCTCTGTCAGTAAGGAAAAGAGCAATGAGTAGGATTAAAATTAGCTGTTTTCTTAACATTATATACATTTAAGACCCAATTTCAGAGTAGAAGAGGATACAAAGGGTAGAAGTGACTATTGAAATGATCCATGCTGTAACTGCTGCCAGTGGAGTTGGACTGGAGGTAAATTTTCCAGTATTTTCCCTTGGTGTTAAAATGTAGTAGTCCATAAGCATTGCAGGTGTTAAAATGTAGTAGTCCATAAGCATTGCAGTTAAAGATTTCACCCATGCTGATGGCAGCCCTAGAGTACTGCAGATAAGGCTGTCCAGCAGAGAAAGTACATGATGGGGAGGGTAACAAGACAGAGGTTGCTGAGCAGCTGGGAACTACAGCAGCTCCTTTCTACCTGGGTGTGAAAAGGAAGAGAAAGAACCTTGAAGGCCAGATGGACTCTTGGGGGCTGAGAGAAATGTCCCATACATAATGATAAACAGCTCTGAGGTAAAAGATTTGCAGGCCCCTGAGAGGAAGGAGTAGGAATAGTGAGGTTAATAGAAGTAGATAATGCCATCATAGTAAAGCAGTGAAAGAGATTAATTGATACATGAAATGCTGGGTTCAGAGTTATTGGCATGAGGCAAATGGTATTTATATATAAAGCACTGGAGTTGGAATAAGCTGATTTGGGCCTATTTCATCCTTTGAGCAGACTCTGTCTGTGTCCTTGGTCCTGTCTTGTCTTCCCACCTGTATGCTGGGGCTAGTCCTTTCTTTTGCAGGGCTTTTGACAGAGGCAAATGTGCTATTGATTTGTTCACATGATGTTGCAACACGGGCTATAGGCAGAAGACACCTTTTATAGGGTGCTGCTCACTCAAGGAGTGGAAGACATTTATTCCTCACCAGCTAAGATGCTTCTCATGGATCTGCATCCTCATTAGCAGACAGCATCTTTTTTTCTTGTCATTAGCTCACAGTTCAATAGGTAGCTCCAGTCTCTTTTACACCTGGAAAACAATCAACATGGAAATCATAGAAGCACATGTCTTCCCTTCCTACTTTAAAGCAGTCTGAGTTACACACATTGTTAAACACATAATACACAACTGTGTGTTAGAGCTCTCCAGCACATGTGTGAAATACTGTTGGTCTGGGGTCTTTTTTTTTTCCTTTCATTTCTTGATTGTCTTCAGTTTGAAATGTACTTTGGGTTCTCTGACTTCTGTATTAACCTCAACGCATCAGTCATGGATTGGGCCATAAAGAACTGTTTCCAGCCACCTGAACAGTGGAAACGGGAAGTGAGGGCAGCTGGAGGGGGGAGCGTGCACCAGCTGGCCCTGCTCTGAGGCATTATAACTGGATTCTTTGGGGTAGAAGGGTGTGAGGTCTCAGGTCATTTCCTGCCAGGTTTGCTCTGAATGGGAGGGGGATATGTAATTGTGCTGTCTCCTTGTACCATTAGTGTCAAGACTCATTAGGAACTCAATCTACTCAGTGGCAGTAGGCATACAAAAGAAAGAACTAGCCAAAGTCTGCAGACTGCAGAGCAGGAGTTGGTGGAGGAAGCAATTGTAAATTCCCGTCTGGGTAATTAGAGTCAGCAGGGAATCAGATTGGCTACGGCAGGGCTTTCATTTTTCCCCTTGCTGTTTTAACGGGATTGGCAGGTGCTGCTTTATTCCAGGGGTGAGGTGATGTGCCTGTGTCATAATTCACAATGAGAAATGATCATCAATTTGCTACCATGCTCCTGGGGTGAGCTGAGCAGGCAAGCTGTGATTACTATTGTTATTAGTACCTTGTTAGTATGGAGCCGGAGATTGTTGCGGGCAGTTGTCCCTGGAAGGGGTGGGATCTGTACTCACAAAAAGCATGTTCCTGGCAGCTTTGCTACATTTGGAAAGTTTGGGACTACTGGTTATTTCACACCCTTTACACTGGGATCTATTTGGGATCACTCAAAAGGATGTGAAGGACCTCAAAAATTTACCTTAAGATTAAAAATTGGCAGCATATTGGCATGCTTTATCAGCAGGGAGTTACAACACAATAAACAAAAATGGACCCTCTTTCTTCAAATGCACTGCTTACTACTTATCTGTTTGCCTAGTGAGAGGTGGAAAGGGACATATTTAAGCTATCCTGTTTGCATGCAGTGCAGTTTAAAGCCTCAATCAAGATGCTGTGAAATCAACAGACATATTCACATTGACTTCTCTGGATTCTTGCTCAGACCAGTGGGCTATACACAATTGTTGAAAGGTGCAACAGTAAGAAATGTGGTGAGAAGCATGGTGTCTGGGAGGAAAGATTTTCTTAATACAGCACTTGTTCCATGAAAGTTCCTAGAGAGAGAGATCCATAACAAATTGACTCAATTTACTGGCAAACCTTCTTTTTTCTAGCTCTATCCATCAATAGTCAAATGATGATACACAACAGCATAAAATGCAGTTCACTTCTCTACAACTTTGTGGTCCTGGTGCTAAGCTCTTGGATTTCCATTGAAGGATACAAGAATTATTATTTACTACTGGCAAAAAAAAAACCCAAAAAACAAAATCCTATTGTGGCCAGTGGACTACTTTCCTGAGTAAAATATACAGGAATGGATCCACAAGGAGGAAAAAAGTGCACTGGCAAACCATCTTGTTCTCTGGGCACTCTTTGAGCAAAATTAACTCTGGGTAAATTGTTGGACAAGAAATAGTATTTCTGTCCAGGGAAATACACCAACATTGTAAAAAAAGTTTTGCTCTCTGTGAAGCAAAGCTGAAGCCTTTCAAGGGTTATTTTATGGAAAACATTAAAGAGACATGAAAGTATCATTCTGAAGAGCTAGTCTTTAGACAGCTGTTGGAGGTGTGAGTGACCCTGTTGTGTCCTTGGTCTCCCCTGTTCTGGGAGAGTACTCTACTGGCCAGGCTGTTCTGAGGTGGTACTTTGGGTTCTGGCCAGATTCTCCCAAACCTAAGGTGGAACTATGTCTTACTAGAGGCCTAATGTAGCCAGCATGTACCCATGAAAATTTTCAGCTTCAGTAATTCAGTACTTTCCCACTAAAAGTGCAAATTCATCTAAAAGGATAAGGGAAAAAAGAGGTCCCTGCCAGCTTTACCCTTCAGGCTGCAGATATATTTTAAGAGCCTATTTGGAATGCAAACAATAAGAGATGTGTGTTTCCCTCAGTGACTTTCCTTTGAGCCTCTGTGCATCTCTTCAGCATGTTGGGTTACTGGCAGAATAAGAAACTAATACGTGAAAACCTTCCTCTCATCTCCAGGTTCCTGGCTGGAATGAATCAGCTCAGATCTGTAAGCTGCTTAGACTTTCCAAGCACTGTAGCTTAAATAATGGCAATAGAAGCTTTGTTAGCTCCTGATTTTTATAGGTAAGTGTCTCTCAGTCGGAAGCTGACAATCCATACAGATATATGTGTTACTGCAAATCATTTCTCAAGCCCATTTGGGCTATTGCCCATGCCTGATAACTTGGAGTTTGACTGAGCCTCTCCTACCTAAAAAATGCATGCTTGCTTGTCCCTTATACCCACCCCTCACTTAATCAACAACTACTTCTCTCAGAACAAGGCTGACCCTCTCACTTCCTACCCATCAGCCATCCTTTCTGGGTCCTCTGTCTAGATGGCTTTAAATCTGATTTGGGATTTGAGTGTTAGTTGGATTAACTCATTAGTGGGGCTCAGTTCTGGAAAGCCTGCTAATCTGTGGCAGTGGTGCATAGCAGTGTGACAATATTACACTGAAAATGAGAAATCTAATGAGATTAGCATTTTATGCATTCAGACAGAGCCTGGGTGTTTAAATGTTCTGCAGATGCTTGGTGTTAATCATAGTAGGTCTAGGAGGAGACTGGTCTGTAACACAGCACCCAAACACATAGGAAGCAGATTGCAGTAGTGCAGTTGTAAGGCTGAAATAGTGCAATAGAGATTGCAATAGTGCACAAGAAACATCAGTAGGCTTGTTGTGGCAAATAGAAATGTCTCTGTTCCCATCAACTGACTTTGTCTCAAAGGCATTTGCACATATGCCCTGCAAAATTATTTATTTTCCTAAGGATGAAGGGGGGCGGATCTGTGTCCGGGGATCACTTTGCAAGTTAATCCTGCTTTTACTGGTGGTGATGGGGGAAGGTTTTAGCAGCAGCTTTCATGGAGAAGGCTGCTGACTTCCAAGTTGTTTTTACATCATGAAGGGACGCAGAGCAAGATATGCTTATTAATGTATGACTACCAGACTGCTCCATTCTAAAATTACACCCACAAGATTAGTTGCCTGGACAAATTCCAGTTGCACTTTTCCCTCTCAAAAGCATTGGTTTTATTTCAGGTTTAAACACAGAAAAGAGGGAGCCAGTATCTGTAGCCTCCCTTGGCCGCAGGGAGCGGGAGAGCTCCGCCTGATTTCTTAGGAACACCTAATAGAGCAAGACAGTCCCCTGTGCTGGGTGCATGAGCTTCTCCTGCTCTACCACCCTACTAAAGGTTTGTAGAATTTTCGTAGATGACAAGGAAGGAAGCTGCGGAGTGATGCGCCAGGGCCGGGAGTCACTACTAAGTGCTGTCCTAGCCTGCCACCCAGTGCTGGTTTCTGGCACTCAGAGCTGCTTATGTGCTCCAGCAATGCAGCCGGTACCTGGCATGCCCTGGACCCTGTTGGAATATTCCTTTCTCTGACTTACTGAAACATATATTCAGGTCCTGTTTGAAATAAGCAATGTTTTAAAATTGTCCGGCTTTGGAGAAATGTGTGACAACTTCTTCAGATTCCTTCTTGAGTACTGTGGGCTCAGAGAGTAGGTAATGGCTCTTGGGTATTGCACACTCAGCAGGTGATGGATGAGCCTAGCTTCTGGGTTTAGTGAGCCTTAAGCAAGAAGGGAAAGCTATTATTTCTGGTCTTGTTTTTCCAGGACAGCTTAGGAATGATCAGAGCTGCACAATCTCTCAGCACGGTGATGGATCCAAACCAAATGCATCCACAAAATTATGCTAAAGTTGGCAACAGTTTTCTAACTGAGATCAGTGTGTATCATCATTATAACAAACAGCTAGCAGCTAGGGAGAGGTGACAATTTCTAAAGATACCACAAAACTGCTTGAACCCCAAAGGCTCAGGGGAGGAAGGAATATTTTCTTGGAAAAGCAAGAATGGTTAACAGTGTTGTGGATCTGGCTATGCCAGGGAGATGATGGAAGATGGTGGTGCAGATGACACATTTTCATTCACATGACTCATGATGTCCACAAAACAATCCTCCTGTTACAAGGCTAAAGTGCAGCTGGGGGAAAACATGTAATTTTGTTAAAACACATTCAAATAAATTCTTTTCACATTAAATATGGGGTAGATAATTTGAGAAATTGTTTTGATTTTTTTTAAGTGTTTGGGTTTTGTTTAATTTTGATTGTTTGGGGTGTTTTTAGATGTCTGTCATTTCATCATTGCAGAAAAAGTAGTAACTAAGCAATGACACTGACAAAGCAGAAACTGTATGTACAACTGAGAGATTTAATTGGGTAAAGGAGGTAAAAAGTCTGGCACAGTCTTACAAACTGCTGCCCATCTATGAGCAACAGTCAGTTATTTGGATTGCAATGGCACAGACTAAATCTGCCACACCAGTGTTTTATCAGCGAAAGAATTTAATAGAGCAGCAGCCTTTGTGACTGTGTCCTGACATTCAGCCTTGACAATGCTGCCTGGATTTATCTAGGTGACCAGATATATTGAGCTTTCACTCTGCAGTGTGGGGAGTGGCAGAAGGAATGAGTGGTCATTTCTCTTGAAGCAGCGAGAGAGATTTTGCTGCCAACTGAAAAGGAAGGGGCAGAGAAGAAAGAATGTGATGAGGTGGCCTTGTTCTAAAGTGTGCGAGGTGCAGAGAGCAGGCATAATACAGGAAAAGGTGAATATAGAGGGAGAAGATGAAAACTAAAGGTGCATTTACTCTGAAGGGTGCTTAAATGCCATTAATATGTATTGTAAATCTTTAAACGCTCTGTTATTCAAGCATTGTATTAAGTGGAAGGAAAAAACCCCACTGCTACTGATTTGCATTTTGTTATTAATTCAGAGGAAAAGAGAGGAAAAATTGTCAGCAAGGTGCTTAGCGAAGCTTTATATAATAGTAACAATTTATGTATGGGAAGCAAATACTTAAAAAAATGAGCAAAATGAATAGAAATGTAATTCAGAGCAGCACTAGCACTTCATCTTCATGAAATGATATGGGCAAAGCCTGAATTCCAACACTGCAGTGAATTATGGGACGTGGTAGAGCTTGCAGGACTGCAGAAATAAAACACTATCAGTTATAATGTCCCATTAGGAAAAGGTGATGTAATGAATTCTTCTTTCCTGGCCTAGCAATGACATTTAATTTGCTAGGTTATTTACCCCCTGGATAAAATTCATAATCTCTCATAATATAAAAATATCTCCTTAGATACATTTGCGGGGAATCTCATTAGAAGCTTTTGCTGAATGTATTTTTTTGTCAGA
The DNA here is from genome assembly GCF_012275295.1 of Melopsittacus undulatus. NCBI lineage: Eukaryota > Metazoa > Chordata > Aves > Psittaciformes > Psittaculidae > Melopsittacus > Melopsittacus undulatus. The sequence continues at coordinate 36,959,347 of NC_047534.1, forward strand.
GTTGTAAAGGCAGTGAGCTTCAACAACAGGGAAGCTCGACTAGGAGCCAGAATCCCTGGTACTTATTCCTGATTCTGTTGCTGTATGATGCTGGGTGAACACCCTTGGCTGCGGAGACCCTTTCCTGCAATTCTTCCGATTCCATCTATGACAGGTCAGCAGGTGTAGTAAGGACTAACTTAAGCTTCCTAAGCCAACCCAGCTCCTTCTGGGTGAAGTGTGTTGGAGCCATTTAGCCTTGTCTGATGGGGAGTTAATCTTCAGTGGGACTGATGATGCATGGCTGTGTAGAAACTTGAGTAGCAGTAGCTATGGTTAGGAAAGGGCAGATGCCCAGGGCTGTAAATAGCAGCTCCTTGAGACAGTGTTACATGTGCAGGATCTACCTCTGAACTCAGCAAGGATTTCTGGATGCTCCATGAAAGCTGCCATTAATGTGATTGTTCTGTTCTTTTGGCTCACTGCTCAGGTTGAGATGTTATAAAGAAGAATGGCCTGCATGGGCCAATTTTGGAGCTACTACACATGAAAAAATTACTCTTTAGTGGCTTAGCTGACATGCTTTTCTGGACTAAGGAAGCAAGAATGAACAAGACACTGTTCAGCAGAGACAACTGCTTTAAAAGGAAACCTATTTTAATTTGATTTTTTTTTTTAATCTTGAAAGGAAGCTTGAGAATTCTTAAAGAGCTCACCTGGGAACAAAGCTGGCTTTCTGATTTAAAAAAAACACATACAAATCACTCTAGAACAGGCCTTGCACTTTCTAGTACTATGGAGCATATCTGTCTCTACTAACAGATATCTGCTAGTACATCTCTACAGGTCTGTAAATATTCAAGATTTAACTCTAATGAAAAAGATTGTCTCTATATAAAGAAAAGGTAACAGTTTATATGCAAATGTTACAGTGCTAGCTCTTTAGTTATCTCAGTTTTTTAAAAATATCAAACCATGGCCTTCAGTCCTACTTAAATATAATAAAATAAAAAAATCACTTTCTCTCCAGAGATCCAGAAAGCTGAATATGTTTTCCTAGCTGATTGATGCTTTTCCATTTATTTTTAAATGTAATTTTCCCTGGGTAAGGAATTGTTCTCTTGAATGTCAAAAAGGAAATATTTCCCAAATCATAGGCTTGGATTGGCTGGCTTGAGCCTAATGAGATAGCTCTGCTGGAGAGGGGGTAGGCTGGGGAAGCAGAAAACGGAGTGATTTGTCATGCTGGTTTTCCAGCCATTGCTAAAGAGCTGCTTTGTAATGCCAGCCTGCCAAATCTCCTGGCCACAATCAAATTACTCCCTCCGCATGCACGCACATCCACACCCTCGCCCTTTAGATCTATCACTGACAGAATAGTTATTAAACAAAAACTCAGCCCGGGGAATTATTAATCACTAGGCTTCATTTCTTTATCAAATGCTGTGGCCCAAAGGGAGAGCTCTTTAAGCTTTCAGAAAGACCGTAGCACATTAATCACTGGAGGGAAGTGGGGTGTGGGCTTGGTGTTTGTAATACTTGTCAGATCAGAAATAGGAAATACAGAGATCAAAAGAGATGCTTGTGACTTGGAGGTGAAAGGGTTTCACTTTTCTTGTTCTTCTTTGTGTCATTGTTTTTTTTTTACTGTTTGTTTTGGGGTTTTTGTTTTGCCGTGTTGGTCTTGTCCCAGCACTTTTACTAATTCCGTTGCTATATCTCTGGCCCACACACAGTCTAGCAAGAGAAAGGCTTTGAGTTATGGGTGCAGCTTTCTGTGTACCCAGTAGCAAACCAGTGGTCACTCCTTTTGAGTGCCAGCTTGTTGTAATGGTGCACTTGATTAGGCACTGACCAGACAGCAAAATGCAAAGTTGGGGAAGCTGGGGGCACTTAGCTACTTGTCTGTATAAACTGATTAAATGGTGGTACCCAGCACTGAGCATCGGTCCTAAAAAGCACACCTGATTTCCTGGAAGTTTAATACTGAGTTCACTATTACATGCACAAAAATACATACACATATACTTTTGGAAAATTACGACAATTCCAGTACCTCTAGGCCTTGCACATGGCAGATTAAGTCAATATTGTAGGCTGTCTGTGGCTGGAAGCACTTACTGTGTGATTAGTTAAAGCATTAATTAACAGTGACCTTGTTCATCTGATCCTGAGACCTTTAGCCCCTGCAGTATGTGAAGAGGTTGTTACTCCTGCAGGGTACCTTATGAGGAATGCAATGTAAGCTGCTGTTCAGTTGACATTTTTTTTTCTCATAAAAGGATGGTGTATCAGCTGAAGCGAGTGGCCTTTCTTGTTACACTTCAGCAATGCTGCACTTTGCATTCCTGATTCTTGCTCTGTCACATGAAGAAATTCTTCAAGCTGCTGATGTTGGGAGGTGGGTTTGCTAGTACAAGTTATCCCAACTTGTATACATAATCTTCACAGATGCAGAAACCCCCCTGATTTCTTGTTAATACCTTATCTTGAAATACATAATAATTTTTATGAAATAATTATTCATAATTCATAATAATTATTGTGGAATACATAATAATATTGTAAACACATGTCCGCTTCCAGCATCACCTGAGTTAATTATCAAAACAGCCTGCTTCTGCAAAATATACATATCTATATAAAAAAACTATTTCAAGAAAGAGTATGAATGTATGAAATCTGTGAGAGCTTAAAGGTTTTGTAGATAAATATCAGTTTACCCGCTTGTAAGATGGCACCTTGAGGTTTTTTTTTTGCACTATTCTGTCAAAACTAGCCAGGGTTTTGGCTGCAGTGGGGGACCTGCAGGTATCTAGAGCCATGCTGTCTCACAGGAGCACTTGAGGGGAAAACATCTTTAATTCTGTGGTATATATGAGAGGTTGCAGTGAGAGAACGGGCTGTGTGTTAACATGCATTTATACAGTGGCTGGCACACAGCCTGGTTTTGTACAGCCCTGCTGTCTTCTGGAGCCTCTAGGCACTACTGTAATATAAATATTCTGGAAGAATAATAGGGCTATTTGTGGCTCTTGAGGGCAGCTAATGTAGCTGGTATGCAGCATTTTTTTCAAGCCTTCATCTCTTATTTTTCCAAGCATCCAGCAGGAGAGAAGAAACAAACCACATTTTTTGTGCACAGACAGAAGGAATGAGAGGAGGGATGGATCACATCAAATGGATTTTGAGAGAGCCACAAAACACTTGTTGCTTGTTGTCCCGACACTGCAATATGATATTTGCATTGTGATGTTGCATCAATATGTGAGACGATCTGTCTTCCTGGGAATCTCATGTCTGGCAAGGCAGTTCCCAACTCAGAGGCTCACTTCTTTTAAAGGGATTTTGACTGTACATGTGTAAGCAGCAGCCAATTCTTTGGGATCTCCAGAGCAATCTGTGTAGATTTAAACAGTGAAAAACTTGAATGCTATACAATTCCACAGGCAAATAATTCGAATGATTAGTTGGTCTCCCAAGTATATCATCATATACTGAAAAGCGTATCAGCATGCCACTGAATATCAGGCAGTCTACCTAATGAACAGCATGGCAAAAGAGAGTGTATGGCCTAAGAACAATAGTCAGTCTATCAAGAAAACCCTGAAACATCCATACTTTTGTATAGGCTTTGCACAGCAGGAACCATCTTTATGTGCTTACTGTTGATTGAACCCATCATTGAAGGAATTGCTTCTGACATTTAATGGGTTATCCCCTGTGTGACACTTCTCATTTTTTTGGCTGTTTTTTAGAAGAGGTGAAGGATGCAGTAACCAAGTGTGTTGTGTTACCATTTTTATCACCAGTTTATATTTGAGAAAGATCATGCAGATGTCATAATCCCCTAACTCCTGAAATACACTCCCTACGAACTGGTTTTGCTGTGTTTATCAGGGAATATTGCAGCTAGTACTTGGAGAATTTTAGAATCAGTGGGATTTGAATTAGGATTCTAAAATGAAACAGGAATTATTAGAAGAGAAATTCTGCACAGTAAATCGCACATTCTCTTTTGTTCCATCAAAGCTGTTTTCCCACCTTTCTGTGAGGAGCTGTAGGTGAATTTCTTCATAAGGGACTGTAATCAAGGTTTACAAGCCTCTATAACAGCTCAAAAACCTAATAGGTCCCAGGAAACTATGGAATGCAAACATGTATTTAGTCATGAATGTTTTTAATTAACAACATTTTTGCTTCCTTTAGCTTTGTCCTAATTTGCTTTGTTCCTGCAGAGCCTAGTACGGATTCCTTGGGCTCAGAGCTTTCCTTGCATCAGATTATCCCAGGTCAGAAGCTCTGCCATGACTGTTCTCAGGCTATGTCTTGTTCCCATATGACTGAGCTAATTTACTCTTCTTTCAGAGCAGAGTGTGAGACCTCAAATGGCACTACAATTACTGAATGTTAGGATCTTGCACACAGGCTGCTACTCCTGAATAGCTGATACATGTACCACACGTATAGGGCACTCAGACAGGCTCAGTAGTTCCCACAACAGCAGTGGGATCTGCACTTTTCAGGTGAGGATGTGGCATGGGCCTGTAAGGTGGAGGCAGTGGGTAGCTGGCTGAGGATAAGGAGTTAAAGAAGCCTTGAGACTGGGCAACATAAAATTTGCTTCTAAAGCATTTTTAAAATTTCATTCATGAGCACTGAAACAAGGTTTTATCACACCCTGCACTGTGTGTTTAGTAGAAGTGGCTGATATGTTCCTATATGGGTTTAGCTACAGACTTGGAAGAGCTTTGCTAGTGTCCACAACAAAATTATCTGCCTTGTATTAATCTGTTCCTGATAGACCAAGCCTTGAATTACAGTTAAAAGGAGGATTGTGTCCAGATCTGTCTGCTTCCAGGGCTTTGGTTTCAGTGTAGGTCTCTGGCATCCACACCTAAATCATTAATCCTGAAGATAGCTATTACCAGTCATTTCACTGAATTTATTTTTCCTCTCAGAAGACCTATATTTTACATATATTGATATACTTCTATACTCAGAATCATAGAGTAGTTGGGGTTGAAAGGACCTTAAGATATCTAGTTCCAACCCCCTGCCATGGGCAGGGACACCTCGCACTAAACCATGTCACCCAAGGATCTGTCCAGCCTGGCCTTGAACACTGCCAGGGATGGAGCATTCACAACTTCCTTGGGCATATATTTATATACTTAAAAAAATATTTTAGTTATATATATATATGCGTAAATTCTAAAGCATTAATTACTTTACATGTAGAAGATAATAAAAGATAGTGCTATACTTAAGGGTCTTACTGTTATGCAGAAGTAACATTTTTCTGTTCCTTTCAATGGCAATATGCAGTCAGAAGTAATTCTCAGTGTTACTACCTGCCTCTCAATGTTAATTCCTGCCTGTTAGTTGTGCTATGCTAATACTTACCAGACTGAAGTGAGATAGAAACCTTGTTACAGTTAGTACTGCACAGACATCTAGCAAGACAGTCCTCACTCTGCAGTGCAAACAGGGGTTGGCAGGGGACAGAGGAAGGGAAAGATCCATCCGTTAGTATCACCAAGCAGGTGAGCAAGAGTCAGAACCATCCCCACCTTGCACAAAGAATGCCCTATTAGAGAGACTCCCAGACCAATCAATTCAATCCATCTGACTGCTCTACCATTTCTAATATTAGAAAATGATACTACTTTAACTTGCCCTTACTTCAAGTTGAGCCATTACTTCATGTCGTATCTACATACTATTTTTTTCCCTTATAGCTATTTTATTATCTTGACTACCTTCAGTTTATTTTTATGCTTACCTAATAACTGCAATTCCTTTACTTTTCCTTTATGCCAGTATATGTTAGCTCTCTGCTTATTCTCATCATTCTCCTTTGGAACGGCATAATTGGACCACATTTTTCTTGACCTCTTGCTGATACTGCCTGGCTGGGTGCTGGGATTGAGGGAGGGACTGAGAATTCTAGGTTAGAGAAGTCCCTAATATCTCTAATATAGTTTTGTGAAAAGTTAAGGGAGGGAAGAGAAGGAAAGCAGAAGTGGAAGAAACTGACCAGAGACTTCCTTTAAGTCCCAAGTTCCAGGATAAATTGCTGATATGAGGTCTGAGGACTTAGCCCTGCAAGCAATGCACTTCGGAAAGAACCACTTAAACTACACATGACTATGTTGTATGTACATGTAGGGATTATGTTTTATTTGGCTGCAACCCCTTTGGGGAAAAAGAAAGATGTCAATGAAGGCATCATCTCTATGTGCAGAAGCTGGTAAAAAAAAATTCAACAGCAAAAAATATAGATTGTATGAAAGAGGGAAGATGAATAATGTCGAACATATTAAAGTAGGATTACATTGATTGGTGTTATAGCTACAGCTAAACTACTGCACTCATTTCTGGTTGCTTCATTTCCAAATGGCCGTTGCAGAGATGAAGCCAGACAAGAGTGCAACAAAATTATTAAAGGACACAGCATGGAGGAATGGGAGAGCCTATGCCAGATGAAGTGAAAAAAAGCCTAGGATGACTTAATTTGAAAAGTACTAAGTAATAGAGAAGATAAGAGACAAGAGATAATGAATTTCATTCTGTCCCATGGCCTAAATGCAAGTCAGCTCTTGATGAAATAAAAAGGCACAAATTTAATACGGATCAAAGGAAATTTTGTTCTCGGTGCAGCATAACAGCCAGATATCTTGGCCTGACTTATGTGAGCCTCACACAATTCAATGCAACATGGAAGTACATAACTATTTTTAAGCTATTTCTGCTCCTTTCTGATAAGAGGACCATGGCTCTGTGTCCTTGGCCAGGTCTGCTGCTGCAGAACAGCAGGGTGCAAACTAAAAGTGTCACTTGGGTGGCCATTGTGCTCATACTGCCCAGAACTGAGTCCTTGCTGACCACTCTGCTACAGAAGTGCTTAACTTTCTATTAAATCTGCTGCAGATAATCCTGCTTTGCAGTGTCACTCCTTGGTAGGTTCATAGTGTGCTTCTGCAGGTTTCTAGCCCTCTCAATGTGTCTGAGCTAGTAGCTGCCAACCTCAGTTGAGTAAACAGATCTTTCAAGGAAAGTGCTTTTTCATGTTGTATTTCATGTAGAGAGATAAACAGCACTTTTTCCACCCTTTGTCATTGTCTGAACAATGTAAGCACAAATACTGCTGAGGATCACAATGCCTCGTGTATCATGGGAATACATTATCCAGCAAGAGTAAAACAGAAATAAAAGAGAGGAAAAATCTTAATAGTTGCATCTCTCACTTAATTCACGATTTAGCAAAACTGCTGCCCCTTGAGATAATCTGTGTGGCCATTGTCTCCAGTTATTTACCTTGATTCAGCTATCATGACTAGTATCCAGAACATGCCAACTGATTTGAGAAAAGCTAAAGTCAGGGAAATGAGGCTTGAGATTATACCAGTTCAAAGGAGAGGAGGATTAAACCAAGAGGAATTTTGTGGACTTCCTTGAAGTGTCCATTTGCATTTACACTACTGTAATAATTTTGTGGTTGCTTGAAGCTCCTTTTCTGTCAAAAAATTATTCCTGTCATCTTGGGAGCATCTGTCTAAAGCTACCTGATTGGGCTTTGGCTCTTAGGTTTTAATTAAGCTAAAGAAAGGATTCTCTTAATTAGGGCTCCTGATTGAAGGAGATCTAGGAACATTCCATGATTGTTGAAAGAGAGGAAGATAAGGAAGGAATTAACTCCCTAGGTTCTGGTTTTCTGGCTGTCTATGGTACCCTGCCAGAATTCATTGCCAACTGCTACATGAACAGAAAAATTTGAAGACTTTGGTGACACAGCAAAAAAAGAGATTTGGGTAGTGAAAATACCACATATTTGAGGAACTCTACATTCAGATGATGAAATCTGCTAAGAAATCAGTAACCTGAAAAAGCCTTACATAATTACTTGTAGAGAAAAGAAAAAGGTTGAATCCTGTATTGTCAGAAAGGCAGACTAAGGCCTTACAGCTGCTTTTCATAGAGGTAATAGTGTTTCTGAGAAATGAGTACATTGAAATGGTCATCCTCCAGGAACTTAGACTATTCAGCTACAGGAAATCATTTTAAGGAAAAACAGTCAAAGTACAATATCAGAGAATGTATGCAGTTTTGGGTTTAAAAGACAGTGGGGTTATTCAAGTAAACTTGATATAAAATAAGGTTATGAAGGAGACATGGCAACGACAGTAACTGAGGTTAAACAATAAAACAATGTTAGCACCAAAATCAGATTTTACATCTGCACATGGCTGGTACAAAGGGGGTATGTGTCTGGTTGCTCATGAAAATGTATTTATATATTGGTAGATAAAACACTTTTCAGAGTAGTATGAACACACCTAAAACTCAAAAGTTTGGGGTTGGTACTGGACTTTGAAATCACTTTAATTGAAGTTTAATAAGCTTTCAAAATTACACAGCGTAAGGCAGACACTGTTTTTAATGTGGTTCAACCAGCCCAGCTCCAAAAATCTCTGTGTGCTTTGTAATACAGCCCCCATAACTATTTACAATTGAGTAAGGTGATTTCCCCTGGCCCACAAATCAAATTGTTCTGGCAGAACTGGGATAAGGGCAGAAGAATGCAAACTCCAAGTACTCCTTATTCTTGCCACTAGATCAAACTTCTGCTTCCACACTTCAGCACAGTACAGCCTTCATTAGGAAAAAACACTTTAAACAAACAGATGAAGTGCACATAATATTTTTACTCCTCAAAATCTGGAATACTATGTGCCATTAACACTGAGTCATTGAAATTGTTCCAAAATGAAATATTATAGTGTGTTGTGCCAGTGCCTTGGAAGTCTTTATGTTAAGGTTTCAACAAAAGAAACCAAAACAAAACTCCAAACCTGAAATTTCTAGTTTAGGCATCACATTTCAGTCCTAATGCATGGGAAGTAAAAAGTATTACAAGCCATCATGTCCACACAGAGAGGCGGATAAAAGTCTAAAGTCGACAAAGATCAGACTGCAAATAGGATACACATTTAACTGAAGATAATTAACCACTGGAACAGATGGTAAAAGGATGTGGTAAATTAATCACCTAGAGTCTTTAAATCAAGATTGGATGTCCTTCCTTCTGAAAAAGATGGCACATTTAGCTATAAATTATTGGGCTTGATGGTGGTATTGCTGGGTGGAATGCTCTGGACTGTGTCATATTCAGGAGGTCAGAATTGATGAGCATAATGATCCATCCTTCCAGACCTTACTATCCATGAATCCATTATGTGAGCTTCAGAAGTTTTATATTTTAACAAAGCAGTTACAGACTGTTAGGTTCTCAGTGTGCAGCTTTAGAAGTTTCTAAATACTCTTTCTATGTTGTAAAGGGTCTGAATTAATCTTGTTAATATTGTTTAAAAGCATGCAACTCTAAAATATGAACATGCTTTGTTTTTAACATATTGATTACCATATCTCACTAAACCAAAAAGTGGTCTTCAGGTAAACACTGATAGTGGATTCCCCCACATGTTCATTGCTTCAGCTTTTGGGTGGGTGCTTGAAAATTTTCTTCTGTATCTTTCTTTCCCTCTCTTCGGCAATGTGAAAGAAGTGACACGTTTGGGGTAAACAGAGGTTCATCACACTGAGATGTCTCCACTTCTGATTGAAGAGTTCTGTGACTACTCCAACACTCATGGATGTGGCAAAACTGTAGTCTATTACTCCCTAGTCTGTTCTTTTCCATAAAAGTACCAGCTTGCCTTGTGATAATTTCTGTTTGTTTCTTCAGTGAATACGCTTTTATTATCTTTTAGGTGAGACCTGTGCTGGGATTCAGGTGCTGGAACACGGGCATCTAGTACTATCTCAGATGATCTTGAATGTCATGCCCTGACTTCACTGTGGCTGTGTAGGGTGTGGATCTCTAGCCTCATAGTCTTCTGGAGCAGTAGCTGGAAACTAGATAGTCAAAGCCATGTAAACTGGCAGTGGATGCCTGTATTAATGAAAAATGCTTGATCATTAAAAATTCCAGTGAGCTTTTGGTGAGTCCCAAAACACTAGTCTAATCAGACTGCAATGTGCTGTATTACTTTCTGCCATCCAAACTCCATCCCCACAGTTTTACTTCCTGTTCTGTGCTACTGTGTTGTGGTGCTGAACACTTCTGTGCAGTTGCTGAATTTCAGAATGCACTCATCTGTGGTGATGTTTCTTGACAGATATATTGTTTTGTAAAATGTTTTGGGATCATTCCTTAATATATCTTCAATGTTTAAGATCCCAAAGCATTCCGTGAGAATTTTATATAGAAAATGCTGTGTTCTCCTCTCTTGTTACAGTACAAAGAAGACATGACTAATGATGTTGGGGGTCTCTGGTTTCTAACATTCAACTTTTCACCAAAGAGACATTTGAAGAGTCATTCAAAGAGAAACTGCTGAGGCCTTTGTGGGTCCTAAGCTGAACACCCCATGGTAAAAACACCCCAAAATTACAGTTTCCTCTTAGAAATATTGGTCTTGGTGAATTTTAATTGTCATTCCATGCATGTTAGCATCTTTTGTGATTATGAGAAACAGCCTTGAATGTCTACAAGGCAGTTTTTAGTCAAGCACCAGGGAAATAACATTTTGAATATCTAGCCCCCTAATGCTGCTTAAATTAAATCAGTTTCTCTCCTCTCCTTTCTCTTTTCTTAAGTCTGATTGACCCTCCATAGTCATTTGAATTATATTATTTTTCTGTCTTCATCTGTTCTCAAAGTTTATAGTCACTTGGTTAGATAACCATAAATATGCAGCCCCTCTCATATATAACCAAGATTGAAGCTGTGTATATAAATCTGGCAGCAAAGTGGTATTTTTGCCCACTTTCGAATTGTAAATACATTTCTTCAGTAATGACAGACCAATAATTCATCATTTTCATTTTTTTAATCCCCACATAAATATGCACGTGAAAACTGCAACAAATATTTTTGCTGGCAGCTGGCTGTTGCACATAAACACCTGAGAAACCCAGGTTATGTCTGTGAACAAATGTAGCTGCTGATTCCTTCCATATTATAAATCTGTTTCACTTGTGTTGCAGTTAGAAATTGTACAATAGACCACATGGAAAGAAAGGCCATTGGGTCAATTTCCCTCCATGGTATATGGTATAGCATCTGTGATATTTTGCTTAGGTATATAATAATCTAATCTGCACTGTACTACTTCAAGCTCATTTATTTTCTGAATCCCATACATACTCCTACACACAGTTGTGTTCAGCTTTCTGGTGGATCCCACAGGTCTGCTCAAATATGTGGATTTACTTACTGCAGGTGATGCATGGATGTGCTGTTAAGGGATGCTGCTTTCAAACTCCCTGCACAGCACTTCAAACACAGCACTGCTAACTAAGGATAAACTTATCTGTCCACATGTTTTCAAGGCTATTGCTGGCTGCAGCACTCGTTGCTACTTCAGGTCCTGTGGGAAGGGGTGGGATCAAAGTCATGGACTTCTGCACAAGGTTTACTGTGGGCTCTATCATGTTGACAACCAACTTAATAGTTGTCTGTTATGCTGACTAACAACAGGGTTGCACCATGGCTCCTTGTGGCAGCCGTGGGAGAGAGGCACTAGATCTAAGTCCTCTGTAGGGCTTCAGGACCAAAGTTCTCCCATCTTTGTTTAAGTACTGCATCTGTACAGGTTGTGAAATTTAAGTAAATAGGTCTGTGGTACCCATCCAGACTTCATATACATGCATAACTGATGGCCTCATTTTTAGACAGTCCTCTTCTGAGAGTCTGCATCAGCAGCTCTCTGCACTGCAGTCTGTTTTCTCTGACTTAGTTTCCTAGTGCTGCTCACTCTCTAGTTCTCTCCTTGCAAATTGCACTTTCCTTCTTATAAATTCCTCTGCAAGGTCTATTCTCTAAACCACTTCAAATCCCTAACAAGATGCTTTTCACCTAGAAAAACAAGACACTTTGTCACTTGTTCCATACTGCATATTAACTGCCTTTTACATTCCCTGCTGCACCTGCGTCTTTCTCTTCCTCTCTGCCCCCAGCACCCAGCCAGATGGAAAGATGTATCTATTTCTCACACACACAAGAAACTGCATGCACAGTCTGGTCTTACTGTCAGGTAGTTCTACCACAAAGCTCTTGACCATAAGTGAGGTTAGATTATACATCCAAGGGGTTTGGCAGACTCATGCACTCTGTTTTCACCCACTCAGTCCCCTTTTTAAAATTCAGTCCTCTAGACAGAAATAAAGACTGATTTAAGTTAATCTCAGTTTAATCTAATTTTGGGGTATAGACTCTTAGCCTGATGAATAAGCTTGGATGATCCATATTCTAGATAGAGTGCTTTCAGAACCTGAGCTTTCTTACAAATAAAAATAAATTATAGCTCCATGGTTGCTAAAAATAAAAAGTTATGAATATACTGTATTTCCAAGCCTGGATCTAGAGGGAGAGGTATTATTTTGTAATGACTTACATAATGCAACAAGGTAAAAAATTAGGCAAGATTTTGAACACAAAAGCTTGTTCCAAATATGCGTGCAGCCTGGCTTATATTTGAGCTCAAATTCTGTCTTCATTGGTATGTTAGGGTGTTAATTCTCCAGCTTCACAATATTGTATTAGCCTCAACAGGAACTGGTTCATTTTAGTGGCTGGAAGTTGTTGCAAAGAGAAAAAAATGCAGATCAGAAGGAAAAGCAATAGATGACAGAGCAATTATTGGGCCCAACCCCAGCAGTCTGGCCAGGGAAAGCTGTTTTCCTTCTGAGTCGAGTCAGTAGTCAGGTAACTAACTCAACTAATAAGTATTAGAATCACTACAGAAAGGCCAACTTTTCATCTTGTTGCAAACTTCCCATCAATATAAGAGAAGGTTTGTAGGAAGTAGAGAAGCCTTGATTTATTCATGCAGGGACCATGACTAGAATTACATTGCTTCAAGCAATTTGTCCTCTTTCTTTCTTCACCAACAAACTGCTTCTCATAGTCATCTCCTGACTGCTCTTCGTCATTTTGTAGTAGCTGGATGTTTCTCAGATGACAGCTAAAACTGGAAGCAGCATGTTATCTCTAGGGAAGTAATACAGGTTGGTCCCCCAGGCAGTGCTTTAGGCTCCAGATCCATATTTAACACAATGCTCAGAGTGTGCAGTTTGACTCAGATGGAGGAACAGGCTTTTGTGTGTTAAAGGATGATACCAGACAATGGGAGGCCAATTCTTGAAACCTACCCTCGGATACCACCAATAAAGACCAGATCTCATGCTCTACGCAACAAGCAAGAGATGGGTGAAGCCGGAGGCCAAACAACCACCTGATTCCTTTAATCTTAAAACCATCTTTGCACTTGGGTAGCATCTGATGCAGGTTCAAGACCTGAAGGCTATTTTGTTTTATGCTTTGACTAAAAGAAAATGAAGGATGAATTCCCAAGAATGCTTAGGCCCATGTGTAACTCCTGCTTATGATCTCTGAAGACCAAGGGTCCTTCATGTCAGGATTTAAAGAATGTGGGTTTTAGGGAGATATTGTCTACTGTTATAAAAAAAACATTAGATTTAAAACATGCATCAGTTCTGTTACAATTTCATCCTGTATGCATGGAAAATTCTTTTAAAGTTTGGAATGAGAAAACCAGTCCTCTCTTTCACTGTGGTTAGTAACTGCAAAGTCTGAATTACAACAGTGTGGTCCAGACAGTACTCAAGTTTGCTGTCAATCAAACTTTATTCCTGCCTTTACTGTGAGTCATTGCTATGTGGTAATCATAACTCATTTTCATTTTTCGGTTTTTCTTCCTGCTCTACAACTCAGGAGGTGGGAATATCTCTTATTAGATGCCTGGATGAAATTTAGAAGAGGAGGTGGGAAGCTTTGTTGAAAATCTCTACTTGCTATTGCCATATGAGCAAATTCTGTTAAACAGCATTACAGTTGTTTGTCCTGGAGTTGGGAATAGGAGTAATTAGAATAGCATATTTATATTTTGCTGCCAGCTAGCCAAGGAAAAATAATATGTATGAAATATATGTGTTCAAATGGTTATGTGTGAAACATGGCCTACTAACTTCAGACTTGGGATAGCTACAGTTGATTAGCTACACTAATGCATGCTTCTTAAGTGACTTGTGGTGAGTTGGTTAATAAGGTTTAAAATTAAGACATTTGTAATTACACACCTTATGGTGCTGTTAAGAGTGTAATACACTGAAGACTTGAAGAACCCAGAAGCTGGTATCAGGAATGTCATCTCAATGCCTATAGCATTCATAGTGTGCTGTGATAACCCAGCTCTGTGCTTGATTTGGGAGTACAGAGCAAAGCTGTAAGAGGAGGTAAGTTGGACCAGGCTCACAACTGTGGAATTTGTTGGTATTCAAAACCCACCCAAGAGACTTTACATCAGGTTTTTTAGGAGCTGCTGTCTTTGTGTTATGCATGCACAGGAAGGGAGAAAGCAAGAACAGGTAGCTGCTATACGAAATCTGGATCTAGGTTGTATCTTGATTTCAGATTACTAAACTGACATGGTACCATTGCAAGAGAGCAATTTGAAACGAGCATTTTTGTCTCTGACCTCCGATTGTTTATGACAACACTGGACCATTGTGTATGGAGTAAACAATGTATATTAACATCTATTGCATTATTTTGCTACTACTGTGTCAACATCCTTGGGTATTTTGTAAGAGCCTGGGGGGGGGGGAGGGGGGGAGCTGGGAGGAGGGGGGAATCCAAATGTGGATTTGTAGCTTTCCCCTTTTACTTCTGGATAACCAAGACCCTTGTATATTTTCTCCCTTTGTAATACCCCAAGATGCAACTCCCTCTGGGAGTTCCCTAATCTGTGTATCAGAGGCAATCCTATAATCCCATATAATTGTATTAGTCTCAATAGCAGATTAGCTCCAAGTGCCCCTACAGACAAGGAGCTGTCAGCTCTGCTATTGTTTCCCACATAATGTGATTCCAGACAGCAAAGAAGGAAAGCAGCTGAGAGCCCTCTGTCTCACATTACAGCCCACAGTTTCTAAACCAATTAAGAAAAAGGGATTTACAGTCAACTGGATTAGGGTTCTGTTTAAATTATCCCATATTTCTTTTTATAATACCTTCCATTTTCTATCTAGCCTTGTAATCAACTACCCTTTTCTCTGCTTTTGAAACACCCATCCGTGTCCTTACCTATCCATTTACCAATCCATCTCACATGTAGGAGTTCAGCCATCTGTCTGGTTAACTTCACCAGCCTGCTTTATTGCATATTTGTTTAGAGGACACATGGTGTACGAAGCATACCAAGTAATGCTGAGATTAAAACCGATGCCTGATTTCAGATCAGTTTCAAGATGACCTCACTAATGTAAGTGCATTTGTGTGACAGTGTTTGGCGACATTTCTCCATTCTGCTAGCTAGAATATTCTACCTATCCTATCAGAGCAAAATAATGCTGGTAAGCAGCAAGATGCTCAACCATTATTAAGCAGAAAAATGGTACCTATAAAATCCTTCATTCCTTCCTCACAGAGGCAGAGGTAAAATGACACTCTGGAAGCACTTATGTTAGTAAGATGAAAGATCATCTTGCTGGTTTGGTCCATGATCTGGTCACAGAATCTGATGCCTTGCTCTCACAAACGTGCCCCTTTTGCTATGACAAGAGGTAATGATTGCTAGAGGATTTGGGCTAAAACACTACTTCACCTGAGAACAGGCATCAGCAATCAAGATGCTGGGATGTGGTTGCCACTAAGGACTGTGCTCTCAAAAAGACGTACAAAAGGCCATGAATGAGCTACCAATAGTAATTGTTTGCTGTTATTTGATCAAAATAAATCAATAAAACAAAATTAGCACAATCCATATTGCCAGAAACATCTGTTATCATCCTGCAGGGTAAATTACCTTACATTCCCTTGAATTCCTAATTCAGCATAAATTTGCACTAAGGGATGTTAGCACATTCAGGTGACTGTGATTTTATGTGTTTTCCTAGATGGAAGTTGCCCAGTGAATATGTTTCTTTATGGTTGGTTCTTATGACAAAATTAGTTTGGGGCTGTCTTTTCTCTGAATGGAGGTTCTTTTCCTATTGAATACCATTTCTCAAAAGTATTTTTCCCAATCAGCTCAATATTTAAACAGGTTTAAATTTTAAATCTCACTGTAAAAATCTACTTAGATTTTTAAATTACAGTAATACTTCACCAGGTTTCATTTTTAAGGCAGTGCTGTATGTATAATTCAGTCTATGAATCATAGATAAGGTTGATATTATGATACAGTGCAATTTGCTGCCTTGCAATGAAGCTTCACAGCTAAGGTGAGTTCTTCCACTTCAGGCTGTAGCTTTATTACAAATGGTTTTAAAAGAAATAAGAATGAAAAATGAGAAGTTAAGTGTTCTCATAGCTGGAGAGCTCCACAACCAATGGTTCTTTTAGCACTTGTTCATGGAGTGCTTATAGCAAAGTACTGCTCCACCTTACAGTTTCCTTGGGGCAAGGAGACTCCTTCACTGAATGAGTTGCCTTCATTATACCTCTGAACCAGATATGTTCAGGGAAAAGGTTAAACAACTGAGACTGTGAAAGGATTGATGACCACCAAAAGATTAAAGCAAATAGGCAAAAGTTTTCAAAAGCAATGATTAGATTTCAGTACTTTAACAGTTGGGTCTCAAATGTAATGCATTTAAAGATGGTCTTTTTTTCCAGTTTATTATGGCTTGCTCCTAATGCCACCAGCCAAAACCGGTAAGAAATACAAAAGGGCTTGAGCTCCAAATAAGCCCATGAACTATAAATGTTTGCAGACACCCCAGGCCTAGTTACTGTAACAATGCCTGCTCCAGATCTCTTTTGATTATTGCTGCAACACTGACCCCAGTGAGTACCATCAGAGGGCTTGATAAAGTTTCCCAGTATCTGAGTAACAAAAAGGGCTTGCAACCCCCTTTTAAAACCAGTCAGCAAGGAAAATTACTCAAGCCAGGCACCTAAAAATGGAGATACCCCAAGTAACAAATTAATCATGACCCTGGACCAGCTGGGTGCTGCTTGTATGACAGCAGTTGATTCAGGAGCCAGATGGCAAATGAACTGTATACTGTTATATGATGATGGAAAATCGTTCAGGATCCAGATGGAGGTAGATTGCCAGTTTGACAGTCTTAATGTAGGCTACTTAGTGCCTGTTTTCCAACAGTGGCATAGTTATCTCCAATACTTAGGAAGATTTTTGCAGCAGTATGAGTGTATACTTTGTGATGGCCTAAGCATGTAAGAATGCATTAGTGTTAAAGTGGACAGCTGCCAACACTTCAGCATTACTCAGGTTTGTCAAGCCTTGGTTCTGGCCTGCCCTAGCAGAGCTGTTACAATCAGCACTAGCTACATTTTTGCTGGTAAACATTCACAAGATTTATCAGCCTAGACACAAGTTGTGAGCATCGCTTCTAAAGCTTTCCGGCAGTAGCAATCTGGAAAAATTGATATTTACACAGAAATCCTGTACCGTTCATAATTTGAAGATGCTGCTGCCATGGTGTATTTCTGTCAGCTTGCCCAGAATCAAATCTCTTAGTGATAACCACAGAGAGACAGGAACATCCAACTCGTCCTGGAGAGGTGGAATCAACTGAATACAGAAATACTTGGTTGGCAAAGAAAGGATGGATATTGGAGGAACTATTAAACAGATACTCTGTATTCACCTTCAAAGATATTACTGGAAACACTTATCTTTTCTATATGGTTCTCATTTTTATAATGAAGACTACTTGAAAATTACCAAAATGGGATATCTGTTTGAAAAATTCTGCTTTTCGTTGTTTTTCTTGATAGCCAGTAAGTAGGAAAAAACATTTGTGGTATGGTGACATTAAAATAGGCATGATCAACATCCAAAAAACAGCAAAGGGAAATTTAGTGCAAGTTTACAAGAAACATACACATAAACTTTAAAAGCTATGCTTCTGCTTTGCTTTGCTTTTCTTGTGTAAAGCCTGAAAGGTTCTATATATTTTTAAGAATGAGCTGATTTCAACTTGGTTTTTATATCAGCAGTATCAGGACTGGTAGCTCTCTTCTGTAGTTTTGTAGAAAGACTTGCAGCATGTTGATCATTGCATCTGTACTGAATCTTTAGTACTAGAAGTCAGTGTTCTTATCAGAAAAAAAAAAAAAAAACAAGTGGCAAATAGTTTTAAATAAGCTGAGGATAAACCTCTTCACCTGCTGATTTCCCATCACAGGATAAAAGCCTTGTGATTTTTATACTGTGGTGATTTTGGTAACTTCAGTAATTGCATAGTTTTCCTAAGATGACGGTACCTGAAATTTTAACATAGGGAAAAACTGTGGTTGGAAGTAGGGTTACTCTTTAAAGAAAACAAACTTATGTTTAGACCCTTCTATATCATAAGAAGAATGTAAAAGCTACATCACTGTGCATTTTTTCTACTTCCAGTAGCCTAGTAACATACTAGAAAAAGCTCCTTGATAAAGCAATTGTTCGTTAGTTCCCTTCTTTTGATTATTGGCTGAGAGTTCCTTTCCTAAACAGTATTTCCAAGAGACTCACCTCTTATCCATCTCCTCTCAAGCAAAAATAGGAGGTTTAATACTGCTTACATTGCAAACACCAGAAGACAAACAATTACTTAAATATCTTCGCATATAATAAAAAGTGTAGGAGGCCTTCTTCTACTACTTATTTTTCAGAGCATCTCTAGTTTCAGCTCCATTCCTAAGAAATCTACTAATTATTAGATCTTGTTGGCAAAGCAGCAGGTTAAATGTATCCAAAAGGCTTTTGGACAAGATAGAGTTCTTTGCTATGAAATAGACCAGTGATAAGATTGGCATAATGAACTAAGCAAATGAACCTGAAATGCAAACCCCAAATTTATTTTCTAGTACCCACAGTCTGAAAAAGTCAGTCCTAAAAAGTACATTATCAGCTCACCTCCTGTGTTATGTTGCCAATACACTGAAGCCTACTTGCATTTACTGTGTGTGTTCTGGTTGCAAAGTTTTTCCAGTCAGCATTTAAACTTTTTGAACATACATAAATTAAGTTTTATAACTTAAGTCAAATAGTTACTATAAAATCTGTAGGTAATAAAATGCAGGCAACCATAAAAGCAGGTTTTTTACCTTGATTGCAATGAAGTTACAGCTTGCTTTTATGATTAATCTTTTATAGGTTGTAAAGCACACAGATTATATGGCATATGAACCCACAACAGGTACCACATAACAGCAATCTAATACACATCACCAGAATGAATTTAGCAGAAATTATTTCCTGTTAACTAATAAATGCCACAAACACACACTTTGTACAAAGTCTTGCTAGATATTTCAGAGCACACTGTCAAGTAATTTGGGGAAATTGATTGGATTTAGAATACAGGAATTTAAAATACAGAGTACCAGGCAATCCAAATCTGAAGATGCACAAGAGATTTTAATGCACGTTTTAGTTATATTTTCAATTTAAATGATCCTAAAAATACTGCATTTCAGCTTGCAACACCCTGTGCTAGTGCAAGAGAATGAGAAAGTGCAATGGACTGCGAAGAGGTGAAACTGTTGTCTGAATTTAAAAAAGACAGCATAGGCAATAAGCAGCTTGCTGGATGCATACACCACCCTGGATTTTAACTGGCTGCTGTAAGAAGCTTGTGACAGAATATATTTTAAACATTAAGTGGAAGCTAATAATGTCCCAGTTACATTAATGTAAATAAAAGTACTCAAAAATTTAGTGACATGAATAGAAATGCTTTAAGCTTTCACCCCACCATGATTTTCATTCCTTTGACTCCCCTCCTTGTTCAGATCACTCAAATTACAAATATGCTCAGTAGAGAGTTTTCCAGTAAGTAATGGTGTATGTTGATTTGATTTGCCTACACTGTTTTGTCTAGTAAGCATAGTTTGTTTTAATAACAGTGCTCTTGCCCAAATCTGCAGGTATTTAGAAGTGTATTAATTTTAAGGTTTTCTAAAAACTTCAGTCCATGAAATATCTGGGTGTAAGCTTGAACTGGCAAAATCTGCAAATTTTCAAGTTTGCTGTTGCTATTATTTGAGACTCTGTGTGTACCTGGGAGCCCAGTAAGATAACAAGTGGCACTGGCCTGATCCTGCAAACCCCCATTCACTGTGAGAAGCAATGGCAAATACTCTGGGACTTATCAGCAGATATCAACATACACTTTCCTCAGGTCTATGCATTCAAAGGACCCTTCCCCAAAATTATTTTCACTACTGCATTTAAGGTATTCCACTGTGTCTGTCATTTCTCTGGTACTTAGGAGATAGTACAAACCCAAGGCCTGAGGAGGAAACAAGACAAGAGCCATTTTACCTGGCTTGTAGGCTTCTATCCATCTTTAGCTTTCTTCTTTGCCATTCCTCTGGGGATTCCTCAGAAAGATGCATCCCCACCATTGAACATGAAAGGAAGACGTGCCTATCCCATTCCAGCTGTCTGCTCACAGCACGAGGTTACAGAGGACCAGGCCATATACAGATGCAAAGCTGCAGGCCTTTCACACTGCTGCAGGAATTCAAGTGTCCTCTTTGTGTGGCATCTTGCAGTGTGCAGGTGATAGCAAGGGGCTGCAGCGAAGGTGAGTCTGAAGCTGGACAAAGTGCTGGTGTGTGAAAGTCTCTCACTTGCACCCCAGCACAGCTCAGCCATCATGGCTTCTAGGACTGGGGCTTTCCAAACCAGGCCGGGAATGCTGCCCAGGGCTCTGCTCCCCTCATGTGGGGACACCACTGTGACATGCCCCTTTGGCAGAACTGCTGCCATCATGCAGCCTCCCTGGGCAGCAGAGTTGACAAACATTTCCCGCCTTTTGGTGTGCTGGCTGCTTTGGCTTTCTCTCAAGCTGCTCCACCCCCAACATGGGACACAGACACACAGTCCACCTGGCAGCCAGGCAGCCAGTTACCTTAGGCCCCCCAGGTAAGCACCCTCTCCCATCTCCTGAGGGGTTGCTGGGAAGTGCTTGGCACCACAGAGAGGGTAGTGAAGAAGTGCCTGTGTTTTGCAGAGGAGATGGCAGCCAGTGCCAAGCTGAGGAGAGAGATGTCTGTGCTCTGCTGAGATGGCTGACAGTGCTTGCTGAGGAGATGGGTGCCTGTGCCCTGCTGAGGAGACAGCTGCCAGTGCCAGCTGAGGAAATAACCGCCAGTGCCATACTGTGGAGGTAGGGCTCGTGCTCTGTTGAGGACATTGGTACCAGTGTCTGCTAAGGAGATGGCCTCTGATCCTTGCTTGGGAGATGTGTGCTACCTCACCCATAAGGAAAGGATGTTTTCTTCCATGAGGAGATTGAAATGCCTCTGCTGACAAAATGGCTGCCAGTACCCTGCTGACAAGATGGCTGCCAGTGCCCTGCAGGGGAAGTGGTCTTAGGTGCCTGCTGAGGTGATGGGATGCTGCCTTGTTGAACAAAAATGGATGCCAGTGATTCTCTAAAGAGATGGATGCCAACATCCTTCTGAGGAAATGGCTGCCAGAGCCTGCTGGGGAGATGGGTGCCTCTGCTTGCTGAGGAGATGGTGGTTGGTGCCTGCCAAGGAGATGGTCACTGCCTTGCTGAGGAAATGGATGCTAATGCCCTTATGAGGAGATGGCTGTTGGTGCTGGATTGCTACTGGTGCATCAGGAAGAATTAGGTAACTCCTGGGTGATGTGTGGCAGCCTCAGAGGGCCCTCAGGTGGTCCAAGTGGCAACCATCTTTGGGGGGTCCTTCAGGGGTAAAGCTGATCCACACAGGGTCTTTATGTTCACCATATTGACAAAATGAGGAGAAACTTTTGTTTGTTGCTTTGTTGTGGGTTTGAACAGTCCCTTTTAATACCATTATAAATCCTTCACAAAGCAATGAGCAACTATATGGAGAAAAGTACTGGAGTGATCTCACAGCCTACATAAACCTGAATTTATTTACCTGCACTATTTACCAATACAGGAAAGGCAATGGTGATAAGCCATGCCAAACAGAAATGCTTTTTCAGGGCTGTTTTCTTCAGACTGTGATTTAGAGGAAGTAGTTGAAATATTTGAAGTGATTAACCTATTTAATGAATTGAATTTCATACTCACTTTTCAAATTGTCATTGAGTATGCTCAGAGTTTTGTAAACATACTTGCAATTATTTCAGAAGTGGTTGATAAGAGTTGTCACCCAATAAGATTCTCATTAATTGTTTGCTGCTCTGCTTTGAAAGCAGACTTGTACTCTCTCTGTGTGCTTCATTGCCCAAGTCTTAGAACATTCGCCTTGAGCTCTTGGGCCCCTTTTTCAGCTTGCTGCTTGAACACTTCTTCCACAAATAGCCATGTGAATACGATATATCCACATACACATGGAGATATAAGCCATGCTCTAGCGTTTTTTAACTTTTTTTTTCTTTTTAGTTATAAAGCAGCTAGTGTGAATGTTTGCAGAATAAGAAAAAAGTATCTGGATGGAAATGGAACTACCATTAAAAATAAGCCCATTTGTTCAAACACACATCTTCTGCCTTTCTCTCTTCCAGCTTTCATTCAAGTACAGAGGTATTAGATACTTGACCATGCTCTGTCCAGAAATAATACTGACAGTGTTAAATAGATGCATTTCTACCATTCAGCTGTGTGATCCAAATGTTTTTCATTAATGTAATTTGATCGGCTGCTTGAAGAGGCTGTGGAGCTCCTCCTTGTGTCAGTACTACAGGGTTCTGGGCATGACTCTGGGAGCAGGGAAAGAGCATGCTATAGATGCCATTGCTTCTCCTCCATGGGCTAATAACATCAATTTGTATGTGACAAGCCATACTGTAAGATTCTGGGGTCTGCTGTTTTCATTACACTCTGAACAGCTCACAGAAAATCTTGAGTGCTTCATCATCACTCTCTCTGTTTATATATATAAATAAGAAACAGACAATTCCTTTCGATTAACTGTAGCTCCCAGATTGCAGATATGTTTTTCATAATCATTTCCTTTCCCAAACACTTTTTCTTTCAGAAATTAAAAGCATATGAATTCAAAAGTATCTCAGAGAAGCAGCCAAAAATCAGGTCAGAGGCAGATTCAGATGTTAGAGTCTCTATTACCACTGTTGTTTGAGTCCAGGAGATAAAAATCTGGCTAAGTGGCTTTGCATTCTTCAACTTCAAAGAGTGGTGTTAAAATGTAGCACAATTCTTAGGATTCCTGAGCAAAGCAAGGATGTGTCTCCTTCCTCTGCTTTAACTCTTCTCTTCCGAAGTCCTGGAGTCTTTGAGGTGTGGTATCTTATTTTACTGGTTGCTTTATAATGGGGAAAAAGGGGTTGTGGTGTTGGAGTTAAATATCACTTAAGAACTTCAAAGCTGCTCCTTTGAGAGGAGGGTCTTTGACTTTACATCTGGGTGGAGGATGCACATGGAAAGGGTTACCATGAGAAATAGTCTTTCCCAGCTGCTGCCTGTCTTAAATTACTGTAGCAGCAGCAGCCACAGTTACTTACTTATGCCAAACATTGTTTTTTTGGCATATTTCAGCCTGCTCAGTTCCTTGCAGGAATTCCCACAAGGGTGGAAGGGATTTCCAGCTTGTTGAAACCTCTTTTAAACAATTTGAGATGGCTCTGGCAGTTTCTATAGCTTAAGTCAAGACTGAAAAATGGACTTCCAAAGTCCACAGCCATATTAAGTATAGAACGGGACTTGCCTGAGCTTGTGTAAACAGTTGTCTCCACACTTTGAATAATTCTCTTCTTTTTCTGAAATGATAGATACCCACCTTTTGCATCAGATATCTGTGTGGCTTAAATAATGTGTAGTTGTTGTTCTTTTATCTTTTATTTATCATTGTCAATACTGTTATGCCAACAAATAATTTTTGATTTTTCTTTACTTCAGTCTTGCTATTTTTCACAAGCTCACTAGACAGGTAGGACAAAAAGAAAAGCCCAAGCCCTGCTCCTCTTTGCTCTAACAGCTTAGCAATGAAAATGTGTTTTAATTATATTCAGCTCCTGCACAAAAGGCTTAGTCACTCAAAGTTAATAAAGCGTAATGGCTTCCCGCCCCACAGAGCGCTCAACCTGCCACGCAGCTCCTGCTCTGAGGCAGCCATGTGATGGACAGAGTGGGGAAAGGAGCAGCAAGAGTGGCTCTGAGGATAATTGTTAGCAGATTTGAGAGACTTAGGTTTCACTTGCTTCTTTGAAAACAACCAGGGCCCCTTTTACAGCATTCAGGGAAATTTCTAAAAGATTGGACTCCTGCTCCAAACAATTATTAGCACCATGTCTTCATTATGCTAGCTGTAATGACAGTTATGGTTCCCTTTGATCTTCTGGCGCATGGCCTGGCCTGTCAGATGGCACCAGCCTGCAGCTGGATGCCTAAGCAGGCAACAGTCTGCTCTGTGATTCCTGTAGACTTGCTAGTCTAGTTTAGATCAAAACCTGAACAGAAAGAGGCAGGTTCCCTCCAGTCTTTTAGACTCTTAGTGTAGAGGTACTATAGCTCTGCCTGCTCACTGCAGGCCCACCACAACCCAGATGAGGCCAGGTTGAGGAAGAGGCAAAGCCAGCAGTTGCCCATGGCAACTGTAATCTCATGGTTTTTCTATACTGCAGTCCTCTGCAAAGCTAAAGCTCTCACTGCTGATGGCTCCAGCTTTTGATAAAAGTTGGGGGGGGGGGAGGGAGTGGTGGAGATATCTCTTACTGTGGGATGGAAAGAAATGGGAATGGCAGAATGGGCTCTAACAGCAGCAGTGCTTGCTGCCCCAGCTCCACTGCAGCCAGCAGGAATGAGAACCGCAAACCCAGATCCACAGGATTTTTCTGGCTTGACTATCTTACTTCAGCTGCCTAAGAGCATCCCAAACCTGGCTGTCTGTCCTTGGGTTGAGAGGGTTCAATTTCACCTGTGTTACAGGGTAACCTTGAGTTGGCTCTTGACTCAGCCTTTTGATGCACTGGTTTTCCTTCTGGTTCAGGCATCTGATGTGAAATCTAGTTAAATTGAAATATCTGACTACTCTCTCACTTTCACTCTTAATCCTGAAAAGAAACAGGAGGAAATTGCTCTTAGAGTGTACAAATCAGGAACCACTGTGGGAAGTTGTTTTGGCTGGATTTCAGAAGGCCAGACTAGATAATCAGGGTAAGCTTGTTAGATATCTACGAAACATCAAGATGGACGTACTGGAAATGGGTTAAAGTTAAATCCTAGCTAAGTCTATTTCTTTTTCAATTTCAATTTTTATTTTTTGCTAAGTAAACCCTTTCTCGATTACAGTAAATGCCTTCTTAAGGGATCAAAAGAATGATTTTAGAGGACACTGCTTACTCACAAAATTCATTATGGTAATGCTTCATCATACTTTGCCAAGCTGCTCTCTCTTTGATCTGCTGCTGCGGCCTTTTGTCTGTTTCTGCAGTTAGTCTACATTTTGTTGGTGTCAGCTTTTTTTCAGCTTTTGCATCTCTGTTTTATTTGATATGATAGTAACCCTATGGAATTACAAAATCTACTTTTGAAGTTGATTTCAGTTTCAGATATTAAAAATTTCTCCATTATGAAAAACAAGGAGCTCTTGATTAATTATTGATAAGGACATTTACTATTTTTTAAATCTAATAGTGTAACCTAGTAAATGTTGCTTTCTGCAATGTAGCATTCTACTCTCATACTTGAGCTGGGATTTATTTGTATATTTTAATGGCTTTGTCTTCTTTTGATAGAAATGTTGTGATAATTTGTTCTTGTCAAACAGTTTGGGTCATGTTATATGACACGTTCTTTATGAGTCAAATTTGACAAAAGGCTTTTTCCTCAATATCTTCACATTACAGCTTTTCATTGTCACATTACTCTTTCTTCTAATTTATTTTTAGTGGATGTTACTGCTTGTGAATGGAAGAGAGATTGACAGCCCTAGACACTCCTGCTTAGTATGAGAAGAGGACCTTGATAACATAGACATTATTCAATAGACAGCTTGAAATATGCAATGACAAAAATCAATAAGATACTGTAATTCCTGGCTATGAACTATACCCAA
This sequence comes from Melopsittacus undulatus, assembly GCF_012275295.1. Lineage (NCBI taxonomy): Eukaryota > Metazoa > Chordata > Aves > Psittaciformes > Psittaculidae > Melopsittacus > Melopsittacus undulatus. Next base: position 36,985,391 of record NC_047534.1, read on the forward strand.
AGGACAGCTTAGGTCACAGAGGTGTGAGATTACTGTAGGTTTAAAGAAATGACTCTGAGGAAACCAATGAAGTAAAATTTTAGTGAAGTGCATGTGATAGTCTATGTGGATAGAAATCTCTCACAGCATGATTAGAGGTGGACTAACAGGTTTGTTTGACCAGATTTTTTGTCAATAGATACTGCATATATGCTGCTAAGGGAGATCTTGGAGAAAAAAGTCAATGAAGCAGTAATAACAGGGCAATTGCAACTAAACGTACATGAACTATTTGTGCATGACAAAAGGACAGGGGTTTAGAGCAGCAGTTTCCCAGGGTGCAAAGCAGTTGTTCCTGCTAGCTCATCCAAGAGGAGGGGTGACTCTAATTAGAATGAAATATTCCTAATGAGAGTTAATCTAAGAAGAAACATGTAAGCCATTAAGTAAAAGACCCGCAATAGCTTGGAGTTCAGTGACCATAGGGATACCAAAAACTTAATAGTTGAGCTGGCATTTCATTTTAAGACAAGGATTTTTTCCAATAAGTTGATAATACAAATCAGGAAAAGTCCTTTCACATAAAGAAGGATCTGGCTGAAGAGCAAAAATGACATGGAGGAATAAAATATGTGACAGCAGATGAAGGTGGTGTTGGCAAACACAGAGCAGAACACGTGTGATTTTGCTTTTCCCTCGCTGCACTTTATGCCCAGGATGGGTGACCAGAAATGAGCAGAGCTCCACACTGAAACATACCATTAATTTATAGAGTGGCATTACCAAAAAACACCTCAAAACACTTTCATTTCTGTCCTGTTTCTCATTCATCATGAAGGTTACTTTCTCTTTTTGAGCAATGACCAGATGTTTTCCACTGAGATTATCTCAAAGATACCTAGGTTGTTTTGTTTTTTTTTTTATTTTCCCAGAGTAGTTACAGCTAATTTAAGACCCAGCTGCCTTGTTAAACCTGCCAAGGTCCTAATGGAAAAGAACAAAAATGTGTGTGAGTTTCAAATCCTTTCTTCCAATTTCAAGCTAACTCATTTGAAAGCAGTGTTACTGTTGGCTGACTGGAATACAGGGATAGACTGGTTTATTTTTATTTAGGATCATGTAAAGGGAGTTACTCCAACTTAAACACATTCATAAGTCCTACAAGTTGCTTGGCTCCAGGAAGAAATCAGATGTTCTGGAAAGCTAGAGAAACACAGGAGATGAGGCAGCTTTCTAGCAACTTGGCATCCCACCAAGATACGCTGATATTTTGGAATTACTTTGGTACGCTGGTAGAACAGATTTATTTATGGTCCAGCCTGCATTTTGCTGGGTTTGGAAGCATATATATCTTGAGAAGTCTGTGGAGAAATCTGTGGACAGTTTCAGCTACAAAGGGCTTGAAGTAGCAGTAGTTTGTAATAAAACACATGAATTTCATGAAGCCTCTGTCTTCTCTTTCCTCATTTTTTCCCTTACAAACTTTCAGCTGAGTTTTGTGCCTGAAGGGCTCATATTAGTGTTACACAATAGATTTTTGCCACAGTTCTGTTGTTTGGATGCATCATCCTAGACAACATTAGCTTGTAACATATTTCAGCCAAAACTGTGCTGGCCATTGTGGCTGTTTTACAAGTGTAATCTATACCAGGATCTTTTTTTTGTGTAGTATATACTGGTATTCCAGTGTGCAGTAAAGATATAACCTTACAGGAAGCAATAGACCAGGCTCTTTCAGCCTGATAGGATAATGTATTTTTTAAAGATCTGTAATGCTGAGGGGAGGAGCAACTAGATGGTATTTAAATCTACTCTGTTCTTTTGCATGCCAATAATATCCAGTATGACTTTTGTGGGATCACAACTTCACATACATACAGTGCTATCTTAGTCTTGCGAGTAAGTTTAAGGATCTGGTCCAGACTTCTGGACATTGTCCAGATTTCTGGAGTAAATACCCCTGCAGTGCTACATACATGACATTGATTCATGAGACACATTGTAAAATCCTTTTTTCTTGTTTTCAGCAGGTCTGCTTATACCTGTAGGCTGTAAAGAAGGATGCTGGGGAAAGAAAAACAGTGTGCAAACCTTTTAGAAGCATTAAAACAGATCTAGAACAGTTTGGGGGGAGGAAAGCCACAGGGAAAATGCTGTGATGACAGTGCTACTCTACAGTGATATATTCTGCCTAAGACAAGGGGTGCATCTTGGGCCTCAACTCTGAAACACACAAGTGTGTTCTGTGTCTGCTCTTTCCCTTTGGTTGGCTTTAGTTCTTTAGAAATTATTAACCACTAGACTCAGTGATTTAATGAGCTTTTAGACTGTGACTGTGCTTTCACACCTTTGGTACATCCTTTTCTATCTGCATTTGTGTTGACACACAAGTTGACTGGCTACCTGTCACCAGCTCTTGGTGGAAGATACTTTCCTGTGTAATCTGCTAGCAAAGCTATTCTTGTGAGTGCTGGCTATCACATTTCAGTCAGGAAAATGAAGAGGATCAGTGAAAGCCTGTCATTTAAGCTGTGTTTTTTCATCTAGCTTGTTTTGACTAAGGCTGTTCAGGGCATGCTCATATGAGCATCCCAACTGATACACGTGAGCTGGAGAAGATAGCATAGCTTCACAGCAAGTGTGGTGGGAAAGTACTTATGGGAAATGTAAACTGTGGTTTCCTTGTCTACCATCCCAAGAGGACATTTTTGTTTTGGGACTTCTCCTTCACACACCTATGTAGGCTGAAAAAAAGGAAATACTGGAGGAGGGTAGGAATGGGTAAAATGAGGTGCTATATCCTCACACAGGCTGCCTGTCTGCCTGGTAGGGTCTCAGAACTTACTGTTTCCCGTCTGAATCAGAAGCTGTAAGTCTGAGTCTTTCCAAGCAAGGACATGCATGTCTGCTGTGTTTGGAACCCTGGCAAACCCCCAGCTACAGTGTGCTGCGGGCAGTTCTAACACTACAGCTCATGATAATTTTGTTGAAGGGGTAGGGGCTGGAAAATCAGTAGTTTTACTATGCCACTGTCTCTAGAACTGGCTATTGACCCTCTTTATTGTTACCGGTAAAATTAAACTGATGCGACAGTCATACATGGCAGGTTTACAGCTCTATGCTCTTGGGGTGGGAAGGAGAGATTGTCCTTTCCTTAGAGAAAGAAGACTGGATACTTTCCAAGAGGGAAGGAAAATCCTCCTGTGACCACTGTGGAACCATTAATGAAGCTACCTGCTTCTGAAGGAAGAAACTTACTGTAAATGCAGCAAGGCAGAGATAGGAGAAATAAATAATTATATTATAATGGGGGACATTCCCTTTCCTCTCATCAACAAATAGTCTTTCACCATCTACATTCAACCATAAAAGGCATTTATGCTTCTCCCATGCATACTAAATAGGAACTGTCTGGTTCATGTATTTCTTGGAGTCAGAGGACTGATATATCTCTACTCTTGCAATTCTAATTTCTTACCAAACAATACAGTGTAGCAGCAAACATGCCAAGAAGGATGTATCCAGGTGGAAAGAAAGGACTGAAGCACTTAGATTGCCCCAGGTCACAATATCACTTGGGAAAAATATTGTGTCCTCAGAATTTATCTGCAGTTGTAAGTAATGTAGTTGACAGGATCTCCCTATTTTCTCATGTAATGGTTCGGTTTTGAACTATCAACAGGTCTGGAAAATCAGACATCTAGTCAGGATTTTTTCTTGCAAGCTATTACAAATAGATAATTAGAGGGAGGCAGCTGTTTTGAGCTTGCTAGAGGGAAGAACATGTTCTCTCCAATATATACAGATAAAAACCTGGCACAAAGGCAGAAGTCCTGTTGTCCACTTTACTCCAGACTTCAGGGTGACTTAAGCAAGGATACATCTGTTCTGCTTTGTTTCTGGTTCTTTCCTGCACAGTCACCTCAGAGAGGGCTAATGTCCACCATTAAAGGCACTGAATATCTTGAATTCATCTCTATGTACAAAGTCACTTCAGGCCTCTTTATCTGTCTGTTCCCTCATATGCTGGCTTCTACACAAGGGCTCACAGTGCAAGTCTGTGGCTGAGGCAGAAGGCTATGCTCAGTTATGCTCCAAAAGAAATGCTATGGTGTTAAACCACAGGTAATGAATTTTGTAGTGGGGCTCACCCATGACTGTAATCTCATGTATCCTTTAGTGGGTCAGAGAAGAGGCCAATCCAGAGAGATATGAGGGGCCCTAGATAAAGACAAGCTCTTTGGTGGGGTAGTGACTCAGGTACTTACAGTAGGTGAGATTTGCCTTGTCCAATATTATAGTACATGGTTACTAAGAATTTCAACCCTAGTGCACCAGGGCTGTTTGGATATCCAGGTAGCCCCAGCCCCTCCTAGGGAGAGCATGAATTTCTGTAGGTCTACTCTAGAAACTTGCATACCAACAAGCTTCTTTCCAGAATCAATGGCCAGGAACAACTTTGAGCTTTTGGGTAAAGGAAACAAAATCTGGAGTTAAAATACAAAGCAGTACTGGGCTTTTTTTTCATTCTCTGTTCTGTTTAACTGTAGCTCAAGCATCGTAGATCATGAATGGTAAACTAAAGGCAGCTTCAGGTATGTTGTATTTCTCATCCCTGCTCCAACTCCCTGCCTCCTTTATTCCTTTCTGCCTGAGCAATGAGCATCCTTTCAGCACTTGTCACCAAAGCAATTTCTGGTTATATTTGGCCTTGATCTCTCATTTAGTACTTCCTAAAAAACAGAACTGAAGCTTCTTAAGGAGCTCTTTATAAATAATGCTGAGTGGTGATTTAAGACAAAGGGGTAAGATACAGAGAAAAAAAAAAGGCATTTTCTTCCAGTGTTAAGTGGTGCTTCCATATTTTAATGGCTTTTGAAGTAAGGCAGTCACTGTTGCTTGGTCCCAGCTAGACACTAATTCCTGTTGGGAATGCCTCGTGGCAGCTTTCAGAGTGCTCTGGAGCGGAATCTGTACTTGTGACTCAGAGCAGATCAATTCCTTTTCCTTTCTGCAGTGAAATTTGGGTTCCATTATAGACATGAAGGTCTTGCAATGTACTAGCAGCATTACAGCAGCACAGAATGCCAGGCACCAGAAGCCAGTGCACTATGGTAGCTGGGGTTTGGATAGATACGTTAAACAAAACAAAGTGCAAAGAACAGATCTTAGAATAGCTGAAAGTCTCTTTTCTTTATTTGGCTGGTCTTATAGCAACAGCCAACTGGCTTTCTTGTCCTTGGGGATATCAAATCAAAGTTGCAATATTTTTCCTTTATTTTAAACTGTTGCCTACTGCATTTTCATCCTACACTTATTCCCCTACTACTTGTTCTTGCATAGCCATTTAGCCCCAGCTCATTCAGCAGTGATCAGTTTTAGCCTCTCAGATAGTGGCATCATTGTGATTCTGGGAAAGTCAGGCATGCAGTCTTACCTATTACTGAATAAAGGAGGATTATTTGTCTCTTATTAAATGCAGGGTCAACTATAAAATATAGAAGGATAGGTCTAAGCTGTAGGTCTAGGCAGCAATCAGGAGTGTATTGTCCAAGTATTTAAAACCTAAAGTTCTGAGAAGAATTAAAGTACTACTCCATCCCCCAGCTCCATCACTGGACATCCACCCCTAGAAGTACTTTATCTTCACAGTGGTACTTCCTCTTCTTTTCAAGCTTTTCAGCAGTGAAGCAGTTAGTAATATGGTTTGGAACTGGAATCAAACTGGATTGGAAAGGAATAATTAACAGCTGGCATTTCAGGCTATCTGCAGACTCAGGATGATACTGTAAGTGATGATACTTAGGTTGCTTCCTCGCAGTTCACTTGTCAATTGTTACACCTAGAAGCATGCTTAAAAATGGAAAGTGAGAGCCTGGTGTAAAACTGAGACATCTGTCTGTCGTGTCCCCCCCACACACACACTTTCTTCCCAGAAAAGAACTTGCCTTCCCTTTTGGGAAGTGAAATTTTGTGTTCTATGATAATTATGACCATTTTCTGGCCCACTCAGGCTAAGAAGTGCTTTCATATTGATTTCAAAGAACCCGTGATTTAGGCTTATTTTGTACTAGAAATGATGTCTGCTTCCACTTTAAACTGATGACATTTGTGACTTCAGAAGCTCATATTCAATACTAAGGATTTTATTATCTGGTCAGTGCTGCATTAAAATAACTGAGAAAGATAAACTGTGCAGGAGAATTCTTCTCAGGCAGATTCAGCTTCTATTTCTCTTCCCAGTGCACAAAGCACGGTCCACTAAGCTTTTGAATATCAAAGCATGAGACACTGGTGTCTGCCATTTAAAAGCAGCTGTTCCCCTAGGAGAGCTAGGGAGTGGTGGACAGTAGTGCTGGGATCAGATGTGCTGTCATGTTAATGGCTTGAATTTGCAGCATGGTGCTGTGTAACAGCCTGCAGAGATGCTCTAGCTCTTGGTCCCTGGAGAGTATTTGAAGGAGAGAAGTCTGGAGGGGGGAGCAGAGTGTAAACAAGCCCCATTGGAAGTAAGCATAAAAGTAAAACAAAATAGACCAGGCTTTGTAGTTAAAGACAATGCAAACTACACTGAATAATGCAAGACATGGCATTAGCCTTAGCCTGTCACTGAGAATGTCTGTTGTGTTGCAGTCATCTCCAAGAAAAGTCTACTTGCATCAATTTCAGTAGTAGCTTTTGCAGGGCAAGCTCATCTGCCACTGGATTTTTCATTCTCAAAAGCCTAACAAAAATTAAAATAAAAAAATACACAGCCCCTCCTCCCTGTGCTCCTCATCTGCCCCCCTGCTCTTCTTCCATAATATTTGCCTTTAAGATGATGATGAAATTGTATTCCACTCCAGGCAGCAAACCCTTTGGAAATATATATTCTCCTTTTTTTCCCAAATGTGCTACAGACATTGTCTCATGATCTGCAGTAATTATCTTGACAGGTCAATTCTTAAGGAATTAAAAAATTAAATTTAAAACATGATACAGGAGCTTGGCTGCTGCTTTTCCCTTTCCTGCTACTTCTCTGCAGAATGCTCTTGGCACCAATTGACCTGGGAACTGCATTGCACCAGAAAGGGAAATTATCTTCCCCTATCTGGATGCCAGAGGAACAACAACCTCTAGAGAGAGATTTCTCTCTAGATTTGTGGGCATTCAGAGCAGGAACAGGACCCACTGGCACATGGTTAAAAGGGTGGTGTCATAGTCAAGGGTTTGGGTGTCTTGGACATGGGGCCCACATTTGTAGGCCAGGCCTACTGGGGGCTGGTGGAACTGCTCTGATAAAGAAAGGGAAGAGTGGCTTTGCTGGGAGGCTTGCCAGACTTGTCAAGGATGCTTTAAACTAGTTGTGTTGGGGGAGGGGAGCATCATTCCATCCCAACACACCCAGTCAGTTGCCAGCACCTATAATAAATACTCTGAGCAATGTAGTAATATTCTAGCTGCTCCAGCCACTGAGCTGGCTTCATTTGGAGTTTGGATCAGATGCCTCTATACAAATGCCCATAGCATGGGGAATAAACAAGAGGAATTAGAGATGTGGGCACATCTACGGGGCTATGATATAATAGGCATCACTGAAACATGGTGGGATGGCTCCTTTGACTGGAGTGTTGGAATGGAAGGTTATAGGCTTTTTAGAAAAGACAGGCCCGGTAGGAGGGGAGGGGGAGTTGCCTTTTATGTTAGGGATAGGCTGGAGAGTATGGAACTCTGTCTGGGGACAGGTGATCAGTTAACAGAAAGTTTGTGGGTCAGGGTTAAGGGGAAATCGGTGACGGGACACATTACTGTGGGGATATGTTACAGACCACCTGATCAAGAGGAACCTGTGGATGAAGAACTCTACAGACAAATAGGAAAAGCCTCATGCTCACAGGCCCGTGTTCTCATGGGGGACTTCAACCACCCTGACATCTGTTGGGGCGACGGTACGGCCCGGCACAAGCAATCCAGGAGGTTTCTCGATTGTGTGGAAGACAGCTTCCTTCTGCAAGCAATAAAGGAGCCGACGAGGAGAGGTGCCCTGCTTGACCTCGTGCTCACCAATAAGGAGGGGCTCGTTGGAAATGTGACTCTCCAGGGAAGTCTTGGATGCAGTGATCATGAGATGGCCGAATTTGAGTTCTCAAGACAGTGAGAAGAGCGTGCAGTAAGCTCACTGCCCTGGACTTCAAGAGAGCAGACTTTGGGCTCTTCAGCAACCTGCTTAGCAAGGTTCCATGGGATATAGCCCTAGAGGGCAAGGGGGCCCAAGACTCTTGGTTAACATTCAAAAATCACCTGCTACAAGCTCAGGATTGTTGCATCCCAACTAGAAGGAAGTGCAGCAGAAGGGCCAGGAGACTTCCTTGGATGGATAAGGAGCTGCTGAGAAAAATTCACAGGAAAAAAGAGGCTTATAAAAGGTGGAAACAAGGACAGGTGGCCTGGGATGAATACAGGGATGTTGTCAGGGTAGTTAGGGACCAAGTTAGGAAAGCTAAGGCCCAATTGGAGCTAAACTTGGCAAGGGATGTTAAAGATAATAGGAAGGGATTTTATAGGTATGTAGTGGCTAAAAAACAGACTAAGGACAATGTAGGCCCCCTCCGGAAGCTTTCAGGAGAACTGGCTACACAGGACTTGGAGAAGGGTGAGGTTCTGAATGGCTTCTTTGCCATGGTCTTCACTGGCAAAGGCTCTGACCGCAGCACCCGAGTCTTGGAAGGCGGACGCAGGGACTGTGAAAACCTAGACCTTGGGCCCACTGTACATGAGGATCTGGTTCGAGACCATCTTAAGAACCTGACTGTACACAAGTCCATGTGACCTGATGAAATCTATCCGCGAGTCCTGAAGGAGCTGGCGAATGAAGTTGCAAAGCCACCGGCCATCATATTTGAAAAATCATGGCAGGCAGGTGAAGTTCCCGATGACTGGAAAAAGGGAAATATCACCCCCATTTTCAAGAAGGGGAAAATGGATGACCCAGGGAATTACAGATCAGTCAGTCTCACCTCTGTGCCTGGCAAAATCTGGGAGCAGATTCTCTTGGAAGGCATGCTAAGGCACATGAAAAACAACAAGGTGCTTGGTGACAGGCAGCATGGCTTTACTAGGGGAAAATCCTGCCTGACCAATTTGGTGGCCTTCTATGACGGGGCTACAAAAGTGATGGACGGGGTGGAGCAGTTGACATCATCTACCTGGACTTGTGCAAAGCGTTCGACACTGTCCCACATGACATCCTTGTCTCTAAATTGGAGCGTCATCAATTTGATAGGTGGACCACTCGGTGGATAAAGAACTGGCTGTATGGTCGCATTCAAAGTGTTGTGGTCAACGGTTCAGTGTCCGGCTGGAGACTAGTAACGAGTGGTGTCCGTCAGGGATCGGTGTTGGGACCGGTCTTGTTTAATATTTTTGTCGCTGACATGGACAATGGAATTGAGTGCGCCCTCAGCAAGTTTGCCGATGACACCAAGCTGTGTGGTTCGGTTGATACGCTGGAGGGAAGGAATGCCATTCAGAGGGACCTTGACACACTTGTGAGGTGGGCTGATGCCAACCTCATGAAGTTTAACCATGCCAAGTGCAAGGTCCTACACCTGGGTGGGAGCAATCCCAGGCACAGCTACAGGTTGGGCAAAAAGGAAATTCATGGTAGTCTTGCGGAGAAGGACTTGGGGGTGTTGGTCAATGAGAAAATGAACATGAGCCAGCAGTGTGCACTCACAGCCCAGAAAGCAAACAGTATCCTGGGCTGCATCAAAAGGAGCGTGACCAGCAGGTCAAAGGAGGTGATCCTGCCCCTCTACTCTGCTCTCGTGAGACCTTACTTGGAGTATTGTGTGCAGTTCTGGTGTCAACATAAAAAGGACATGGTACTGTTAGAACAAGTCCAGAGGAGGGCCACGAGGATGATCAGGGGACTGGAGCACCTCCCATATGAAGACAGGCTGAGAAAGTTGGGGCTGTTCAGCCTGGAGAAGAGAAGGCTGCGTGGAGACCCCATAGCAGCTTTGAAGTATCTGAAGGGGGCCTACAGGGATGCTGGTGAGGGACTATTCATTAGGGACTGTAGTGATAGGACAAGGGGTAATGGGTTCAAACTTAAACAGCAGAGGTTTAGACTGGATATAAGGAATAAATTCTTTACTGTTAGGGTGGTGAGGTACTGGAATGGGTTGCCCAAGGAGGTAGTGAATGCTCCATCCCTGGCAGTGTTCAAGACCAGGTTGGATGAAGCCTTGGGTGATATGGTTTATTGTGAGGTGTCTCTGCTCATGGCAGGGGGATTGGAACTAGATGATCTTGAGGTCCTTTCCAATCCTAACTATTCTATGATTCTATGATTCTATGGCTGATTATAGTACCTTGGCTAGTAATCTGAACAGTCAGTTACTCCTACTGGCCTGCCTGAAGAACTACCTACTTAGGAAAAGAAACTTGGCATGGAAGAGGAAGAGAATGGATGGAGATGATAACTCTTCTTGCTTTACTGAAAGGACTTAAAGAAACATGTGAATTTCTACCTATCTGGGATCTGAACAATTTAATAATATCCACATATGAAACCTTATAAGGGTTTATTAAAGAATCCCTTTGAGCTTGTAGGTTATTAATATGTGAGTAGTATGTACCTGCAAGATTCCTGCTAACAAGTAAGGTCTTTGGGGGAAGTAGTTCATCTGTTAGTTCATATTTCTTGCAAATTTGACATTAACATGCATTATTGTGAGATAAATACTTCAGCACATCATACAAACAGCTGTCAAAAAGGTATCAATTGGAGTCCTTAAGCTTCTCCACTGGTGGGGAGGAACACAACATAAGGAAGAAATTGGGTCTTCAAGGTGCCTTTCAAGGCTGATTGAGGAACTAACTTGACAAAGAATCTCCTGAAATCTTGTTTTCTGCTCTGCTCTGCTCCTCTCTTGGGTCCTAGGATAATTTGTAATTCAAGCTTGGAAAGAATCCTATGCTATTTCCTTCAGACTTATTCCTTCCACATGTGAAATCTAGTAATTTAAACACCTCATCTCCTTTCATAACCGAGGCAAGAAAAAATAGCCAATGATCACTGATTGAATCCATATTTCCAAAAAGTTCCACTTATTTTGTTCGATGTTTAAATATAAATTTAAATTAAGGTAGTTCAAGGAATAAGTACACATTAACAAAAAAATACACATCGTTGTGGCAAATGAATCTGTGCTAATGAAGACTTGGAAATAAATCCCTAAAAACCTACTGGCCTCATTCCTGGGGTGTAATATCAAGCAATGAATTTGAAACCAGAGACAGACTTACTCGTAAGTGCTGGTTCAGCTTCACAGGGTGGGAAGCAGCTCAGAATGAGTGATGATATATTTTGGCTTAAAGCTTTAAGAAAAGCACAGGATAAAGACTGAAAATAAGCTCCATTACCTAATTACTTGGGGCTCAGTGGGAACTCAGGATGCTCCGTATCTTTGAGTAGTATTTTTCAAACTTACAAGAGTTGAGTTCTTCCTCACTAAAACAAATGATGCATCTCTTGTACTGCCTCATGTTGTTAAGGGCCTAACCATACTTCAGATCTTTGTGATGCTATACTCCTTCCCCATTTTTAAATACTGAGGACTGTGAAGGACATAGCAATGGTAGAATTAAAGGCACCACAGCTCAAATCTGAACTGACTTGCTTTCAAATAAGTCTTTGAAATTAAAGGGGAAAATCATGCATCTTGGAGTTGATGTTTTAGGCTCTCTGCAAGCTCCAGCAGAAAATGAACTGGTTACATTTGAAAATGAACTGGTTACATTTGAGTTATGTTTTCACATTTAGTTGAGGTTGGGTTTGGATTTTTTATTTGTTTATCGTTGGGTTTTTCATTTTGGTTTTTCTTTTTTTTTTCCACAAGCAGAACTGCTTCAGAAAACAGAATGCTGAGACTGAAAAATATCTGGGGATGGCCTGAGCATTCTTTATGTCTTCCTTGAGAAAGAACAGCCAAATGACAAGACAAAGTGGTTGCAAACTGAATAACTTTCTTGATTCTAAATTCTTCCACTTTATGGATGGACAACATCTCTAACTTCAGAAACTTGTACCGCATTCTAAGGATGATTTTATGTTGTGAGTGTTGTCACTACAGTACAGGACACTGAAGAAAGCAGTAGAGGTTTTCCCATGGAGTTAAAGTCTCTGTTTCCTTGCCTCTACCCAGATTTTTAAAGCAATGTATTTGTTGACCAGGGACTTTTTTGAAACCAGAGCGGACACTGGCTCATTCTGCACAGATTGTTGAAACAATGAAATACCATTAATTGCAGCCACATTGTAGAAGACAAATGGGTAACACTGGGGAGCTGAATTTTAGCCCTCTTCCTCCACATGGCATGTTTCCTGCAGCAATTCCCAACTGAGCCATCAGAGAAAGAACAAGATACTTTTCCCTGAATCAGCAAAGCCATTGTGTGCAAAGCACACATTTTATGTGTGCAAATTCCCAGGTTTAAAACAATCAATTTTTCAGCTGTTGGCAGTTGAGGTGGAAGGCACATATTCTACCTGCCACCAGCTTTTTCCTTCCTTTTCCACACTTGTAACTATACTTTCTCTTACTTGATCTAGAAGGGAAGTAGTAAGTACAGTTCCAGTGAGTAAAGCACTTGTAAATTATATCTGTCTAAACCTAAAGCAATTGCCCATCCCATCTCTCCAGACCCATTTAGTGAGTGTGCAACAGGCTGGTGTGGAAAGTAGCCTGTATTGTGTGGTAAAACTCAATGCCTGCCCTGGGAGATGTGGAAAGACTGGGTGCTCATGTGCAGTGAGATAAGGAACTGTGCAGTGAGATAAGGAACTGTGCAGTGCTCAGTGCAGCTGCCCACTGCTCATTTCTGTTATAACACTCTCCAGCAGAACAAGCAGAGAGAAATGGTGTGTTGGCACAACTATGCTTTCTGAAGTCCCAAAGCAGCCCATAGAGAGGATGTTCATGACGTTGAAGCCTTGGAATAATACTAAGGAGATAATGAGTTCTTTCCTGACTGGTGCAAAACTGGGCATGCCTAGCACAAGATTTGTAGAGACGTATTTGAGTTACTCAGCATTCATGGGTATCCTCGGGTCTTCCCCAAAATGCAAAAAGTTTCTTGCTAAGCATTAACAGCCCAAGTTATATGTTGTGTATTCTGCTTGGTTAGGCAGCTGCCTGGCTCTTAGGCTGAGTGCTGGTTACTGATAAGCTTGTCAAGTTGTACATGGAGTCCCTGTACCCAAAGCTTTTACAAAGGTAGAGTGGATAAGGTTTTCTGCATACTCCATCCACACAGAGAAGAAACCCAGGAAAACCTGGTAGTACTGCTTCTCAGCAACAGAAGAGGCAAAATTTATTCCACCAAACTGGGCTGAAAGAAATTTATAAGCAGGAATGGAGGTGCAGCTGGCACATTATTTATCATTTAAAAAACTTTGTCTGTTTTACTTACCTGAAAGATTACTTTATATTCCAGTGGGTGACGACTTTTGCTGTAGTATCAGAGATCTTGGTTCTACTTCAACTCATCTTTCTAATGACCTGTTTAACCAATACAAAATTCAGTCTACCCGATGTATGTCAAATGGAGAGCCTATTTAACTTTGCATTAATTATGGCTGGAGATAGTTACAGTTGAGAAAGTACCAAATCACAGCTCATTGCAGTGAAGCTTCAACTGCACCACAGATGCAATAGCTGTATGCCTCTCCTGTTACCAGCTAAAAGAAGAAAACACATTCTAATAATAAAGAAATAAAAACATCCCTTGTATTAAAGCCTGACCACCATGACCTTTGTGCAATGCATTATTGACAATTCCATTAACATTTATTTAAACTTAATTTCCCAGAGCAGGACATGACAGAAAGCAAGAAACATTCATTTCAATTGTAAAACCTTTCACTTTAATGCATCTCTGAATTAATTGGGCACAGTCTTCATATCAAGTGAAATAAATGGGCTGATAATTGATTAGGGAAGACCAAGATCTGGTTGGCCAGGAAAAGTGACCTATAAAAGGTCAGGGTTTTTTCAAATCACTTTTTGAATAAAGCATCTTGATGAAGAAATTATCTGCAAAGCTTGGATGAAATATTCTGATTTGATACCTAACTTCTGTCAAAGAGAAAATGGGATGTGATGTGACATAATTCTTGGAAAATTTGAGATCCCTTTTGAAAGATGTGAGCCCCTCTCTGAGGCCAAATACAAGGCTTTGTAGCCCAGCATGGTTTTCCTTACCTTACCTTTTCATCTTTTGCCAAGAGAGGTCTGCCAGGCCTTCCCCTCTGCTGAAGAAAGGCTTATGGAAGGGATTTTGGTTGGGTTTCTGCCCTGCCTATTATGAGTACTGCTTTTTCCTTCTGAGATCTTCTCTCCAGCTGGACCTTTAGCTGAGAGGCTGAGAGGAGCAGACAGGGGATGCTGATGCTTACTGTAGGGCTGATGGTCACACCTTCATCCATGGCCAGAACATTCACTTTTGGAGCAAGCCTCTCTCATCATAGCTGGACTGTTCACTGTCCTCAATTCTTGTCCCTCTTCCAGCTGCACTTTTAGAGTACTGTGCCCTTCTCTCCACACTCTTGTGCTGACACAGCACTACAGCAATTTTGTGAATATGGGAGTACTACACATTCCCAGCTCAATGAAAGCCTTTCAGTGTTCTGACTGATAATGAGTCCTTGCCTCACTCTCCCAAGATAGTTGTAGATCGTTGTAGCTTGATCACTTTCACTGTGTCACCAGAGGAAAGTGTTTCCTCTTCTTGTGCTGCTGACTCAAGTGTCTATCTGAAGTTGACTGATTATTAGTTCATCTTGGTGTTCTGAAAGCCTCTGCCTCTCTATGAACAGATCCAAAAAGTACTCACCAGGCCTCCTGCTGTGCTAGTTAAATCAATTAGAGCACATCACTCCAAGGCATATCTTCCTTGGGCTGGATCCCAGCTAATCAGTACAGCGATAATAAAACACTGATGCTTACCTGATGGACAGTCTACCTCTCATCCATGAAGGGGGCTGCTGGAAACATGGTGTTTCTGGGAAGCCTTCCAGTGCTGATGACCACATACCTACAGCAAATGCTTATTTGGCTCCTGTTTATTTTGTAATGATGTGTATTGCACTCTTGCTGGAATGTTTTATCAGCACTTGGGTTTCTCAAGAAGAGGTACAAAAAAGGCTTTCAGTGGATGAGCAGACAGCCTGGTGTAGCTCCTGGAAATGTCTATTTTTCACAGCAGAATTAACTATGTTGTTAGTACCATCATCCTCAACACAGCACAAGAGCTCTCCTCTTCAAAGTATTTCACTGATGAAAAGTAGTTACTTTCTTTTTACTGCACTGTTAGTTGTTAGGCTCTGAGAGATTTAAAACCTCTCATTTTTGTTTGTGGAAGCTTCACAAAGACTGACTGCATTTAATCATAGATCCAAATTGGAATCATAAATTCAACCTTGTAGATGTTGGAGATTTTAGACCATCAGGGAAGTGATCATCCCTTTGTACTTGGTGCTGGTCAGGCTGCACTTGAATGCTGGGTTCAGTTTTGGGCCCCCCACAACAAGAAAGTCATTGAGGTGTTGGAGCAAGTCCAAAGAAGGGCAACAAAGCTGTTGAAGGGTCTGGAGTGGCTGAGGGAATTTGGGTTGTTGAGCCTGAAGAAAAGGAGGTTGTAGTGAGATGGGGGTCCATCTCTTCTCCTAAGTAGTAAGTAATAGGAAAAGAGAGGTTTAGATTGGATAATAGGAATAATTTCTTCACCAAAAGGGTTGTCAAGCATTGGAACAGGCTATCTAGGGAAGTGATGGAGTCACCATTCCTGGAGGCATTTAAAAGACTTATTGAGATGGAGCTTGGTGACTTGTTTTAGTGGTGGACTTGGTAGTGTTATCAGTGGGACTCAGTGATCTGGATATTCTCCAACCTAAACAATTCCATGATTCTGTGATCTGGAAACTCAGTTGAATGCCTTACACTTGTAAAGACCCACATTCACAGAACAAACTGTTGTATCACTTGAGGATGTTAGTTCCTTAGAGCTCCACAGAACAGAGATGTACGCATGCACACAGCAGCTCCTGAGTGCAAAACGTCCTGCTGTTGATAATAGAGCAGAGTATGAACTAGAATGAGTGAGACATGGGCACGTTGCACTGAGAAAAGAGCCTTGTGTACCACTGCAGAAGCAAGATACCTGGCAGAGCCCTTGTGTTTTGGCTGTACTTCTGCTTTTCAGCTTTTGTTCTGCATTAATCCCATTTTTTCAGGCCCCTGATGAACCCTAGGGATTTCCTTGCCTTCACAGCCTTTGGGCATTGACTTCTATTGTGTCAGTGATCTCTAAACAAAAGGACATTAAGTTTTTCTCTCCCTCAGCTGAATGGAATGTGTATCCAGCCCCGGAGCTTTAGTGGGACCTGTGGGAGCTCAAGCCCCATTACACAGCACCTTCCCCCGGGCATGCTTTCTCTGGGAATGCTACACTGAACATTCTTTTTCTGAAACGTCTTTACAGAAAATCAAAGCTCTTTTTTCTAATACTTGAATTTCAGAAAGCTACTGTCTCCCTTACAAATAGCTGGCGTGAGGGAGACAAGGGTGTAGCACAAGCCATGTTTGTCACCTCTGGGAAGCTGCAAATGAAGACAGTTTTGGCCAAGGAAGGTTCCTGCTAGTCTGTGATGGCTTCTTCTTAAAATCAAGCAATCTCTATGAGTTACATCTACAGTCCCACTGTTAAACTGGTGGTCTTTCCCCTCCCATATAGCCAACTGATAAGTGAATCTAGAAATTTAATGCCTGAAATTGCATGATTCTTTCTCCCTCCCCCCAGCTTTAAATCTCTGTAATCACCCAGAATAGAACAGTGTCAGCATTGGTCAGAAAGCATAATAGACTTTACAGTATACAAGTGCAGGCAGCCTAGGTCTCCTTACAGAGACCTGACACACATGGGCTTATACGAACAAGTCAAGGAGGACCAGTGAAAGAACCTTTCTGTATTTTGGGGCTGAAAGGATCCTAAACTCCTCTAGAAACCACAGTAGCCTCTAGAGCTGCAGTACTGTGTATATTTCCCCCACCTGCTGGGCATCCAGCTCTGAAGTCAACCTTTGGAAGCTAGAAGCCTCCATGGAAAGAACATCTATTTCAAGTTATAAGTAGCATGCTGGCTCCAGCTGGAAGTTGTCCAGATAAGTGAAATTTGCACCCTAGAGAAGATGGGCTTGGGCTGCTGAAGTGGATGTAGCAATGTTCAGTGGCATGATTTTGGGGTAGAGACCTTACAGATGTAATTGCTATTTTGGACTCTTCCATGCTCTGCACCGAGTTATCTTGTCTTAAGCATTCCTGCCCCCACCACTGGTTTCCCTGTTTGTGAGGAAACTTGAGAACTGCTGTAAATTAGAGCTCAAAACTGTTAAGGAAAACCCAAGTCACTGCCAGGATTTAGTTCACAAGCAGTTCAACAGTATCTGCAGTCAGAGCAGGAGTCCCCAGGTGGAGAGGATGGACAGCTCAGGACTTCTTGATAGCTCTCCCAGAATAAGTCATCTCCGCAGCCCCCCTTAGCCGTGAAATGACAGAGGTATGTAATTGACAAAAAAGAAAAGAAAAAAAAAAGGTGGATATAGAAATGAACAACATTTGGGGTTTCTATCTTGTGGAAAGCTTTCTCATTCTTAGGACAAAATGCAGACGTGAACTACTGGTTTTGAAGAGAATAGTAATTCTGCAGAAAAAAAAAATTGAAAATATTGGAATACTAAAATTTGTTTTTCCAAATGAAAAATATGAGCTTTTACTTTGTGTGTGGCATAGCCAATATTTTCTTATAGAAATTTCTTCCACTTTGTAGCAACTGCTTTTCATTTCTCCCTTGATGTTCTTTTTCTTTTTCCCTTTTCTCCTTTTCCTTTTTACTCTTCTCTCCTTTCCTCTCTTCTCCTTTTTACTCTGCTCTCCTCTCCTTTTCTTTCTTCTCTTCTCCTTCCTGCAGATTTGTAACCACTAAGCTGTTTTGCATGAAACATGGCCCTTTTTTTTTTTTAGAGATCTCACACACGATGCTGAGGACCGAGTTCAAAGCTTTGCCAAACATTCTCCCAGCCCTTAGATTTTCTAAAGTCTCCTAGTCAAGAGTTAATGGAATTTAGTCCTAATTACAATATCTGAGAAGATCACATTTTGCAATGATATGACCCTAGGCATGAAGTAAGTGTACTGATACGTAAGTTACGCTTAGAACTACTTTCATATATCACAGATTGGGATTCTGTCCTGTTTCTTTCAATAGCACCTTAGAACTGCTGCTACACCAGTGGAATGTAATAAGATGCTGTGTTAGCAAGAGTATGGGAAAAGGGTTGCAGTTTGGTGCACAGGCATATTCATGCCCCTCTCAGTAGAAGCAAGGGCTGAAATGCAGTATCCAAAAGGCACTTGGGTTGTGCTTTTGTCATCCTAACCCAGAAACAACTCTGACCTTCATGTCTTGCTGTCTAATGCAACACTAACTATAAATACATGGATTCGTTCTCTGCTTACACCTCTGCAAATAGGGTGTAAATTCTTAATGTAGTATAGTAATGTTTGCCTTCATTTTGCACTTTCTAAGCAAAAGAGTACCAGAAAAAAAGTATACCGTGCAAGAACAAAATCTTCCATGGCTACATGATAGATTAGGAGGAACAAGAACTGTGGCTTTGAATTTGAGGGTGAAGCTGATCCAGTTTGGCACTGTTTTTTTAGCATGACATTATTTAGCTCCCTGACATAAGGCATTTTCACTTAAACCTGTATTGTTCTTTGAAGATATTTTGTCCAACATCCTTAAAAACCTTCAGTGATGGTGATTTGATAGTCTCCCTAGATTTACTCTTGCAGTGTACTCCCATTAGTTTTTTATGATTAACCTAGCATTCATGGTAATTTCAGTCTATTAAAACTCATCCTGCCCAATGTCAATGAGAGAGTAAAGTCTTCCCTTTCTCTGTAAAGCTGTTCTTTCTGCATTTCAGGACTTATCACAGCTCCCTTCCCTGTTATCTTTGCCACATCAAGTAACACTAGTTTTTGAAGTCTTCATGCTGTCTTTTCTTGTTAATCTCCCTTTGCCTCCCAGTAGGTCTGTATCTTTTAAATAGGTATTGTTCCAGAGGAGGCCCTCATAGTAGTTTGGAAACAGTGTTTCATATGATATGCACATTACACTCTTGTATGTACAAGCTGATCTGTTGCCTTTTTTTCTCTTCTGTCATACAGATATGCTATTGTGCTGCCAACCCATTTTCAGCCTTTCTTACAGAACTGCTACCCAACCTTGTTCTCTACTTGTACAGTTGATTGTTACTGCCTGGGCCCTGCATCTTTTGTAGATTTGCTGGGTGTCCTCACTAATCTATCATGTAGGCCCCAGTGAGAACATGAAATCATCCTTATGGAACCTCACCATGCCCATCTTTTCCTTTTGACAGTGAACGATTTTCCAAGCAAGTTTGTACTGCCTGACCCTTAGAGTACTTTTATCTGGTCACATTTCCTTATCTTCTTTTTCAAAGTAGTATATCAGTGTCAAAACCCTTACTGAAGTCAAGACACATGACATTTTCTCCTTATCCCCTAAAGCTACTTCCCTATTGTAGAAGGAAGTTAGACTGGTTTGACATGGTGTCTTTGTGACAAATCCATGCTGTCTATTACTCATCTTTTCTTCTAGGTATTCAAGTAATTTGTTTATTTGTTACAACATTTTCCCAGGAATTGGATTTTAGCTTGTCTCTTCCTCCTTTCTTTAAAAAAAAAAAAAGCAATATATATATATATATAAAAAATGCAGGCATTCTTCTTCCTTTTGTAGTTTTCTGAAGCCTTACCCTTCCTTTTGGGGATCTCAGTGCACAAATTCATCTTCAGCCAATTCTTTAAATACCCTGGTACTTTCATTAAGCCCAGCTGATCTAAAAATATGTGAATTATCCTACTACTGTGTAGTGCAGCCTCAGCATGTGTTCAGGACTTTGTCGTGTTAAGTGCTCAACACAAGTAATAAAGATGGTTCTTTCACTGAAGACCTGATTAGCTGTACATATGGATAAGTGAGACTAAGCAGAAGCCTCTGGACAGACAGAAGGCAGGTTAAACAATGAAACATCCTTCATTAGCTTAAAAGATGAAAGTGTCCTCTTGAGCATGGTCTGGCTGTCATCAAACGTTTTGCAGGCATTCCAGCAGGGGGGATTTTAAAGCAGGAGTCAAAAGAGGACAGTTTTTTAGCTGGCCTGCCTTATTACACAGATGTTCTCTAAAGCAATAGAAGAAGCAGGTATAAAGACTAGACACAGGAACAAATGATGAAGAAGACATGGCTTGGACTGCTGGGCTGGCCACTGTGTGCGGAGCTGGAATCACAAGTCATGGGCTAAACTAAAGCTGTTAAAACAAGTAGGAAACAAGGATGAGCCTCCTGCTACATGCTGTCTGGTGGCAGCTGGGGTCCACTGGTGTGCTTTGGTGGTGTGTCTCACTGGCAAGAGCTTTTACCCAGCATGTCTGCCCCGGAGCCCACTCAGATGACCTGCTGTCATGGTACTGTAGCCCTGGGGAGGTAATGTGAGTGTAGCTGAGCCATGGTTTGAATGAAATCTTGTTTTGCCTTCTGTTTTCTCACTTATTTGGCATAGGGTTAAGCTGGACAGATTTGCATGAAAGGGTTAGCATGGTTCAGTTTGGACTGGGCACATTTGCACTCTGATCTGCTCACTGCTCAGCTGCAACTGCTCTCAGCCCATCAGCCCAGGGGCAGGTGGATGTGAACTTCCACCCTGATGACTAGTGCTAAGTGGGCTGAGGCAGGGAAAGGGAGTGTGTGTCCTGGTAGGAAAGATGACCAGAGCAAGGGAGAAAGAAGAGGCTATGAGATATCATTGGCCAAAGGTATTTTTCACTCAGAAGCTTTGGAGAGTTCTGAGGCAGGGGCAGAAGCATTTACCAGTCCAAACATATCATTCCTGGCTGCTAGAAAAGCTGAATAAAAAACTGGCCCAAAGTGGCTACAGACTATCCCAGCATTTTTCTCCTGATATATCTGAGGCTGTTCTTGGAAATGATTATTTTAATGGTTGATTAATGAGTTGTGAGCCACAGGGGGTAATTAGTCTGCTAATCACCAGGTTCAGCAACCTCACCAGCCACTCAGATTGCTCTCAATGGCAGCCCTTTTACCTCCATAATGCTAAAGTGGCATTAAAGAGCACTACTAATGCTGTGATGCTCCCGTTGAGCCCAGACCAGTCTTGCCAAACAGCATTAAGCTATACGTATTCTCCTTCACACCATGGGACTGGGCTGTAGGGATTGTTCCAGCACTGGGCAGCTTCATTAATTCAGTCATTGCATTTTGCCGTATAATGAGAGAGAAAAGTGTACTAGCTGAAGGTTTCATCCCGCTGCCCAGAAGGTTTAAATAAATAACATGAAAATAAAGAATAAAGTCCTGTAGGCCACGTGTGGTGCAGGGCCCCAGCTGAGCCAGTTGGCTGTGTTTGCCAGACTGCTGCTGAACTGTGCTGCAGGTGCTCTCTGTCACGGTGACACATGTTTGAACAAGGCACCCTGTGAAATCCAAAAAAGTGCATTTCCTCTGCTTTGTCAGCACGGCTCCCCTTTGCCTGCAAGGTTTTTCAAAAGCATGAGGGAAATGACTCACCCAGCAGAATGTGGGAATTATCCTGTTTAGCTGCTCTGCTTTATCCTGTCAGAAATGCACGATGAAAAACTCCAGTCACAAGAGACCAAAGGGGCTCCCATCTAACTGACAGACACCAACTGTTTGAGAGCACTCAGATCCTGTTATCGAGAGGAGCCTGACCTGTGTGCTTCACCTCCATTTATCATCATTTTAATCCAATTGGAAGTATTTTCCAAAGTCTCCATGTTCTTTCATCCTTTTCCCGCTTTGTGTTACCCCAAATATTCTCTTCTTTTCTCCTTTTTCTTTGTTTACTTTTAAACTCTCTGCCCTCCCAAATGTTTTTCCTTCTTTTAACCTGGAAAAGGATAAAATTTTAGAGATGATCCCAGGCAAAAAAATTCTCTGTTAAAGCAATATAAAGAGAAGGTTCCTTTACTGAAATCAGTGGAGTTAGTCCAAATGTAGCTGTCTGACCGGGCAGAATTCATCTGGCCAAGTCACTTTTATTTTTTTCCTTTTTAATCTTCAAAGGGATCCTGAAAGGTGCCAGACAGCAAATGAAAATGGTTTACTCACACAAGCTATGGTCCAAATTTCTCCATCTCCTGTTTGTCATAAAGGTAGTAAGTGTTACTCTGCCAGGTATTTTATACTCGGAGTGAGAAATGGTTCTACCCATGAGATCTAAACCTTTCTTCATTAAGGCATTTAGATGCCTGAGCACTACTTAAGCACTCAGGGAGATTACTTCTTTGTTTAACTTCCTAAATCTGCCTAAATGCATTCTGGATCAGTGTCCACATGAGTCACGGGAAAAGATGCTACTGTTATTCCTGCTTTATGGGAAGAAGAAAGATGATTCTGAAGGATTCTGTTGGAATCCTGCTGTTCATATGCTGGCACAGTCCTGCTGACTGTATCACCTCTTCACAGTGGGACCTTAGTGAGGATCTAGTCATGAATATCTCCCATTCAGCATAGAGTCACAGGGGCCTGTGGAATGTGTGTGGGGTCATTCTCCTTTCTGCTGCCCAGCTAGTAGGTGATGCTTACATGGTCGTCCTGTGTCTTGGAGCCAGAAAACTCCCTAAAAAGTCTCTGGATGCAGCTGTGGGATGGTGAAGGAGACCTGCTGACACCTGCACTCAGAGCAGCAGGGTTGAGGGACTGAAGCACATGTGCCTTCTAAGTGGGGTACAGACAGGCCCCTGGAGTATGAGGCTAAGGTACTTCCTAGTGTTGTGAATACTCTGAAGCAGTCACGATACAGCTGCATATGGGCTGGAAAAATAGGGAGCAGGCTGGAGTTTTCAAATTATATTTTATTTTACCTAGGGAAAAAAAATCAGCTGATGAAATTCCTCAGAAATCAGAAACAGAAAGAGCAAGCTTCAGCTCAGAAATTGTGTACTTTGACTCAAATCTGGCATAAACTAGCTAACCAATGCAAAAGGCTACATGAAACATCTTGGTTTTCATGGTGCCAAACACTAGTCATGCTTTGTCCTTGTACTGTGAAATCATTGGGACCCATCAGTGCTTGTGCAGTGTTATTGGAAAGCCGCTGAAACTCAAATCATGCCTTCGGAAAACAAAGAAATACCAAATAGTTTTACCATGGTTTTGATCAGTATGTTTTATGCATTTTATCCAAATTATATCTACTACTGCTAACAACAAAAGAAGAAAATATTAGTCAAGAAAATGTAAGCTGAGTCTTAGGAAGAGCTGCAGTAGATTCACTGTGAGGTAAATTGCCCCTGAGGTACACTGAAGCTGAGCTGTTTGGCTACCTCCAGCTTTTCCTAAGCATTCCTGCTTCTCCCTCACCCTCTGGTGCTTGTGAGGGCAGCCTATACTGAAGATCTGTGATGCCTCTGCTATTTGCATTTGTTGGCAGCACCTTTTGTTCTTCAGGTGCGTGGTGTGTTTTGGAGTGTTAACGCACAGGGTCCTTGTCTGTGGTTGAAAGTGCAGGAGAGCTGGAGGAACTGAAGAGCTCCTAGGGCTCACTGCCTTCCTCTGGAGAGACAGAATTACGTAGGAGCAGCTGTACCATATTCAAAGCATAATTATTTTAAAAGCTAATTGAGTAAAAATATAAATTGTGACAATAACTTTGGTTTTGTGGTGTTGGAAAAATTTCAAGTGTTTCACAGCTTAACCAAGCCATCCTTGAACCATTCTGACCTTCAGATCTTCTCTCCCCTCTTCCCTTCCTTTCCCTCCCCCTTCCTTCTCATATTTTCTTCAGATCCTGGGTAGAGCCAAGAAAACTCTAAGAAAAGTATTTGAACCTTCACCAATTCAGTTCAGATTGACCCTAAAATCTTGGTGAGAGCCAGAGAAAGACAGAGCTAGGGAACCCTCTCCTTTGGTCTGGGATGTGAGATTCACACGGACCAATTGCAGCAAGATTTTGGGGTTTCCACAGGTATCTAGTTCTGTGTTTCTAGTCATTATTTTATCAGCCTTGTTGTGCCAGGCACAGCTACAGGTTCGGCAGAGAAGAGATTCAGAGCAGCCCTGTGGAGAAGGACTTGGGGGTCTTGGTCGATGACAAAATGAACATGAGCTGGCTTCAGTGTGTGCTCGCAGCCCAGAAAGCCAACCATATCCTGGGCTGCATCAAAAGGAGCGTGACCAGCAGGTCGGAGGAGGTGATCCTGCCCCTCTACTCTGCTCTCATGAGATCTCACTTGGAGTCCTGTGTGCAGTTCTGGTGTCCTCAACATAAAAAGGACATGGAACTGTTGGAACAAGTCCAGAGGAGGGCCACGAGGATGATCAGGGGACTGGAGCACCTCCCATATGAAGACAGGCTGAGAAAGTTGGGTCTGTTCAGCCTGAAGAAGAGAAGGCTGCGTGGAGACCCCATAGCAGCCTTCCAGTATCTGAAGGGGGGCTACAGGGATGCTGGGGATGGATTATTCGTTAGCGACTGTAGTGACAGGACAAGAGGTAACAGGTTCAAACTTAAACAGGGGAGGTTTAGGTTGGATATAAGGAAGAAATTCTTTCCTGTTAGGGTGGTGAGGCACTGGAATGGGTTGCCCAGGGAGGTTGTGAATGCTCCATCCCTGGCAGTGTTCAAGGCCAGGTTGGACAAAGCCTTGGGTGAGATGGTTTAGTGTGAGGTGTCCCTGCCCATGGCAGGGGGATTGGAACTAGATGATCTTAAGGTCCTTTCCAACCCTAACTATTCTATGATTCTATGCAAAACAAACAGGCAAGTTATTCAGCTTCCCCATAAAATTGGGTGGAAAATTTTACATTATTCTCTCAGTCCAGTGCTTGTGTTGGGAAAGAAAAGATGGTGGCAAAAATAAGGCTGAAACACCAAATACCAGCACCAAGTAGGAAATGATGTTGGGGCAAATTGCTAAATGGAGGCTGATGAGAGGAAAAGCAAGTTCACAACCACTTCCACATGTGATTAAGGGAAGACTAAATTTTCCTCTTTGTTTTCCTTCCTTGGTCATAGCAAAGCTAATCCAAGCATTTTTTGATGTTCAAGATGTTAAAAAATCAAAAGCATAGGTCCAACTACCCACTGAACATGAAGCAATGCTGCAAGTTTTCCAGAGCCATCTGCAGGGTGACAAACCCCACACTCCTTATGCCTCTGATCTCGTGTTCAGATCTATCAGGGACTACTTCTGGCCATCTACTGATTTATTTCACAATTTACATCATACAGCTAAAATTCTATCACGAGCCAGTATGTAACATAAAATCTGTAACAAGGAACATCTCCATTCAGCCCATTTTTTCAGGCAGTGAGAAAATACAGAGTGCATAAACAGGTTACACACCACCTTGAAAGCATTGCAAACATAACTATGGATTGGTATGGTAAAAGATTTCACCTTACAGGGACATTACAATTGTTGCTTACATGAGGATATTCTTAGCATGTAATAAAAAGGGAAAGCTTGAATTATTTATTCTAGCAGTTTAAATTATTTTCATGCAAACTTTTCTGAATGGATAAGAATGAGAATATATTGCCTTTTAAAGTAATGTTAATAGAAATGGATCATTTGGAAGCCCTAAAAACATAAAATTCAAGAAAAGTGTCAGGTATCACATGAACCTTCATATTGATCTGATTCTGAAAATCGGCTGGGCAAAGCTGTAGTCTTGCTCGAGAGATCTGTGCATTGTTTGCATTTGCTGCCTTTTCTCACAAATATACTTTGTGTTTCTTGATATTCCCACAAGCAGCACTGGAACAGCCAGGGAAGAGGATTCCCTCTAATTCCTTCCTCTGTATGACAATCAGAATAGTTTTGCCAGTTCATTGTCATTTTAGCACCTGTGCAAATCTGCTTCATAAACTGAAGGCAGTGCAGCTCCCTGTGCTTTACTGAGGTTGGCATTGGGGCTGTAGAGCTTTTGTTGCTTGCCTGGATAGTAAACAGAACTGAAGGAATCCAGCATGACTTCCTGATCCAGGCTCAGTTTGCAGTGCTGGTAGTTGTGAGGAAATCCATGCAATAACTGCTCTACTGGGAAACTGAACAGGTCCCTTAGCCAAAAAGAAGCCCAGACCCCCATGTTGTAACTTTTAATACCTCCATAGCTTCCCTTGTTGAGCACATTATGGGTTTTAGAAGGCTTCTTGGGAGACAGAAGGGAGTAATTATCAATAAATATTTAATTTAACAATTCTCTTTTCATTTTTTTTTCCTATTCACAAAGAGTTGTGAAATTCTCACATTGATTTATTATTTGGAATTACTTTCCAGTGAGTTCATGGAAAAATACTAAGGTTTCAAATCACGCCAGTTGGAAATGTTAGAATTAACTGTGCCTTCATGCTGTGAAGCATGTAACTAACAGGTATAAGTTGAATTGCACAACTTGAGCTGTACAAATAACAACGTGTTTAATAACAAGCAAATGCTGAAGTACAGAACATCTTATTTGGGCAGGTCCATGTTACTTCAGTAACTCACCTCATCAAACCTGGAAAAAATTATCACATACCTTTGGTGGCTAACAAGTCATGATGTCAGTTTTAGCTGGGATGTAAGTGTTTAGTAATGCCACCACATACTGAAATCATGGCTGGAGCCACCAAATATGTGCTTGCAACAACAGTGTAAGGACTTCCTGTATGGGATTGTTTTTAACTTCTTTACTTTTTCCTCTTTTAAAGCATTAGAACTGTGCATACTGGTGCTGTTTTAGGGGAGAATATATTTTCAACCCACCTTTACCTTTTACCAAATTTTTCATCAGGGAATTCATTAGAATTTCTGTACTGGCAACGATAAAAAAGTTTTATTTTGTGGGGATTTTCTCATGATCATAACTCAGAAGAACTGCAGAACATATTTGCTGGTCTATTTAGTAAGGGTGTACTTTACCACCAGTGCTCAGGGAGTTTGTAACTTTCATGAAGTGTTGTTAGTAGCTCCCAGGCGAGTGGGGTAAGGTTTAGTTTTGTTTCTTATTTCAGTGTGGACACAAACATATCTGAGGGTTTACTGAAGTTATAAGAGTCACCTGGATAAACTGGAGAGTCTGTCACAAGAAATGACATGATTTGCTGATTATGGTAACTGCTGACCAGTGCTTGCAACCTTTTAAGCTAAGTTGGCATGGTCCCAGCTTCCTCACTAGCTATCAGAAAGGTATTAAAGCTGGAATATTCCCCATGTTTGATGTAGGCTGAGAAACCAATCCCACAAAAACTGTGGGAATAAGAACTTCAGTAGACTATAACTGAGGTTGCCAGAGATGCTGAGTGTCAAGAGCACAATTTTGGTTTCAATGAAATTTGCACCTGCTTATACCAGATTTGCACTTCTCTCCAGCAAAGGTTCAGTGGATGTGGCTAAGCTCCTGGTCACAGAGCTCTGTGTTATGTTGCTGCTCCTGTCTGCTGGGAAGACGCTATAGGTAGGTCACAATAAGGTGACAAAAACATGAACCAGACGTCCCAGCTGCTTTGAAATGGTCCTGATAATTCATGTTAAGGTGAATGACTTACTTCAAATCCAGACATTTGCTATAACATGTTGTTTCTACAGATTTGCCTACAGGCCAAGGTAGTGGCAAGGTCAGGGTACAAGGATTCAATGCAGGGGGACCCCCTGTGCTTTCAAACTAACCAGCTGATCCTCTTTTCTTGTTGTCTGATTCACCAATGTTGAATAATCTATATACCTGATAAAACCAAAGCAGGGGAACTCATTTGTCACTTCTGGGGTATGTCTACACATTTGCTTTGCTATCTGAATTTGCTATTGGCCTGGAAGACTTCTGCACATATATCTTCTTATGTGAGGCACTGTCTTCTTGTTTTGGACATGCCACTTTGCTCCTGAGCTGCTGTTCACTGTGCCACAACCTCTCAGGGCTTTTTTCTGCACTGCTGTGTCTACACGATGTCATGTTACAAGATGCACACTTTGTACCTGCTGATGTCAGCATGAAAAGAAGGGAATCGTCTTTTCACTTAAAGTGTTGTAAATCAGCCCAGTAAACCAGACTATACATTATGCTTTTGTTACTGAGAGTTAAATTACAAGGAAATGAATGGTGCATAATAATTCCCCATGTCACTGAATTCTCCACTTCTCAGCAAAATAGTCTCTCACACAAGCAGGTTTACAAGGCTTGTCCCATCGCTGTGGAAGAGGCGCACTCTAGTGGCTTTTTGTCTGAAAAATTGCTGCTGGGGGTGGTAGAACAGCTCAAAACAGATTAATCTAAATGCAGAGAAAGGTGATTATGACAGGAAGTTGTATTCAGATAAGTCAAGTTATGCCAGTCCAAGTTTTTTTTGTGAAATAATACAATCCCCAAAAGACTAAGGGGTTCTTTTGTATTTATTGGAGTCATTATTAGTTAAACTGTGAGCTCATTTTCATCATTTTTGCAGCCTTATTCTGTCAAGTATAAAATGGCAACCAATAATTCAGTTCTGAAAAGTAAGGTTTCTCTTGCTTCCAAATTGCATTTGGTGATCTTCTAGAGCTGTGCTTTCTTCGGTGGGTTGGATGGTTAAAGACTGCAGAGTGAACATGCATTGCTGGTTGCCTGTTAGAGATCTAACGATCACTAAAACAAAGGTTGGAAACAGACAAAAACATGTCCACAATTACGTACCTCAGGTGGCCATTTCTCTGTGCAACATGTGTACAAGGATAGGTATAGCTAGGTATAATTAACCTTCTCTTTCATGTCATACAGATACCTATAGATAATGTTGTCAAAAGTAATCTTAACACCCCCCTCCCCGCCAAGAATCCAACTATCTGGACTGTCCCAGGGATACAGAAGCTAATAAAGGGGGATCTGGGATCTTTTCCATACAAGTAATTCTTTCAGGCAGGAAGGGCACACAGGAAAAGGGGTTTCTTTGCAGGTTTACCACCCCTCCCCACACCACTTCACCCCCTGCAGAACCAGACTCTGTTCAGCTCAGGGAGGATGTGTCAGCAGGGAAAGGTGGAGCAGAGGCAGAGGCACAAGAGCCACATCTTTTCAATCACCTAAGCTTGTGTCTAGCAGGTGTCTGTACATCCAAGAAACCTTTTTCTGATATTGGTCCTGTGGGGAGGATGACAACAAAGAGAGATGAGAAAAAGGTTTAACTGGAAACAAAGGCTGGTACAGAAGTTCTGAGGCTTTGAAGAGATGGTCCTTGTCCCTTAGGAGTCCCTTGGGATCTGTTTGTTTTAGGCGCTAAGCCTTACAGCCTGGACAGTTCAATTAAAGACCTGACATAGAGTGTTTGGGCAAGATGTCCTGTTGCAGGATGATGGGATGAAGGATATGAGCTGGCCTGTGGTTGCTAACACAGGGTATTTGCTGAGTCCCTCTGAATTCAACAATAAAGGATCGCAACACTTGCAGGCTCAGGAAAGCACTACTATGCATTCATAACTTGCAGGCTGAGTCAAGAATAGCACTGTCCTTTTTCCATCTGCCGCCTCTCCTCAGTTTCATTTTCTAACTGGATGCAAAAAAGTTATGCTACTTCAGAGCTCTTTTGTGGAACATGATGGCTCTAATTTGACTTTTGGAGCTGTGGACTTGAGAAACTGTCCTCATAGAATGCACTGTTCTTCTGCAGTCAGAAAACTCAATGTCCATGTCATGCATATACAAGCATGTGATTCTAACCATATGGTCAACAATATGACACCTTTAGAGACAACCACTCAGGCTCAAAAGCTACCGCACCTTTATCTTGGTGAAATATTTTAGGACCTAGACTCACAAACACAAGACTGACGCTGTTACTGCTTCCAAAGGCTCCTCAGCCTCGCCCCTGCATGGTGCTGCGTATGTGGAACTGCATGGGGAACAACTGCAATGCTCATTTTTGCAATTCAGTGTTAATAACAAGATGTATGTTAATAACGGCGTTCAGGACATGAGATGTACACTGCAGCACTTTGGGTGCAGTTTCATTTCTATTGTTCAGCTGTTTCTGTCTAGGGGGAGGAAGCCTCCAGGAGATGTGCAAGGTAGATCTGAAGGGCTGCTACTCTTCAAGTTTAATCTAATCCTTCCATGAGTCAACAGCCTTCACTTTATGCTGTCTATCTATTGGAGCATCCAGCCAGTGAGAGCACAGGAAGAGGTAATCAGGGTACTTTGTTGTCTAAGTACCTATTGTTTCCATTTTGCAAAAAAAGTAGACACTGATAATGTGAGGAAATGAGAGATTAAAGGATGGTAATGTATGAAGAATCGATTATCTGAGCTTCTAAGAGTGAAAGATGGCTCTTCATTTGAAAACCTCTTTTCCCCTCTAATAAACACTGTAAGACATCGTTTTGTATTAAAAGCTGATGTCTGTGGCTCTTTTTTTTAAGGGAAAGAAAAGAAAGAAAATGCTTTGTTTCTCAGAGGCACCATATGTACCACATGCTGCAGTTGCTATGGTAATTATTCGCATTTTATTGAATAGCACTGCAAGGGGTTATACAGAAATGAATCTGACTGGCCAAAGTGCTTGTTAGAATGAGTATGTCCAGTTATTTATAAAAGCTTCCATGAAGCACTTAAGGAAAATAAGTGTGCAAAGGTGAGGGAGAGAGGGAGGGAAGGGAGGGAAAGAAGGGAAGGAGAGGGAAAACTTCTACAAAGCCAAGACCAACACAGTGATATAACGTCTTTTTCCCCCAATAGGAGATGGCATTCCATAAGCCCTCTTGTAGAATTAAAACTAGCAAACTAACTTGCTTTTACTTAAGTTATTAAGTTGTTTGGAGACAAAATGTGGAATATTTTCTGCACAAAAATACTAGTGGGTAGCCATGTTTGAGGCAAGTAAGACTTTTAAGGGTTAACTTTGATATGCCAGACTTGTCTATGTTTATACTTATCTTGTCCCTGGTTGGGTCAGAAAAAGGGCCTCTCTTTTTAGTTCTAGTGTGCATTAAGACTGGCTTTTCAAGGGGAGCACTCACTTTCTGGGCTGACTGAAATCCTGAAATATCACCTATGAAATAACAACTTCCAAGATTTCAGAGTTGGCCGAAGCCAATATGGCTTGAAGTCACAGCCTAAACATCATCTGCAACGGAACAACTCAACTTTGACGTTTCTCTGAAACATAATATTGCAATTAATGGAGCTATCCATGAAAGAAATATTCCTAGGCAATGTAAATACATTAGCAGGAATTAATTTGGCTAATTAATTTGATTGCTGTAAATTGATAAAATTTTACCAAACACATAAATTATGTCCGCATATTTTCTATACGGAGGTGATTAGTGTGCCTCAGTGTCAGCAGCATGGATAAAGCTTAAGACCTTATAGTACTTAAATCTACAGAAATGTACTCTTCTAGTGACACCAGTGAAATTATATCCTTGGGCTACTTGTAGCTAAAGGGATGTCGGTGTAGATAGGCATTTGCAGGGACTGAATTTTGTATACTTGGGAATGATGTAAGGAGGAAGGCCACCTACAGATCTGTAGATCCTGAAGTTCTATTGAACTTTGGCAGCACAGCTTCTGAGCAGTTACCATCAACTAGAACTCTGTCATGGTTTGCCAGATCTCCGGAGACCCACCCATGCTTTGGGGTTCAAGTCAAAAGAGCACTCTGTGGGATCAGGGCCCTATGTCAGAGTGATGCAGGTGGGGTGAAGGTTAGCTGGAGAATTAAACAGTGTTATGCAAGGCTACTGACATCGCAAGCTCTGCTGGTGCAGGGTCATCTTTTAGTGCTTTGCTTGGACAGCACCTATTACAGTGTGTCTGGTGTGTCAGTGGGTTCTGTAGGGGATGAGGCTTGTATCTCTGATAAACAAAACAGCTGATGTACGAAAGTGTCTGCTGGTTAAATTGCAGGTGGCACCAGGCACATAGGGCCTACGGGCACCCTGCTCAGCAGGAAGAGAATTCACAAAGATATTTCCAGTTTGGAAAGCTGATCTGAAAAACAAGAGAATGAAATTCTGTAACAACAAGGTACAAATGTCTTTATCTTATTAGGGGTAATCAGATGCAAAAATGTCAGATGGGTAACAAAGAAACAGATAGGAACTTTGCAGAGCCAGGAGTTAAAAACATGATGGTGTTATAACAAAAGCAGAAGTGCTAGCATATATATATATATAATCTCTATAAATTAGGGACACTTTTTTTGCTGTATTTAGAACTAAGTTTCCAGTTTGGGGTCTGTAATTCAAGGTATGGATTGCCTGGCTGGGGAGCGCTGACAGCAACCACCAGAAACTCAGAAAACGTGGCTGGTGAAGACATGCTAAAGGATTTAAGGCTGTTTAGTCTACCAGAAAATACTTAGGGAAGATACGATAAATCTACAATCAGAAAATAAGTTTCTTCAAAGAAAAGGGAAAAAACTATTTTCCTTACCCATAATTAGAGATGATGAGAAGCAATGGGCTTAAATGGAGTTTGAGATTTAAGTCATGATTAGGAGAACTTTTTGCACTGTAAGGCTAGTGGAATACAGGGTAAAACTGGAGGCTCCTGTCTGTGAAGCATGGAATTCTCTCATAGGGAAGAGACTTTCCTGTTTTATGAGAAGAAGGAGGTAAACAAGGACACCTTCAGAGGTCTTAATGCTCCACTTCCCATGATTATAAATAAATCCTCATAAATCCATAACAGATAACGTAACACATATAATGACTCACAAATCATGTTGATTGAAATTGCAAACTTGCACCAGGACTGGGCTTCTGATTAGAATTCTTTATGGACTAGGCTTCTTTGAAAGTGTCTCTCAAGGAAGTAAAAAAAACCCAAACAACAGATTGAGAAAAGTGGAATATAGGGAAAAGTAAAGGAGAATTCCCTAAGGAACAGTGTATGCCAGAGGAGTCCAGCTAGGTAGGCTTAATTTGAGAATAATTGGAGGGATGTTCTCCCCTCCAGAAAGAAGGTTGTCTTCTAATGCAGCATGCACATGAATGAAACTGAATTCAGTTACTTTGCCAATGTTAGGGTGAGCCTCTTCGTTTTGAGAAAGAGGCTCTGCACAGCCTGTGAGAGAGGTAACTGGTTATAGACAGAAGCCATTGCCCCATGTCTGGCAGCCCATGTTTTCAGGCAAGAAGAATGGATGTCTGAAGCCTAAAGGAACAGGATTCCCAAAATTGTTCTGCACTTTGCAACCGGCTCTGTTGCAATGGGGGTGAATGTCCAGGGGAAATATCTCCGCTTCTCTTCCCACTGCAATGTTTTATCATGAGTGGTTTACCTCCAGGTCTCAACTTCATCCACATGAAGCAGCTGGCCTAGCCTGGGAGTTGGTTTGGTTACATAGCAGTGTCCAGATGTGGCACCTAGTGAAGGGGGGATGGAAGTGGAGCTCCACTGTGAAGTCTCCCAGGAAGCAGATGTCATCTTGTGCCACCAGAGCAGACTCTTCTGGTAATCAGGGAAATTGCTTTAACAAGCTGTCCGCAGGGGTGTCTCAACGCCAAGGACTCTTCTGGCTCAAGTGTTTGTGCTTGGTTGAGATTGGATTTCACAGTTGTTTCCTCCCTCTGTTCAGAGCTTCCTCTTTGCACTACAGAGGAGATATGTTTTGTCTGAGCATGGGATTTGGTCTGTCACCTTTGGAGATCCATCTCCCAAGCAGATGGAAGCGAGATTCAGCAAGCAACCCCTGCAGCCAGAGACAGAGATGCTTTTTAGCTGGCAAGTGGGGAGCTTCTTTTGCCTGCAAGTCTGTGTCCATCTCCTCACCAACTCCCGCTAATTATGTCAGCCTGTCTTTCACCCAACTTTCAGCCGCTCTTTTTCAATACCCACATCTGTGACTACCAATTAACACAACAGCAAGTCAGCACAGCACTACCAGCCAGCCCCCTGTAGCCACAAATGGCATTCAAATACTGTTTTGACCTGAATGAATTCTCTTTGTTGGACAGTTACAGCCTTATGGAGGCTGTAATTACAATGGTAGCCTTAGTTCTGCAGATATAATTTAGCAGTGATGTACTGAGAACAAACAGGATTATAAGGCGGTCCATATGCCCAAATATTCACTACTTAGATAATTTAAAAATCTTTAAGAAATCATTACAGCTGAAGCTGAAATGCACAGCATGTGATTATATGCTCACTGCTACCAGTAAAGCTTGTCACTTGCTATGGGAAGCAGGCAGCACAAGAGCAGAATTTATTTTTGAGCAGCAGGTGACATAAATAGCAATCTTGGGGGGAGGAAGGGTGCTGTTAAAAACATCACCAGAGGCTCAGCTGCAATCTGAAGGACTTTGTGAAGTGAGGTTTTGAGAAGAGATTGTAGTTTAGCATATAAAATATTTAGATAAGGCACTAAAGATGTTATGCTCAGCTTCCCAGAAATGCAGAGGTCACCTGACAATGCATTATTAACAGCTTAGAAGTTCAGTGGTGGGAGGGCAGGAGAGCAGAATCAAGAGGGATGTAAAGCTTATGCTGGGTAAAGAGATTTTGAAGGAAGCACTCCAAAGCCTGGGTCTGGGGGTGAAGGCAAGGAAGGCTGGTGACTTAAGAGGAAAGGATACCCAGCCATTACTATAGCAAGGAAGAGTGCCTGCGAGACATATTCAAATTGCTGAGGGCAGAAATGTCAGATAAAAGGATGCCTGAGGGGAGCCGAGAATCTCAAGGAACTGATAAATGAAATGGGAATTGGAAATGGATTGACAGCTTTTCACATTTTCTTGCAACCAAGTACTTATTGCCCTGAGAAGGCCAACTTGAAAGCTTAGGGTAGGCTTAATCTGTTGCTGAATACCTGTCTCCCAAACACAGGATTTAGTTAGAATACTCCCTGGCAGCTTTTCTTCAGGAATAGATGCTGACTACTTCCTCCCTGGTCTACAAAAGCCATCAACTGTCTGCTTTGAGCCACAGTATCCCATGGTGTAGTTGCATAAAGTAACCAGTTAAGTACCACAGGAGGTGGGCACTAGAGCCCTGTATGAGAAGAGATGCAAATGCTGAATCACTTTTGTGCTCCACAGTAAGGCACGCACATTGGTAGAGCTAAGTATGGACTGCACTCCTGCTTTTCAGTGTGCCAGTGTGCGGATGGGGGATTGCAGCCTTGGGGGCTGCTGACCAGCAGCCTCCCTGCACACTAGAGGTACTTTGAAAATTAGATCTCCATTCTAATTTCCCAAGTCTGTCTGAATGAATGGCTTTCTCAGGAAAGACTTCTTGAGGTTTTTATGGAGCTTGTGTCATTTGAAAGCTAGTGACCTGAGACATGCAATATGTTTTGGATAAAGTTAAGATGACCTCTACAATCAGTATGGGAAGGAGAGGAAAAAACAAAACCAAACCAAGCCCTTTCATGCTTTTAAAAGGAAATTACAATGTTTAAAGCTTCTTACATATGTAAACTTAACAGAACTGCAAATCAGTAACTATTTTTTGAAAGGCTCTATGATGAACCTATGTCTTCAACTATCGCTAAAAGCCCTGGACCT
Source organism: Melopsittacus undulatus (assembly GCF_012275295.1). NCBI lineage: Eukaryota > Metazoa > Chordata > Aves > Psittaciformes > Psittaculidae > Melopsittacus > Melopsittacus undulatus. The sequence continues at coordinate 37,021,009 of NC_047534.1, forward strand.
TAATATAAGGTATAGGGAATTGGGCAGGATTTAACTTTGTAGCTTTGAGTGCCAGATCTTTCAAAGCCAATGTTTTGCACGTATGACATCTTGCCCTTCTGTTATTATTGCAAAATGTCTCCATGACTAGATCCGGAGAAGCACAGTTATAGAGAAGGATATATATTTTCATTTTGCTTTATTGCTGGGATATGAAATACAATGCAGTGCAGGTACATCTGGCGGAAGGGAATATGCTGGAGAACTGAGCTGAGAAAGATGTGGAGTGCTGTTTGATTATCCCCAAATTCTGGTTTGCAGCCATAAGCATATTAATACAATAGTTTCTCTTAAGGTTACCAGGAATAAAACATTCACTTCTTTTTTGGATGAAACAAAAATAAGAGATTAATGTATTTCTGCTCTGCACTCTAGCTTTTCAAAGATTTTTAAAAACACCTGGAAAATTAAAACAAATGAAGTCAATGTCATGCACATTTTCTGAGGGTATGCTCTATTATCTCACCCACATCACTAATGATATAAAAGATGAGCCTGGACAGGTCAGTTTTGGATCTTAATTCAGGTATCCCACCAGCAAGAGAGACATCCACTAAATATGTATCCTTTGTGACTGATTTTTAACCAGTCCTGCACTCATCTTACAGGGATTTCTTCAAAGCTTGGTTTTTGTAGTTATCTGGAACAGCATCAGAGGCCCTTACAGCACATACCTCCCCTGGATCCTGTCGAAAAGGGTTTTTTTCTACACTGTTCTGAGTGGGTGTTGACAGGGCAAGATGCCATTTGTACAGGTTGGGGTAAAAGATGTTTTGGTGGTTGAGATGCGAAATAATGAGAGTCAACATGAAACCTTGACTGAACAGGAAACATTTAAAGATTATGTGCTGAAAGCTATCTGTAAAGCTTGTATGTAGGTTGAGTTGGACATCAAGGCAGAGATCCCAGTCTTAGACACTACGTGGACCATGGGCAGGATAGGGATAATTCTAGAGAAATTGAACAGGAGGAAATGAGAGTCTTGAAGTACAGGGAGATGCAAAGTCTCACTCCAAAAAAGTTGAAATACAATACTTGAGATACAAGTTGACAATATATCTGACATTTTTAAAGCAAAATAATATCAGGTATGTATCATGCGCTTAGGCAGAATAGATAACAAACCATTTCAGACAAAAAGGAAAAGGAAGAAGCATTGTTTTTAAAATGCTGGGGGTTTTAAGCAAACTTTCCTCTTCTTTTTTCCATTTTTGTACAGATGAAACTAGTTTTTCAAAGTGTTCCATGCCAGCTCACAGTTTGGAGACACTGAAATACCTTTTCTTTGGCAAATTGAGCTTTTGTTGAAGTTGCTTTAACTTGTTTTGACTTCAGCCCTCAGCTGCAAGTGGGGACTTCCACAAGTTTAATGATGCAGGGGAAGAGGAGTTGGAAAACAGCAGGGGTGTGAGATGGAAGATAACAGTGGGAGTGTTAACAAAAATACTAAAAAGGTTTTTATGGTGAGAAACTTTAAAAAGAAGAGCATGAGGGCATGTGGCATAAGTGTGTTTGAGGGGTCTGATAGGTAGAACAGAGAATAACTTTCCCTATGTGGAGAAAGGTACAGGAAGGCAGACTGAGGGAGCAGCTAAAGCAATGGAGAAGATCTGTAGATGCAGTGAGGAACGTTTTCTCCCATCTCTCTTCATTTTTTTGTCCTTTCTTGTGCCCCTCACACTCCAGGAATCAGTGAGGCTCCTTTTCTTTTCCTTCATGAACAGTTCATTTTGCTTCCTGCAGCAAAACTGGCTCCAAGTGTAATTATTTCCTGGTGTCTCTGCGTTTACCTGTGCCTCACAGCAGGGCCCTGTGTTTAGCTCAGACACACTCCCCTGGTATCCTCCTACCCCATGTGATGTGGCTTCCTATAAGGAAATTTCCCAAGAGGTTTTTAAACTTCCCTGAAGAGTAGGTTTCTTCTTTCAGGCCTCAAGGTTTCATGACAACACATTCACCTTTGCTTTCAGAGCAGTTTACGCTGGCTCTGCTCTTTTCTCTTCTTTTTAGATATTCTTTTATTCCAACAACTTCTGCAATATGTATCATTTCAATTACCCTGGAGGTTTACACAGTGCTTACAATGAACTGAGGTGTGCTTCCAACTCCTGCCCATTATATTCTGACAAAGAAGCTCAGAGGCAAGGCTGTGTGACTGGTGAACAGCATGTGAGACAAGGTTCAAAGGGAAGGAGCTTATATAATAGTTACGCATAAGTCTTTTCCCCTTTCCACAGTCTAGGTCTGTCTTTTAATATTGAAATTCAAGCTGCAACGAGGGGTTGAGGGACTTCATTTTAGAAGAGGTTTTTGCTAAAGGTAATAGGGGAAATGTGAATTGCCTGTTTATTCATTTGTTTGTTTATTTATGCTCCTGGAGAGTAAAAACATAGGCAATTTTTATTCCAAGAATTTGCTAAATACACTGAAGACTTCTTTTTATAGAAGATTAATTTAACCAAAGATTATCTAACATGCAAAGGACTGCTTCATGGGCACTTTCTATATCTATAGGGCTTTTGGTTTGTTTCAGTGTTTATCAGCTCCTCAACCCTTGTCCCTTCCCCTTCAAAGTCCTAATCATAGCAGACCTAAAAGCCTTGGAAACTACCCATTGTAACTAAAGGTTCCATCCGTTACTTACAACCAGGGGAATAATACGTTTACTACAAGGAAACTGGTAGGATCCACTATGACTGGCAGTCCCACTGCACATAGACAGAGCATCTCCTGCTTTTAGAAATGAGAATTCCCCAGATGGGTGCCTTTGAAAGTAATTTAGTGGTGTTCTACTCCTTAGATTCATCAGTGTGTACAATCTGGCAACATCTTGCAAGCACACCTGGCCAGGACAGAGGATTGCATTATAAATGCCTAACAAAAGGATCTCCCTTTCCTTTCTCTCCTCCTTCTGCACTTACTAAGCTAATTACTTCATTTTTCAAAAGTTAAAAGCTCTTCTCTATTCATCCTTCACATGCCTCCCATCTCTCTGGCTTGATCTTTGAATACTGTGTGCTTTGAGAAAAGACAAGGTAAAAAGCTCATATTCACTTTCCAGTTGGAAATTCAAGGCTTGATTTTTTTCTAGCCCAGCTTTCAGCTGTTAGTCAAGGGTCAAGCCACTGTAGACAAAAGCTTTCAAACTTCAGAAGACATAATTCAGCAAGATCGGCTGAGGTGCTGATGGAAGAGAGGTCTGACCATGTCTCCCTATGGTTAAGGATGATAGTACACATAAGAACATGTTAATGGGGATGCAGCCTTTTACCTTCTGACACCTCACTTGGTCAGGACTAACTTATTGTCACCTTGGATAATCATTCCCTCAGATATCAGAGACTTTGGCAGAGGGTCCTGCTTCTCTGATTATAGCTGAGGTATCAGAAGGAAAGTAGAGTAAGTACAGCCTAGCATGGCTATTTTTGCCTTGAAAGAATAATAGTTACTCTAAGTCATTTTAGATGTCTGAAGTCTTTTTTTTCCCCATGTGCTGCTGCCTAACTTACTGATAACTTCACCTTGGGTGGGACAGACCACCATGTCCTTACACAAAACTACCTCTTCAAAATGATATTTTGGGGAGTAACAGCAGGAGCATCAGCAGTCAGCTCAGCAATAGTGGGTGTGACGATGTTGTTCTGGAAAAGCGTTGCTGCTTCTCTACCACCGCTTGCTTGCATGCTGTCTCTCGCACAGCTTGAATGGACAGGAAAGAATTAACACTTTTTATGTAATTAAAAAGCTACTGAAGTAGCAAACAAATTCAGCAAGCAGCTTTTCCTCAGCTTCAGAATGCATTTTCATTTTTGGTGGGTTTTTTTTATCTGGGGAATCAGAATTCCAATGAATTTAGGATCTCTCTTGAATCCTAAACAAAGAAGGCAATTTCTTGGCTTATACATTCCCTTAGGAAGGGACAGCCCAAAATCCTGACCTTTGGTGCCTTTATTCTCAAGTCCAGATCTACGTTTGGCTGTCCCTACTGTTTAGGAGGAGACTGTCCACTGCATTTTAGGCTGCCATTAGCCATCATAGTTCTGTGGAAGAGGATGGCTGTCTCCCATGCATCAGGCATTTAGACTGTATGAACATGGACAACCATTATTTTCTATTGCTTTTCCCACCAGTTACTTGTCAACCTTTTACTTACTGTCAAGCCAACTTTGCAATCAACCCTTCAACATCTTATTTTTATCTTAGACTGGAGAGTTTGAATGTGCAAATCCAGGGAGCTGAAATTACAATCCTTTAGTTCTAAAAGTTGTAACTACCAATAGCATCTTTTGATGTATCCTTTCTTACTGAGTAAACACCTACTTAGCAATGCTAGGAAAATAGAATACTTTAGCTCCATTTTGCAGCCAAACATACCTGCTTTATTGTTGCTTCTTGGCATGCTGCCCATAATGTTGATCTGCTCTTACTGAATTAGCCAGACCTTCATAGACAGATTTTCCCCCCTTCAGTGTACATGTTTCATCAACACAACTAGATATCTCTCTAAGTACAGTAGCCTTTGCTGCTGCCTTCTTGCCCTTTCTTCCTCAGACCACATAAAACCCATCTGTCAGAAACTCTGAAATTACTTGTTCTGTGAAGTGAAATTTTCAAAGCCCTTATGAAAACTGTTTATCCCACTTAGGATTACAGCAAAAAAAAATAAAATAAAAAAGGCAAGACAGTTTCTTCTTTGCAAAGAAAATAGTTATTAACCTTCAGGATAAAAGCAGATACAATTCCAGTGATGGAATATTTTTCCAAAGGTAATTGCTAAGGACAGCAACAAGCAAGTTGTATTACAGCAACAGCTCTCACAGAGATTTGTCACCTTTAAGGAAGAGAAGAAAATAAGCATTCTAACAGTGGCCTGTTTTGGAGCTACAGTAATCCTAGTTTGCATCAGTGATTTGCAAATGGTCCATCTCCTGACACTGTGTCAAGTCAAACCTTTGCAGCTCAGCAGTTGCATCTGAATTGGTGGCTTTCACCAATATCTAAAAGGCATGATCTGAGAAGTGTTTGAAGCAGACTTTTGGATTACGTTTAAGTTTCAAGTCACTCAATATTCACTTTTATAACGGCAATATATTCATATATTCAATATATTCATATTACTGGCTTTTACTTTGTTATTTTTATACTCATTGAGATACGACATGGCTGATGAGAGTCAGTGGCCCAAAGCTAAATGTCAATAAAATATCAGGGGGGAACTGTAAAACATACTTTGAATACTTGGAAAATCTTTGGAGAGACGTTTCATACTGCTTTGGAAAGGCATACTACAGTGTTTCTTGATTCTTACATCTACTCCTTATACACTGTGTAGGAGTAATTCTCAGGACATGATGAAAAGGATAAACAGGTAGAACAGTAGGATGATTTGCCCAAAATCAGGAATCTCCATGGGAACCAAGAGAGAATATAAAGAAACACAGCCTGAACCACAGCCACATGCTGATGGGAACTACTGAAAACAGATGAAGTGACATGAAGAGAACAAAAACCATGTAAGTCAACACAACTTTTAAAGCACCATGTCAGCATCTAATTTCCTTTTTCTAGCTATTATTCAGATTTTGCTGAAACTCTGAGCCACCCAGGTTCTCTGCACACTTTTCTGCTCCCAAGGGTGAAACCGGTGTCAGCTTTGCAACCAGAAGTGGTCCCTACACTTGAGACTTTCCCCCATTGATTTCTCTTTGCCTGTTTCTTCACTTAAGCACTTGCAGGTTTAGGCCCATGAGCCGTTAATTTGGGATGTCCTGCTGCTGCTGCTGCTGGAGCCACAAAGTTTGTTTGGGCCCAAGGACTGGTAAAATCCTTTTCAGAAATTAGCAAGAACAATTCAGCCCCATTACAAGAAGAGACAAAATGTCTGTCAATGTCTTATCCAAAGACAGGAGTGCAAGTATCCCACACTGCTGACAGTTCTTACCCTTCTGCCTCCTCAGCTGCACACAGAAACACAGCAGCAGCAGGTAGACTTCCTCCCCAGCAGAGGAGAAAATGTTAAGTCTCAGAAAAGCTGAAAGGAAATGAAGAAAATATTTCAAATATCTCTAACTTCTGCCACTATCATGTTACTAGTGTCAAAATAATGCCACTCTGCACTGCAGCAGGCCTTGCACTTTGCAGGGATTAAATTATTAATGTTAGTCTGGAGGTGCTCATTTTGCTGAGTCAGCACAGGGTCACACAGATGCAACTACTTATTTATCAGTTTTCATTATCCTGTTTGTGGATTTAATCACATATCTGAACACATCCTAAGTCCCTATGTGCTGGGACAGGCAGAAGAGCTTCCTGTAAATTCCTGCAGGAACTACTGGGCTCTGAGTTGTGCTGATCTCATTTGATCTCTGTGGTTGCTGGATGGCCTCAACTAAGCTTTTTAACAGCTTATGTGGAATGAAAAACACTGTCAGCAGGGGCTTGTTCCCTAAACACAGTTTCCATCAGACCAAGGAATGACAAATTATCATTCCTAATGATGAGGGCATCACAAAAACCAACCTCCTCCTGCATTTACTCCTAGTTTTCCAAGATGAGGTAGAGAACAGAAAAAGGGTAAGAGGAGTTGAAGTCAGAGAGGTTTTTCTTTGCTTTCATCTGTTCTCAGACAGCATTCACCACTTTGATGAAGAGCAGGAACTGGCAGCTGGTTTGTATGGCACATTTGCATGTAAAGATATGCCAGTGTATGCTGCAAAAAAGGGAAGTGTTTTCTTTGGAGGCGCAGTCTCAAGGGCAGTTGTTGGCTGTTGATGAGGTTTCCATGGCAAGCACCTGACTTCTGGAGTGCCCTAGGAGCAGCCTGAATGTACACCTAACCTCACTGCAACCTACAGCACTGCTACTGTATGTAGCACACTCACAGGATTACTTTCCAGAAGGCTTGTAAATATGCTACTTCCTGATTTCCAAAAGACCTTGAAAATAGCAGATCATGCTTCAACTATTCAGGGAGGTTCCCCATCGTAGGCATTAAATCTAGCTGGGATTCAACCTAGCTCTTACAGTGGGACAAGGGAGGGAAGAAGCTTTAGACTCTAAAGCTTTGAATCTACTGACTTCAATATCCTACAGTGGAAAAGGTTGGTGCACTGTTGTTTATTTTAACTAAAGGTATTTCCACAGCCCTTATCACTGTAGCATCTGAGCCAAGGCCAAAACTCTACCTTCCTGTCAGGTCTGCAAGGCTGGAAGCAGACAACTGAGGGGTTAAGTGTCTGGTGAGTGGATGCAGCTGGAGTTTGTTAACCTGTGAGGCCTACTGAAGCCTGCAAAAGGAGGAAGAGGAGAAGGAAGTGGAGGGAAAGGATTGAGTGTAGTTTGGGGTGGGGTTTAGTGCTGTCCTTGGATCCTGGCACAAATGGTGTTTGTATTGGAGAGCATGTCTTATCTCTAAGAGGCAGGAAGACCTTTTGCTCTGGCTTTTTAGGTCTTTTTCATCTGTTTGTGAAGCAGGTTTTTTTACCAATCAGCAGTTCCATGAAGCAGTCTATTTTTCATCAATCGGCAGTTCCCACAGTCCTCCTATATTCACCTTGGAGAATGTGAGAGCTAGTTTGTGCCTTAGGAGGAAGCTGAGATTTGAAATGGGGTTTGCAATGTAACTTGGCCTTTCCAAGCAGAGTATTGTGAAGAATTTATCCCTCAGCATGTCCTCAGGCTCCTTTAGAAGGAGTTATTTTACCCTGCAAAATCTGTGGGGCTTTTGAGGAACTGACGTACATGAGGCTAATTTATCAAAGGAGTTTATGTTGATTTTTCCCTGGAAGAACAAGTATCCTTCTGCCTGCCTGGCAATTTGAGTGCCTGTTTGCTCTGTCTCTCAGAGTCTTATGCAAAGATCTCAGCCTTCAACAGGAATAGCCTCTTCCTCGCAAGATTTTCAATAAGAGTCTGGACAATTTGGCTTCCATCTTCTGGGAATGCTGTAGTCGGTTTCTCTGGAGGGATTTCATTCTGCATGATTTCCTGCCTAAAAGGATTACATGCTCCATACTGGAGGAGGATTTTTCAGTGGAAAATGCTATTTTTTCTGGGTAGTCCTGACATCATTCAGCAGAAATAGCTAATCCAGGCCTTGACTCTTACATGACTGCATTCTGCCAACTGCTCTGTTTTTATAACCGCCTTGTGTAGTCCCATTTTTTTGAGACCTTCCTCCCGTACCTTGTTACACTAATTAGCTACCTTGCTTTGATTTGGATGATGAAGTCCTGCTTAGTATGTATGCCCTTCCTACAGTTTCTATCACTGAGGTTTTCTGGAAGGGAAAAATACTGTCATACCAGGAGTAGATCAGTAGAAATTGCTTCTGCTTTAAAAAAGCTATTGAGTAGCCCTTAAATGCTGCTAAACAGAGGTACTGCTATGTGGTTAATGGAGATTTGGTGGATGGGGAGGGAGAAAACCAAGAGATAAGAGTGCAACTCTTGTATTAGCAAGTCATGATGCTTCTGTGGGCTTCAGCTCACTTTTATAGAATGAAGATATAGTTGTCTTCTACTCTGCTTAGATTGTGTAGTTATTGTCAGTGCTTCGGATTAGGGACTATATGCACTTGTGTATAGGCATGTAAGAGGCCCTGGTTCTGAATCTTTGCACAGGATTATTACAAGAGTAATAAGGTGGGAGGCTGTCATGGGAGAAAAAGAGCAGCTTCACTGGGATGTTTTCATCTCCTCTGAATGTGCATACCACTAGCCCATAGACAAGGAAGACCTGATTTGACTAAGTCTCATTTCTATAGCTTACTAGTGGGCATCTTGCTTTAGACTTTGGTGGTCACTTCATCAAAAACAAAAAAGCCAGTGCTGTGTGACTCCAGCAATCAGTGATACCATGAAAGTGATGAATTTTCAACAGATAACTGAGGTAATTTGCCACAGGTTTAAAGACTGAAATGGGCTTAGTACAAAACAGCCTTATGAATAATACAGGACAAAGAAAGTATGCTTTATGTATTTCTTACTAGTTTAGAAGGAAGACTAAATCCAGCAAAACTAGTTACATACCACAAATCATGCGAAGTAGCAAAGTCTGATTTTTAAACTTAATAAATGTAAGAATGTTGGCAGTGTTTCATGTTGGCTTTATCTCAAGTGAAGGATTAATTGTCCACCAGCAATTTTTGTGGTGTGAGTCAGGAAACCAGGCCTCTGGGCTGGGTACAGCAAAGGCTCCACAACTTGTGACTAATTGGGGCACTACTGCCAGTATTTCAGCATTTTTAATCATAGCCATTTTGTAAGTATCTTTCTCCATGGGAAACACAAAACAGTCTCCATAGTCTACAGGGACTTTTTTATCTTCTTCTTTTCTGTTTTGTTTTAAAGCAGTGTCTGTCATAAGCCATCCTGCTTTTGTCCTAATCCTGAGCCCTCAGTCATGCTTTTGCTCCCAAAAACGACTCATGGAAACTGGTCAGTCCTGCAGTCTTGACTCTGAGAGACAGTAAGGAGGAAAAGAAAACTGAAGTATACAGAGTAACCTTTCCTCTGGCACCTCCCTGACATGTCTGTAATCAGGGGCATAAGGATAGGGTGAGCTGAGCTCCCCTTTCAGGACCCTGATTCTGCACTGTTACCATCTGGTAGGCTTGTCTAATTAACAGGGAAGGTTTGGCATTTTGTTACCTACCCCATCTGCTTTATTCTTTGTATTTTCTTGGCATCTTGAGTTATGTCTAATGACATTTTCAAATCCAAGCCACCTATTTTCTAGAAAATTATTTCTCCAAGACAGTGGCAATTTAAAGAACATTTTGAAGTCCAAAAGGATATCAATCCCTGCTCCTATAACTGAAGCTTACTTTTTTTTTCCTTATGGCATTAATTTCCTTTTGAAGGGAATCAAGCATATTTACTTGCTTATTTCTGTCTCTCAATTGCTTTTTTGGCTTCTGTTACCACACTGATCCATTCTGTATATTTCTAATTACTTTTCAGACAACATTTTTGGGTTTGTTTTTTTTAGTCTTGGTCTACAATACTTGCTTCTGCCTGCACCCAGCCTCAGCCTGGGGTATAGGAAATGTAGGTGGTTTCTATCAGGAGAAGCCATCCTTGCAAGAGGAAGGTAAGTGCAGCAGTTAAGGCAAAGTTTGAGACTGCTGTTGGAAAGCATGCCCAGTATGTCTTTCAGTGTGGAGTGGCTGATTTTTTTGTAGTTTGCTTCTCTGTAGACCTCTCCCTGTGTCTGCTTATTTTTCTTTTTCCTGAACACTTGTGCTTGACATTGTCTGATATTCCAGAGACTGGGCTTTGAACAGCTGCCAACCACTCCCCTGGGTACCGCCTTGGATTTCTTGTGCTGTCTGAAAAACAAATATGAAACAATTAACAGGAAGATAAAAATCACTCAGTGCTTTTGGAATCCCTGAGAGGAATCTGTCTGGTGCTCAGGTATATCCCAAAGCTGACTGGCTCATTCTTTTCTTTCTTCTTTCTCTTCTCATCTACTCCAATTTCCATTTGTTCCACAAAACATTGTCCCCATGCCCTCTCCCCCAGCAAACCAATATTAAACTTTTATGCAAGCTGACCAACATCTGCTGAGTATGTTTTTGCTATGTCTCTGCTCAATTGCTGTACCATGGCCCAGTGAACATTTGTGATAGGTTGGTGCTACATGCCATTCTGCTACTGTCTACTTGGTGATGATGAAGAAACCACTTCTCCCATCCATGCCTCAGTTTCCTAATCAGTAAAACACTACTTATCTGTTCTGGAATCTCACAGCAAGGAGAATTCCAAGAGGAAGTTATTTTTAATTATGTCAGGTGGGTGACATTCCAGTGATTGTACAGATGGTGAAGATTGTTTTACATAATGGTTAGTTAGGTTTTTTTGTGGAATTTGGTTATGTTACAGGATAATACTCACTTTTTCCATCAAAAATTTTACAGCCTTTTACAACAAATATCTCTTATCAACTACGTCTTTACATTGTCTCTTCATGAGGAGAAAATACAGATTCTCTCCAGTGTTTTGTTTTGACAATTGTTAGCAAATCTGAACTCAGATCATTTGAAACACAACCATTCCTCACTCCTTCATGCTCAATCCTATCTGGTTTTCTTGACCACCTCACAGAAAAATTACCCTGTGAACTGCACAATTCTGTACTTCAGTGTTCCTTTTAATTCTCCAACAAAACTCCATTTAATTCACAAAATATAAGGTGATTTTATTTTAAAAGGATTATGATTGGGCATCTCATTTCACCTGAGACAGTCTGCCTAAATTAGAGCAGACTGAAGCGATGAGTGTGGAGGGGGATGGACATGAATGGGTTCCTACTGCCAGAAGACATCAAAGAAGACTGGAGACGCAGGTTTTTCGGAGAAAAGACTGTTGTGACTTCAGGTCCTACTGCTGTCCTAACACATGTCACTTACAGAACTTCAGCAGGCTGATATCTTCTGATGTAGCTACAGTTCATCCTAGGAAGATGCCAGGACTTGTTTTAACATCTTCAAATGATGGGGAATATATTCTGTCCCTCAGTGAGACTTCTAAATGTAGTGTGGTTAGAGTCCATTCTTATTTCAGAGTCAGCCCTGGTGAATTTGTGGTTCTATGGTCCCTTTTTAATGGAATATTTTCTTTTCATTACACTGATAGAAGACAGCAGGGAGGACAGAGACATAGCTACAGGAAGTAGCGTTGTCATCGGTAGTCAGGACCATTCCCATGCAGGAACAAAGACCTTGATGTGGATTTAGCATGAACAGCAGCAAATCTAAGAGTTATTTTTCTGATGAACTCTGTTGATGGGCTGTCACAGTTTGAGCTAGTTGTCGCAAAGGATCCATGCACTAGGCTATTAGAAGTACAAAGGTCAAAAGGATTTTTCTCACAGCTAGCTATGCCTGGGATATCCATATGAACTTCGGAGAGCATGTACACCTCTGCATGGCTGGGCATAATCTTCTTTACTTACATGAAGAAGTGATTTGACAAAAGGCAGTTGCACTGGGCTGCTGCAGGGCTGGTAGAGTCAAAAGACCTATTCTCAGGCTCAGGGTTGGAGAAGTATGGAGATCGGAGACCCTGGGAATGTGGAGAGCACATGCAGAGGTTTGGTGTGTCCCACATTTGTAGACATTGTCTAAATGGCCCTGCATGCTAGGTGAACAATCAGAGGGTCCCAGTAAGTATGCTTTTATTGTGGGAGCATGTGCTAAAGCACTTTCGTCTCCAAACCTTTCTTCTTCCAGGCAGTGGTCTTAGGAAAGCCACTTGGGAAAGTTTTCCTTTGTTGAAGGAGTAGATGGGTGTATTCTGATAGCACTTTGGGTACTTCTGGTTTGACTGCGACTTTTCACAGATGACAGTTTAGACAAGAGGGAATAAAACAGTTGTGTGAAAGCTGGAAGTCCACACTTTCAGACTTCTCGGTTTAAGAGGAAAGACCTAAGTTGTCACAAACTTAAGCTTGTTAGTTGTTATTTTTGTTAGTTAGTTGTTTGGTAGTTGTTATTTTTCTCCCTCACACTGTTTTGTAAATAGTGTTTTGTGCTTGAGTGGCTGTTTTAGATGTGAAGCCTGTTGGGTTTCTTCCTGGAACATCCCGACACAGTAAACAAGGGAAAGCAGAGGCAAAGCTTGTCGTGTGCAGCCAGCTGGAGTGCCTGTGCTTTCTCACTTCTTCGTGCATTCTTACCCTTGACCCCAGTGTGCTATCCAGTTCCCTCTGTGTCAGGTTCTCCTGAAAGCTGTGATTTCCTCTCCTGACAGGCAACAGGAAGATGAGAAAGCTGTTGGGCAACCTTTGCTCTGAGAATACTGGAAGGTTATTAACAAAGCATGCCTGACAGGCAGGGTTTAGGAAATACTGATAACATCAGGAAGAGGGAGGAAAGTAAACAGTCCGGTAGCTTAGGGTGTGTTTTTCATTTTAAAATTGGCCCAGGCTAGCAGCTTTAGAAGCTGTTCTTTCTCTTGCAGTGTTACTGTCACAGACCTGGTGCTGCATATGAGGTCATACCATGTCCACCAACAGCTGGGATGGATTCAATGCCTTTAGCTGAGATTCTGTTCTGAGCCAGTTCAAAGGCTGGATAAATTTTGGCTTGTTTTCAGCACCACCCAGGAGAATAAGATGATCCAGTTTTCTGTGTTCTCCAATGTGAGGGTGTGGCAAAAGGTAAGAGTCTTTATTTCCACTGCCTCAGAGCCACTGCAATGAGAAGCCAAGGCCAGGCATAGAACTTGTGTCATTGACTTCCACTAACCTGGCTTTGTAAAAGCCAGCCAGGACATTTAGCTGGGAACTATGAAATCCCATCCTCTGGGCAGTTTGCAGCTCAGCTTTGATACAGGCTTTTTCTAATTGTCACTGACAGGCAGATCAAGGGTAAGATTACACATTTGAGCTCTTGGGTTTTTTCTTCTCTCCCCTTCTTTATATCTTGTGTCAGATCTAGTTTCCAATACATTTCTGTGTCAAAGCACCAAACTTCATCCATCATGAGCACATTTGTACAAGTCCTTATAAAATAACCCTGCTGCCATGTCTCTCAGGGAAGGTGGAGACTCCAGTCATATTGTAACATGACAATGGAAGCACCATGAGTCTGGGTAGGGAGATTATATCTTTTCCATTTGTGCAGTAACTGTTGTTTAGTATGGCTTGTCAGTCTGTCAGATAAAGGCACACAGCCATCTATGAGGAATTATTAATGAAGATTCAGATGTTTTTCTGCTGGAAACAGATCACTGTTTATCTCAATGACTTTTTACATTAGAAAACTAAAAATAGCCCCAAGTTTATAAGACCTTCAATATCTGGCAGGTTTTGCCTTTCCTTTCCTGTAGTTCATTCCTCAGAGGAAGGTTAAATACATAAACCCTTTTCTGTTTGAGGGGAGCATTTTAGAGGTAGAAACATGAATACAAGGTGTGCATCTTTATTAAGCACATTCAGTCCACAAAGCCCCTTCTATCCAAACAGAAAGCAAAGACCAAAAAAATCCCTCTAGCCTCTGATAATTTACACTTCTGAGAAAAAGGCAGGTTAAGAAAAAGAAGTGCTAATCACACCAGCTTGAATAAATATGGTGTTGTCAAATGCTGTACGGCTTTCCCCACTTTTCCTTGCCAATGCAGCTCAGCTCCTTTCGAAGCAGCCCTGCTGTCGCAAAGCTGGGCCATGCTGGAGCAGCAGTCTTTCCTTTGCATCAGGATGTACTGGGGGATGCCAGAGGCAGGAGAAGCATGCTGGGCAGAAGGAAAGAATGCTACATAGGCAGCTGTCTGCTGACGGCCCATATTGTTGCTTTATGACTTAGGAAAGTCATTTCTATAGATGACCTTGATAGGTCTTGCCTTCTGGCTTTTCAAAATAAATGGCTCAAGCCCAGGAAGATAACTGTTAAAGTGGGGTTTTTTATTTCCTCAACCCCACAACATAGGGGTTCAGGAGCTGTTTAGATCCCCAGAACTCCTGTATTCCAGATGCCAAGGGAGAAAGTCCATGTAGTTGTTTGTAGTGTCTTCCCATTTTCCATCAGAATGATAGTGAGGTACTCAGCTGGTGTGGATGAGCTGCCCTTTCCAATAGGCATACGACAAAGGCACCAGAATAGGTGTGTGACATGATACCACCTTCAGAAATGGGCAGTGAAGCTCCCTGTATACACATGTGCATACACACACACATATGTCTATTCCAGAGACCACATTGGAAGTGAGTGATTCTTTTCCTCCCCTTACTTCCTGGAGGATGGTATATAATTCCTGTCCAAATGCACAATCCTTGGATGTGCCTTTGCATTGCATGGGGTAAAGCTTTCAGTGCAACAGTGGCCAACACTCTGAAATCACAGGAAAGGGAAAGATCAGACTATCAGACTCTTCTCCCTGCCAAAGAATCTGAATGTGGTTCCACACGATTTAACATACCTAACCGATTCTCTCGATGTACTGGGGCTGTGTTCTATGTGCTTAGTGCTTTCCAAAACTAAACCAAGTTAACAGAGTGCTCTGTTTTTTGCTCTGAAACACAGCAAAACCACAAAAAGTTCATGTGTAGTCACCAGATAAATATTTGCTAAGTACCAGCAGAAATGAGGAGTCAATGGGTCCCATATGTAGAAGCTAACCTGGGCTTTGTAAGATTTTCCATGAGATTTCTGAAAAAATTACTATAGCAGCAAATGTGATCAAAAATACATTTTCTTGTTAAACTGGACAGTTAACATTGAGGCTGTGTTTTTTTGCCATAGCTGAGTCTATAAATATAGGCTAACAAACTTGGATAGGATTCCCACTCTGTAAAAAACTCAGATGACAGCCTCTAGTATTCCTCAGCAGTAAAACACAGTTTTAATCAGTTTCTCAGCAAGACAAGATATGAAATAGCTCAGAAAATATTTACCTTTTAATCCGTCTTTTGGAGATGTAATTTTTTAGTCTTCCTAGATATTTTTGTATTGATATGTTGCAGTTAGACCACATGCCTTGCTTCTTGCACAGTGTACACAGACCTCCCATTAATTTGATGAACTTCATGATGCCTTCAACAGATGTTCCAGTGTTGCCATAGCAGTGGTATTTAATCCTTACTGGGATGGAAATGCATTGTATTGGACTGTAAGAAGCCTGAGGAGGCTGGGTTTGGTTTGTTTTTTCCCTGTTCATTTTAAGCATGTTCTGGATAGCAGGGATAAGAATTATTATTGTTTTCATGTGCTGACATCAGTTCTGCAAGAAAGGTCAAACCGCTGGAATTCTATTTACCATTGCATAGGAGGAGAATCAGTAGGCTAGGTCTGAAAACTAAAAGCAACATGTTTCTCCCAGTGGTTGGTTGCCTGGAATGCAGATGGGCTGGGGGATTTTGCACATTTGACTTTCAGGGGTTAGGCTGGTAGAAGTAACATTTGGGGAATTTTGAGCTAGAACTCCTGACAAAGAGTCTCTCCTAAAGCAAACTGGGAACAAAGACCAAAGCAGCACCCCTGTTTCTCAGTATCCATGCTGTTTCCATGCTGGCATTCAGAAGATTGTCTCTTCCGTGGCCATTTTCATGTTTTTAACACAGCATCAAATGCCATTAGGAGGGCTCTTCAGTCTTCTGACATTCCCCTAGGAAATGTCATCAGCATAGAAGCCAGTGATTACACCTAAGAGCGGAACGGAGAACTGCTGTTCCTTTGAGACCACTTGTGGAGCCTGCTTTAACATTTTGGGGGGACCTTTAGCCTGTATAGATGTTAGAAGCTTTAAAATTATCAGTAGATAACTTGCCACATAAGCATAGTTTCTGCTGTCTCTCAGATTCTGAGTAGCTTCATTAATTTCTGTCTGTAGCCTTCTCTGTGATTTTCATGTGCAAAGTGCTC
Organism: Melopsittacus undulatus; assembly: GCF_012275295.1. Taxonomy (NCBI): domain Eukaryota; kingdom Metazoa; phylum Chordata; class Aves; order Psittaciformes; family Psittaculidae; genus Melopsittacus; species Melopsittacus undulatus. The sequence goes on from NC_047534.1 coordinate 37,037,411, forward strand.
AAGAAATGCAGTGTTATTGCTGAAGAAAAAAGTCAATGAGAAAGATGAATGTAGCAAAATGTGAGGGCAAACTGTAGGTATTTATATGGGAGACATTTTGTTGACTCACCCAATATTACAGTCTGAGCTGGCCCAGAAGATTTATCTGTTCCTATATGGCTTTCCCAGAAATAAGTAATAAAGATCTGGGCAATTAAGAGCAGCCTACAGCTCTGTTGGGGGGAGACAAATAGAAAGAAAGAGAGAAATTCAAGGGGGTAAAAGATGCGGTGACAATTGGCAAATTGGAGAACCCTGTGAAACAATGCTCCGTAAAAACCACAAGGGCAACTAGGATGAAATTGTGTCAGTGGGTAGTATAGGAGAAAGATATGGGCATAAGTTTCCCTGTGAGAGCTGTACCATTGCATGTTCATCATGCCTCCTTGGCCAAGCTATATGGTGACTTCAGTGAGCATGGGCAGCAGCTCAGAAGCTGAAGCCAAGAGAACAGCGGTATGTTTGCAGTGGGAGAAAAGCTGAATCTCAGAATTAAGGGATTACATTAGTATGCCAGAATCAGTAGTCTATTCACACGTTCTGAACTGCCCTGGGACTGTAAGGGGAACAGGTTTCTCCTGTGGCAGGCAGAGGACTAGGTCACTGAAGTGAAACAGAACACTCAGCACTGTAGCTAGCTGGAAAGACACTGAGGAGCAAACTCAGGCAGGGAGCAAGCCCAGAGCCAGAAACAGTGGGTGCAGTCTCACAGGATGCATCCCACAACACTGCAAAATGCAAATAGTGTGTGAGGAACTGAATGCAGCCTCCCAGTGAGGTGTGTGGGAGATGTTCGTGGTAGTGCCAGCAGTGGTGGGACTATGAGACACCACAGAGTGATGCAAGCTTGAACCCTCAGCTGGTGTCTCCAGTTGAGCCTTGAGAAAGCTTCTCCTGGTGGACATGGTTTTTTTGGGTTACCTAGTCTGGGGTAAGATTTGGTATTCCCCCAGACACTCTTTGTGGGAATAGATGATTTTTTCTAATGTGCCTGAGACACTTCACCTCCCTCATAGACATAGCTGCTCCTCAGGAACATGGAACCTGTTGGGACATTTCTATCCCTCTCTGAATTGGCAGATTAGAGTTTCCCTTCTCTAATAAAACCCTTGGGCAGCTTACCTTGGGTCTACCATTGCAGTTAATCCAAGTGTTTGCTAACTGATTTATTCCTTAATGATTCAGTGACCCCAGCAGACTCTGTTGGTACAGCGAGGGGAAAAAAAAGTTACGGGAAATTGTTCTTTTTTTGCGTTTTTGTTTGTTTGTTTCAGGCTTGTTTTGTTTAAGTTTTCCCATGGACAGTAGCCAGATCTTTGTCCAAGGCTATCTGTATGTGAACAGGGCATCACCAAGACTAAATAACCCCTATCGTTAGCCTTCTGTCACTATCCCTTGGCACACAGATCCAACTTGGAAAGAGAGAGGCAGCAAAGAAAACAGATGTTGAAAATGAAATTTGCAGGCTGACAAGGAGACAGGAAGATCACTGTACAAAAAAATCTTTCCTGGATGATCACAGCCAGTGGACAGAGAAACCTAATGCACTGTAAGTGGAAGAAAATGACACTCAGCCTTCAGCATTTTTCTGTTCGGCCTTTACCACATTTGTGCTCCTGCCAAATCCTGTTACTTCTTTGTTTGCAGTGATTCTGGAAACCATCCTTTCTGTCTGAACCTGACTGAAAAACCTTTGAGAGTGGATCAGGGACTGAGCACAATGTCTTTCAGCATTTATTGCATCTTGGTTCGTCTCTGTGGATCAGCTTTTTTGTCTGAGCTTTCTTCACAGCTAAAATCTTTTCCTGATCAGGTTCCTTCCTTTCTCAAGAGTCTTAATCAGTTCCTTCTATTGTCAGTATTTTTGTCCTCCCCTACTAGTCACACACAGCTCTGTCCTAGAGTCCCCGCTCAGCCCATCTACATCAATGGTGGATATATTACCTACTGCTCTTCCAGCACAACCCTCAAACTGTCTTTAGGACTATGTACATTACAACCAAGCGCAACACAAAAGTAGAACTGGAGGGGCACTCAGCACTGCAGGAAGGTGTATAAATGGCTGTCTTTGAGTGTGGGAGAAGAACCAGCATCTTAGAAAGCCCTGTAGTGTATTTAGGGGTCTGGAGAGGAGGGTAGAAAGCAGACTAAACTGCATGTGACCAGAAGCTGTCCCATTGAATGTCTTGTCAGTGCTTCTGTGTAACTGAGAACCTGTTCGGCAGTGGAGAGAGACATAAAAAATGCTGGAGAAGAACAGGCTTTGTGCATCTCTGCAGAGCAGCACATGCTCTTGCTGTGGTGGACTGACAGTGAAATGCCATATCAATACGAGATGAGCTCCAGATGCAGAGCAGCCCAAAGCAAATGGGAAAGAGGCTGAAATGTTGGACTTATGAAGAATCAGTATGATCCACCAAGATAATGCAGAAATTTGTCTGACATCTGAAATGCTGTAGCCAGGAAAAGATAAGGCTCTCCTGAGCAGAAGAGACAATAATTGTTTTTTAGCATACCAGATCAGAGATTAGGCACTCCTATCTGTAACCTGCCATGCTGGAAACAGTAGCTTCCTGTGCTCAATATTCAAATTGAAGACTGCAACTGTCCACAACATCCTCATCCATTTATCTCTAGAGAGAAAGGATTAAACTTCCACCCAGCTTAAGTTAATTTTGAACTTGGAAATTGTGCTATTTCTTTCTTCTTTGTCTGATCACTTCCTTATAGATGAATGAAGGAGAGTGGGTAAAGCAGACCAGAAGGAACAGCAGAGGCTCTGCCAGCTGGGGACATGCAGGACACTGTTTTAGGAGGGCTTGCTGTTGACCTCCTGAGAGAGCTTGTAGTGATGTCTGTAGCGTCCTACTCTCTGATACAGAATAAGAAAAAGAGAACTGAAGGCAATGACTAGCAGGTCTCCTTTTTTTTTCTCACACATCCTCGCTCCAGTTTTGTTTTTCCTTGAAGTGCTATTACTGAGCAGGGTGCTATATAACACTCAGCTTGCTATATAAAGCAAGAGAGCCAAGGAGCTTTAAATGAAAAGTAGTTAGCCTGTTTTGTGTGTTCCCCATTGATGTCCCCTGAGGAAGCAAGCGAAGCTGTGGTCTGTTTTTACATCTGCTTCATGAGTGCAGTGCACAGACCCCATGCCCAGAGACATGTTACAACCCCACCTCCTTCTAACACACCAGCACATGTACCAGCATAAATGCATAAGCAAAGAATCGGGTTACTTTCTCTCTGTGAGGTGGATTTATTCCCCCCCGCACTGTTCTTCACGAGCCTCCCGACCCTTTTGCCCCCCTTTGGCAGGCCCCTTACACTTGTACTCTGGAAAACAGTAGTAGCTAACATTTGTGCCTTTGGCAATAAAACCACAGGCCTTGCAAACCCCAAATGGCAAAAAGACATTTCCATTCCAATCCCAGTTTTAAATTAAACTGTAATGAAAAATCAGCAGTGGCAGCTGGGACCAGAGACAGTGATTGTCTCGAGGAACAAAAAAGGGGAAGGAGGAGGAGAGAGGGAGAGACTGGAAGGAAAGCTCAGCCTGGTAATAAAGCAGCTGGTAAACCTTCAAGAAGAAAGAAATTAGAAAAACAAATGTAGCAGAGAGAGAAGCGGGGCCGCCCACCCATCCCCGCAGCGCTCCGGCGGAGGGCTCAGGGGAGCTGCGCTGGCCTGTGCTGACATCTGGAGGAGACGCGGGGCACCCCGCTCCTACTCCGGCCCGGCAGAGTCACATCGCCTCGCTCAGCTCCAGCCCAGTGCAGAACAGACCCACAGCTCTCGTACAGCAGCGACATACTTCACCTGTCTCCATACACGCAGACAGTCACGAAGCTCAGGGCTAACGGGTAATGCTGGTCCAGGAGTTTTGGTAGGTTTTTCAGTGAAAAATGGAAAACCAGCCATCAAAACCCTCAAGTTTGTTTTTCATGTGTCGGTTCCTCAAGAAGTCAAAGTTTTCTTTGGCAAGCAGACACTTTATTATGTCCCAGTGGGAGGCTAAAACAAGGAAGGCAGACCAGCTTTAATAGGGATGTGGATCTGGGATGTGAAAATTGTTTAAGGGTTTGGGTTTTTTTTCTTAATAATGTATACAGCAATTCAGCCAAAGACCTGACATGCATTTTCCTGGCATACCTTAAAGAGACAATTGCAAGAATATAGTGTTACATCTCATCCTTGTGGACAAAATTGTAACATCCATGAACTAAATGAATTTATATACTTTTGGTTTTCTCAGTTGCTTTTATTTTTAATTTTTTTTTTAATTTCATCACTTCTGCATGAGACTGAGGGATAAAAAAAGGGAGAAACTTTTTGCTGTAAAGAATTTGCAGTGAGGAAAAGCAGGCCGGGGAGGGGAAGTAGAAGTGCAGAGGAAAGTAGGGACACTGCAAAGGTCACGTAGCACAGGAATAACATTTCTATGAAAAGAACTGAGGTCTCTGGGGAGTCAGCTCAGTGCCCCATGCACAGGACTACAGAGTCTTTTCTGAGCCTCTGCTTTTCCTGGACTTTAACGTACACCTGATAGGGTGAGACTGAAGGGTTTGTGGCACTCACATATAGTGCACGTAGGTAATAATTCATTCATGTAGACACACAAATGTGCCCATAACTTAGGTGGCAGTGCATCGCAAATAACCACACAGGGTGACACCACTTACTTGCCTATGCAGCTCTGCAGTAAGCACACACCAGTGCAGGAGCTGCACATCCACATTTACTCTGGCAGGCCTCCATACAGCTTTGATGTGAGCTGCAAGTTTCAGGCACGTTACTTGTAGACTGTTGAAAGAAGTGCTGATGGAAAACAAACCCATAGTTCTGTTGATCTCTAAGTTTTAACTGTATCTGGAAAATAAAGGAGTTGCTAGCCAAGCGTTCTCGTTAGATTGTCTGTAAGATACATGGTCAAACTGGGACTTGAAATTAAGATCCCAATCCAAATTCCTCAAAATCAGTTAGGTGCTTAGTTCCTTTGGAAGTCCCAGAATAGTAAGCATCTGAATATTTAGTGCCTAAATTTCCAGGCTGCTGAACACCCCAAGCTTCTTCACTGAAGTCATAGGAAAACCCTTAAAAATTAGGCCAGTAATATTTGTGTCTAAATAAGAATTTAGGGCCCACATTTAATTCAGAGGAACTGTGCATCTCCTTACAGAAGTCTCAGCCTATCTCTATGCCTCAGTTGCGGTAGATGATGGTAACTGCTGCGTGTGTACCTGTAGAACATGCTTCATTTTATATGGCAAATAAAAGGGTGTTGCTCTATATTTTTGTGATTGTTTGCAAAAAGCTGTTGAAGTTATTTTATTATAGGATAAGGGAATTAGATACCCACCTTCCACTGAACTGATTGTACTTCATTCCTTGGCAGAATTCTTTTAGAGGAGGAAGAGAGAAAAATTACAGATGAGATTTCAGAATCACCCCTGGATCCTATTTTCTGATCTCCATCACAAGACATACACAATCAGACCTCTATTCTTCTAGTCAGCTCCTCTGCTGCTGGCCTCCTGTGCATACAGGGGCTGTGGTGTTGGTGAGAGCAGTCCTGCTAAACAGTGCCTTGGCCATCACACATCCTTCTACTTGGCTGAAATGCTTCATTCAGCTCTGGGTGAGCCTCTGGTGTTGCTCATCATTTGGAAGTGTACACAAGAATCCAGATGTTTGTGAACACTTATCTAAATGATCCCAGGACATTGGGACTTTCAACATGGTGGACACTTTTCTCAAAATCTGCATTCCTCATGGAATTTTTAGTCATACCCTAAACCTCAAAGTCTCACCTCTGCTTCTTTACACAAATTGCTTATGTTGGCCTTAATGTTATTGTTGCTGTGCTTGCAGTTGTGGAGGGGGAAAGAGAGAGATATTTGATCAAGACCACAGTTGTATTTCACAGCTGAGTTTTTCTCTGCTATTTGTTTGCTTTGTAGAAGCAGTATTTGGATATTTGCATGATAATGCGTTTTTTAAGGTGCTCTTGGATGGGACTGGATCCTTTTTGTTTGTACAATGGTTTGAGCCATTCACAGTTGTGCACTGGCCAGAGGCCAAAATTCTGCTGTCTGGTTTTGTGCCAGCAGCTTCCACTGACTCACAGACAATGCAGAAGCCCTGGGAGCTGCCTATGGCTGTGTGCATCTAGGGACAGAGCTGAAAACTCAGCCAGTGACTTGCTAATTGTGTACAAAGCTGTAAGCAAAGCAGTCTCAGAAATCAAAACAAACTCCTGTGAAGACCTGAGACAGATACAATCTCTATTGTTGCTACTTGGGTGAACTTTCACTTTTCAAACACAGTAACTTGGTTATTGAGACCAACTCTGAGCAACCATAACTGGTTCCGTGTAATTATTTTCTGTTATGGAACATCTGTAAAAAAAGAAATAGTAGGAGATTTTTCTGTGAAAGGTTTCAGAGGGTTTACAGACCCTGAACCATACCAAAGAGGCTTCTGACTTGAATTCCTGAGTTATTTAAATTACAGGAGGTCACATCAGAGTATGTTTTACTTAAAAGATCTAGTGGTCAAAGCTTTTTATGCTGTGGAAACAACTTAGTGCACATACTAATATTCCTGTCTCTTTTGATCTATGCGCAGAAAGCAGTGCAGCTGTGAGCTAGAACAACATAGAATAGGAATAAACTTGGATCTGTTTGTAGATCTATCAAAGGCAGTGGCAAATGTCCCATCAATTTCCCAGAGCTCAGTTTAAAGACTCCATGAGCACAGCAGATAATGGTCATGCTATGGGGTGGGTAAGAGATATACCACAGAAGTCTGGAACTGTGTTGCATGGAAGGTCACCATTAGAATTAGGCTTTGGATCTCTGAGTGCTGCTGGCTTTCTACTCCATGCCCAAACTGTAAACCGTCTTTCTTAAAACATTCCTTCACATGGGAGAATCATAGATTTATAGCACATACACTGCAGAAGGGACAATCATGAAAAACTCTCCTGACCTAACGGAATTTGGTTTCTAGATCTTCTATCTGGTCTTTGTGTGAGTCAGCATATCCTTATATAGCATGGAAAAAGCCCTTTCATATCCAAACTTGGCACTGCTAGGTATTGGTTACACAACTAGAAAGGAAAAGCTGTACCTAAAGGTCACAGGCTGCTCCTTGCCTGTCATGGGGTAACTGAAAGCAGCCCCAAGCCCAAACCTTCTGTTATCACTCTGACACTGTCACAGCATTTAGAAAGTCAGAGAATCAATCACAGCATGGCTGAGGTTGAAAAGGACCTCTGGAGGTCATTTGGTCCAAACCCCCTGCTCAAGCAGGACCACTTAGACCCGGTTGCCCAGGGCCAGGATTTGTCTAGACAACTTCTAAGTATCTCCAAAGATGGAAACTCCACAAACTCCCTTGGGCAACTTGTGCTAATGTTCAGTCATCCTCACAGAAAAAAATTGTTTCCAGATATTCAGACAGAGCTTCCTCTATTTCAGTTTGTGCCCATTGTCTCTGGGCCTGTCACTGGACACCACTGAAAAGATCCTGGCTCCAACCTCTTTGCACCCTCCTTTCAGGTACTTGTGTACAGCGATAAAATCTGCTTTGAGCATCCTCTTTTCCAGGCTCAGCAGTTCCAGCTCTTTCAGCCTTTCCTCAGAAGAGATGCTCCAGTCCTTTCATCAGCTTTGTGTCCATTCATTGGACCCTCCATATGTCCATATCAATTTTGGACTTAGAAGCCGAGAACTAGACATGCTGCTCCAGGTGTGGCCTCATCAATGATGAGTAGAGGGGAAGGATCACCTCTCTCGACCTGCTGGCAGTACTTTTGCATAATGCAGCCCAGCCACCTTTGCCACAAGGGCACACTGCTGGCTTATGGTCAACTTGGTGTCCATCAGGACCCCAAGTCCTTTCCTGACAAGCTGCATTCCAGCTGGGTGGTCCACAGCATACATGCTGATTCCCTCTGTAGGAAAATCATTTTGTTGAAGCATTGTTATTTGAAGGCCAAAGCCTCATTCTCCTCCACCCCCAGGTATGTTGGGACTGGTTTGGTTTTTATTTTTTGGAAACTGCCAAAGAATTCAGCTGAAATTTTGCAGAAGACAGTTGTCTCTTGATCTGGGAGAGAAATCAGATGGTATTTTAGGAGCTCAGAAATTAGCTCATGTTCCTGCAAATCCAGCTGATAACAACTTGCTCAGTGCCATTCACACAGCTGTAGGGGAGAATATTAAAAAACTTTCAAATTCTATTTATTAAACTTGCTAGAAAACTTGTCAGAGGGAGAAAAAAACCCCACAGCCCTCTTCAGCAACTCCATTCTTCAGCTCATGTGAGATGCCACGGTAGCAAAAGAAATGGCTGCAGCTTTACTGGAGGAAGTGAAGTGTTAAAGGAACAGAGCAAGAATTAAGAATCCTGACTCCTGTCACTGCCTCAGACTATTTCTGATCAGTTCTTACCAGAGCAGGTTCACTGATTCTGCTGCTTGACTCATTCAAGTAATCAAGATGACTGAAAGCCTAATTTGACCTGAGTTTATTTGACAGTGATGGATAATAACAGCACCTGGCTGTCTTGCATGTAACAGTGATTCTGGATGGTTAAACTGTTTTTGAAAACTTCTGAGTACAAAGAACTTGTAATTACAAAGAGCTCATGCTTTAGCTTGCCTATGCTGGTGAGTTCTTTGGAAAATACAATTTTAATTGCTTTTAAATATACACCTTCCCTTCACCTTGAAAATAAGAAAGGTTAAACGTCCTTATCAGTTCTTCCTAATTCTTCAAGAAAACTCCTCTCCATTATTGATGCTGCTTTAATTGAACAACAAAAAATTTTCAACAACACAGCCTCTTCAGGAACCTGCTTAGCAAAGTTCCATGGGATAAAGCCCTAGAGGGCAGGGGGGCCCAAGACTGTTGGTTAATATTCAAGGATCACCTGCTACAAGCTCAGGAGTGTTGCATCCCAAGTAGAAGGAAGTGCAGCAGAAGGGCCAGGAGACCCCCTTGTATGGATAAGGAGCTGCTGAGAAAAACTGAAAGACAAAAAGAGGCTTATAAAAGGTGGAAGCAAGGACAGGCGGCCTGGGATGAATACAGGGATGTTGTCCAGGAAGCTAGGGACCGGGTTAGGAAAGCTAAGGCCCAGTTAGAATTCTATGAACACCACAATTTTCACACCCAACTTTGTAGAATCTCAAAATATAGGTCTCAGCCTTTAAGACACTTGATCTTCTATTTCACAAATAATTTCAAGTTCATAACAAACACTGACTCACTGGGAGGTTTTCTTCTTTTTTTTCCCCCTGAAGCTATATTTAAAATGCATCTATGTCATTCCTATTGGACTGATGGCCATTATTTGTCCATTTTCTTTATCTGTGATGACAGGGAGGGAGTAATTTGACAGAAATATTAATCTGCTTGAGAAAGACTAAGTCTGTTTGATATTAATATGGAGAATGATTAATCAAAGAAAAAATAGTCCTCCAGTCATAAGCAAAGGATGAGGTCATTAGCTGGGCAGCAGAGACCAGGCGACACTTGAGGATATCCTCTGGGGTCAAGAGTGAATAAAGAAACACGGGAGTTTTCAGTCCTTTAGAATATGGTAATGGCCTTATTGGGTTAGATCAAAGATGTCTCTAGTTTTGCAGCTGGTTTCTGACACTGTCCAGCAGCAGATGTTCAGGGAAGAAGTATAGGAAAGGAGGCGAGTGCAGGGTATTCTTTCTCTGCTATATACCTTTTCAACAGTTAATAGGATAGGATATAAATCATTGTGTTTAAAAACCACTGTGGGTGTCTAGCATGAAAATGTCCAGTCATTTTTCAAATTGTCTCTACTTTTGGCCTGGACCAATAATGAGTGGCAGTGAACGGCAATGTGTTAACTGGGCATAGCATGAAATAGAAACCATGCTATAATTCCATCAGTGATGTTCTTCTCCAGGCCTGAAGAATATTGGAGGTGGGAAGCACTCAGTTCATTTCTTCAGTGTCTGTTGAGGACTAAGAGTGTATATGCCTTCCCACAAACATGTCACTGCAAGCTTATAGACAGCTGTGTGTCCCAGCAGTCCGCAAGTGCTGCAGGCCTTGTTTGCCTGTGTTTTCCTGCATACTAGTGCTTCCAAGTCAGTGTCTGAATGGAATTAGCAAGGGGAAAGGGTGCGGGAGGTGGATGCTAAGAACAGCGTTAGTGTCCAGAGGGAGAAGCAAGTACAGAAGGTGATCAGAAATAGAAGGAGTGGGTGAGATAACAAGTGTGAACTAGAAAGCTGAAACCGGTTTTGAATGACCCTCTGCCTTTATCCTTGGCACAGACAGTCCTGAAAGCAGTCTTGCTTTTAGTGCAGAACAGAGAGATACGGTGTGGGTTTTAAGTTGCAAGCCCAGCTCTCCAGGGCTCTGGAGGATCACTAGATATCAGTCCAGTCAGTCTGGGGGTGGTTCCTCCTGTCTGCAGGGGATTTCACCACTTATGTAGTGTGGCTTGGAGAGCAGGCTGGCTCTTTGTCCTGCTGAGTGTTCCCCAATATGGGAACAAGACTCCAAGGATAGATGAGGGTCCTTGAATACTGCTCTGTCTGAACTTAGATATCCACCAGGATTTGAATCCTGCAGAAGGGTCTGCCCAGGCAATGAAATCAGTGAAATTCTGTGCAGATTCAACAACTGACCCACTTGGATCCAGTCACAGGAACAGGGGCCCTTCTGGGTCAGAGATGAGTTGCAGATAAATGTGCCTTCACAGGCCCAGGGTTTGTGTCTCAGATATATCACGCTTGCAAGGTGGGATCTGAATGTACCCAAGTCTCCTAGAAGAGCCCCTCCCTTTCTGCTCCATATATTTTATACAAAGCAGATTTCATCTGTAATAATTCTTAAAAGTCAAAACAACAAGTGCATTTGTTCAGCCTATTTTTAGCCTTGCCACTTGTTTAAATCTTGGGTGCCTGACACTGCTTAGATCTGTGATAAAGGCAGACAGCAAGAGCGTTACCGTGCTTTGATAGAGCTGTTTTTCGTCAGCACACTCTCGTCTCTGTCGTTAGCCTTAGAAGGCAAAAAGCTGGAAACTGTTCCTGGAGAAATAACTGAAACTCATTCTGCCAAAGAAAGAATAAAAGAAAGAAACACAAAAGACAAAAAAAAAAAAGAAAAAGACCCTTGAAACTGGTTGGCCAGTGCCCTCATGATGAGGGGTACTGAGCCCTGGAAGTGACTCAGGCTTTTACAGGATCAGGCCAAAGAACAGTTTGTCTGCTTTGCATGGGAGAACAAATACCTGTCTAAATCCTGCCAGAAAAGCACAAGGCCTGGAGATTCTTTTCAATATCTCTCTTCCCTGCCTCAGACATATACACTAGATTCCTCCTGGTGGGAAGGGAGATACTAGCATCTTCTATTCACCTAAATCAAATAACTGATTCCCTTCCCCTTCACTTTTATGACACCTTGTAAGGACAGGAGTCATGTTGTTCCTGTCTTCTGCAAGAGTCCTTCAACCAGCTTCTACCTTTTTGTAGCACACAAAGAGCCTTCTTTCTGTAACCTCTTCCTATCTGTCAGCCCCAGCAAACTCAGAGGGAAAGACACCCATCCTGATCTTCCCAAGTATATTTTCCAGTGCCATATAGTAAGGTAAAGGCAGGATCAGGATCCTGCTCAGAATCACTCTGCTGTTTGCCCAGAATCCCATAACAGTTTGTCCTTGGTTAAGGTGTTGTGTTTTCCATTTACTGAGAACCACACCAGCAGGATGTAGCTCATACCACCTAACAACAACTTTTATGGATGTTGGAAGAGAACTGTGAAATCCCTGCAGGTACCTGGTCCATGTAGTTGTCATCCTGGTACCTGGTCCTTCTGTGATTGTGCTCTTTGTTAGATTTAGAGAAATCACATTTTTCCCCAGCTCACAGGGAAGGTCTCTGAAAGGAAAGGTAAAAAAAAATTGCTATTATTTTATTTCTACTCTGTAGAGTCCCCTCACGGCCCACAGCACCTTTTTACCTGACAGGCCCAGTTTCTCTAGGTCTGGTCAGTAATTCTGACTTCTCTTGCACTTCTCCTGTGATGCATTGTAGTTTCGGGGCTTCTGTTACACAGGTAACAAACACTGCATTTTCAAGTGTCTGGACTCAATAACTGAAGGAGACCTGTGCCTGGTTTGCATCTACTGAAGTAGAAGGTAGTTTTACAATTTCAGCCCTAAATGCTTAATGTATTAGGCTTACTGTACCTCTCAGTAGCAGTGGCTCTATTTCCACATGTGTAAATGCCTTGTAGACATTACAGAGGGAAGAGCTTTGGGTTTTACAGACGATTTGGAGCCTGTTGAGGCTTTTGACACCCTAGAAGAAAGGTGGTTTGGAGGTAGTGCTTGAACAAGATCTGCTTGTTCTTTTATCTCTTTTCTCTGAACACCATTGATGTGATGTGAAAGTTTGGATTCCTAGCTCTTCAGCTCAAACAGCTGTTGAAAGCAATTGATCCTACAGCTCTGCAGTTGAATAGGACTTCTGTAAAAAGATGGTTTATTTTTCCTGATATGGAAGACACAGGTCAGTGGCATGTCCTCCCTTCTTAGCCTTACTCATGCTTCATAGGTACACAGGGGTATGTCACTCAACATCTGTTTTTTATTTTATTTATTTTATCTTATTTTTCCAAAACTGTATTTGAGAGAAATGTTACGAGCTCAGAATTACATTCTTACCTTCTGCAATCAGGTTACTAAACACAAGTGTCCAGTTTCATCACTGTATGTGCAAATACCTAATTTGGGCTTGCAGTCACATCTCTTGTTTCTGTGCAGTTCGATGCACCCAGTTTAGAAACCCAGACCTCTTTAGAAAAATAACCCAAACCTGCTGTGACTGACAGTTTGATAAAGTACAGTCTTGAAGGGAGGCCATGAAGCTGTGTTCAGGGCCAGGTTGGACAGAGCTTTGGGCGACATGGTCTAGTGTAAGGCATCCCAGCCCATGGCAGTGGGTTGGAACTGGATGATCTTAAGGTCCTTTCCAACCCAAACCATTCTGTGATTCTGTGAAGCTCAGTTTCTTAATATCTGATAATTATCTTTAGGTGGCAAAGAGGAAAATGCAGTAAGACACATGCAGTGTTATGACTTGCACTGATTAAAAGTAGCATTTGCCAAGAATATGATGCACTGAAAATTACTGTTACTGATACGGTGCTATCAGCCAGCGTAGCTGTGAAGGACTTGTTTTTATGTCTCTGCCTTTAATTTCATCATGATTTTTAAAAAGTCCCAGAGAGTGCTGCAGCTGCTCCAGCATTAACAGCCTTGAAACAGAAATGTGTTACTTAGCAAGATACAGCTGCAGAAGAAGGGAAAAAAATCCCCAAACAACAACCCCAACACTTGGATTGATTAATCTACCAAGATCCTTATTCATATTTTAAATTAACGTTGTTTCAACTCAAATCAGTTTGCCTCCAGCCATTTTATTTAGTTATGTTTTTCCTAAAGTGGTAACGGTTTCCAAGATGTGCATAAAATATGAACACTTCCCAAGCAGCTCAGCAGCTCCTGCTGCTTGTTGGCTCCTACTTGTTTCAGTATCACAAATTGAGCCACTGAGATTACTCTCTTGAGGCTCTTTAACCACAATGATGTAAATAACTATACCTCCTTTGCCCTTTCTGTAGATACTTCCACCATGTTTGGTCTTTTCTAGGTACAGGGGATTTCATATCATCATTATTAGAGGTTGGAAAAACACCCAGTGTATTTGCACGTGTTCAGGCACATAAGTCCTAGGGGACTGATAGAAGTTCAGCAGTTCCCAGATTGATTATCACCCACTCCACCAGTGCTGTTAGAGCATGTTTCTGCTCCCTTTGTTTCCAGTGCCATAAACCCATTGCTATGTCATGAATTTAGTAGAGTTCTTCGCTCTATGGGTCTTGCATTACAAAAGCCTGTCTGTAGCTTATATCCTCTTCCACAGAAGGTAAGCACAGGGCAACTTCCAGCCACTGTCATCAGAAAAAAGGGTCTCAGAGGGGGTTGGACATTTTTTTCTTGTCTCAAGTTTTGCTCATGTGGCTGAGAGCTGCATGAGACCTGCTGTGAATTGAGAGACAAGGGGCAAGAGCTCCTTTGTCTACTGGGCAGAAAGAGGCATGGTGCTGGTCCCTGTCCAGCCCCTGGTTGGGCTCAACATAAAGGTGTCCCTGCTAGCTCTGCACTCCCCTCAGCCAGTGCTGATTTCTCCAGGGACCAGCAGAGAGCTTCCCCATTGCATGGCAGAGGCCACGCACATCCTTGCATGCTCCACATCTGGCTCTTCATGAGTGAGGGTATGGTGGGTATCGTGCAGGGAGAAACTCAGACTTGACATTGTCTCGGGCTGTAACTCCATACAGGCTTTCACATACAGTACTGGTGAGATGTAGTTAGGCAAGGAAACAAAAGAATTGGAGAATCATCCATAAAAACATCAGCCAGCATCAGGCTGGAAGGGATTTTTCTTCCAACATGTCTTGTGAGATCTCATTCTATAGTGCCTCCATCCACAGGAAGATGAGAGGAACGTGACTCCTGAATAAACAGGTGCTACCACAGGGGTGTTCCTGGACGCACACTGTGAGAGCAGGCAGTCCCCCAAAACAATGTTTCAGACCTCTTGACATGCTCTGATATCCAGGGGATTTCCTTCTGCAGTCTGTAATATTAATGGATTTTGGAGAACTGTTATCCCTTCTAGTCCTGTGAGATCATCTAATTTATAGGAAACTCAGAAAACAGGAAATCTGTGGCATTTATCATCCCTCTCACATTTTTTGAGCTCATGATATAATTCTATTTTTATGATCTGGAGAGAAATATATATTTTGGTCAACTGATTATCGTGTAGCATTTAATCCTACTCATGTCACAGATGCCTACAATCAGACATTTTGCAGCCACGCATGCTTTACCTCCAGAAACCCAACTGGATTAATATTTTATTCCTTATTTAAAAAGAGCTGCCCAAGGTTATCTTATCCTGTCAGACCATACTTTGCCCCCTCTCTAAATAATTCCTTTGACCTCCTATCTTTTCAACTTTTTATTTAGCAGCTCTCCATTTCTCCCAGCTAATTTATTCCTTAAAGTGCCTCCTCAGTCCTTTTAGTTTGTCTGTTCTTTGTTGATGACATTCATGCACCCTAGCTCAAGTAGGCTACAGCAGCTTTTTCTTCTCTCAGAAGTTGCCTGCAGTACTTTAATAAGTCCTATAATCTCCTTCTTTTCGTAAAGAATGCATATTCAGTTTACCTAACCTTTCTAAAAACTGCTCTGTGTCTGAGTCATCTCTGTTGCCCTCTGGTAGTTTTCCATAATATCCATCTTTTATAAGATGACCACTCAGGCATACCACATCTCAAATGTGACCTCACATATACTTAACCAATGCTATAATAATTTCCTGTGACTTATAACTGATACCACAATATTAATGTTTCCCAGGAACTTACAGAGTGCTGAGGTTACATTCCTTTTCCTCAAGGCTTCCCCCGCATGCACTCTTCCAGTCGGGCTCTCTTTTGTGCTGTCCCACAGTCTTCTGCCATTAACCATATACTTCCACTGTCTCCTTATGCAAGTCTGGACAAGGTATTGGGAACCATGCTTCTCTTTAACCTTTCTGTATTGGCTGATAGGAACCACTCTTAGACAAGTACAGCCATCACTTTCCATACATCCAGCTTTGTGTTGAAGGGTTAATGTTACGAGTATCTTTTTGGCATTCAGCCCTGTTGCCCATGACTTTGAATGCTTCCAGACTCCAGTGCTGCCTGTGCTGTGTTATCACTAAAGTAGGTATTTACTATTATTGGCAGTCTTTCTGGGCAAGAGACGATCTGAGTCTCTTCTGGTGCAGGTGCTAGATCTGAATGGTCAAAAATAAAGTGCATAGTTGTTCAAATAGTAAGGAAAGGAATAAGTCCAGGAAAATAATAAGGAATTATTAAGTTTCAGTAGTTGTAGAAGTTCAGTGTGAAGTAAACATATGCTTGATGCCTCTATAAAGTGCAAAGCATTTCTGACCACTCACCTTCCAGCAAACCACATACTTCAAAGGATAAAATCTGGCTTTTTGTGTTAGAAAATATATTACATTTTTTCAGGTGACTTTTAGCTCTTTCAAGCCTGCGAAAATGATTCTATAAAGATAAAGAGTAGTATCTAGGCTTCCCACAGGTATTAAACCGGGTATTTTTAGCCTCAGCATTCTTGAAGGCAAATTTCAGCTTGGATAAAGGGAATCCCTTTCAGTTTTACAAAGTAATTGTGCACATTTATCTAGACACTCCAGACTGTAGGCTCCAAATGCTATTAACCTACAAGGCAACCACTTGTGTGTATAGATCATGTGCTTTCCCAGCTTTCCTACTTGCACAGTAAGTATACAACTACACACCCTTAGACAGGGCCTCCTTGTATTCGTATAATTACATCCCTTGAGTAGACATTAAAGCAGATGTGTTGCTTATTTTGTAAAAAGCAGCCTGGCTGGCTGGCTGGCTTAAGAGGTACTGACTGAGGTTTTGTTCTTACACAGGGTGTATGACAGCACTGCAACTAGGTCACAGGTCTACAGCACATACATAGGTGAAAATACGATTTGTGCAGAGTGTGATTGCAGCTCCCAGTCTATAATCACTTCATCCTGAAGTGTACTTGTTATATAATTATCAAGAGGTCTGAGGTGACAGGGCAAAATAGGACACTGGAAGAGGTAGAAGAATAACCTGGGATCTATTCAGACAAAGGAGCACTTGCTAAGCAATTTCACTAGAACCCTGTGCTTCTCTTACGCTTAGAAGACTACTCCAAACCACACAAACCTAGCAGTGGCCTAAGCCCACCCCCCACTCCTCTCCCCTCAAAGCAGGCTGCTCAGGACTGTCCCATCACACTCTTTGTGAAAAAAAGTCTTTTATTTGTTAAATCAAGTTTTCTGTATTTTAGTTTATGCCCACTGTCTCTTCTCATGCCACTGGGCACCACTGAGAAGTCCCTGTCTTCTTTGTTTTCCCCATCAGTTATTTATATGCCCTTAGAATCATAAAATTACAGAATCAACAAGGTTGGAAAAGACCTTTAAGATCATCAAGTCCAACTATTACCCCAGGACTGCCAAGACCACCACTAAACCATGTCACTGAGGGCCTCATCTACATGGTTTGTGAACACTTCAGGGATGGTGACTCCACCACTTCCCTGGACAGCTGATTCCAATGCCTGACCACCCTCCCTGTGAAGAAATCTTTCCTAATATCTAATCTAAACCTCCCCTGGTGCAGGAGGTCATTATCTCTTATCCTGTCGCTTATTACTAGCCACCTCCTCTCTCCACCCTCCTTTCAGGTAGTTGTAGAGAGCGAGAAGGTCCCTCTGAGCTTTCTCTTCTCCAGACTAAAGCCCCCAGTTCCTTCAGCCACTCCTAATAAGACTTGTTCTCCAGACCCTTCACCAGCTTTGTTACCCAGTCCAGCACTTCAATGTCTCTCTTGTAGTGAACACAGGATTCAAGGTGCAGCCTCACCAGTGCTAAGTACAGGGGGATGATCACTGCCCTGGCTCTGCTGGCTGCTGATACAAGCCAGGAAGCTGTTGGCCTTCTTGGCTGTCTGAGCACAAGCTGTCTCTGTCAATCAGCACCCCCAGGTCCTTCTCTGCACCTTTCCAACCACTTTTCTCTGGGGCTGTAGCATTTCATGGAGTTGTGACACAAATGCAGGACCCAGCACTTTGCCTTGTTGAATCTCATACCACTGGCCACAGCCCATCGATCCAGCCTGTCCATATCCCTCTGTAAAGCCTCCCTATCATCCAGCAGATCAATACTCCCACCCAGCTTGGTGTTGTCTACAAATTTACTGAGGGTGCACTCAACCACCTTATCCACATTATCAAAGAAGATGTTAAACAACACTGGCCCTAACACTGAGCTCTGAGGAACACCACTAGTGACCAGTCACTAATTAGATGTGACACCATTCATCACCACTCTTTGGATTAGGCCATTCAGCCAGATTCCAGCCCAGCTTTCTTTTCTCCAGGCTAAATATTCCTAGCTCTCTTAGCCTCTCCTTGTGCAACAGGTGCTCTGATCCCTTTACTGTTGTGTTCCCATCTCCAGGTAGAGGAGCTGTTTTGGTGACACCATCCACATGCTTTGCTGGGCCTCCTCAGAGAAGGCAGAGTGAGCACTCACTGCATGCACACACCACAAAGTTAAGTAGGTCTCCTTAGTCTCCCTCAGCAGGCAGGAACAAACTGCAGTTGCTTTGTGCTCGTGAATTCTTGAACTAGTTTTTGGATTTGCACAACCAGTTTGATTTCCTGAACCTTTGGTGAACTTCAGCTATATGCTTTATTTAGGGATGACTCAAGTTAAAAATATGCACATATTTCTAGCTAGATTTCTGAGAGTTAAAGACTATCCCTCAAAACCTTGGCTGCCCCACATGAATGCCCTTTCTCTAGACTCAGTCCTTGGTTGGCCTGAATGAACATAGCTGTGCTGACATGAGTGAGTGCTCAAGGAGCTGGCTATTTCATTTTCTCCCTGAACTCCTCTCACTTTATTCCATGCTTCTCTTTCACAAGTGCAGTGTTGGTTGCCCTCTGACTATGCAGCATATAACTTCCCTTTTCCTCCATCCTTTTGTAAGATTTTTGGCCAGCTCCTTAGCTGTGGTAGTAGTTCATTGCTCTATTGAGCTCAGTTTGGTTTTACTTATCAGAGCTGCACAATTCATTTTAAGGGAGCTGTGCCAATTCATAACGATTGATGTTTTAGCCCCTTTTTTTTCACCTCTTGTTACAGCATCTCCCTTGTTAATATTCTTGGATGTTCAAGTTCTGTGGGGCTTGCAGCAAGAAAAGCGTTCTCTCCTCCCTTGCAGCAATTTCTTGGTGAATAATGGAAAAGAAATACCCACTGAAAAAGCAGGCAACTTACTGGAGCTGCCTGGCTTATCCCTATCTGCTCAACAAGCACACTGGTTCAGAGTTAGTTCCTAGTACAGGAGACAAGGTGTTTTGTGCAATTTTTTATTCTCTCTGTAACTACCTGTCTCCAGCTCTTTAAAATTAGATTTTTTTCACATTAATTAAGTTCTGTGGCCTTTACGAGAAAATTACAGGAATATTACCTTTTTAGATCAAATTGGTATTTTAAAGGTCTAATAACTAAAAGTATTATTTCAAAATTAAACACGATATTTCATCTTTGTCTGCTACGCTCATTAAATATTTAATTAAATTCCAGGCTGAGGTGGATTGATGGGTGGGAGTGGGGGATGTGAGTTGCCTTTGCACCCACAGAAGTCTTTTATTTGAAAGTCTACAGGTTTTGTCAGGAGAATGAGCCTTCAAAGCCCAACTGCATTGCACCACTGCTGTTGAAGAAACAGTGAATCATAAGTCATGAATTCACTCCACATTCAGCTAAACTTTGTATTCACCTTACCCTCTTCTGGGTGTAGCCTAAGGAGACAGGGGAAAGGGCTGGCTGCAGCACTGCCGCACAAAAGACCTTCTCCAATCTCTAGGGACCTCCAGGCACAGCTAACCCAGTGCACAACTCTGCTTCTTTCCTCTAGTCCAGGAAGCAGAGTGAGATTTTTATTTGCTCAGATCTGTGGGGCCAGAACTTAGTGAATTCAGATGATTCTTTGTAATCTTTCTCATTCCCTTATTCTGGAACTCTCCCTGGTGTCACTCTGGTCCACTTTGGAGTTAGCTTTTATCTTCTTCCTCCTCTGATGCCAGATAGATTCTCACCATAGTGCTGCCTGCACTGGCTGTAGCACCACATTACTTAGAGGCTCGGAGCATGCACCACATATTAAAAAGTCTGTGGTCTCAGGAGTGTCAGGTTAGGAAGAATCAGGCCTCTATGAAACTGGGCCATAGCCAATATCTTTTTTTAGCATGCCTACCATTTCTTCATGTCCAAAGTGTATCAGTATGAAATAAAGACCATAATTAACTCAGTTGCTAACCACATTATAGAATCATAGAATAGTTAGGGTTGGAAAGGACCTTAAGAACATCTAGTTCCAATCCCCCTGCCATGGGCAGGGACACCTCACACTAAACCATCTCACCCAAGGCTTCATCCAACCTGGCCTTGAACACTGCCAGGGATGGAGCATTCACAACTTCCCTGGGCAACCCATTCCAGTGCCTCACCACCCTAACAGTAAAGAATTTCTTCCTTAGATCCTATCTAAACCCCTGCTGTTTAGGTTTGAACCCATTACCCCTTGTCCTATCACTACAGTCCCTAATGAATAGTCCATCCCCAGCATCCCTGTAGGCCCCCTTCAGATACTGGAAGGCTGCTATGGGGTCTCCACGCAGCCTTCTCTTCTCCAGGCTGAACAGCCCCAACTTTCTCAGCCTGTCTTCATATGGGAGGTGCTCCAGTCCCCTGATCATCCTTGTGACCCTCCTCTGGACTTGTTCCAACAGTTCCATGTCCTTTTTATGTTGAGGGTACCAGAACTGCACACAGTACTCCAAGTGAGGTCTCACAAGAGCAGATTGATAATCAGATCAGATCACACTTGAAACTAAATAAGAATCCTTGTACTCTGGAAGGCCAATTTCCATTCAAAGTCTATTCTTTATTGATTTAGAGCTATTTTATTTCTATGCCAAACTTATTCTTCAGTGTAGACAGTTCTTGGCCATGAGGCCATAACAATGTCTATAACAATGTTTTGATACACAGCAATCTGTCACACCTTCTTCTCCAGACTTGTTCTAGTCTGAAACTCTGCCTTGGATAGGTTTGGTGAGTATTCCAAATGAAGTCTCAAGCCTTGTCTGATGACCTCAATGATTCCTTATTTTCCTTTGAAACCTATCATCCAGCATTTTTTAGGATTTTACTTGCCTTTATAATGGCCATAGTACACTGCTGGCTCAAAATCATGCAGTGATAAAATATAGCATACCTAGGTTTTTCTCCTTAGTCATTTCCAACTAATGAGCCAAAGCTTACAGTAGGAGTTCTGTTACTGGTCTCTAAGTGCATAGCTTTACACTACTTTATTCCACTTCTGGTTTTCCAGTTCTTCCCATCTGATATAGTTCTTTCTTTTTACTGACATTGCCTTTCAACTATGTGTTAATTAGTTTTGCATACACCAGCTCTTCATGCCAAGGTCATCAAAATACAGAAGATACAGAATGAAACTGGTTTCAATAGCAGCTGTTGAGGGCTCACACTAAGAGAAACAGAAACAACTGCTTCATTCCCTTTAAGAAGTTTTCATAAGTTCTCTTGCAATTTTAAAGCTGTCCAATTTCTCAAATTAAATCTGTATCTTTCTATATTATAGCATATTAAATGCATTATCAAAGCCCTATTAGTAAAAAGCAGATCACTGCCTTGAAAAGTTAAATCCCATGTGCATTTTCTTTTTACTTCATGTCTATAGCTCTTCATTCTAAAATACATTCTTTAACCTTGCATAGCATAAAGGTCAGGCTAGAACATTACTTGAAAAATGGAAAGCACCTAGAGTGTACAGTTGGTTAGCTATGCATTCATATTATATATTGTTTATTATCTAGATGCAATGTCAGCACTTAACAAGTAAGAATGAATTCTGTGTGCTAGAGTTATGACTATTGTCTTGAGAAAGTAGCAGAAACAGGCAGAAGAAGCTGGTATTAAGTGTTCATGAGATCACCTTTAACCTCTGGGAAGCTGGCTTTAATAGAAATCCATCGCAGGGAGGAAAATGCGACTTCAGCTCAGCCCCTTTGCAGTTCTGCACACCCTGGGCAATGGGATGCGTGTTGGTGGGGGGGCATGCCAGAGCCTCTTGGAAAGCTCTTGTAGATGCTGCAGCTTGTATAGGGCTGCTCTCTGTGAGGCCTCTAATATCAGGGCCTATCTGACCTCATGGAGCTTAAAAGCAGTACCTAGAGGCTGAAGCTATGCCTTACTAGCCCAGGCTCCAGGAAGGGCCCAGGTGAGTGAGTTTGACCATGCAAGGAAGTTTGTAAGCAGGGAGTCTTCAGCCCCATTTTACCCATGTATACCCTAGCACTGATATGAGTGGGCAGCCTACTGGAAAATGAAAGCCACTGTGGGTTTTGCAGTCAAGGACTGCTTGAGGAGTACAGGCTGGGGGAAGCAGGATCAGGCTGCTCTGCCCCTGCTCCTCCTGCAGGGATTTGGGGACATTTCTCATTTCCTCCTATGCAATGCCTGTGAGCTGTGGGAGAAATGCAGCAGAGAAAGAAGAGCTAACCATCAAGACTGAGTGTGGCCTTCAGCTTTTGAGACAGAAAATGCCCACATAAAGCAGGAGCTGCTACAGGGAAAGAGCTATGCAACCTCATTTGCTCTCCTTCATTTGCCTTGCGTACATGCTGGGAAAATGTACACACAGAAACAGCAGCTACACTGGAAACTCACTCTTGCTATTTGCTTCCCAGCCCATCTCCTTCCAACATTTGCTTTACAGAGGTTCTGCATCAGACTGATCCTGAGAAACAGCTGATCTCCTCTACTCTGCCTTTGCACAGCCAGCCCTGCCACTCCTGCCTGTCTCAGTCTCCACCAGTGTTCATAGGCTATTTGATCATTGCTAGTTTGGCCTGTCAGTTCTCCTTACAGCCAAGCAACCTGTCCAGATGTTTTTCTTTCTTTGTTTTTTAGATTACATTGTTCTCCTATGTTGCCTGACTGCATGAAGTGGTCTCTCCCTTTCTGCCTTACTTATTCCAAGTATCAATCACTCTACAACCACCTTTACTGCTTTAACCTTCTTCCTGTCTTCCAAATCAAAACCTATTTCTCACTTCCATATGTCAACACCAGCAACAAGCATCGATTAAATGTCTTTCATTTTTAAAGCACACAGCCTTGCTACCCTTGCTTATATCTTAATGCTTCCCATATGCTTCTCATCAGACTCTAAATTCCTCTGTTTGCTTCCTCTGAGAAGTCATTCTTCATTATAATAAGTTGCCCCAAGTAAATTTATTCATCATCTTTTTCTATGACAACCACGTTCTTTCACTACGGGAAATTAAACACTGTACCATATGGCCAGAGCAGCAAACTTTAGTACTCACTTGCTCAATTGTTTTAACACTTTGCCGCCTTCATACAACAGTCTGAGGTGGTATGAAGGCGGCAAAGTGTGTCAGGCTAGTGTGTCAGGCTTTCGCCTGACATATGCATTAGACACTTTAATGGGAAGGAGGAAATTAAGTGAGGTTGACAATGTGAGGAAAGAGCAGTATGATCCCATTAAGTTCCAAAAATTCACTATTTCTACTATTTTTCACTGGGTTGGGGGAAAAAAGAGCCCCTTAAACTAATTCCTCTGAACATGCTATATCATTAGCCTGCTGTGCCACCATATGACACCTTTCAAAATCAGAACAGTGTGAGAATTCAGAAGTCTGGGAACAGCATATACATGGCTCTGCTGTGCATCCCTTTTGTGAGCCTCATACTGTCATTATATTTACTTTCCAAGCTGCAGTAGTTCCTGAAGCCACACTAGGTCCTGTCTAATTGATGACACACCATAACTACTGCTAGAAGCTTAATATTCTCCATTATTATCTTAAGAATTTGGGTGTCCTGACAGAGTTTTTTTGATGCATGGAGCAAATTGCATTTAATAGTATAGGAGGAATACAGATGTCCTCTCCAGGAAAGAAAATGCTGACTTCTTGAATATCTTTCATGTATATACATATATGTACATATATATACATATATGTATGTATCTCTTCTCAGGAGATAAAAGAAAACTAGAAAAAATGGGGGTTGAAGACAGCCTTATGCTTCCACAAATGTATTTTATTTTATAGCAGCCGCATGTAACTCTTTTGCTTTTGTCATTAGGTATCTCTAGGCCAAATCTTAAGCTAAAAGAAGGCACCCCTGCCTCTACAGTGAGTAGAATTACATCTGCATATGCCAGGGCTGAATTTGGCCTTTCCCTCCAGAATTTCTTCCTGCTCATTTATTGAATTTCTACTTTGGTCAGGCAGCTTGGAGAAACCGGTACCTTCATTTAGGCCATGTTCCTGTTTCTGATTTACAGCTGGTAGAGACCTAAGAGCCAAACAGCCCCTAGCTGATGACTGTCATGCTCCTCAGGTGTGAAATTTTGCCTTCTCATCCTAGATGCAATGTGACTCACTTCTGGCTGAGTTGTAGCCTATTAAGCATGTGGTTGTCTTTTAAGTTTTGTGTAGTGGAGTGAAGGCTGCTGAATGGAGCTGCTGGGTGAGTCTGTAACTTCTTTGGATTTCCCTGGCCCTGTTGCAGCTCCAGCTCTCAACAGTTTTGTTTGCCTTGTGATAGAGGGTAAACTTTTGTTCTGCCAGTCACTCATGCTCCTGTGGCCACAGCCTGTGGGCCTCAGAAGTTGTGTATAGAGTAGCCATGGACAGTATCAGCAAGGCAGCCATGTCACTGGGCACGAGAGAAGGAAAGACTGTGAAGTCAATGTGGCATGTGACCCTCGTGTGCTAGTGCTGTTTGTATGTTGCTGTATGCCAACAGGCATTTTTTCCTCAAAAAAATGGTGTTCTGAAATCGCAAAGTTTTGAAATTATCAAACCTTTACAGAATTTATTGATTTTTAACTCTGCTGAGCATGAAAAAATAATAGATTTTACCAACATTATTCATGCATCAGATAATACATAGTTTCTCATTTTATCAATCCAATGTTATCCTGTGAGGGCTGAACTTGACTACACTATTATTCCTACTGTTGTTGTAAGTTAAGCATTGACAATGTTCTCAGCAGTTTATTTAAGGAAAAAAGTAATAATACAGCAAAAAGGCATTTTGCATCCAGCATGGGGCTGCAGAAGGAGCTGTGAATAACCTGTGATCTTAAGGAAAAATCAATGACAGTCTCTCAAAGTTCAAGATTGGTTTTCAAGGCTGTTGCTAGGGTAAAGGACTAGAAATGTGTCTGCTGGTGCTCCTGGACTGCCAGGCAGATGTGGGCAGCTGCTCAAATGGCAGAAATCCACAGAGTCCATTTGGGCTCTGTTCACGTAAAAGCACCTGCTTTTGTCAGGGTTCCTGCAAGTTTAGACCTCTGCTTATCTAACATAAAATAACTGTATCCAAGGATCTCCATTACATTTCTTCTTTCTAGATCCAGTATTCAGCACTGGTTTGTAGCAATCAATAAAGTGGATACCTGAAATAAAATTAATAATAAGCAATAAAATTAAACCCTTCAAAAGTACTTCCTGTACTTCAAGTACAGTTTAGTGTAAGTTTAGTGCAAGATTTCCTTTATACTGGTTTCTCTATTATCTGTATTGCTCAGTGTGCAGAGTTTCTGCATTATACATGAAGGCAGATCTGGGAACACAAAGAATCACAGGAGGTCATCTATTTTGTCCCTTAGTCCAAAGGCAGGAAGGAAGGGTTATACATATGCCATTTTTGACCCCCTGTAATGGAGACAGTACAATCTCCTTATTCCATTTATTCCAGTGCCTTATACCCTTGGAAAAAAAAGAGACTCTTCCCGGTATCTTACCTAGGTCTGCATGCAGCAGTTTCAGTCCATTACTTCCAACTATATCCACCATGAGAAAACAGATTATCCCTCTTGTTTGTGAAGCAGACTTTTTTGTATTGGAAGGCTGTTATCATATCTTCTCCAAGTCTCTTTTAGAATAAGCAATCCCAATTTTTTTTCTCTTTCCCTGTAAATCACGTGGTTTTAGACATCTGATCATTGTTGGTTCTCTTCTTTGGGCTCTCTACAACTTATCCATGTCTTTCTAAAAGCCCTTTCCCGTCATTCCTGAAATGCTTGATGAGACCTTCTCTTGAAGCAGTCAGGGAATAAGATCTTCCTTTAAGTGCTCTCCATGGATAAGTGAAAAGGCTGCTAAATGGGGTCATATAGCTGTTCTCAAATTTAAAATATAATCCTCTTTGAACAGCATTGGTCTGGTGAAAAAAGGAATTATGCAGCTCTGGAGTGTATTCATTCACCTGCAAAATGAGCTGACATTACAACAAAATATTGAATATAAAGACATTTCTGAGTGAGTCAACATGAATACACATCCACATGAAATTAAATGAGTTCGTTGCATGTGTGCCACTAAATAGTCAGTCAAATAGTAGAGACAAGGTGAATCAGGGAGTTAATGCATTCACTGCTGGTAGAGCAGCTCTGAATGGTATTGCTTTGCTAGCCTTTGTGTAAATGCACAGTAGTAAATGGTACATGGTAGATGTTGCCTTGAAGAGCAAACAGCCTAAAGAGGAAGGGCAAGCAGTGGCAGGAGATGTCATATTTCACAAATGAAAGAATCATCACTTGGCAAAGGAGCTGGTTTGCTCAGTATTGTGTTAAAAAAAGAAACTGATACTTTTCTGAGCTCCCCTCTTGCTCAGGAAAGTGAGTATCCATGGGGCATTCTTCCTTGCTATGGACAAATCTCTGGCCAGTCCTTGTAGTTGTGAGATACCATCTTTATAGATTTATGACCTTGAATGGACCCAAAATAAGGTTTCTTCCACAAAATCTGGTTATGTACAGTGAGCACACAGAAGTTAGATACATCATCAAGGACAGCAAAGAAATGTGCAATACCTATGTGTACAATCTTTTCATCTCCTCTGGCTTTAGAGATACTGAGTTGTCAATGGGCAGACTGTACAAAGATCTTCTGCACTCTTTGTCTACACCTATACCAGCTATTTAGCATAAGATCAAATTTCTATTGATTTAAATGCATCACCAGAGTTCCCCTTGGGCTGTAGCAAAGCTCTAGGAGAGGGGGAGCAAGTCAGAGGTTTTCATACTTTGAATATTATTAATTTTCTGACTGAAGGTATTTGAATGGCTCTTTCTGTGAGTGTCAGCTGGCTTTATGATTTTTTTTTTCATTCTGGTGGGGCTGTTGACCCCTTTTTCCCTTTCTCCTTTTCCATCTCATGGTCAACAGCTTAAACATTGCAGATGCTAAGAATCTTCCACCCTCAGTGTCTCAAAGTTATGGCAATCTTGTCTGGAAGCAACATTTTCCTGAGAAGGAGGAAGAGCTGAGCAGCTGCATATGCTGCAGGCAAGCTCCTTTGTATGTTCTGGAAGCTTGTAGCCTCTGGCCTAGGCAGCCCAAGGTCTCACTCTAAAGAAGGAAAAGCCAGCTCTCCACACAGCACACTAAGGACTCCTAAAGTTTGTTCTCCTGCCATGAGATCTTCAGGGATGATAGCTTTCCCTCTACTTTTCCTTTCCCAAAAACTGTGTCCTTCTTTTAGAAGGCATTCTTATTTGAAAGTAATATGTCAAAATACTTCACTATCTGACTGTGGTTTAGCTAGCCCTTTCCAGCTTTCCCAAGAAATCTGACAGGCACTCTTCTGGGGGATCCTAACAGCACTCAGATTAGGGGCCCTTCTTCACAAGGAAGAATGTATGACTGAATTGCAGCAGAGAATGAGATGGGGAAACAGCCACCCTAGGCTACTAAATTGGAGCTGTAAATCTCCAAATCACCCAGCATGTGCCCACTCTCTCTCCCTTGCTCCTCACTCCTCTGCCATCTCCACATGCCACAACCCTCACTCCTTCCCAGCTTCCAGTTTGCACAGCAAAAGTGAAACCCCTTGGGTTTTGCAGTTGCAACTTGAGAGAGATCCAGACATATTTACGCAGGCTTTTCCAGGCTTGTGGTTTGCACTGTATTCCCTCTGAGCATAATTTACATAGGGAGTAAATGACTCTTGTGAAATAAAGTCTTAGTGTGTTTAGACACTGTTCAGTTCAGTTAACATTGCTCAAGGTTTCAGAGATTTGGACAACAGTTAAGATGGCATTTGAAAGTGCAGCATTTCCCAGTCACTTCATCCAAACAATCCAAACATCCACTGGTGAAAAAAAAAACCAACAAAAATCTGAGAAGCCACAAAATGCCTACTGCATTCCATGCTACACTTCTGTTCCTCCAGCCAGGAACCTTTTTTTTTTTTCTCTTTCTTTCTAATGCCATATGTACAGCTTGAGGTTATATTAGAAAGTATGAATCTCATGTGAGTTACAAAGCCTTAAGCCACCATTATCCTTATAATTTCATTATCTCAGTTCCTACCCTAAAACATTTAAAACTGACTGGACACCCGAGGTTTCCCTGTGAAGTTTATTTCCTAAACATTGCTGAAGTACTGTTGATAAGCCAAAATGTGCAAAGTCAGCACTTCCTAAACCAGCCTGATTTATTAAAGTAGAAATTTGTTTTTCTGAATAGGATCCGAATGCCAAATAGTTCTTATCGTTTTATGTTTCCATGCCGTGTATTTTAGTTGATTTCCAAGAACAACTACTTCCATGAAGTTGCGCCAGTTTTCCTTTCCCCATAATGTCACTTTAAGATGCTTGCCAGTTTGTTCTTTTTAACTATGAATTTACATTGTCTCTGGGTATTTTCTTTGTCTTGATTCAAACCGTTTGGCTTTCCTTGTTCTTGATGTCACTGGCTGTTTTCTGATACTTCATTTATGCTGCTAATGGTTCCCAAATGTTCTCATGTTACAATAGGCTCTATTTTTCAGTAGAAATGTTTTTTATATTCTTGGTGAAGTTCATAGCATATTAGACTTGTGTAGCATAGATCAGACTAAATGATCACTCTATTCCTTCCCAACATGTAAAATCTGTAAAACAGTTTCACATTCATACAGGTTGCTTTGTCATTAAAGATAATTCTGCCTCTACATTTCCTTTTCCAACCTCATGATATTACAATAATGTTGTATCCAGCTGCAAAATTTGGACTAGAATTTAAGTTTGATGGTTTTCATTTGGCAGGTTATAAAGGCAAAAGCTGGTTTATGTTTTCCAGAATAAAGAATGGCACTCATGCTTTCAGAATCATCAGCTTTGCATTTATATAAAGAAAAATATATGAAGAGAGGTAGAATTATCAGAGGTTTCCAGATTTGTTGTGTTTTGCACAAGTAGTAGCAACCTTAAACATAATGGTAACTAGTAAAGTAACAAGGGGGAAAGCTGGTTTACTACTGAAAATGTGATAACTAAACTGAGTAGTACCAAACCCTTACTCCCAATTTCAAATTCAAGTTGGTGAACTTGGATCTAAAGCTGAGCTCAGACCTTTATCTGACAGAGAACTAGCTGTGTTGTTTTCTCAATGCAATAAATTGAAGTAGGCATGCAAAAGACAGAGGTTTTTAAACTTCATCCTGCTGGGTTACTCTTCCAAGTAGTTCTGTTGAAGTCATTGAAAGTTAGTTTAAGAGCAGGGGACAAGATTTGGCCTATTAGATCATTGGGTCTTTGAGCTGGCCATGACAGTGGTCTTTGGTAGCTGTTTTACATGTAATACGAGATTTCAAGTAAAGAAAACAAAACTCAATCAGGTAACCAGTGAAAAAAATGAGTCTTTCCCCTTTTTAAAATAAATTGCCAGCAGTTACCATAGTAACTGCTAACGGGAGAACATTTCAACTGCCTTTATTATGAACAGCAAAGTAAATTATTCTCTTTTTATTGGGAGACTTAAGGAATGTTCATCCAAAACAATGGAATAGCTAATCACTGTTTGCATAGCAATTCATCTCCAAGACATAGATGGACAGGAGGTGGCTCAGCTCCTCCTCAGTGGTCAGCTGAAAACTGCAAAGCCAAAGCATGATTTGTTGTTCAAATTAGTTGGACTGTCTAGAAAGGAAAATGATGTAGTGGACCTAGAGGTTGGCCTTCTTTGTCAGCTCTTAAAGAGATTTCTTCTAGCAAGATCAGAAATTTAGAGGAGATGATGTGTAAAAAAGCCAAGTATGTCCCATTGTCAGAGCACTCCAGCTGAAACTATTTCCTCAAACTCATTCTTAACTGGAGAAAGATTATCAGTCATTCATGTGTTTCCTACATGAAAAACAGTTGCTTTCTATTCCTTCTAGTCTTTGGATCACCTTCCTTATTTTTTTCCATCCTGCTTTCACAGCTACTTACAAGAACATATTTAGCCCTTTGGATTTTGGGCGTCATGGGTCCAGGCCAGGTGCATAGCAGTTAGTACCAGAGCCTCTTCCCAGGCTGGTGCAGGTGTCAAAGCCATTCAGTGCTAGAGTAGAAAACCAGACTGAAGGCAAGGGACCAGCAGTTCGAGTAGCAGAAAACTGGCAAGCCTCAAATTGCACTGATGAGCGCTGGCACTGAAGTCTGAGGTATGGGATTATGACACTGAGCCTGGGTTGGAAGGAGGTTATATTAACCTCCCTCCCTCAAAAAATGTAGGCAAGCTCACTCACCTCCCCAGGACCTTTCACTGTGTGTTTTCCACTGGAAAATCCACCAAGCTCTTTCCAGTGCAGTTTGACTGACACAAATGGTGGGGATTCCACCACTGGTATGCTGAGATTAGTTGCAGGTTTACTGCTGTCCCTTTCAGGAATTTCTCCTGAAAACTGTTGAAACCATCTTATTCCAGTTTCAAGGGGACAGCTAACCTTTTTCATGAAGAGTACAAGCACCAGTGCAATTGCCACCAAGAGTACAGACATCCAGCAGGGAGATCTGAAGACTGACTGGGTACAAAAGCTGAGTTACTCTGCCATTCCTTGAGCTAACTGCTGCCAGTCAGGGTAGCAGTAGAGATATAATTTGGGAAACCATGGCCTGTCACTTGTATGCTCAGACAAGTGTAAAGATCAAAATTAGGCAGTCCAGGATCCTCATCTGTCATGAAGTTAAAAGAAGTGGCACTATCTTGGTTTGCACATCTGAGAAACCTGTGTCTTTGGTTTTTAATCAGTTCTGATCAGAATCTGCTGGACCATTTAAAACTACTTCTCTAGCCTTTATGTAGATTGACACTTTCATCCTTTGAACCTTATACCTTCTTAAAGTGAAAGGAAACCATACCAAGTATAGTTAAGTATCCCCTTCCTTAGTCATCATTTGGCCAAACTTTTTAACTTGAGGTCTTTTAATCTCTTGTTACAAATCAGTCACTTCATTCCATTAATGTGGTTTCCTGCTGCTGTTTTAATCCCCTCCAATTTGCCAGCATCTGCCTGGCTTTGAGGTGCCCTGGAGAAATGGGCAGTGTGTGCTGGCTCCTCACGTCAGAGCCAAAGGAAGAGATACTGCTACCACCCTGAAGTCCTATTGGACATGGAAAATCTGAATACTTATCAGCCAAAAGGAGAGTGGGAGAAACTAAGAAGATCCAGTGGAGGTGTGCTGTGTTGAGACCAAGTGAAATCTTTCCTTTATCATTTGTTTCCATCAGGAAAATATTTGGGATTTATGGTTTGCAGTTACAACTGATAAAAACAGCTTTTCAGGAAAGATGTCCCAAGGGAGTTACTAAAAAAAGGGTACAGTCAAAGTAGGGTTGTTTTTTTTTTTAGTGGTTGATTAGGCCTGGCCATGTTATCATGTATTTCTGCACATGCAGTGGAATGCAAGGAATGATCATGGAAACAGAGAACAGTTTTCATTGGACAGGACCTTTGGAGGTATCTGGTCCAATTTGCCTCTCAAAGCAAGGCCTTCTACTGGCTTTCTAGGAGCCTTGATTTTCACTGCAAACATTTCTGCTAAATCTCTGATGAGGACTTCTGAATAAGTAATCAAAGCTTTCTTCAGAGAGGCTGTTGCAGGTTTCCAGGGCTGAGACAGAACCTGGGAAGCTGAATCTAGAGCTCCAAGAAGCATTAACCCATAAAACTCATCCAGCAAGTGCTCCACTAATAAGAATCTGCAATTAGTACTAAGATGTCCCAAAGCCAAGAAGAAAATAATAATATTGCACCAGACCGCCATCAGATCTTCTACTGTAGGTCTTCTAAGGTGTGCTTTTTATTTCTTTGCCACATTTAATACATAGGTACAAGGGCACAAATGTTTTATTGGAATAGATGTATATCACCAGGGACAGAAGTTAGCGAGTGGGCTTGATTCTGACTGTTGAATGTGGATTGTGCTCCTCTATTTCAAGCAGCCTCATGGGATGATGTGTGACCAGAGCCATGGAGGAGATCTGAGGCTACTTTGTGTGATTTCAGGAGCTATCTATCAGTTCTGGGCCCAAGGATGACAAAGCCATCTCTGGGTCACTTCAGTGAAACTTATCAACCTCTTAGTTTCTTCAGATTGTGTCTTTCTGTATTTTTGAGATCCGAAAGTTCAGTTAAGGGGAAGCTCTTTGAGAACAAGATCCGACACCACGTTACCAGAGTTAATTGGGGAGCCAGCTCTGGCTTCGGTTCTGTCTGGTCAGATTCTAGGAAAAAAGACTTCAGAATCTTGTCAGAGCAGAAGATAAAAGCTGATGTCAAAAGAGACAGAGTGTTCTCTCCTACTTTTTCTTTTGATGATGTAAGTCCTGGTGGTTTAATAGTGCTGGTAGTTAAGCAGGAAAGTTTTCTGTAGTTAACTGTTTGCAGTGACAGATATTAATTAGTTTTACTTCGACAGCAATTCTTCAGTAATAGCTCTTCAATGGCAAGCCCTATTTGACTGATTTATAAGAGCTCTTTACCCTCTATTAAGAGACAAGTTAAACTTAAACTTAAATCTTATTACTTATAATTGGGGCATAGAAAAAAAAATAGCATAGACTTCAGACTTTTAAATTTTAATTATGGGTGCATTTAATAATCATGAAAGTGAGCAGCTAATTGCTCTGGTTTGAACTAGACACAATGCATGCTCTGTACAAGCTTCATCTTGTAGTTCAGCCAGTGCACCTCAACCCTGAATCCTGTCAATCCAATCTCGCAGGGTTTTTGCAACAGGACAGCCAGTTTGTCAATGTGTTTTATGAGCTACACAAAAAAAGGAGCAAGGCTAGGATCACCAAATTCTTTCTGTGTCCAAAACCAGACTTTGAGCTTACAGCTGCAGGAGGCAACTGCTCATGTAATAGCCCATTGTTCAGCAGCAACCTTTTTCTTCTGCAGCTGAAACTTAACACAGGTAAAATCAAGTGCTTGTCTGTAGAACTAGTAATTTTTGTGTCAGTTTTTCTAAAACTTTATTAATCCTAATAATATTTTCAGTACTGTATACATTTCAACTATTTTATCTCTTTTTCTGGATCAGTCTTCTATCAAACATATGTCAGTCCTTCATATTATTTATTTTTTCTTCTTTGGAGATTGGGTGCACTTAGATGTGATAATAACTTCCAGCTTGCAGTACTCAAAATTAATGGCCAGAGAATTGAAAAGCTTCACATAAATGTTAATAATCTTTTTTTTTTGTGCAGTTTTTGTTGCTTCCATCTGTTACCACAGGAAGGATGACTTGGTAATAAACCCTGTTTATACCTTCACCACAAAACAAGAGAGAGGAAATGAGATGTCAGCAAAAATGCATAGTGTGACACAACCATATTCAGCAGTATTCTTTGTGACTTAAAATCTCTTACAAATACACTGTTGTTAATGCCCCTATCTCTGAAGAGTTTGGGAATGTTGCAGTAGGGCAAGTTCATTCAAAATGCTGCTCCTCAGGTGCAGTGATGTCCACTGAGAATGAAGTCATCTCTGTTGTGTGATTAACACTCTAACGCAATTTGAACTTCACCTTCAGGCTGAAAAAGGACTATGCTGCAGTGTTTTACAATACTGAGAAACTATAGCTTGCTTTAATTTGAAAGCTTGTATCCAAATGGTGTATTTGTGAGCGTCTGTATTTCCATGAGTTGATCCAAATTTGCCAGTCAGCCATCCTGGTAGCACTGCTAGCATAAAATCGAGATTCTGTTCTCAGTATGCAAAGGTCTGGGCTTTATTCCAGCATCTAGCAAAAGGATCAATACCCTTCATGACTACCCTCTGTCTATACATTCGTATGCTGGGAATATCTGGGCCCCAGCAGAAACCCACCCTCCCTTTTTCCAATCTTACAAACTCAGCTGGATTCTCCAGAGCTCTGAAACCACATGCAGGTGTCTCCTAATTTTAGTAGCATCTACACGATAACTACCATGATGTGTGTGAGAAAGAAAATCCCACACCTCTCTGATACAATGAGCTTGAGATGGGTTTCTAAACAGCCCTGAACGTGCTGTACTAGAGAGAAAACAGCTGAGCAGCTGCAAGGACTCATGTGCTTTTGTGGGAAGGAATGAAAGACTGGGGATGGGACATTCTTATTTGCCCTGCAGTGGACATACAAGCATTTTTACCATGGTGTTAGCTAGACAGGTCTTCAAGGCTAAAACATTCCACACTGGAGACCTCATGCAGAAGACTATAGTAGTCTTAGGCCCAGTGAGAAGTAGCTTGTGGAACGGAAAGGACACTTTCCATATGGCTTTTTTATAGGTTATTGCAAGGAGTTTCAAGACCACACTTTCAGTTACCAGTCCCATGCTGTCTTCTGACAGTGGCTTCTGTCATGGCACTTGGGACTACATACAGATTTTGTACTTGACACTGCATCTTTTTTTCCCTCCAAGAAGGCACAGTGTAGAAAAAGTGAAGCTCCTGTTAACTGGCCAACCTAGGTTTGCCAGCAGGCCCATGAAGTCCTGCATGCTAAATGTGGCCTTGAAATTAAGTCCTTCCAGAGAACATCTGAAGGACCACAGAGATTTTAACTGTGCAGTTTACTCTCCTGCTCAAACCCGCTCCCTACCCCAGTGGTTTGCAGCAGGTCAGTCCTCAGTGATCCAAGATCATGATTTAGAAGAGTGAGGTTAGGCCCATGGAAGTCTGACATGTCAGGGTAGCTGAATGCAAGTCCTTTGGTGTATTAACCAGAGCTGCACCTCTTTACTATGTCATCTGGATGTACTGCAACTTCTAAAAAGCCCTCAAATATATTTTTGAAAGCAATGTGGAATATAAAAGAAACAATCTTCCAGCGACATCTTTCAACAGCACTTAAACCTTCCGTTAATATTATGAATGAATCCAGCACATAATCTGCTGCTGAATCAAAATTTCCAGTGCTGTATTCCAACTGCACTAAAAGCTGTATTTCTATTAGTGAAAAGAATGAATCCATCATTTAATATATTGCTGAATCAGAATTTATGCAACAGGTTAGTTAAGAGGCTACAGTCAATTCCTATAATGTGACTATCTGAAGCCTGATTTAATACTGCAACTGAAAACCAGCAGCAGATTGTGCTCTTCCCTGAATGCCTGTGTCCCTTTCCCTTCTCTTTTGTTATTTTAGGCAAACTCTTAAATATTGAGGTTTGTTTCCTAATTTGTGGACATGTCCATGCTCTTCAGCAAGGCATTCTTATTTCGCTGACAGGAGTTACAGGCAGAGGGATCCTCAGAGATCTAAGCAGCTCTCTCCAATTCAAAAGACATACGAAAATCAGGAGGTGGCAGCTCAGCTGGGGGGGGCCGGGGGGAGGAGGAGGCAAACATCCTGCATGGCTAACAAGTTCACAGGGGGAGAGAGGGACCCTTTCAGGCTCAGATGAAGCAAAGGGTCCTGGCAGAAATTCCCCTTCCCTGAAACGGGGACCTACAGTTGCATATTATCTTCCCGTGTGCCAGCTAGTGCCTTGGTGGGAAAGAGAAGGGCATCCCCTGCTTGGTTTAGATACTTTCTTTACCTCTCCTCTCTCAGAGAAGTGCTTGCAAGTGGTAACACATGCCTGTATTGTTACTTCCATGAGATGGCAATATATAATGCTACCTAAAGTTATCCATTACAATTTCACTTCTGCTCTGATGAGCCAGGATTTTACTAACAGGTTTATTGCCAAGCTTGTTACCTTGGGAATTAGCATTACTCCATCTCTGTCTCTATTATCAGACTCATTCTTTCGGCCCCCATCTACAGGATTCCTTGTTATTAATTTCATACTTTTGTTATCATCTTCTACAGTTTTAGCATTTCTTTTTCATTTTTACTAATGCAAAATAGCTTTATCAGTCTGCTAATATTATCAGAGTTTTAATTTTAGCTAGTCTTGGCATTCTCAGAAATGCTTAGACATCCTCAGCCAAAGGCAGCTGAGGATATGTAGTCCCTTGCAGGATCAGATCCAGACATGAAAGGAACTTGTATGCTCTCTAGATGTATTAAACTAATTACTTTGACTTCCACATACTCATTGTGGGTTCAAAGGCCAACAATGGGGCATCCTATTTGAAAATTTCAAGGGAGATGGCTGAGCACAGGAGAGCCTGGGAGCAGGTTTCAATTATTTTATTAGACAAAGGGTTAAGAGCCATGCCTGAGAGGAGAGATGAGTGTTTCTTGACGTGGGATTTAGAGTGCAGCAAGGAGGACTTGAGGGCTTTTGATCTGGCATCTTTCTCAAGCATTATCTCACTTCTTTTAAAAAGAAAACGGGAAAAGAAAAAAGGATGGAAACATCTCCTAGGCAGGAGATTCTATAATGAATTCTGACACCAAGAGGAGCTTATGAAACACTTCTGTGGGTACAGCTAGCAAATCCTGGGGCAAACAGAAATTCATCCCAAAATGTTAAGGAGTTTTGTTCACTGGGAGCAGACCCACTCTCCTGATATTTCCAGCAACAGATCAGGAAACAAATTTCAATATTTTGGACAGCTTATGCATTAAGAGTTATGGCCTGGAAAGGCCATTAAGAAAATAACTGTAGTAAAACTGTGAATCAATTATGGAAGAATATCCGAAATAAGATTTTAGTTTATAGATGCTTTCAGGCAATGAAGTGTGATGAGTTAATTCTCTTATGCTTATTTCTAGAGCTGCAGAGATGAGATTAGAACTTGAAGATTCCTGGCACCTTGTCCATGCTGAGTCCACAGACAATTTAACTTCTATAGCATTTACTGTGCTAATGCATGGGACATGGTAAGTGTTTTAATGTTACTGTTCCAGACTTTTATTTCTCCACTTTTCATATTTTTAGCCTCCCAATATGAACCCCAAATAACTGCTCTGCAGGAAAATGTGACTGTGAAAGAAAAAGCATATAATTTATGCAAATTCCACATTACTGAGTGTAACTGGCTGTCTGTTCTGTAATATACCACAGGGTGAGCCCAGGACAAAAGCTTATTCCTCTTATGTCTTTCTATGCAGCTTGGGATGTCAGTAGTCATTTGAACCAAGTTAGAAACTTTTCATAGAATGGTTTGGGTTGGAAGGGATCTTAAAGTTCATCCAATTCCAACCCCCCTGCCATGGGCAGGGACACCTTCCACTAAACCAGGTTGCTCCAAGCCCTGTCCAGCCTGGCCTTGAACACTGCCAGAGATGGGGCAGCCACAGCTTCTCTGGGCAACAACAGTATCTCACCACCCTGACAGTAAAGAACTTCTTCCTAATATCTAACCTAAATCTGCCATCTTGCAGTTTAAAGCCATTTACACTTTCTCTGTCACTACATGCTCTTGTAAAAAGTCCCTCTCCAGTATTCTTGCAGGTCCTTTTTAGGTACTGGAAGTCTGAAGTCCAGCTGGTTATTGACAGAAAGCAATACCCCCTTTTTGTCTACCCTGCCTGTTCTTCCTGAAGAGCCTGTATCTTTCCATTCCAACAGTCCAGTTGTAGCAGCCAGCCCACTACTCTCTGTGATGCCAATAAGATCATGACCCTACAGGTGTGGACACATCTAACCCTTCTTATTTATTCCCCATGGTATGTGAGTTGGCATAGAGGCATTTATGCTGGGCCCCTGATGAAGCCAGTTTACTGGCTGGAATGGTTGGAATTCCTATGTGCTCTTCTTTGGGTGCTCTCCTGCTATTGTCTGCTTAGCCCTAAAAACAGGCAGTGGAACTATTTAATGTGAAACCTGGGAGTGAACTGTAAAATGTGTGAAAAATAGTACAGCAGCTACTATAAGTTCCAGTAGTTTTCATTCGAAGTTGCTTTCAGAACAAAAGCTACAAAAGAGTCATTTCAAGAAATATACCTTAATAGAGAAGAGGTATGTGAAACGCCATATAAGGGTGGGCTAGATTCAAACACCACTTTCATACTTGTAACGAAAAATCCAGTGTGTTCTCCAGATGCTCCCGATATGAATCAGTACGTCCAAGAGTAGGTGTAAATAGAGTCTGATAACAATTTAGCTCTATTTCTGCTGCCTACGCTACTGCAGTATTTTAATACTACAGAATTGTCAGTGGATTTCCTCTCTCTGAAACAGTGTTATTTCCCCTCCTCCTCATGAGGTAGGAAAATATCCCTTCTCACAGGTAACTAGGAGTTCAGTCTGACAGAGGAAGTGGGGTTGTTGGGTGCCCTGGATTATGTGCACACCCAGGTACAAACACACTGATGCGGTTTGCTCATCACTGCTTATACTTACAAGGCTGATCACCTGACCTGCATAAGGCCACACAAGAAGTTGATCCAGAAACTGAATTTTCAGAATCAGAGCCAAAATCTTCCTACAGAATGGATTTTATACATAATCCAATTGCTTCTAACAGAACCAAGTCCTTTGCCTAGTCCTGTGAAGAGAAACTGGAGGGTTTAGACTCCATGCAATAAATATATAGTCCTGAAAGGCATTTCTCTATGGACACTAGGAAAATTAATGCCTTAAAAAGTCCTGGAGAGTTTTCTTTTCAGGCCTTCCCATGTGAAGACTTACATTTACTGTCTCTGTTCTTTACAGCATTAAACACTAAACTTTCCTTAGTGAGTTTCCATAGTGAGACCTTCATATGATGAAAACAGTGAGGACATGATGGCTATTCCTGTACATGAAACATCAAGCGTTACCTTCTTCATACCATTGCTACGCCTGTTAAAATTTGATATATTCATTCTTTGACTGTTGGGTGCAATTTCATGTTCCGTGTCAAAGTGACTCAGAATCCATGGACCACTACACATAAAATTTTGATTTTCCTTCTTTTATACGTTATACTTAAAAACAAAATGTTCTTGAAGCTTGATCAAAGCAAGGAAAATAAAAATGTTTCATTCAAAAAACATTGGAATGGGATGTTTGGACAATGCCAAGAGTACTCCCTTCCCACTTTTGTTTGGTTGCCAAAATAAATTTAAGCCAAACCGATGCAGTTGGTGAAGGGCATTTAGTTTGTGGGAATCACATCTTCTGATAGAAAACGGTTTCATCAACACTTCATGCCGCATTTTCCAGCAGGTTTTCTGTGTGCAGCATCCACCTCAGGGCCCCTGCAAGGTAGGGACTTTGAGAGGCTTATGAATACTCTCTAGTCCTTTTTCAAATCAACTTTTCAAGGTGCACCTATTTGGTGCCCTAGTCTGCAGTCCATACCCCTTGTACGGGTATCTTTGTGTGTGCACCCCTGAGCACTGAAATTGTTCGGTTAGGATGATAGAGAATATATCCCCACCCAGAGTTTTCCCATTCCATCTGTACCTGTCGTCCATGAGATTGTCTGAAACCTGTTTTTACCTGCTGCTGTGCTTGCCTCCACAACCTTCTGTGGCAGCAAGTACCAGAAATTCAAACATGTTTTGTAATGAAACTCGCTCTTTTATCTGTTTTAACCCAATCTCCTACTGGTTTCATCAAGTGGCCGTGGTTCTCAGGTTCTAGGACTTGGTGAGAACAGTTCTGCCTTTACCTGAGCAAGCTCAGACAGGGGAGGTGGAGGAGGTGAGAGGAGGAGAGAGCTGTATAAAATATGTCCAATAATAGATTAAGTAAACTAGAGCCCTAGCAGAAGCCAGAGTAACACCCTGTTGATAGCTGTGTCCTGCCCCTGAAGACTAGCTCAGCATTTACAGATTCCTAAATAAGGGAACCAAATTAGTGGCTTAAATGTGGGCATTCACTGCACGCAAGAGAGCATGTAGGCTCTCTACACTATACAGGAAACTTGTCTGGTTCTTAGCCTACATTTCCTTTCTTTGGAATTATTTTTATATTTCTAAGCATAAACCCATAGACCACACTAAGTAATTCCTTTCCTTTCTTTGATTTTCATTTTCTCCGCCTATTTATCTTGTCTTACCCATGGCTGTCACAGTGTCAGGTTATGCAGTACAAGGGCATTTTTTAGTTTGTTCTCTGTTTACTAGATTCTCCTGTCCTATGGCAATTTTAGTTGTGTTTTTACTTCACTCTGATTTCCCTGAATAAGATTTGTCTGTTGGCTGTCTCATGTATGTTTTATCTCAAGAGACATTTGGTGTCTGGTATTTCTCAGCTCTCTGACTGGTTTCTCTTAAGGTCCATGAAGGTTTGTACAATTCCAGAGACACCCTTTTTGTAGTCTCAGTGCTTGAAGTGTGGGCCAAGAGACAGAATGGAGAAATAAAATCAAATATGTGCCTGTGAGCTACCCTCTCCTATTAGGGGCTTTATGCAACTATTTGCTATTAGAGGCTTCACGCAGCTGTCACCAGAGATGTTTCTGAATCAAAACCTTGGAATTAAAATTGTGGAGCCCCGGGGGGAAGGGAATTGCTCCAGACCTGAAACCTGCTGCTAGGGTCCCTCTGGCTTCTCTCTCCCCCCGTTTCCTTTGAGGCACGTGTTTCCTTGTGAAATATAATGTCTCAAAGGATGCAGTGTTGGTGCCCTCTTGTGGGGGAATAAGG
Source organism: Melopsittacus undulatus (assembly GCF_012275295.1). Taxonomy (NCBI): domain Eukaryota; kingdom Metazoa; phylum Chordata; class Aves; order Psittaciformes; family Psittaculidae; genus Melopsittacus; species Melopsittacus undulatus. The sequence continues at coordinate 37,078,006 of NC_047534.1, forward strand.
AGATATAAGGTGAGGTAAAATAGTGCCATCAGTGGGACAACGTCTGAAATAGGTTAGAATGGATTATTTTGGCAAGGGGTGCGGATGGGGATTTCACTCAGCTACACAGAAACTCTTAGTTCAAGGAGTTACTGGTGGGCACCAGGGGGGTAGTGGCCAAATGAGATTTCGACAGACCTCCTAAGGTGGGTCTGGCCGCCTCACAGCTCGCATGTGTGGCATGGCACTGTGGAGCACAGCCAAGAGATGCTGGTATCAGTGCCACCACAGGCAGTGTGCTGTCCCCTGCACAGAGCCAAACCCCACCACAGTGGTGGGGCAGCTGCCTTAGCAACACCTCACCTGAGCTCCTGGGACCTGGCCAGTAGCTTGGGCCCAGCTCAGATCTGATGTGGCTGCAAGTTTGCAAAGGGGGTTCAATACACTCTAATACTAATTTCTTTGGCCTCCACTGTATGCCACAGAGAGACCTTGCATCTCCTCATCTCACATGGGTCATCTCCAAAAGGGGACTGTATAGCTATTTGTTTTATTTATGTAATATATGTTCAAGGTTTCTTGCATCTCTGTGTTCTGGCTTTTCAAGATCTCTTGTGATTATGAAAAATAGAGTCCATAAAATGTAACAGAAAGTATGGTTCTCTCTGAATTTCAGCTCAGTATATTTCCCATTCTTTTCTTTCCCACCCCCCCCCCCCCCATAGGCTAAGAGCCCATTGGTTTGTTGTCAAATGGTTTCTGTGCTATCTTTTTATGAAAGCATGAGCACACATTGTTGCAGTACATGAAAACAGGCTCTTCACCTGAGATGCCAAGCTTTCATAGGCTGACCTGCAGTCTGTCATCACCTAGAGAGTTGTCTGAGACACCTTCAGTTTCTTTCAGCAATTAATAGTTCTGGTTTTAGCAGTTTAAAGAAAATGCCTGTGGACAGTGAACAATTTCTTGATGGAAGAATTTGCCTGCAGTAGTATGTGAAAAAAGGCACTTGAATCTTTCTGAGGTAACAGGCTATTAGATTCCACTTACTTTAAGCACAGGAAAAAAGGCTGTGAGCCAGCAGAATCCAGCCTTAAAATACATTAATGGGATAAAGAACAGCCTTATTGAATCAACATTAAGTAGCAAACAAGTCATAAACCTGAATCTAAAACCTTCTCCCAGGCTTGATGATTTGAAAATTTCCCTCAAAGCTTTTTTCTAGCTTCAAGTTTTCTTGAAGATTTCAATACCTTGACTTAGTTCATTTGCAGGTGATAAATATAATTCTTTGTGCTGGTCCCAGGCTCCTCATTTCAAATTCACTAAACTATCTTCTTAAGCAGAGTCCTGAAACCTACAGGACAGGTTTGGCTGGATTTCAAAGTTACTTACTGTTATTGACAAGCAATAGCGGTACTGTATGACCAATCACCAGGGTGGTGGCAGGGAAATCAGTACTATGTTTTAGCTACGAGTAACAGCCAAAACTATTTAAAATAGAAGCTAGGGAAAAGGTATGACTGTCATTCAAGTAAATAGAGAATGCCATTTACAGAGAGACAGAGAAAGAATTCTTCATGCAGGTGGTGTGGGAAGTGATGTATGACATTTCAATAACCACTTGCTATTTTTTTTTAACCTTGTAGTAAAGACATAATGTGCTTAAGAGGGGAACCTCCATCAGGTACTCAAGGGCTCCCATTGTGAAACGAAAGGAGAAGGGATGAAGGATGCAGGCAAACTCTCATGCTACTGTCAAATCTTCCAACCCCATCTTTTGGTCTTAGAGGGTTTGTTTTCTCCTTAGTCATTCATTTTTACATTCAATAGCACTGATTCTGCAGTAGAGGGGCAAAACTGGCCTGTCCTTTCTATCTCTACTCTTTTCTGTGGGATGAGTTCTGCCACAAACTTTCTTCCAAGGTTGTTTGCCTCCTTGGCATACAATTCGTTGAAGCCATCTGCATTTCATTATCAATTATATACAGTCCTTCCCTGAAGCATTTCACTACAAATGTCAAAGTCTTCTAGCATCCTTATCTGCAGAGTGATTTGTGTCAAATCTGCCTTATCACAATCTGCCACCAGGGTTTTTACATGTGTAACTTCCATTATAGTTGACAAGAGTGCTATATATGCAAATCTACCACATAGCAAGGAAAAAAAAAGGTCTCTTTTTTCTTAAATAATCTGATTTGTGGAAATACCCTCCGTATATTACAGTGAAACAAAGGCAATATTGAAACAGCAACAGCTATTAGCAGTCAAATATGATATGCCAAAATGAAGACTAAGCCTGCTTTACAAGCAGTTAGGCTTGTCTGTGGTCCACCTTTAGCCAACCAAGAGGATATTCCCTTATTTCAGGGTTCAGGTTATTAGATGGACAAACCAACAGCCGTAGTGGAGGGCAGCAACTGTATTGTGTCACTTGAAATGTTACAGGCCAAAATGTGAAAAAGACAGTCAGAAGAACTCAGGAAAGGACCTGAACCATGGTAAAAGCCTGAACCAAAAGGTAAAGTTTTGTACAGGACCTCAGAGTTAGTGAGCTTGATTCCGTTTGTCACCAAGCACCCACTCAGAATCAACATGCCACACAGTACTCTGGCCACAGGAATGCTTTTACTGGCAAAGCAAGAAAATGTATGCAACAAGGTACAACATATATTGTTCATATCCACTAAAGACAGTGAAACTATCAAGTTAACTTCTGACTAAAATCTTCCAATTTTTCAGTCGGCTTAGACTGAAACAATGAAAGGGGTGTCAGTTCTGGTGCCACATATGTGGGAGTGCATCAGTGCACAGTCTGAGTTTACAGGATATGAGACAGTAAGCAGTGGAGTATCAGCAAATAGAAATGGGACAGGAACTCTAGTCTATTATAACTATAACTTATTTGGCTCTTTTCCAGGGCTTTGTAGACATAAAATTTCTTTCTGGGTTCACTTCCCACAAATTTCCTGTTTGTCTCAGGCAAGTTTCAGAACCAGATTCTGATGATCATTTATTCCTTTATAAATTCAGAATAACTCAGTTGAGCCCAACATGTGGCAGTAGTTTAAAACTGTCATAAGTGAGCTCAAAAGAGCATGCAGGGTGGTTCATTTCTTCATATGTAAAAAGAGGATGGACTCTTCTTTCATCTTCTATTTTGCCTGTTTGGTATTATAGCAGAGTTACTGTGTATGTATCTGTAAATCTTAGCTTCAGTCTCTCTCTGCTTGTACAGTACAAGCAACAGATCAGTACTCACAAAAGATTTAAGCAAGTCTTTCAAGGTGCAATCCCAAATTCCAAACACCGTGAGGGCAGAGAGCTGTGTAGCCCTGGCACATGTGCAGTAATTCAGAAGGGAGCCTGGCCAGAAGGATTCACCCACGCAAGCAAAAGTTGAGGATTTTAACCCTGAAAGTGACTAACCAGCAAAATAAACTTTCAAAAGAAGTAGTGGGATTTCTCTCTTTCTTGATGTTTTTAAATCAACCTGCAGCTGTGTTTCTGAATGTTATGTTTTAATCAAACACCACAGTGTGTTATCCAAGCAGAGACAGGCTAGAGAAACTCTATATTCCATCTGTTTAAATAACTCAAATTGAGTAACTTAGTGTCTTAAACCTTTCAAGTCACTCAGGTCTAAAGAGGGGAAACAAAAAAAAAAGCAAACAAACAAAAAAATCCCCCTTTAAAAGTATTATCTTTACCATTTAGCCATATTTGTTAGGGGGTGAACATATATGAACAAATTTTGGAATCATGTAACTGAAATGGACATTTGAATTTTGGTGGTCCTGTTGTCTAAGAGGAAAGGTGACTATCTTTTCAAAATCAAAACTGGGAGACTTTTGCTCTGACATGTTTTGGGATTGTGAAATGTTTCTATGAAAGAGAAACCCACTTCTTGTAAAACATGAGTATATTGAACACTGGAAACCTCAGGTATAGCAGTGGTATATACCTTTTTTCTGAATAAGTATTTCCAATAGTTTAATGTCTGAATCAAAGTTTTCGTTAAGCACTGCAAAGTCCTGTCAACATTAACTCTCCAAAAAATAACAACTTAATGAAGGCTTGGCTCACCTGCCTTCATTCTCTTCCAAATACTACTCAGCACACCAGAGACCTATTCCACTGGTTGGTTTATGTTGTGATAAAGACAGGACATTGTGTTTTGTGCAAACATGATGTAGCCATTTATTTAATAAAAAAGCTCAATATGCGAAAATGAGCTGTAAAAAATGTCGTTCCTGCACTGCGAGAGTACACCATGCAGAATCTGGGCTTGTACCAACATTAACATTCAGAGCATATTGGCATTTCAATAGAGAGCTTGCATACACTGAATTGTGCGATAGTTCAGGAATGGTTCTATTAATTTGGGCAGCATGATCTCAGTTTTAAGCCAGCAGAATCTGACATGTAAAGTAGCTATTTCTGAGGAAGTCAGAAGGAAAGATATAGGGTGAAAGGGGTTATTATGTATTCTTTGTGTATTTGAGAGTTCTTTGTTTAAAGTGATTTCCCCACATTGTTTCTGTGGAAGACTATAATCAGTGGGCTGGTTTTGTCAAGATCTATAATTATGAACAGAAAATGATAAAATATGCTATTTTAAAATTTCTCAGGTTTGCAGAATTTGAGTTGATTCAAACAGTAATGCTCTGTTTATGAATGGCTCCGTGCCTCGATTATTTGTGCTCACATATGGCTGATTCTTCATGCAAGGACTTCCAGAGTATAAGGAAAAGCTTTGAGAAAAGCGTCTTTGTTTTAATATTCTCCAGAAGATGCTTGGGAGAAGCTGAGATTAGAAGTTAGAAAACAGTATGTCAAAGAGAGGTATCTCCTTCTGGAGTGAGACTTCTAGGGTTGCTGGGAGCTGTTGGGGTGAAAGCAGGTTCTAGGTAGCTGGAATTAGGGAGTGGGTTACACAGCTAGTGTGCAAGTGGTAGGAAGGATAAAAGCTTGTTTTCCTCCCTTTTCCATAGCACTCACTTTTAAGGAACAGTCTCTTTGAGGACCATCTGCTTTGTCTCACAGCCCCTTGGAGGTAGGCAGTTTTCAGGAGTGGGTCTTTGATCGGAAGCCATAGCATGTGGAAGGTCTGCTGCATGAGCCTGGCTTTCATATATGGGGCTGGGCAAGGGGCTGAACACAAAATATGTAACAAATCATGCATGAAGAAGCCATCAACTACATCAGGCTGAGTGAAGCTCTTTGCATGTTCTATGTTATGTAACAAGCTTTGTGCTGGGTGCTTTGATAGTGATGCTTCAGAAGCTGAATCTGCAGTTTTTAAATTCTGGTGAGTCTTAAATTGTAAAATCAGTAAGTTGACACGAGCTGAAGGACAAAGCTCCCTGAGGAAGAGACAAGGGTGCCTCCTGGCTAAAACCAGCTCTACAGAATTGATGATCTGTACAGGATGTCCTAGTCAGCATTAAGTTTCAACACAAAATTCTTCAGGACTTCTTCTAGAACTGAATTCTGGAATAGTGAAAAATATACAGGAAAAACACAAATTATCTTTCATGAGTTACTTGTCACAGCACCTGGTGCCATGTATTTTAGTTCTTACTGGTAGGTAGGGTCATTTTAGGTTGCTGGAAAGTGCCAGTCTGCAGGAGGTCACAGTGACCACATTGCCTATTTCTGCAACATCTCAGATGTGTTTGTCCTTTGTTACTTCCCATGCGGGCAGGAGATGCTCAGGAAAACGGGAATCAAAAGAAAAGCTGCTACTAACCCAAGAGATATGAGAGGAAGGAGGATAAAATTACAAAGGCAAGATGCGACAGCAGAGTGAGAGGGGATGTGAGGATCATGGCATGGACACTAGTGCAGGGAATGTGTTACAAAATCTGGGTGTTATATTGTGCAAATAGGCCAGTCAGGGAAGTATGTTTGTACCAAATTAGCATGGCAAGGAAGTGATGAGAAAAAACTCCCCAGACAGTCCTGCTAATGAGTCTTATCTCTGATCTTGAAGGGCTTGAAACAGTTTACTTTCCATGCCTGTATAAGCCATTTGTGCTAGTAAATCAGAAGTGTGTGCTCCACATCCTGTTACCTTCAGATCTGCCTCAATAGCCACAAGCTGTGTAATGCCAAAAGACTTTCCTCTAGCTTAAAAAGAAAAAAAACCCTGAAGATCCTTTTGATCTAAATTGAATCTCATTCAGGACTACATAAACCTTATGTCTGTGGCACACAACACATGCTTCGTGGCCTTGTTCCATTGCATTCACACTGATGTCCTGTGGTTTGCTTGTCATTTTTTGCAATCAAGTCACATGAAATATATTATTGTCTACCTTGTTCTGATAATCTTGATACCACATTTTCCTGTTGCACAAACATCTTTTTCAGGGTGATTTGATCTGAAAGTTTAAACCCAGCAGAAACGGAACAAAATGTGAGGGTTTTTAAACATCCCTCTTCACCATTCTGAGAGTTGGTTTTAACCTGCATCTAAAATTTATGTATTGGGATCAAAGTGGGGTAAAGATATGATGTAAGGAACTGGACCATGTCTTCTTGCAGCTCTGACGCCATCAGTATCCTCCCAAAGATATGGGTTACTTTGATTTTAATTAGACTAGTAAATTTATGCCCCTTGTTTTCCTACTCAAGAAAATTTCTAGTAACTCCATTATGGGTTGGTGTCACTACTGGATTAGACTGGGATTTAGGCTTGAACTCATACTTCTGGGCTACATGTTCATTTTCATGCTGCTCTTCTTGCATGGGAAGAGGACCGGCAGCTGGCACGCTTATGCATTCTGGCTTCAGGCAACACGAAAGTAACTAGCTCAAACTTTGGTTCAAGAACAGTAAGTAATTTGTGTGCACAGCTGACAGACAGCAAAGCCACAGTTGGAGGCATTTGCCTGCTGTCAGTTTGATGGTCACCAATATGAAGAAGTCACTTAGCCCCCAGCCATGGTCACTGCACTATTCTTCACTTCTCCCAGTTAGAAAACATGACAGATTGCCACAGCTAAAAAACAACATCCAGTCATCGTCTCATGAGAGGGACAGGATGAGTTAAAACAGAAGCAGCTCTATCATGCAACTCTTTTGATGAGCTCTGGCTATTCACTGAAGGTAGCATTGATGTCACTGAAATAGTGACTCAGTTTATGTGTTTCTTGAGTCACCTGCACAGAAACTGGCAATGTGTGTGCCAGTAAAGTCTATTTCAACTTTGGGTTTTAGTGATCTGACCACATTCCTCCCTCCCCCACACTAAAACATTATTAAAATTGTCACTTCACAAAATCAAATTATGAGCTTTCCTGAGAAAGAGAGCCTAGTGCAAGGCTGCTCCAGGTCTCACTCCATATAAAGTGTTATATAAATACATAAAGCCATATAAATCCAAGGCAGCACATCTGCCACAGCAGCTTTTCCCGTTTCAGCTTCCTGGGCAGAAGGCACAATCCGGATTCTGCCCCTATACCTCCTACTCACTTGAAGGCAGAAGCCACCTGTTCTGTCAATAAGCAAAACAGCTCTCTACCACCTGTGAGAATGGGCTGGGCTGTGTCTTACATTGCCTTTCTCCTTGGTGTGCTATATCAAATGCAAGGTACAATCCTGCTTCATAGGCAAGAGCAATCCTGCAGTTGAGTGCAGTTTGCTATTGGCTGGACTCTAATGAGATCAAGCTATGCCTCTTCTGGGAGCAGGGTGCTGGAGTGGCATGGGAGGCTGGCCACCAACTCAGCTGACTCTTTCTTTGATCATATTGGAGCTGAGGTTTATGTCTCCTAAACAGCATATGGTATTTTTCCCTCAGTGACCTAACCTACAAATGCACATGTGAGGGATGAAACTAATTTCCATCGAAACTAGCAAGTAGCAATGAGCAGACACAGGTATCGTTGAACTAAATCTATAGCTCTGAGAATTAGTATATTCTAGATCTGGACTGCCTTTAAGAAGGCAACTGAATTCCTTCAGATAGCAGCACTGAAACCAGCCTGTAATCATTGCCAGTAACACCTGGTAGCAGGACTAGAAATCCTTTGCCTCTACTCTGGCTCCATTTTCTGCCCTTGCCTTGAGCTACCAGGTCTTCAACAGGAGAAAAGGAAGGGAAATAAGAAGGGAAGGGCCTTCCTTTTACCAAAGGAGTCTGTGTCACTCTGTTAGAAGTCAAAAGAGCCTTTTGAAAAATGTTATTAACAGGTGTAGGCCAGTGACATTTACAAAGCAGATGGAGTTATTAGAGTGCAGAGAACAAGGTGCCAAATAAAAGATTACTGGGGGAGAGCACTGGCTCTTTATACCTTCAATAATTATAAAAAGTCAACTACAAACATGGACAGGGTTTACATGGTTGCAATTGCTACAGCTGTAAAATGAGTAAAGGGAATAAAAAAAGAACATGAGCTGGGTTAGATCATCATGAGACAGGTTAGTTTTCCCTCACTGATGAAGTGTTGTTGCAATAGTAAATAGCAAATGAAAAGCTCACAAGCAAATAAACAGCAAGTGAAGTAGGTGGGGTGGCAACTAAGCAGCTGGATTGAAGTCTCCAAAGTGAGTGATGTTTGAACAGGGATGCTTTCAGGAGACAATATAAGGAATGAGAGCTTTTACTGTACTCTGCTCAGCAAAACCTGTGCTGGAGTTTGCTCATAAATCATGAGCTCAGGTTTTACAATTCCATCAAGTTAAACTCTTGGATCTCTCATTCTTGGGAAGAGGATTTAGTGAAAGTACAGTATCCCTACAGCTGGGACAACATCTCTGATATCCTGAGGGATGTAAAAAAATGGCATAATTTATCCTGCACTGCTATTATTCATCCCTTCAGGAATGATTTTTTTCACATGAGCAAATGTAGGACAGGTAGGTAGGTTAAGTCATCTGAAATACTGCCACATAGTGAACAGATGGCTATAAAGAAAATCTCTAACAGTGCTTAAATGTTTTCCAGGGATGGTAAACTAGTCCTTATTTTAAATAACGATGCTGAGGGGATGCTTGTGAATTCCTTTTCACCGCAGAGATTCACAAAACATCTATCTGGTGTGCATACATGGACATTGTAGAGCAATGACACATGGGGGAGTTTCTGTACATGGGTTATGGTGCATGCCTCTTCAAGGAACGAACAGTGTTTGTTCCCTATGTAGGACAATTAGCATTAAGTTCCTGTGAGTTATGTTTACCCCATTACCAAAGAAATAAGGGCAAATAAGGCCATCATAACATTTCTTCTTAGTAAGGCAATGGTCAAGTGAAATCCTAGTTCATCAGAAGCCTTTAGATTTTTAATAAAAAAGGTTATTGGTTGTGCTTAAAGTTATGAAGATCCATATGTTCTCCTAACCCTTTCTTTAGAAGCAAGGCCAAAAGACATGGGGTTCCCCATTTGTGAGGAAGAAGTAACAGAGAAAAAAAAGATTTTTTTCCCATAGGTAATAAAGACCTAAGTTAAATATGGCTCTCATTCAGTGTGGCTTTGAAGTGTGTGTCAGAGTCTGAGCTAAAATTGTTTCAACTCTTACTCAGATAAGGTCAGAAAAAGCCTGTATGTAAAGGTTTCTCCTGTGTTGCTTATCACCAACATTTTACTGCTGAGAATGGCATTGATTATATGGATTTAAAATATGACTTGTGTCCCGATCAGGATGTTCCAACCAGTATCCACTGATTAAAGAGGAGAATCTGAGGGTAGAAATTCACTTTGCAAGGATGCAGAGTGGTTCCCTCTCCCTGTTTTTTTTTAAGACTTTTGTTACCAACACTTTCTATGTGCTTGCACATGTTTTACAGAATGCCAGTTGGTGAATTGTCAGAGTTATTTTAAAGCACTGAGGACTTTTCTAAGACTATGGCCACTGTATTTTCCAAGGAGTAGAATAGAGTTACTCTACACCAGATGCAGAAATGGACAAGAGCTTACAAGAAAGCCACATTTCACTCTCATAACATCTACTCCTGTAGCAGGCTCGGCTTGTAGAAGAGCTTGCTACTAGCCTTTCTGGATTCACACCCAGTTGACTTTTTTTTCCAGTGCTATGCAACTGCCAATCTGTAGAAGAACGGCTTGATCTGAAATGAAAGTTTCGAGGACAAGATCATTTAACTCCACTGCCACATAACCCATTCTTTGTTGCATCCTGAGTACTCTCTAAAAAGAAATTTGAAGAGACCTGGTTTCATTCCCCTCACCAAAGGTTACAGTCTGCCATTGATCCTGGGTTGTTTCATAAAGAATTAAAGTCTTTAGGGTTGTAGAAGGTCAGTGTTTCACTCGACTGAAGATATTTTGGGCTAAGTACACTAAGTACATGGCAGTCAGAGTCCCGTGTTGTACATATTTGCAGAGGCACTTTCACTCTCACCACTTTCACAAGCAGATTCCTTCAAATCATCTGCGATAATTGTGCTTATTTTATGGCTGGGAAACAATTGGTCATCATTCATGGCAGCAGTCAAGCCTCTCACAAGAATTATCAGAGAATATTTGCAAAGAAGTTCTTCAGAGGAAGTTTGATGACTATTGTAACATCACACAGTGTTTTGCTTGGAATTATCCACCCTCTTATTTATAAAGTAACTTTTACCATGGCTCCTAGGTGCCCTGAGAATAATAGGAAAAAGATACTTCCATTTTCAATCAGTGGAGGGGATAGATTTACCCTTTTTGTGATAAAACTTCTTCAAACCATTTTCTCAGTCTGCTTACAGGCTAGTATTTCTCATTTTAGCTTCCCTCAGACCTGGGTCTCTCACAAAAAAGCAGCAGCTATACTTTCTTTTTAGATTTCCTCTCCCAAGGACCAAGCTTCACTCCAGAACAAACTCCTTTGAACTGCCCACATCAAGGGATTTTCCTGAGTAGCACAGTGTGGAGCAATCCCCATGACACTGTAGAGGCCTTTCCTCAACAACTTTTTCCATCTTGCCAACAAAAACTCTAAAGAATTGTTGTGTCACGAGCTTGTCTGTGAGTTCTCTTGAATTATCACTCAGGGATGGTTTTGGTTTCTTTAACTCTTCAGATATCAGCAAATCTGTGTGAAAATTGAGGTAAGGCTTCTGCAACTGGTCTGACAAGATGCATCATTCTAATTCAGCATGCACAGCAATAAACCAGGCTATGAAATACACATGTTTAAGTAATGTATCTAGCAGTGTGTGGGTCTGGCATGTTGCTGGCATGTTTTGAAGAGACAACTCTTCGCCCCTGTTCAGTGATACAGAGCCACATGATGAAACTATGTATTCTAGCAAAAACCAACACCAGACAAATTACTAACATCTTTCACAGTGCTAAGTTTGGAGAGGATTTTATTGGCCAAACTTATTGCACAGAAAAATTTAAGCAGTTTGACTGTTAGATGTTCAGTGGGCTTCACCAGTTTCATGTGCTTATGTTAATGTACTCGTCTCTGGCTGAACTTACTAACATACTCCTTTTCTTTTCCAAGGACTGTATACTGTGTGGGAAATCCTGAGGTGTCTTGTTTCTGCTTGAGATGGTGCTTTTTCATAGTGAGAAAGAGGAAATAACATTTCTCTTCAAAATGAGAAATCTTGTGGATTTTTAGCTATCCTGTAACCTTTGCTCTGATTCTCAGGAGGGCCATTTCCTCACTGTTTTCTGATGCCTTCTTTTGATTATGTGCTAGAGAGGGAATGTAAGTTTGTTACCTACTCTGACAAATGACACGAGGGAGAAAAGCCTTCTCAGAATATATGTTTCAACTTTGTCAACTCCAGATTAATGTGAGAGTGTCAAAATTATGATGATTGATTCTAAGATATCCAGGAAGTAGGATATAGGCTGGTAAAATCATAATAATGGATGACTTTGTTGGGTTTAGGCTTGTAATAAAAGCACATGCATTGATGGTTTCCCTGAAAAAGAATATCCCCAGGGGCCAGAGGCCACAGTAGTTGAGCTTTCTTTAAAAACAGCCACAGACTCCCTGTCAAATTCTAGCTTTCACAAATGCTCCAGACAGTGTGTTTTAGAGATGCAGGGATACATAGGAATAATTTGTGCCTAGTTCCAGTAAGAAGAAAATTGTATGTTGGTCTCATTAGCAAGTATCACTCTGTTGGCAGTAGCAGGTGACAAAATGTACATGTGGGGAAATCTGTTTAATGCAAAGGCAATGAGTTTCTCAATAGCAACTGCATCACTGTCTTAAAGCAAAGGCCCTCCTTTAACTGTCCTTTTATGCATGACAATTCTGTGTTCTCTTTCTTGTGAGATATACAATAGCCACTGTATTGATGGGGTTGAATATGTTTATCCATCTGTGACAACTGCTTAGGGGAAAGTGATATGTTTGAGGTCTTTAATAATGCAGATCTGTACCTAGCCATGCAGAGACAAACCAAGGATATGTAGTGGTAAGCCTCTAAACATGTTTCCCTATCCTGAACTTTCTCTCCTTTGTAGCAAAGGATTTCTTTGTCACTGATGTGATCTTTCCATTGAGGAATCAGGCCCACCTCAAAATACAAACATCCTGTTGGCAACATTTAAGAACTGTTTGATATAAGAACATTTAACAACATTTAAGAACACGGTTCTGCAGGTCACAAGTTTTAACCCTGTTGTTCTGACACCATCCTAGAAACTCTGTTATTCCCCAGCACTGTGCTGTCAATGCCATACTATTCCTCCCTCAGTAAAGGACCAATGTCATGAAATCTTTTCATAATGGCAAAAAAAAAAAGTGGCAATATGCTTTAAAGCCTTCAAATCCCATGTCCTAGGGGTGTTGTCATTTTTCACAGGAAAAGAATTCGATCTATGGACCAAAGGCCCAGAGGCTTTGCTTTTATGCACACCAGATCACCCTCCCCAGTGTAGACTGCTCAAGTCTACATTGTCTTTCCCCTCATGAAACTGAAATAATCAGTAACCCTGGTAACTGTTAGGATGGGGCACTGTGAAAATCTAGTCCACCAGCTCTGTGCCTGTAAATCTTTTATCAAAAGCTGGTTGACATTATTCATACTCAAAGTAGGAATATTCTTCCTGTCCTGGAATTACTGGAAAGAAAGAAAATAAAAAAGTATATGTATCTCCCTGTCTCCTCAGAATTGTAAATAAAATAATTTTATGACTTTTCAAGGTCTTTTATTTGGAGCATAAACCAGGAATGATTGTGTATATGGTATCCAGAACAGACTGATTATAATGATGTGTGTGCACATGTGTACAATAATAATGATATACTCTCTCTATGTAGTATTTATCTGTATATAAGACACTGACTGTAATGATTTCTTTATCATCTGTAACTCTAGTGGCCACATGGGTGGTATCTATACTGAAGTTTTCAACCATCATTAAACCAAATTCTCAGAAGCCAAAACCACATATGCATCTAAGCATTTTTTAGAACATCAATACTATCTACAACTAGGACATCTCAAAGGCCGCTCTGTTCTGTTTGCATCCTTATCACCCAGACAGAGACAAGGGGAAACCAGCAATCATGGCTACAGCTGCATAAAATCTGTTGTTAAACACTAGCTTTGCTCCCTCAGGAAATCTTTCACATCTGAGTAACATACTCAAGATCCACATATACCAGGATGAAGATAATCTTGGACTACATGGGAGTGCCACACATTAGAAAACAAAACCCAGGACTTTTAACTGACTGGAAGAAACCATCTCAATATTGCACAGGGTTTTCAAATTATTTGATGCTATTTGATGCTACTGTGCATTTACTTGTTTTACCAGATTATCCCAATTCCTTATTTTTTATTATTCTTTTAATTGTGCACCATCACAGTGAGCTTAAGAGACACAGAGATGGTTGCAAAAAAAAAAAAAACCACCAAAAAGATTATTGACTGTGGTATCCTAAGTCCACTAGACTCTTTTTATGGATGAAAATATTACAGAGCATAGGGTCAGTAATACCTCACCCTCACTTCCCACTGCTCAGACTGTTTCCACAGGGAAAGTAGGTCCCGACTGGGAGTTCTTGCCCTGCCCTTCTTCTAGGAGAGCACCCCTGCCTTGAGAGACTTCCCACTTTCACTGATTGCATCCATGGAAAGTATCCACAGGTGGAAAACACACACTGCAGGATGCAAGAAAATAGCTAGGGCAGAGTAACTCATTACATACAAGCCTGAATATAATTGTGGGAGACTAAAATAAATCTTGGGCCCCTGAATGTATTAAGGTGTTCTGAACTCACCTATCCTTAGAAGGGGAAAGGTCTGTGCCATAGGGCTGCTTGTCTCAGTAGTAGTTTGTAATAATGGGGACCATGCCATGATAGCTGTGCCTCCACTGCTACAATGATCTGACCTATCTCAGGAGGCAGGGAACAAAGTTACCTTGTTTAGCTTTCAGCTCAGTTTGGCCCAAAGATTAGGGTTGTCCATAAACTAGAAGAGGAAAGGAATGGTGAGCCTGTGGGGCATGGCAGCCCTAAGCAGACCTTGTCCCTCTGCTAGCTGTGCTGCATTACCTGGATTTGGGAACTCAGTTCCTGCTTTGCCTTCTGTTTGCTCCAGTTTCAGATGTCCACAGGAATCACAGAAATCCTTAATCATACAGCCTAAATTCTTGGCAAAAAAATTCCTTCCCATCAACACTGGTACTCTGAGTTGCCAGTATCCAAGGGGAGAGTATTAAGCTGTGAAACTGGAGAGACTAATTTGTTGTGGGCTACTTGGGATCTTTTGAAGAAAAGCTCACAGGCTCTTTGCTTATTGTGGTGAGGAAGTGACTTTTTAGTTGTGCACAGTATCCATATTGTCTGCACCTGAAGTAAGTGGACTCCAGTTGCCCCTGGTACACCCATCACAGTCCATACTTTGTGGTAAACAGGCTTTGACACACAGTTGTTTGTAGTCAGAAGGTGAAGGTCAAGACCTAAGCAGGATGTCGGCACCCTGTCATCTCACGTGTAATGAGAGCACACTCACTGTGGCTTCACACTACACACAGAGTCAGCAGCCGAGGTGACACTTCCATGGCTAATGCCTTCCAGCCAAGTGAGCATTGCTGGGTGAACTGGGAGCAGGTACAGTTCAGAAGATGTGTAGAGATGGGAAAGGCTTCTATGCTTTCATTTTATTTACACTTTGTGAACCAAAGGCCTGGAAGGAGGGATTAGGGCCTTGCTATACCTACATGGCATAGAGCTTACTCTCTCAGTTGAGGAGCTTCCAGATTAAAGGCAAGACAAATATGAAGGAGGAGAAGGGGAAGAATAAAACAGACCAGAGGAGAGATGAAAAATGATTTGTGAGAAACCATTTAGCTCCTTCAGTTGTTCTTAAAAACAAGTGAGAATATATATGTATTTGCTTGGCAACATGACAGCCTTAAAAGAAAATGTGCATCAGTTCTATGCTCCTCAGAAACACTTCTGTGTATTTGATAGATTAAGTTATTTGATCATCAAAGTCTTAATGTGCTTAGATAAAATGCAACTTTCAAAAAGAGATTTAGTTTGTAGGGTTCCAGTTCCTGGAAGCTGTGTGGTCAATCATTCATTTCAATATTATTTATTTTATCTTGGTAGCATTGAAATTAATATTCTCAAAATACAGCCAATCTTGATAAAAGATTCTGACCTTGCTGCTTCCCTGAAGGTAAGTCTTGCTGAAGCTGCTGATTTTGATCCCAGGCTATCATAGGAAGCTGTTTGTGTTCGCTAATAAGGCACACTGCTAGTAGCAGCATACACTTGCTTTGAATATAAGCAGGGAGAGAGTACTGTCTTCTAGGAGATCTGCTTACTCTGTGTGTTTAGGGCTGTGCATGTGTAGTTTCATTATGAGAACATTTCATTTATTTAATCTTCGTGGTAGCTCTGCAGAGCAGTAGCACACTGAAAACTGCTTTATCAGGTGGCCTCACCAGCTGAACTTCCAAACAAGGGCTTTATTCTCCACGTGTGAACTCAGCTGCTGCTTTACTGCCCTTTACGGGCATCATGTGTTGCAATGCTGCATAAAGATCCCAAGCACTGCTCTGCATATGTTGAGTAGACTCTTCTAGAGTTATCATCTGGTGCAGGTGCCAGCAGAACTGTGCTGTAAGCCCAGATCTGTGTGTACAGAGTCAGAGACCAGCTGCTTTTCATGCTCTTTCCATTGTTTTCCAACCCTTTTTGGTGAAGCAGAGAAAACTATGTGTTAGAAGTCTGGGGCTGGCATCAGAGACTGTTTTCCACTGCTTTCAGCCCTTTGGGAATACTTCAAAGTTCTCAACAATTTAGTCTCAGGCTGTTTACTGTGCTGATGTCTCTGCCTGGTGGCCTGAGAAACGTGTGGCCCTGACAAAACAAGGAGTCAGAGAAGGTTTGTGCAGAAAGCTAGACCTGGTTGTCCAGCCCTATACACAGGACCCCAGAGAGTTGTCTGGAAGGGAAGCTCCCAGAGACCTCTGAGGACAGTAGGAGAGAGACTTCTGTGACAGTTTTACCATAGCAGTGTTGGAACTGAGCTGAAGAGTTGTTAGCAGTGACCACCTAAGAACAAGAGAAAAACAGCTTGACTATTTCATTTAAGTTAATTTTACGTAAGTTGCCTCTGCAAATAAAGGAATTTAATTTGGCTCAAATCTTTAAGCAAATGTAATGAAAACCACAAAGCTTCATCAAATGTTTGACTACAATGCAAGCACATCATGAAAGGACTGTGAGATTTTGATGTCAAATCAAAAGTAGCTAGATGTGGCAAAAGTATTCACAGATTAACTGCATTTCAAGCAAGTGAGACCTGAATCTCAACTTGTTTTAGAAAGTCCATATCACTTCACTTTTTCATAGTTTGGAATTTCAGTAAAATTCATCCGTACAGTTTGCACTGAGAATTAAAGTGGCTCTTCAAAGCATTACTTGAATACAAATTCTCCAAAGGAACAAGTTTTCCTCTTTTCATCTGTTTCGCTTCTTATAATTTTTTTCCCTTCCTCCCTCCAAGGCATTGAGACAGGCATCGAGGCAGGCATGGAGACAAAGGACAACCCTCATCTGGCTTGCAGAGCAGGTCTCATTTCTTCCACTCTACTTCCTGTATAAGCAGAGCTACATGCAAAGCCCTTTCTCCTCTTCCTTCTCTCCAGAACTGCAGCAGACACACCAGGAGCAGATGCTCCTGCACAGGAGAAAAGCAAAGGAGTGAAGCAGTAGAACAGGGAAGAGGGGAAGAGAGTAAGACTCCTTTTCTTCCTCCTGCACATGCCTGAAACCTCAAAGCTCCTTCTGCTAGCCAGAGCCCTCTAACTCCAGTGTCTCTCTCCTGTTTCCTTCATTATGCTAAACCTTGCTGCCAACTTGAATGTTGCCTGTATGTCTGGGGGGCAGTAACTGGGGGCAGCTCTATATAGGCTTGATACATTTTTACAGCATTATTACCCTGTGACACAGGAAACACTGGAGATGTGTGAGGTACCAGACAATGATGTATAAAGTGGTTGCAAAAAAACCTCCCAAAATTCTAAACACTCATAGATGTTCCCTTTCTCTTGGCAGGGAGAAGGCCTGCAAGTCTGCAGGCACAGAGACTAGGCAGCATCCAGCTGCAAATTCCCTAATTAAGGTGATCTTCAACTGTGTCAGTAGCACATGGCTTACCCAATGTGGAGTATTTATTACCCAATGTGGAGTACTGAGCATCCTTTTGGCTTTCAAACAGCCCCTCTAAGGAGGGGTGATCTGAACATCCCATAAGAGGCTGAAGGTTCACTGGGGGAGAGGAAGAGTGTAAGAGAGAGAAATCTCTGTAGTCCGCTGGTCATTGTCAGTCACCTGAGAAGGGGCAAACCATAGTTCTGATTCAAAACCTACTTTGGTTTCCCAGAATTTTTCATACAAAGTTCTTTAGCAGTTGTTGGGATGGCACTGTGAGGGTGCAACAGTTAGGCTGGTCCAGCTCTTCTCCAGCTCTGTGATGTGCTGCAGTGAGCCCCTGGTGAATTGCTGTCCCCAAGCCCTTGGGATATGACACCACAGTACTTCCATGAGCTGTGGCACCCCCTACCCAAGCATAACAGCTAGAGACTGGGTTGGAGAAGGCTGAATGTTTCAGTTTTTCAGCTCTTTTTTAGTTCTCAGATGACACAGGACACCAGTAGCTTAAAGGAGAATGAGCCATATTCTAAGTACATGTCCTAACCGCCTAAAAAAATCCCTTTCTGACCTTAAATCCGTTCATCCTGTGACAACACTTGTGAATTCAACCTCTGGAGCTTCATGGAACTAATGTATGCAAGCAAAGGAGTTGCACTTTTCTGCTAATAGGTACTTAGGGCAAGATCTCTGGACATTTCAAGGTTCTGGAGATCCAAGCAGGTCCTTTGTGGATTGCTCAGTTGCACTTAAATGCCTGGAAAATGCTCGTTGCTTTTGTTCTAGACTCACATTCTTTGTCTGAATTTGCCAGCATCACAGAAAACAGAGAAAAGTGTAGCTTAAAAATGACTCAGAGTGTCTCGTGGTGGTCTCGTGCTGTGGTGCTCTGGTAATCCACCAAAGAGATCTGACTGAATGGCTGAGTATGGTGTTTTATTGACTACCTTAGCTGTGACAATGTTTCTCTGCATATTTTCCTTCATAGTTCTTGTTTTTTATTGGAGTTTACTAGCCAGACAAGGGGTTTTCATGGAAAGGGAATGGGTCACCATTACTGGAATGCAGTTCATATCTCTGAAAGACACTTTGGCTAGCTGTAATTATAGAAGGAGAGATGTGGTCTGTGTGCTGAAGGCATTTGGGGTCACTTGGAGACTTGTGTTTGAAGTAATAACAGTGCTTAGCGACAG
The DNA here is from genome assembly GCF_012275295.1 of Melopsittacus undulatus. Classification (NCBI taxonomy): domain Eukaryota; kingdom Metazoa; phylum Chordata; class Aves; order Psittaciformes; family Psittaculidae; genus Melopsittacus; species Melopsittacus undulatus. Next base: position 37,096,772 of record NC_047534.1, read on the forward strand.
GAGTTTTCTTAAAGCATATAGAGGCCCCTTTTCTCACCAAATAAAATGTGGGTATTCACCACCTTGAGCAAAGAGGGTGTTTCTTTTACTCATGTTTTCAGTGGAAATTCTGAATCATGAGCCAGTATAAAACATGGGTGGCAGTTTTCTTTTGTACGTCTGTGTTTTCCAGTAAACAGCACACCTTTTCTTTGATCTTTAAACAGAAAGATTACCAATCCATTTAGCAAGAAAGATGGGGCTTGTTTCATCTGGGTTGGATTCCTGATGGTGATGAATTTTCCTTTAGCTTTTGAAGCTAGTGAGACAGATGTTGCAGTAGGAAACAGAAACAAGGAAATGCAGAAAAGGTGTCTCTTCAACTACAGGTGAAGAGATGCTCAGCAGCAGCTCTTGCTTGATATGGCTCCTTGGCCAGGCAGGTCTGCTGCGGACTACAGATAGTGCCCCTTTGGCTGATAGCACAGCCCCGTTGAGCTGACCAGCTCCTTCACAGAAGAAAAAGCAGTAATTATGGGCTAGTGTCTGGAAAGGCTGTGTCTCCATCAGACAGGATGAAGACCCAGCCAGTGTTCTGTTGATAAATGTATTGTGCTCGAAAGAGATCCTTATTCACTGGCTGCTTGTTTTCATCAGTCCCTTGAGTAAAAAAAACATGGCTTCCTAGAAGCAAAGATACTTTTTGTTCTGGCAGTATGCCTTAAGAGTTGCTTATTTTAGTCGCAGAAGTTACTGCCTGGGTAAGGTTTTGTGAAACAACTAGGTGGATGCCAGGTATTTTTGGAAGCTACCTGTCCTCACAGGATCTTGCATTTATTACAGATGGGGACTGTGTGAGTTATTGCAACTCCCCAACTTCTAAATCCTTTAATTTAGTTTAGCTTCTTTACACTCCTGGAACCCACAGATTTCTCCATGGCAATCTCTTTCATTTCTGTTTTGTGATCACTGTATAACTAAGCAGGAGCCTCTGCCATGCGTCTCCTCTGAGCTTCCCCTTGCTGTGCAGGTAAGCTACTGTTGAAGTCTGGTTACTAGCAACTGGATGCTGCAGGACAGAAAGTCCTGGCTGGGCCTTTAAAGCATAGGTCTGAAAAGGGGCCAGGGCAGGCATCAAGTAGATTTCCATAGAGCTATGGTTGTGACTGAACAGCAGGAACACAGCCAGAAAAAGGAACAGAAATAAAAGCATTGCTCATTTCAAGGATATAATAGCTAGTAAGGGATAAGTAGATGTATCTCAGTTTCGTGAGAACAGCAGCAGTAGGCTATGACTCCATCTCTGATCCTCATGAAACTCTCTGGTCCTTTTGCCTAATGGTCATCGTGCTGCCCAACTGTGTGGTAGCCCCACACCAACCTGATCAACAGGAGAATCCATAGTTAGGAGGCACTTCTGCTGCCACTCAGTCAGCTACTCATTATAATATTCTGTTTCACTGAGGCCCGCAAGTCTTAATGAGCAAATTCCATCATTCTTTCTGTCTTACAAATGGGAAATTATTTGATTGAATAGACTAGCACAAGTACTTTACATTTGTGGAGAAAAGTAGCCAGCAAAACGTCTGAGAATCCCAGTTTTGAGCTTCCTCCCCTAAATTTGGCCTGAAAAGTCTGTGTAGAGTTCTCATACTCCAGTTTCTGTTTAGCTGAACTGCTGCCTTTGGAAGGTAGTGTGCTCCCTCTTGCTCTCATCAGCTGGTAGTAACATAATTTCTGGTTTTCTCAGTGTTTCAAGTATCTTTTCGAAAGAACCCTAGGGCAGCAAATGTTGTGTCCTTCATAACAGGGGGAAAAGGAATATGCCCTTGCAAGTCTTTGCACAATCCAGACATTAAATCCTGGCCTCAATTCTGAGAGATGACAACAAACTATATGTTGCAGTGAAACTTGCTCCTGCAGTGCACTGGGACAGAGGATGAAATATCATTGGTGATGGATTTGCCAACAGTGTTCTAAAAACTGGGAGGACTGATACAGGATTTAGTATTTGGAAGATGTTCAGTATTTCAAAGTTGTTAATGTTTGCAGCTTTTAAAAATGATTATGCCTGATATGTGCAGCAGCTAAATCTTTCTTGTTGATAATCAGAGCTGATTTATCCCTCTTTAAAAATTGATCTTACGACATACAAGATCTTATGACTCCCAGGAGGAATTAAATACTTAAGCATACTCATTTAGATGAAGTTCACCCCCTGACCTCTTCTTCATATCTCCAGTTCATACCTGTTCAATTCATTTTGCCAGAAAAGCTGTTTAATCTTTCCTGTTCCTCCCTCTTCTCCCATAAACCCCCCACACTGAATTGAACTCATAACCATAGCACATAAATACAAACCTCAACATTTTATCTCTCAAAGAAATGGGAAATTTTTAATACAGGGTAGACTACTATAGCAATGATGGACTGGACCACTCAAGGGACATGGGTATATGGAATGTCTCATTGCAGTTACAGTCAAACCAAAGGCAAGGACTTGGATCCAGCTCCCCAGTAAACTTTGAATGAACAGAAGACCCTACCAATTGGGTTAGTAGGGACTGCTAAATAATTTCAATGACCTGTATTTTTTCCATTTTTATTATTGCTGTGTTGCATGGATGTGTTGTTGCATGGATGCTGTGTTGCATGAAACTTAGAGATTCACATTCATAAGGCAATTTCCACAGTGTAAAACATTTTATGGACAGCAATGTATAGTATCTTCAGTACAGATCCACATTTCAGTTAGTTTGTTTGATTTACTCTAGTTCAAGAGCCTTTTTCCCCAGACTTTGTAGAAGTCTGTAAGAAGCATGACAGAATTTAAAACTACTTGAACTCTGAAGTTAAAGAAATACCTGTACTAAGGGAAAACAGTCTTCAGCGTTTCATAGTGTCATTTCATTCCCAAGTGCTTTATATTGGCTAGGAAACTGCAATCTTAAATCTAATCATTAAACTCCACAAGTATTCAGATTTGGATTCATAATTCAGGCTGGGAAGAAAAGTTTGTAAAATACATATTGAGGTTTGGATTCCAATCCATCTCAAGCTATGCAAGTGTTAAAATGGTATTCTTGTCATTTATCCTTCCTGAAATTTTTGAGTAACTGTAGTTGTCATCCTTAACATCTTTCACCTGTACACATTAGATCATTGTACCTGTTCAGCAAGATTTATTCTGCTCAAGTTGCACATTTTAATTTCAAGTTTTAACCTTCAAGAAGATTATGAGTTGTTCTTTTCTATACATATCTATTTGGTTTACTGACTTACTGACTTCATACACTCCATGCTGTCATGAACTGGGAAGATCTAAAGAGCATTACTGAGAGTAAATAGATGGAGGGTGATTTACAGCAATGACAAATCTGAAAGGATGAAAGCATTTACTGATCCTGAATCTTATGTTTCATGTTTTAAGACAGAAATTGGGTTTACAAGAATACTGTTATTAGGGATTCAGATCCTGGAAAAGCCCAAGCCAAAATACTTTTTCAGTCATATTCCCCACAAAGCAATAGAAGACAAAGACAGAGAGGGACAGATTGTAGAACCCTCCTCACAGACTGTCCTATAATTGTAAATTTCACATTACAGTCCTAAACTGTGGCGTGTCACTCCCCACACTAAACCATGACGTAGCAAACAGAAAGCACAGCTTGAGATTGTGTCTTAGTAGTTTATTTTACCCTCAAAACTCTGATTTCCTGGAGGTTATTTGGACATTACTCATACTTCTGCTTGTCTTGAAAGTGCCTTTTGTAGAAGAGTTGGCTGAAATACTCTTATTTGATTATTTTCCTGCTAAAATAGTCTTTTCCCCAGTCTGGAAGTTTCCAAAGAGAGTTTTTACATTTTTAAATGCTGTCCTGTTAGAATATCAGGCTTTTTGTTTATTCTTCTTGACTCCTTTTTTGTTTCCTTTATTTTAATGCTTTCTTGTCACACAGTCTATACCCTCAGCTCATGTGGCTTTTTTCACAGGTTTGGGTTTTTTTCTCATTCTGCCATCCTTCATCTTCTTTAGATTTTCACATATTGAAGAATGGCAGAAAGAGACTGAAAAGTGTCCTAAAATAATTGTGAACATTATCTGTTTATGGTATAGGGGATTAAAAAAAATAAAGAAGGGATGGGACAATACAGAAAAAGACTTTATCTTGAAAATAAAATGAAACAAACAGATCCAAATAGTGTCATGGCTTTGGTGCATTGAAAAAGATAAACATTTTTCAGTGGTTTTTTGTTGTGGGTTTGTTTGGTTTCTTTTTTTTTTTTCCTTGGTCTTTTTCCTGTTTCCCATTAAGATGCTATTCAGGGATGAATTGCCCAGGACTCTCTCCCCATTGCACTGTGGATTTTATAGAGCTTATTTCTTTCACACAACATGCATGCATGAACTTTCTTAGAGACAAATGTGGCATAAGAAAAAAAGGTCCATTAAAAATAAAAATCTCTTTTTCCAAAAAGAAAGCAGTGACAGAACCTGAGATTTCAAAAAGCTTTGTTACAATGAGTATAAATCATTTATCTCTCCAGAGCAGAATGTATTTTGAACTACCTTATTCAGACTTTCATCACTTGTCCCTTATCCAGCAGCATCTCAAGGCAAACCTCAAGTTTTACTCTCTTTCAGAAGCTCTTTATTCCATGAAAATCCTTCTCAGTCTGGTGAATGGTTCCAGGGCATTGGACTCTCCATGGTTACACAGGATCTTGCAACCAGCATTTTTCTTGGGCAGTAGAAGTTACCTAGTTATTTTCACCAATAATTTTCAAAGGCAATACTTACAGCAATAGTTTTTAAATGGCAAAATCAGTGTCTTTGTGGATGTACAGAGGAGAGTTTTGTTTGCTGGGAAGTTCAAGTAATTTGGCAAAGGTTATGTGCCAGGACAGGAGAGAATGTAATGATGTTACCCAGCACACCAAGGAGCCCCTCTACATCTCTGCCTAGGAGCTGGTTTTCTAAGCAGGGTACTGGCTGTGAAATCTGCAGTCACCATTTCACTTGATGCTTTAGTCATTTCCCCTTTGCTTAAAGTCATAGTTAACAGTTCGCACCCTGCCTCTACAATATTTCTAGGAATTTAGGTGTCTGTAGAGGAAAAGCCTGTTCCAGACATACCAGCTTATATTCTCTTCATTCTCAATCTCCGTTTGCCCTATCAGATTTGAAATCAGCCTTCTGTTTGCCAGACAAGCAGGCTATGTATCTTTCACAATAGTGTCACAGAATCACAGAATTTCTGGCCGATACTTGTTTTCATAATGAATTGCAGAGATACAATCAATGCACTGATCTGCTTCCAGCAGCCCAACGGTATCTGGCAACAGGCAGGCTGGATTCCCAGCTGGTCATTTAGGGTCAGAGTTTCGACAGATTTCACAAGGAGCATGAAGGATTGATCCTTTCATTCATACTGAAGGCTCTGAGCAATCTAGGGCAGGTCAAGCAACCCCTGAACCCACTGGGGAAATGGTAAAGGCTTTATGTCAAACCACAAGAGGGAGATAATTGCAATGCAGAGCCCATGAATACACTGGCCTTATGGACTGCATTATATTTGTGCTGCAAGACATGTCAAGAGGAGAGGCTGTGCCTCCCAGTTTAGGAACTGATCCTGGAGGCTTGAACTGATTTAAAGAATAATGTAATACATTCCTCTGTTATTACAGGAATTCAGAATTTAATTAAATACAAGGAGTCCCAAGGTGTGCATGCCAAAGATATATTGATAGCATGAATCTGAAAATTGCAGCTGCACACACCTGAGGTACCATGTCACAGTGAAGTCTCTGCTGTGCTCTCTCAGGTTTTATTCCCCTGCTGTCCCATAGCTTGGTGCAGGAGAGTATGTGTGTATTCCACACTCTCCCAGTGTGGTGAATTGATACCATTAGACTAAGCTAACCCTAACAAAAGAGCATGTGCAATACATGGACAGCGCTTCATGGCTGTGCCACAAGGATTGACATTGGAGGTAGGTTTTTTATTTTGTCCCTGGTGGAAAATTTATCATAAAGGAGACTGTATAAAATAAAAATTCCCTCTGTAGCAGTACCACACAAATCTATCCTCAAGCAAACTACATGTTTTCAACTAAAAAGCTAGCATGTTTAACACATTGTTAGTGCTCCATGTACAAGTCAGTGGATCAGGCAATGAGCCACTTTTGCTCTAGGCACACAAGCCTAGACCAAGCACAGCTCAGAACAGTACTAGAGAGGGTGTCTCATGGCTGAGCCCAGGACCATCAAGAGATCTCAGGGAGGCTGGGAAAGGTGAGGAAATGCTGATTTCCCTTTGTCCAGGTTCAAGTAGCTGGAAACCTGATGCCAGAATATCCATGCCACAAGCAATTTACACCTGGAATAGGAATGGAGAATTAGTTACATGCAACCCCCAATCTTCTGAATCAGTCCAGATTCTGGTTTTGTGCTGTATTCAAGGCTTAAGTAGCTAGGAAGTTGCTCATTCTCCACAGATTATTGCCCTTAGCCAGGAAACTCAGTAAACCTAGTAAATCACTTCCCCAGAGACATGTTGGGTACCACACACCATCTGAAGAGTCAGAATGGGACAGTTTCACATCTTTTCCTCATGCATAAGTTAATTATTGTGCACTGATGTGAAGCAGTTGTATTTCTAGGAACCAGACCACCATTCTGATTCAAAAGATTTCCAGAGATCTTGTTTTCCATTTCTGCTGCCTGCTACATGGCAGCATGAACTCTATTATCAAGCCATTGCAACAATTCCATCCGTTCACCCACCCACCTAGAATCAATGGGAGACACAGCAAACAGCCCTTTCCCTCCCAGAGAAAGCCATGCAACAGATAGAAGCAGAGATATAACTAGGCTTAATACAACCTTAGATTCTTGGTTTTTTAGCTGCATTCACTGCTGCCATGGGCATGTATTCACTGTTGTACTCGTGGGATTTGGATTCACACTGCTGATTCTGCCAACAAAGAGAAAATGCCATGAATATAATTTGTGGTCATTGTGGTCACTGACCTCTGCCACATCTGCCTTTCTTGTTTAAATAGGGCAGTTACTCCCACTGTTTTCAGTGGGAATATTTAAGTCAGAAGAGACAGGCACTCACATAGAAAACTTGGAATAAAACAAACTGAAAATGAAAAACACACATTGTCCAAAAGAATAATGAATGTCCATGGTCTCTTTCCTGAGCTGACTGGTTCTTTAAGTGCTTTTGCTCCAGAACAGCGCTGGAATTGCTCCACTGATGATTTTTTTTATTAATTGCTTACCAAGGTAATTTTGCTGACCTGTGCAGCATTTCCCCTCTTTCCTTTGATTCCCAGCCTTTAAATGAATAAGCAATTCTGTCTTAGAAAAATTAAATCTGAGCTGCTGAATGACTGAATTCCAGGAGTAAGTTAACAACTCAGCCTCTTTGTCAAAAACCACATCACATGCTGAGTGAGTATGTGCCTGTCCCATGTTCTAAATCTCATTAAACCAAGTTCCCCATCCATGACCCTTGGAAGGATGATCCTGCAGAATCTCATAGACTTGCTTACCTTGTTCCAAAGGTAGCAGGCTATGACACAGCAGACACAAGAAATCATGGCAAACATGATCAGGCCAGTAATTATCCATGGTGTGAGTCCCACTGAAATGCAAGCCTCCTTATCTGAAGTTGGGGAGGCAAAAAAAAGTCATTGATAATTTGTATTCCCTTCCTCCTCCCCACCACCACCAACCCCATTAACTTTCCAAATTCTTTCCCCTCTTCATATTAACAGAATAGCAAAAGTGAGCTCTGGAGAAAGATTTTCCTGAGGTGAAAAGCCACCTTGGAAAAGTGTATTCAGCAGGAAGCAGGACACTGTAGTTTCCCAGGAAGGGTGAAACTGTTGGTACACAGGGCTGAAAGTGTAGACTGAAAAGAAATCAAACCAGGTCTGAAAGCCTGATGGTATTTCAGATCTGAGCAAAGCTTACATGCAGTGAATACTACAGGTGATTTAAAGGGCAGCCTGGACAAAAGAAAGGATAGGAAGGCAAGCTGAGGGACACAAGATTGCCCTTGCCCAAATCAGGGAGAAAATATGATAGGGAAAGAAATATCTGGCAACAGCTAGAACATCTGACTATCCATAAAAATGGAAATGTACAGCTTTGGGAAACACTGCAGACAAAAAGGGATGCCACATCTTCATTCTGAGAGCTGGTTTAAGTCTAGAGAAGGCTGAGAGATAATTGACCCAACCACATAACTGTAGCCTTAGCATTTCAGCTTCTGTCTTTGTTGAGTCCTTGTGTTAAGAGGTAGAAAAAGATAGCAAGAGAAGGACAACAGGCAGTAACACGTTGCAACTGGACTATACAGAGAACCAAGAAGAGGTGTGAGCAAAACCACTATTAACTTTCTTTCTTCACTTAATATACCAAAGAGTCACTGAGTGAAAGGCAATTAAAAATTAAAGCCTATTCAGTGAGCCTTCTGAAGTTAGTCCAAGCCCTTCTCAGTAAAAGGCCAAAAATCCTCAGCAGCTGTCAATCTTTTCTGGTCTAACAAGGCTATAAACTTGAAGGCCTGCTTCAGAGAGGTGAACATAATCTTCACATCAATGTGGCGTCAGAGTTCCACATACCACTACTAGCACAGATATTTGACAGCTGTTTTGTGTTTTAGTTGTTGGTTTTTTTCTTAACCTAGGCACATAAAGATAGCTCCCAGGATGGATTTTTTTTCTCTGACTAGAAATAATCTTAATATTTACACTCAGCAGCCTGTAAAAAGAACAATGGGAAATTTGTGCTACAAGCAAAGGTGGGACCACCATACTCTAGAAGATGTTTTGCTAGCTTGCACACCACAAACAGTATGCAGAGCTCAGCATGGCCTACAAAGCCTGCCAAAGAAGATGAGTAGCTATGGAGAGGTCCCACTGAGCAGTCTGCCAACTCAGCTCCACTGTGACCAGCCCCCTGCTAAGTAGTTTTAAGCTGTCTTAGAAATAGCTGTGCAAAATCTAGTCACATTTTTCACTGCAGTATAGCTGTGTCCGATGCCTGCTTATCAGTAGCCTGAAGTGAGGGGGGAAGAGAAGTAAGGGGGGAAGAGAAATAAACTTACCTTGGATGTACAAATAGGTTTCCTTCAGCCGGCAATCTATATAAGGAGGGGGTAAGAACTTCTCCAGGCAGTAGGTATACATGTCCATATGTTTTCTTTCCAGATTTTTAAGGATGAAAGTGGTGCTGCTTTTTGAATGTGTTGTCTGACAGTAGGTGACATTACTCTTTGGGATAACATTCCCCTCACTCAAATGGAGTGCACAGATCTCCTTCTTTTCATGCCCTTTGAAGAGAGTCATGCTGAACTCACTCACATTTTGGGGGTTGGGGAATATGAACTTGAAGTTTCCATTTTCAAATTCCACCATCATTTGAGAGTCAGAGACATGAGGCTGATCTGAAGACATGAAAACTATAAGTATAGTCACTCACATAGCAATGAAAAGAATCCCTAAAAATGTAAAGAAACTCATTTAAACAAAGCAAGTGAACCATGTGATTGAAACTTAAGGCATGTAGGTACTCAGAATAGTCTGGCTGTGGAAAGCAGCCTGTACAATGAGATGCCAGTGCATCATTCTGGTCACGTCAGGCACTACTGAGAAAATAAATAAGACCTGCCCCTATTGTCCACTACAAGGCTGGAGAGTCACTGTTACCATTGGATCAGTGAGTTACTTGAGGATGTTCAAAGGCCGCTTGGACAAAACACTATATGGACATATAATCCCTGCCTCAGACGGATTGTCCTAAAACAAGGTGGGACAAAAATTATCATCTCTGGTTTATGATTAATATTTTGCACCCTAATGATCATAGAATCACAGAATCATTTAGGTTGACCTAAAAGACCTTTAAGATCATCGAATCCAACCATTAACCTAACACTGCTAAGTCCTCCACTGAACTTTGTCCGTAAAAGTCACATCTACACATCTTTTAAGTACCTCCAGGGATGGTGACTCAACCTCTCTTCCCCAAGCCTATATAAGTGTTGCATGGGCTTATTGTAATTCAAGTGGCACTCAGCCTCTTTGAATTCACAGCTTATTGTGATTTGGCATTCAGCCTCTTTGAACCTCATACAGTTGGGCTCAGCCCGTTGATCCAGCCTGTCCAGATGCCTCTGTAGAGCCTCAAGCGCATCAACACCCCACCCAACTTTGTGTCATTTGCAGACTTCCTGAGGGTGCACTTGGTCCACTCATCCAGATCATTTATAAACATAACAAAACTGGCTTCAATATTGAGCCCGGGGGAACACCACTTGTGATCAGCCACCAACTTGATTTAACATCATTCACCACAACTCTTTGGGTTTGGCTATCCAACCAGTTTGATGATGTAGCTGAAAACTTGAAACTGTATGTAAACCCCAGACTCATACAGAAGTGCATTAACTGCAAGACATATCTTTCTTTTCTAGAGTAGATAGTGGTCCAAGGCATGACATGGAGTTTAAACCTAATTATTTAGATGGCCATAGTACCTTTATTACTAACATAATGGGAGGAGTAGAAGACAAATACCTCTGTATGCATGTACCCACAAGCAATCAAAAAATCAAGTTTGACCTTCCCCAAAACTGTCTAAAACCTTTGAGACAGTGTGCAACTCTCATTTCGCAAATTTATTGGAGAACATAAAGAAAACAAACTGACTGACCACCTCCTGCTACCTCACAGTTTGACTTTGTAAATCAGCAACCAATAGCATGAGAAACTCCCTCAGACAAAAATATGTTAGAGTGTGCTGTAAAAGAATCACTACTTTTTCATTTGAGGTCAGTATTTTCTGATCTAGAAAGGCATTTTAAACCATAAAACATATTATGTGTGTATCTTACCTATATTTTTGCATGGTCTTGATGAGCAGCTATCTGATCCTGAAAAATACAGAATAGTTTCCTGTTTAAAATTCAAGAAGAGAGATGCAGGAACAGAAGTTGAGCCATGCAATGTTAACGTGCTGAAGTTATTTTCCACTTTGTTTCATTAGCCTATCTCATCCTGTCTGTGCCACACTATAAAATCTTATGATGTGATAAAAGTGAAATAGGAAAAACAAAGTAGAAACACAATGCAATAGGTAAGAATTGTTACTGATCACACGTATAGCATTTACAAATTCTTAAAACAACTTGGCAAAGTGATAGACTTAATTCATAAATAGAAGCCAAGATGAAACTAAAATTTCCCCCAAAGAAAATTGCCCCCAGATAAAAAAAAAAGCATTTTTTGACTTCTTATGAATCCGGAGTCTGCACTGAGCCATAATTATACTTTGCTTCCAAACCAAGGTGCTCATGTTGGTCTATGTTCTTTCTGTTTCCCCCACTGCTCAACACTGTACCAAAACATCTTATGGCACATCCAGAATGAGTATCTTAAAGATGCTCCAGTACATACAGCAAGAAAATATTCAGGCAATGCATATAGTTGTGTTCCTTTTTCAGTAGTAGTTTTTCCCCTTCATGATTATTAAACTGTATTCAGTCTATTGTGCATAGGCAGCCTCCATTACAGAAGACAAGTGGTGCATAACCCACTATATTGAGAGAGTGGAATTTTCTGGCTGGGTTGGTGGCATGTACTGCTTTGAAATGGTTTGTATGTCAGTACTGGCAGCATAACACAGCCCAACAGGGTTTTATTAGGAAATTTTCTTTTTGTGGTGCCCTGAAATTCAAGCTACAGACCGGTACACAAGTAGAAAAAAACCTGTTATCTGCTTTTTCTGTTTTCTGGTAACCTGAGTAAGTTCTTCAGAAACTGCTGAGATTGAAATATATCCTACATCAGGATTTTATGGTGTTAAGGAAATACAGGGCCAATATTTAAAGACTTTGATGCACCATCCTATTCTTGTTGATACTGCTGTGTCGGTAGTCTAGATCCACACAAACTCCCCAACTGCATCAGCTATCGTACAGGATTACACAGTATAAATAATCCTTTTCCCAAGGCACCTGTTATCTTTGACATCCAGCCTGCATATGCACAGGAACAGATTATTCTCATTTGGGTACTTTTGTATGCTCTCATCTCTTTCTGGATAGAGCCAATCTTTCAGTGCCTATGCTTTTTCCTTCTTTGAATTCTTGCTCCCCAATTACTACCACTGGCAAAGGCATTGCAATGAATGATACTTGTTTAAAATATTTTTAGTGTGACACACAAGCTAATGGACTTCTGGAAGATGCTTTGTGATGCTCGGTTGGAAAGCAGTAACAACTGTTACCTCTTTTTGGCTGATTTACGCTCTCCTAGTTATCATGTTCCTGTTTTACTGTGCATGGTCAGCACCCTTATCTAATTCAGCGACAATTATTTAAGTGTGTGATAACAGAAAAGGTATTTGGCATCTTGTACCACTGGTGTGAAGATAAGAGAGATAAAACATCTCACCAACGCACAACGAAATAGAGCTCTAGATACACTGAAGGCACAGACATAGAAAGTGTGAGCCCTCATAATGGCAAATAGTGTGAAAAGCTGAAAGCAAAGGTCTAATAGACAGTTCTTGATGACTTGCATGTTGCATGGTGACAGAAAACAGCTGCTATGAGAACAATATTTGAAGTAAAGGTCTTTTAAACTGCTCTGTAGTTTAATGGCATGTAGTTTGGTAACATATATCTTTTAAATTATGCCCAGCAGCAGACACATTATTTAGGGAAGAAAAAAACCCAGTGTATTGATACAGCAGAAGCTAGGGAGCATGGTGAATGTGCAAGCCAACCTGATACTCTTGAGAAGTATCCACCTGTAGCTGAGATCTCTACATTTGTCTCTGCTTGTCTGAGAGGCAGATGAGGCTCTGTCAGGACAGCTACAGAGGCAAGCGGTGCTATATTCACCCAGCACCCCAGAGGAGTGCAGGGCTACCTTGCTCTGTGTGAAGTAACAGCTTTGAATTGAATTTCTCTGTCTCTAAGAATAGCTAAATTTTGCTGTTAGCTAATGAAATTGCCCTTTCATAGCAGGTGGTTTTAAATGTTTGTCAGAGATCATGGTTTTAATCCTTGTTTTTAATGGAAAAGGGCAGAGAGAGGTCATTAAGCATGTATTTCATGTGACCTTGTGGCAAGCCGAAAGATTGTTTTGTATTCTCTCAGGCCATGAAGCCTTAACTGCCTATTTTCAAATGTGTTTCTCTGAATGAGTATTTTGGCAAATATGATGCAATTAGTATTCCTCTGAAACAAGTGAGTGTGCTTAACATAGTGTAAAGGAATCGCATTTTACAATGAGATCAATGATGCCTGAGATTAAAACACAAAACTATCTACATGGATGACCACAGTGGGTGAGACCTGTTACGAATTTGCAGCTCACTAGCTGTACTGTATCAGCTCCTAATGTGAATGCTCTCACTGCATACTAAAAGGTGGCTTATTCCCCCTTCCCTGTGCCTGATTGCTGTTCTCCTGTGCCCTTTTGTGTGGGTTCAATCCTAGGGTAGCCGTACAGGCTTGTAACACTCCGTAGTTAATGACCAGACACATTTGGGATGTCATCTGCTAAGTTGCAGTCAGTATAAATGTACATTTAGTGGGATGGGAGACAAGAAACTGGAGTTTAAACTTCCAATAATATTGAGAGATTTGCTCACTAAACCTTCCTAATACCACCTCAAAAAACCAGGTGGATAAAAGACTACATCACAGTATTGTTGAAAATGAGGAGACGAATCTCACTGGGTCAGTCGTAAAACTGCTTAGATTTGGCAGCAAGGTTCCTTTTTGGTATTTTTCATAAAGGAGATAATTCAACCGCATATGAAGGTTTTGAGACAAGAATAAGCAAATCTTTTATTCATTTCATAGGAGTGTCACACTGTGGAGCTGCATAGAGCTGTTCCTTGCTCACCTCATGTGAAGCAGAGAGTCAAGACAAACTGTTGTTCAGATGTGAATCCAAGAGATGAACACGTGTATGAAAGTAACATCTTGGTATGTCAAACTATAAAAGAGTGTGTGTGTGTGTGTACATTTTATATATGTGTATATTTACAGTCATGTACCTTTCTGTCTTGATTTCATCTTTACTGCAGTGGGAAAGCACTTTGGCAGAGTTTTGGGCATTTCTATGGCAATGTGAGTGTACACTGAAGCCAGTGGAAGGCAGGTTATTTTTGTTTTATTGGGATTGTGATTTTGAGTTTTCTGGTTGCTCTTTGGCAGAGCCAGTGCAATTTTAAACATCCATTACATATTTTGGTCCTAACAGGAGTTTAAAACCCACTTTTGCTTAATTTTAAACCTTGGCTGTATGGTGGGGGAATAGAATACTCCTGCTTGGTTTTCTTGCTGTTTGTTTCACCAGCCCCAGCTCTCAGAAAACTAATTAGCTGATGAAAAACACAAGGATAATTTCACTTGGGTGTGTTTGCCTCTGAAGATGAGCAAGCAGAGTGCAAACCCTGCCTTTAAACCAAACATATTTCTTTTGTTAAAACTAAATGCGTAATGAAACCACACAGTTTTTAAAGTTGCTATAGCTTTGACCTTTCAAGGCACTCTGAAAGATGACAGTGTCAATTCAGTGTCATTAGTCATATACTTGAAGCTAACATGTTCCTAGCTTTTAAGAATCAAGGAATAAGAGAGGAAAGCTGTGCTTCTGGGCAAAGCAAGTAATGGACAGAATTACTCTAGGAAGCCATTTATAATCTGAATTATTTCTATGGTATAACATATATTGTGAAATAAAGAAACTCTTATAAAATACATCACTGACACAGCAACCATTGTTGATAATATTTCAGACACCCTTCTGAGAAATGATCATGATTTCCTCCTGTATTGGCAACAGGACATCTGTGGGTAACAGTAATAATGCTTTGCAAATGTTGGCATGCAATAGCTCATGTGCAATGTTTCATAACAAGGGCCTCAAGTGCTATAGCATCCTACAGCTCTATACTCCCCAATCCTATTGCCTGTGTTTCTCTGCAGGCACCAGAGAGGCTCCATGTTCTTACAACAATTTCTTTATCACAACTAGGATATAAACTCATAGTACACATATACACACATACATCACCTTCTGTGACTTATTTACATTGATAAAAAACCCTATCCATAGGTCACAAGTAGGAAGTAGGGCTTATAATCGCTTAGTCAAAAAACCCCAACCAACCAAACCAATCAATCAAACCAACAAAATCTCAGAAATTACTCTCCTTTTGCTCCCAGAAATTCGCCACAGTGCTTGAGAGCTCTCTGAAGTCCTGGCTTGTTCTCTAAATGACAGTATCATGCTAATGTGTCTTACATAGAGCTGATCTTTTACAGTCCTTTTATTTTTTGCAAGAATGATAATAATTAGTACTTTTTATACTGGCAGCACTGTAATGTAAAAAACTTGAGAGATAGATACAATTCTTGTTACAGGCAGGCTCTTTCTCCTGCAATCTCCTCTCCTTAGCCACCTGACCAAATCCTATCCACCATATATGGAGAAAGGGAAAAAGAAGGGAGAAATGCTGATACCAGATAGCACAATTGATTGCACCCTTAAATGCAGCCTATTTCTTCCCACTAGGAATGGCCTAGCTAGATAGCTCCAGCCACATGTAAAAGCATATTGGTTGAGTATACCTGCTAAACTGACTAGCTGAGAAATTTTTAACAAAACTAATAGGGTTTTTTGTTAGCAGATTTAAGAATAACTTTTCAAGGAGAAAAGGAGCAGCTCATGTCCCTTTAGAGATAATGATCACCATCCTCCTCCCCTGTGATTTCACCCATCATTTCAATCTCTCTGAAAATTCAGTATACTATCGCTGTATTAGTTAACCTTCAGAAGGGTATCTGCATTGCCTAAAGATCTGGAAACTGGTTTTTATTTAAATGAAAGCTTAAATTCTGTATGAAACCTCAGGAGTACTTAAATTATACAGGGGAACTTGAAACCCATCCTATATCTCTAGAATTTCAGAAGCAAACATATTTGATAGCCTTTGGCATGACCCTCGAGGGAACACGTTCAGATGGTGCTTAGTAATAGTGCGCACTAAATCTCAGGTCTTACTTAGTTGATGCATCATACTAAACTCTTGGGAAGTACACGTAAGATATGAAAGAGACTCTTCTTAATCAGATATTATCTGTATTGCTGTGTTGGCCTGGTAATAGGGTGTTTCAGAGAGGCTACAGATAAATGTGAGCTCTGTTATTTTACTTTGTGCTGCTGTGATAAAACGCTGAATCTTGTAAAACGCTACATCCATGTTTGTGGCTGGATTAAGATCAGTGCTGTCACCATGTGCCTTCTCAACACAACATTAGGAATGCTACACTTACTTTTAAGTTATCTGCATTTCAAGCCTGCACCAAAGCAATCTCATTCACTCTTCCATGCCATACACATTTTTAATAGTAAAAAAATTCCCTACCCAGACAAGAGCAGGTTCAATATCAATCACCTGGCTTCCTTAATGAAGCCATTTACTCTCATGCTGTTATAAGACCTTATGCCCAGCAAGGGAAGCTGGTGGGAATACTACAGTCTAAACAGCTAGAAGATAACACTGAGCAGATGAGCTAAAGGATATAAACAATGAAAACGTGTACTGTTTAGTTTCAGAGCAAATGCCCTGTGCTGGCAGGAATTCTCTTCACACCAATTCTAGTGGCATTAAAGTTGAGAGCAGTCTTTTTGCCTTCATTACCTCTGTTACTCCAACCCTTGCTGTCTTGCCTCATTTACTGTTTCCCATCATCAGATAAGTTCTATTCCATAGAGACATCTACTGCAAAGAAAATAATCCAAAATAGTACTCACCATACAGGGCTTCAAACTGAAAGCAGAGGACACAGAAAGTTAGAGCAACGAACTTCATGCTTGCCTGACAGAGGCACCAGCTTTCTGTCTACTGTGAAGATGGGAAAGAATTCATGAGTAGAAAAGGAAGTGGTTTGTGGGCAATGGGGGAAATTCTATGATAATCAGAAGGACTTTTTAATTTAACCCCTGACTACATTGCAGCTATGTCAGCATTAGCTGGCACCCACACCTGTGGAGTTTGCTGCTTTTTCCTACTTCACGGCTTGCTGTCACAGACAAGAAGATGAAAGATTTTCTGACATTACGTTTGATGTTCACTTTTACAAAGACTGTTTCTGGTTAAATCTGTCATGATAGAGGACACAGTCTTTTACAGAACACTTCCTGCAGATGGCCCATGGTCAGCAACTTGTGCCTTAAATTAACTTATAATACATGCATATTTGTAACTGGCAATCTGGTTTATCCACATCATTTTTCAGCTGGTCTTGCATAACTGATGGTCTTGCTCTATGTGAAAACCATTACTTAGTAGGGTAAGAGTCTCTTGTATGTCCTGGTCCTAGAATTCATTGATAGAACTAGTCCAAATTGCAGAAAGATGCCCTAAGCCCCGTGATTTCCCAAAGGATCACTAGATAACAAAGCTTCCACCCTGGTGGTCAGGCTTGCTCTGCATGGACATGAGAAAATTCATGTGGCTCTGTGAGAGGAGATCTGACCCATTGCCCGAGGGTCTGAGGTCAAAAGTTCCTCTCCTTTCCTCTGCCTACTTTTGTGCAGCATGCTCTCTTCTGGCCTGCTATCCATCTCTATTCTGGGAGTGCTCTGGGGTAACATGTTCTATGATAATTTAAAACTGGCTATTTATTTATGCTTACGTCATGGTGTAAGCCCAGCTGGTAACTCAGAACCACGCAGCCACTCACTCACTTCCCCTCTTCCTTTCCCCCAGCTCCTGGAGGGATGGGGAGGAGAATCGAAAGAATGCAAATCTCATGGGCTGAGATAAGAACATTCCAGTAATTAAGGTATAACACAAACCACTACTGCTACCACCAATAATAATAATGATATGGGAAATAACAAAAAGAGAGAATACAATTGCTCACCACCCACCGACCGGTGCCCAGCCTGACCAGAGCAATGATCTGGGCCTTCCAGGTAACTCCCTCCAGTTTATATACTGAGCATGACATGCTGTAGTATGGAAAACCCCTTTGGTTAGTTTGGGTCAGGTGTCCTGTCTCTGCTTCCTACCAGCTTCCTGTGCCCCTCCTCACTGGCAGAGCATGAGGCTGAAAAAGTCCTTGATTGGGTAAACATTACTGAGCAACAACTAAAACCATCAGTGTTATCAGTGCTGTTCTCAGGCTAAAGTCAAAAATGACTGCTACAGCTGAACCCAGGACATCTTATCATCCTAATTTCAGTGCAGATAATATGCTGGCAAAGCAGCTTCTAAATCATGTTTAATATATTAGATGCAGCTAGCATTTCTGATAGCACAAAGAGAAGACACAAAGACTGTGGTGCCTGACAGATTTCCTGGGGATGAGTCCTTGTAATGGTCATGCAGTGGTACCAAATAATCTGTGAATAACAGGACTGTATTATAGGTTCATTCTTGTGAATAAACCTTCATGTGCTGTTTTTCTCTTCCCCACAAAGTGATTTAATTTCTTTCACTACTGCTGCTAAAGATCATGGACTGGCAGAGATTTTTACTCTCTTCAAAATCTTGCAAAGCCCTTCAGATCTTTGGGCTTTGTTAAATTAAAATGGGAGCTAAGCCTGAGTGAAGTCAGGATTTGATATAAATTTTCAGCTCAGGTCTCCAGAGCCAAAGTTAAGCAACTTTAACTAGAGAAAGTTTCTGCAGTATGCTTTTAATTCTGAAGCTCAAGAGTAATATATCATCCAAGCAATGAGAAAGCTGAAAAAGATACAGCAGACTCCTGAGCTTTACCTGTGAAGTTATGACCATGTTGGGATCTACTGAGGTGCTAGGTAGGATCATCTTGCTGTCCCCCATAACAACTTGTGGTAAGTGTTGAAACAACAGAGCAGCCCTCTCCTGTGAGAGAATCTTTATTGTCCCCACATGTAAACATAAGACAAGCAGCCAGAAAGGCTTACAGTAAAAAGAGCTGCTGCTGCTACAAAATTAAGGGAGGAAGAGAATCATGTGTAAAGTACCCATACACACCTTACAGAAGTGTGTGCTGATAACACACCAAGGGCTGAGTCTACAAAGCCTGCTGCTGACTGCCAATAAAAGTGTTGGTGAATGTATTCCTTTGAGCAAAATTATAGCTATATTTTATGAAAACAAGCTTTAAACCAAATAAGTATTGTTAGCATTCAAAAAGTGGGTTGTGTGTCTTAAAAATTTAGATATTTTGCCAAGAAAAGTTATTTTGGTATATGGGGGTGTTGTTTATTTTTTAACCAATATAGGGGTTTTTTTGGAGCAACTTATTCCTTCCCTCCCCTCTCAGTGACCTTATCAGTTATACCAATGCAGAGATTATTAATACACATCTATTTCCCTCCTGGTGAAAGAATAGCTACCAGAACAGATCTCACTACAACAACTGGAACAAGTCGTGTTGTCCAGTAAACAGTTTGTATTTGTCCTCTCCTTCTACCGTAATTGTAGCCTCAAGTCTAGAATTACACCTTTTCCTTTTCTGCTTCCTGGCGCTTGGGATTCCTAGAAGACACTGCTCCCTTTGTTTCAAAAGGGTCCAGGCCAGGGTGCACTTTGGGGTACATTTGGCAGCACTCTGAACTTTGATCTAAACAGTGATTTCCTTCAGTGGTCAAGTGTATTTGACTATGACCTAGTAGAGCCTGGGGCACTCACAGTGTTTGCTCAGAAGCAGAAGATACACAAAGCCTAAACTCAGAGCTGAGCACAAGGAATACTCACCTTCTAATCCCACACCAGCAGAGACTCCTCTGTTGCCTTTCAATCTTTCTGTCTTTGCTTCCCTCCTCTGACAGTACCTACCTACTTCACAAAGACATTGTGACTGCAATTTGGAAATGTTTCTTGTAAATACTATGGTTGGTTACAGTTACAGTTAACCACCTGGGACAAGCAATCAGTTTCCATAACACGTTTCCTATAACTGCAACTATTTTTGCTCACAAACACGTGTTTCCTTTTTCCATCGTCACTCATTTCTCTTTGTCTTGATTTTCACTCTCTCATCCACATAGGCCTCTCAGAGGTAACTTTTTTCCTCCTCTTACTGACCCTCAGTCCTTGTCTACTCTTCTCTTCAAGCAGAGGCTACTCTTCAGCATGTGCAGTAGCTCCTTTCTGGAATGTGGCTTCTCCTTCCTCCAAGTCCCATTCTTTTATCATGTCCTACCCTCAACACTACCCTTACAGCGATAAACTCCTTTTTCTCCTATCATCTCACTTGTGACATGACATTGCTGACTATTAACAACTCGGAAAATCCTTATGAGCTTTTTTATGCCTTTAAAAATGTATCCAGTGATACACCCAGGTTCCAAAGAGAAAAGGGCTTGCTCGTCCTTTGGTCCATACACCAGTTCTCTCTACCATGTGACCAATGTTTCTCCCTTCTAACTCCAAGCAACTTGGAAATCATTGCAGCTGTTTCCCTAAGGAAGCTAATTTACAACAACAGTTTTCCCTGTGATGAACTAAATATATTTTGCTTTGCTCTGTTTAATCGTATAATTCTTATTCTACTTATTGGTATCACCCTAAATAATATCCATGTTAGCAAAATGCTACTGCATTGTTTGCCATGAAACAAAGGTGGTGTTTACATTGAAGTAGCTTGTTCTGTCTCAACAGCTTTCCACTTCTGCTTGTGGATGATGAGCAGATGCCCACAGCAATATAAAATATTCTCTCAGTAGAATGTTTTGTGATTCTTTCTGCAGAGGCTGCTACAGCCTATCCACACAAATTATATTCTGTTGTCTCCCACTGTTTCTCATTCTTTCCTTCAATATCTGGCCTATATTTTCATGACTCTGGGTCATTCCCTCAGGGCTGGAGCAGAAAGCTTCCATACTTGGGAGTTTTCGTTTCCTGTCCTCTTGTCCTGGGCTCAGCTGTAAAAGTTATTTTCTTCCTTCTTAGCAGCTGGTGCAGTGCTGTGTTTCAGCTTTAGTGTGAGAACAATGCTGATAACATACCAATGGTTTAATTGCTAAGTAATGCTTACCCCAATCAAGGACTTTTTCAGTCTCATGCTCTGACAGTGAGGAGGGGCACGGGAAGCCAGGAGGTAGCAGAGACAGGACACGTGACACAAACTTGCCAAAGGAATATTCCATACCACAGTACATCATGCCCAGTATATAAACTGAGGGAAGTTACCTGGAAGGTCCAGATAGCTGCTCAGGTCAGGCTGGGTATCGGTCAGCTGGTGGTAAGAAATTGTATTGTGCATCGCCTGTGTTTATTGGTTTTTCCCTTCCCTTTTTAGTTTTATATTCTCTCACCTTGTTATTATATTTATAATGATAATAATGATATTAGTAGTAGTAGCAGTTTACTGTACTTTAGTTATTAGACTCTTCTTATCTCAACATGTAGGATTTATATTCTTTGGATTCT
Organism: Melopsittacus undulatus; assembly: GCF_012275295.1. Lineage (NCBI taxonomy): Eukaryota > Metazoa > Chordata > Aves > Psittaciformes > Psittaculidae > Melopsittacus > Melopsittacus undulatus. The sequence goes on from NC_047534.1 coordinate 37,118,222, forward strand.
AATCTCCATCCCGCCCAGAGGAGTGAGTGAACAGCTGCATGGTGCTGAGTTACCAGCTGGGCTTAAACCACACCACCTCCAATGACTTTCACTGTGCTATTTTTAAGGGTCTGTGGTGGCTTTGAATCCAACTTCCCATCTGCATCACTGCCTAGCAGGTGTGTAAACAATCTGTAGTTATTCAAGATGTAGAGGTTTCAGCCTGAAATGCAGCTCACATGCTCCCTCATTTGTTCTGATGCCTGTTTTGGTTTGATCTCTCCCACAGTTCCCTGGGGTACACTGTAGGGTTCTCTCTATCAATGTGGGGTACACCACTGAGTTCTCTCTACCAGTGTGCCAGCAGAAGCTACCAGGTCTGAGCTCACCTGGGCAAACTTCTCTCTGCAGAGCAGACCTAATGAGACAGTTCCCTTTGGTACAAGATGGGGTGCTCCATGGATCACCTTTCCAGATGATGCTTGAGAACATTTTATTGTCATCAACTTTTCCAAAAGAAGAAAAAAAAAAGTTTGTTAAGAAGTTAAGCCCAGGTCTAATATATGCAAGGGCACTAACCTGTAACTTCAGCCAAGAGGCACGAAGTGTCAAATTCAGTGGGTGTAAATAGGTTGTTCAGAGACGTGGTTGATTCCCCAACCCTGAAAACAGTCAAAGTCTTGTTGGACAGGGTTCTGAGGAAGGTGATCTAGTCTAAGGTGTCCTTGGTCACTGCAGAGGGTTTAGACTAGGTGATCTCTAAAGGTCCCTTCCAATCAAAAACGTTTTATGCTTCAGATCATGCAACTAATGTTTTGGACTGAAAGCCATATAGGCAAAAGGACACCTCCGTCTGGTCTCAGGAGCTGCTAAGTGTCTGTGTATCCAGCCCCTGGGTCTGTTGCAATAGTAACCTAAAGTGATACGTAACCACTTCCCCAAGACACAGAGCATAGATAGGAATGGACCAATTAATGTCATGTGGACTGTAGGCCTACAGGATGGCTATGGAAGCTTTACTATCTTGAATAACAGCAATAAAGATAACAACCATACTATGTTCCTGCCCTGCAACATGTAACAGAAAGAGGACTGTGAGCAGTAAGTATCTCTCAGTGACATATGTCTGAGTGTGCAGGAGGTATTTAGGAGAGTACCAGAATTGTAGGCACTCTTGATTCATGGGCAATGCTCTGGAGGTAGGAGGATACCTTCTGAAGTTATTCCATCATGTCAAACATACTGCTGTGTGGGACATTGTCACAAGCACTGCTTGTACCTAGATTCAGAAGGAAGGCCTTTCAGAATGGCTAGTAAATACTCAAAACCCAAATGAAGTGCAAACCTGGGGAGCCAGACTGTGACTGTTTTGCCACTTGCAGAGTGGTACATGACAGATACATGCTTTTGAGCTGGGTGACAAGGACAATTATTCAGCTTTTGGATTGGAATTTGTCTTTTGGGTGTGACAGTGATGTGTTAAACACCGTCTGTAGAATTTTCACACCCCAACTGTTTCAAAGCTTGTAGTGGGGTGGGGACTCCTGTTATGTGGTTATCTGGTCAGCTGCCTTGGAGGAGTTAGGACAGAAAGAGCCCCATACTGTGGTGATAAGGGGGGTTTGTGGTGTGATTTTTATCTCAGCATTGTTGTGATTACTTTTTAAAGGTAAACTTTTGCTACCACTGTGTTGTCAGTATAACAAAGGGGAACTTTATCCAACAGAAACAACCTCCAAATCTGTGATGTGTTCTTTCAGATAAATCAAGTGTTGTGCTGAAAACTGCAAGGAGCAGTGAAGCAGCACAAGCCTGCCTTGGACTTCCAGAAACACTGAAGAAGCTGAGGACACACATGCCACTGGTTGCTCCCAGCTGACTTACACTGCTTTTGAAAACCCCATCTTTCAAGTGGTTTCAGGCCAGCTCTGCTGGTGCTATTAGTGGTTATCTGGAGCTAGGCTTAGACAGCTCAGGCCTTGGATGATTTAGAGGAGAACAAACAACGAAATCACAGCTTCCTCAGACATGAAACTAAGGGTCCTCTGGTTTGTGTCTGTCATTCAGAATCTCACAGGTTACTGCCTTGGGAGCAGACTGCTTTGTAGATCTAGAGCAAAGCTGCAGAAGGCAGTACTCCACCTGCAGAGCAGAGATCACTTGCTCTGTCACCCTCAAGGCTTGGTCCCGACAGTCCTCTTTCCGGTACCAGAACAAAGACAACCAAAGCCGAGCACACCGCTGTGCTTTTGTCACTCCTTGGGCTCCCGCGGAAAGCGACTAACGACGGATTTATTTCCCCTTTGGCAGGAGATGCTCGGAGAGCTGCCTTCCAGCCTGAGCTTACCTAGGCTCAGCAGTAGGGGGAGCAGGTGGTGCAGTGGTTCCCGGGCAATGAAACCCGTGGCTGAAAGTGCTTTGCGTCCCACCGGTGACCCGCCACACCAGCTCCGTGTGTGCCTCTGCTAGCGGAGCCCCTGGAACGACATGAGCACCCACCCCAGGAGGGTGTTGAGCAAGGCCCAGCCGAGGGATAAGCACTACACAGCCCTTCCGCTGGGGCCGGGCAGTACCCCCGCACACACAGCCCTGCGCAGGGCTCACTGCAGCGGGTGCTCCGGCGGCGCGGGTCCGCATGGGGGCGCTGCCGGGCCGTGAGCCGCCACTCGGCCCAGCTCCGGGGCTGCCGCAGGGACACCGGGCAGGTAGAGCCGTGCGGGGCTCCGAGTCCCGCCGCGGAGAGGGGAGGGGCGGCTGCTGCAAACCCCGGTGGCTCCTCCCCGGGCCGGCTGCGCGGCTGTGGCTTTGGGAAACTGCTTTTAGGTGCCAGACTGTGGTCTCGTCACCCTGACCTCAGCCCAGCCTAGCTCGTGCGTTGCGGCGCGGCCATCCCAGGGTCACATAGGGGCTGTTGACCCTTACGAAGGTCTGGCTCCTCTCTGCGGTGTTCTAGAATCCCGTGCGATTCTGTCCACATATGCATGGCTTTATGTTCAAAACATTTGGGTTTCTCATCAGGAGAAAATTGTGAAACTTTCACAATGGAGACCAGCACACTTTCCTTCTGCAGTGCCTGCACTTGGAGTGACAGAGCAGGTTTTGTAGGACTCATGAGATTTTGAACATGCTGGAGCTGAGAATAGTATCCTGTTTAGGCATCTGTGCTCACTAATTTGATGAGAAAGAGCAAGCTGTAAGAATGATCCTTGCAGCAGACCAGCAACGACCAAGAGTCAAAAGAAGTTGGAATAGAGGTCATTTTTTTCTTCATGTCACTGTGTTCCATCCTATTTGTTAGCACCCCCTCCTCAGGGGACTGGGTGCAGGTTGCTACTTCCAGCCAAAGCCCAGATTGACTCATTAGTAAAACTGATTACACATATCCAGAGCAGAGAAGCTTCAGGTTGGAAGGTCCCTCCATATTACATGATCAGTAACAACTTACTGAGTCTGGTTATGCTTACAAACTTGCTGAAATCAGAGCAGTTAATTCAAAAGATAAAACATACACTTATGATCAGCGCAGCTTGTTTGGCCTTACACAATCTGGAAACATCAATCATGCAAAACATGTTAAAGGAAGTAAGTGGCACTGGCCTGCATGTGTTAAGTGGAAAAGAGGACAAAATTCTCATGTGAGGCCACACATCTCATCATATTCTCAAGAGAATGAAGAAGAGGATCATACTGATACCTTATCCTGGTGTTGATGTAAAGTTCAGAATACAAAAGAAATTCAGAGTAAGCTGAGCTCTATAACAGCAGCCCTGAGTTCTGGATCCTGGCCAGAAACAGTTCCCAGAAGTCACACAGAAATTCCAGTAATCAAAGGCATCATCTTCTCCAGTCTGCTTGGCAGATCCAGCATCTGTAGCACAAGCAGAATACTTAAAAGATGGTGCCCAGGGCAGTTCTGGGCAAGGGGCTACCCTGCCTGTGTGGAGGAAAGACCCAGACTCTGTGTAAGCCATTGGTATGAATAGTGCCTTTGGTTGTCCACTGGACTGTCATCCTTCAGGAGGCATGGTTTGGCTGGAAACCCCTGCAGCACCCAGAGGTTGTTTCATCCCAGTGCAAGCAGCTGAATGTGCTGTGGCAGAGGGACAGCTGAAGGGATTGTTGATGCAGGCAGACTTGAAGACATTGTAGTGAAGAGCAAAGGAGGACAGCCATACCTCCAGGGAGGCTGAAGAAACTCCACAGAGGCCAGACAGAACTGAAAGCCACTGAGTTAACCAATATTAAGCCTGGGAGCAAATACCTGCCTGCAAGAATGCAGGAGACAGGATGGGAGTTGCCTATAAAGATGTGTTTGCTATTCATCCCAGACTACTTTTAATCCAGTGAAGCATAGCTTAAAAGCCTTTGGTGTTCTTCAGGAGCTCACTGTAAGGGAGGCATCTAGGCATTCCTCTCACAGCCAGCTTGGGTGCTGTCACCATGCAAAGGGAGTTTGCAGTAAAAATTAGAATGAAAATGAGCAAAAAATAGAAATCAGATGTCTGTATTCTGCAAAGGACAAAGGAAATTGAAATGACTACTCTAAACATGACTTTAACCACACTGATCACATTACAGGTCACCACAGATTTTCTGGTGAATTGGCCTTTGTAATGTAAAGACTCCAGGTTTCCTCAGTGAAGTTCCTAGCTTGGGAAGAAGTTGCACAACTTCTTAATTGCTGAGCCTGGACCTTGAAGATATGATGTTCTTCCCTATTTTGAGGGCCTGCCATAGCTACATATTACCATGTCAAATCAGCTTGCTTTTCAGGGACTTCTCCCTGAGAGAGCAACCAGTAGAAACTGCAGTGCATGCAAGTTACAGAAGTTAATAGGGCCAAGACACAGCACTAGTAGTGAAAGTGCTGGGCTCTGCAGGTGTCCAGCTTCCCTCTTGGTTATCTGTCCTGTATCTCTGGTGCACACTATAGACTTCAGGATGAATGTATTCAAACTAGCTTTTAATTGGATCACAGAACAAGCCTGAATGCAGGAAGCATCTAGTACGATTCATCAGGCTCTGCTGTAACTAATACACCCTTGTACTCAGCATAAAAGCTCACTAAGCTCTACTCAGCCTAAGCTGTTCCCAGCTACTAGTAAGCTGGTGCAGGCAGATGTACAGGCATCATATAGGAATGTGCAGCTCCCTACTTGCCCATGACTGACTGCTGGCAAACTTAAAAGAAAAGGCTTTTCGCGCTTGGTCTCTTTGATCTCAACTCTGTGGTTGCTGGTCATTAAAAGTGAATGTTTGCTGTGGGGGCTTTTGGTGTCCTAGCCAAAATGCTTCTTCACTTTTGGGTCTGTAGCCTAATGCAATTTTGACCAAGCCACGGCAAAGCACAGCCATATCCAGAGAAGTCAAGCAGCCTGCTGGAGTCTGCTGCAGTGTAGTGAAGTTGGGGAAATAGAGTTGTCCATGTTGTTTGGATAGATAGAGAATCCTGGATTTTCTGTGTCTTCAGCTTAGTCAGCTGAGTCACAAAGACATTAACCAAAAGAAGTTCTCAACCTGCAATTTTTTTTAGTTTATGACAGTCTTTTAGGATAGCATTACCATTTGCTTTTTCTATTGTTACATTCCTCATTAAGCACCCACTGTTGAACCTGGGAGGAAAGATTCTTGACCTGTTCTCACCTGGAGGAGCCAACCCTTATAATTACACTCTCATGAATTGCTTGGACGACTATCAGGAAAGGTGAAAGTTGGTGTTCCTCTGCTTTCACTGTATTGATACTGCTGCTAAACATTAATGTTAAATTAGTGTCTGGGGCTAATCATATCACTGTCCCAAGGCAATCTTTGGAATTCCTCAGGAATCCACTTCAGTCTGGGAGATGCCTTGGGTTGCTGCCAGGACAGAAATGGAGCTAAGTTTCATCAGATAGCCCTGGAAAATATGGTTTGATAGAACTCAGTTTTCTTTCCACAGATCTGTTTATAGAAAGCTGCTCATTCTGTTGTTTCAGGTAACCACTGAAAAGTCACACACATGTGTCCTCTCTTTAATTCAAAGTCAACACTTCTCGTTGCTTGCCTTGTTTGATTGCTGCAATTCTTTATCCCTGTCCATCTGCCATACTGCATAAGCAACAGAGGCAAGGTGTAGCCATGGGAAAGCCATTAACAATGAAGCTGTGTTTGGTACATTTCATAGAGATCAGCATCACAGCTGATGCTTGTTTTTGTCAGCTGAACTATCCTCCCTCTGATGAAAGTGGCCTTTCAGGTGCTGTTGTGTTCCTCTTCAAAGGTACTTTTGGATGTGTTTATATTCCAATTGGTTATTCCCAGATCTTTTTAAAGACTTTTTCTGTGTTGAGATCTATGGATTTTTAAGCACTATTTGTTTTGTTGGTGTTCACAGTATGAGGGAAGCATACAAATGTATTACTTCTTATGCTAGGGGTCTTACTCCACATGCAATCAACAACACAGGATTCTTTATTTTTCAAGTTATTAATTCATATTATATTGATGTAGGCGTTTAGCTCTGCAGGCCCTTGGTTTCTTTCCTTCTCTGCTAGGTAAGAAGAAAGCTGTAACAAAACCCCCAAGCAGGCCAGTCATGCAACTTCTCATTGGGTTGCTGTGGTTACAGTACATGTTCTGGTGACATCAGGGAGGGCTCTGCAATGCTTGCATGACGGACTGCTTTTGTGAAGAAAAAAATAGAGTTGAAGGGGAAAAAATTAATTTGGCCATTTGCATCTTTCCTTCTAGTTATATTTTTGTAACTAGGTAATGAGTGTTAGTGGTTTACAGAGGAGCAAGTGGTGATTTTGTTATTAGCTTTATATAATACAGCTACAAATTACTCTAGTTGATATGGAAATGTAACTATTTTTCCACTGTGAAAGAAACATTTCACTGTTTCCAAGCTTTGAAAACTACCTCAGATATCACCTTTTGTCTATCTAGGTTTTTCTGCTGTTTTCAAGGCTACTGGAGTTTTTCAAGTTTTTGCATTTCACTTGTAATACAGAAGAGCTGATCATCCTTGTTTACCTGGACTCAAAGTCCAGAGGGTTTCAAAAAGTGACAGGATACATCCATGGAAGAGGAATCCTTCAGACATCATCAGCCTTTGAAGTTCCTGAGCTGCTTGTGAGGGAGGGCTGGGACAGTATTCTAGGAAGGATTCATAGCATACTTTCTTTCATTTTATTCTCTTTCCTGACATCTGCTTGTTGTCACTGTTGGAAAGTGAACAGTGTGTGAAGTGCATCATTTGTCTGACCTGCTATAGGCACAGTTATATTCTTAGGTTCTCATTGTTGCTGACTATGATAGCAAATTGTAATTTGGTTTGATAAATAGCATCAAACCCTAAGGAGTACAATATCCTGCATATTGTTTGAAGCTCACAGGATTGTAATGCAATTTGGGTAGACTTGTTGCTTTATAGGAAAAAGGTACTACTTTGGGGTAATTGTTTAGGTCAACAACTGCTTATTCTCTAACTGAACTGCTATTTCCATTGCAGACCAAGCAGTTCACCCATGTAAGAGTCTCTTGTAGCACAGTCTCCATGATGGAAGAAGTCAGATGTGCTCAGCAGAGACAAAGGAAACAAGCAGCCTTGAAAAAAAGGTCACAGAACTCTGGGAGCAGCCTGCAAGACTGTGTTTAAAGTGAGTAATGTCTTGCCTCCTAACATGTTAACTGGTTACATCCAAGTCAAGCAAGAGCCATTCATGAGTTCACAGAGGCTAGGACTGTTTAGCCTTAAAAAGGAAACTCTCTGGGGGCATCTTATTAGTACATATAAATAACTGATGAGGGACTGTGAGGAGGACAGAACCAGACTTTTCTTAGTAGCAGCCAGTGACAGGAGAAGATGCAATATAGGAAATTCCATTTAAGTATAAGAAAACTTTCTTATTGAGGGTAGTCAAACACTGGCACAGCAGCTGACCCTGCTGTGAGCAAAGGTGTTCAATTAGACAATCTACAGAAGTGCCTTTCCACCTCAACCTTCCCATGATTCTCCATGCCTTTGTTTCAGGTAGTCTGAACTGTGGCATTCTCACATTCCCTGTGATGTTTGTGGGTAAATTTTAGATCTCATCCTGACTCACCCTTTCCAACAGAAACACCAGAGGGGAGAAGCTTTCCACTTCACCACCTAGAAATTCAGAGAATATAATCACCATCTGTATAGCTGCTGCAGTGTCTTTTAGCATCACTCCTACTTTCTTTTCTGTCTTGAGTCATGCCTGTAGACACTGTAAAGCAAGTACTATTTTATTAGTACTCATTTGTATTGTACTCTTCTTGATTATTATAAGCAAGAATATTACCACATATACAAAAAAGAGTTGCTGCTGCTGTGTTGTCCTACTACAGAACTGAGTGTCATCTGGTATTCCCACGGTCAGTGAATTAACAGTGACCATCTTATTTTGTGCCTGTGGAATGAAGAAACAGAAGCTCACCATGAAAAAATACGCTAGAGATTTCATTTTGCAACAGCAGCTGTCTGTGGATTCACACAGAAATGTGACCATACAGTAGCCTGTAAGGTCCAGACTACTCACAAAGGCATAAACTTACAGCTTTAAAAATAAATATGGGGAAAAGGAATGTACAGGAGCAAATTTAAGACCATTAAATAAGCTTGGATTACCTGAATTTAAAAAAGCGTAGGAGACAACCATTTTTAATTAAAAGTCTCTGTATAATATGTGCCCAGTGCAGACTGCTTTGGTGACAATGAATACATATGTACAGCCTGCCTTGCTGTTAGAAATCTCTGTCCCAGAGTGAGTTATTTGCACCAGGGCTCAGAGCCAAGGGCACAGCCTGCTACATACTTTGCCGGTTTCAAAAGGGTGTGCTATGGTATCCCATGCCTCAATACCTACAAAAAGTACAAATAAGATGCCTGACTGCGTATCTCTGTTGGATACTGCCGTTATCTGACTTGGAAAAGGAGAAGAATTAAACACAGTATTATCAGCAGAGATAAAACTACATCTGGAAATGGATTCAAAAGTCTACTCCTTAGTAGGCTGCAGCACCTAAATGGGTGATATACATAGGAGTTTTTCAGATCCGAGATCTTTCTTGCATAAGAAAGAATAATGCTTTATTGTTTTGAACTTTTTCCAGTTGGTTTCTCCTGTCTAGTGAATAAAGGACGTTTAAGTGTCTCATACGTGTTGAAAAAAATGATTTCTAGCTCTGTTGCATGACATAGGTTTACAGTACTCACCGCTAAATCTGCTGGTGACCTGTGCTGTAACAGAACAGTGATATTCATAGCACACCCTCTTTAGCAATCTCAAAGAGCTTTAATGCAAAAAATAAATGATAGAATCATAGAATAGTTAGATTTGGAAAGGACCTTAAGATCATCTAGTTCCAACTCCCCTGCCATGGGCAGGGACACCTCACACTAAACCATCTCACCCAAGGTTTCATCCAACCTGGCCTTGAACACTGCCAGGGATGGAGCACTCACAGCTTCCCTGGGCAACCCATTCCAGTACCTCACCACCCTAACAGTAAAGAATTTCTTCCTTATATCCAATCTAAACCTCTGCTGTTTAAGTTTGAACCCATTACCCCTTGTCCTATCACTACAGTCCCTAATGAATAGTCCCTCCCCAGCATCCCTGTAGGCCCCCTTCAGATACTGGAAGGCTGCTATGGGGTCTCCCCGCAGCCTTCCCTTCTCCAGGCTGAACAGCCCCAACTTTCTCAGCCTGTCCTCATACGAGAGGCGCTCCAGTCCCCTGATCATCCTCGTGACCCTCCTCTGGACTTGTTCCAACAGTTCCATGTCCTTTTTATGTTGAGGACACCAGAACTGCACACAATACTCCAAGTGAGGTCTCACGAGAGCAGAGTAGAGGGGCAGGATCACCTCCTTCAACCTGCTGGTCATGTTGCTTTTGATGCACCCCAGAATATGGTTGGCTTTCTGGGCTGCAAGCACACACTGAAGCTGGCTCATGTTCATTTTCTCATTGACCAACACCCCCAGGTCCTTCTTCTCAGGGCTGCTCTGAATCTCTTCTCTGCCCAACCTGTAGCTGTGCCTGGGATTGCTTCGACCCAGGTGTAGGACCTTGCACTTGTCATGGTTAAACTTCATGAGGTTGGCATCAGCCCACCTCACAAGCGTGTCAAGGTCCCTCTGAATGGCATTCCTTCCCTCCAGTGTATCAACAGAACCACACAGCTTGGTGTCATCGGCAAACTTGCTGAGGGCACACTCAATTCCATTGTCCATGTCACCGACAAAGATGTTGAACAAGACAGGTCCCAACACGGATCCCTGAGGGACACCACTCGTTACTGGTCTCCAGACGGACATTCAGCCATTGACCACAACTCTTTGCATGTGGCCATGCAGCCAGTTCTTTATCCACCGAGTGGTCCACCTATCAAATTGATGACACTCCAATTTAGAGACAAGGATGTTGTGCGGGACAGTGTTGAACACTTTGCACAAGTCCAGGTAGATGACGTCAACTGCTCCACCCCTGTCCATCAGTTCCATAGCCGAAATCATTATGATGTTTGCTATTAAATTTGCAAGGTTTCAAGATAAGAATTTCCCAATCTGTATCAGTGCAAAACTGCAATCTTTCACAGATATTTAGTTAAAAAAAGGAAGGCCTGCCAGCCTTGAAAGTTTTCCACTGAAAGTGCAGAGAGAGTGAGCACTCTACTAGGTTAGCCAGTGGTCTAAGTATGTTGCTGTCTTTGATGCGGGATCAGGCAGTAGCAATCTGTGTGTCTCACTTCCCAGCTGAGTACCACAGCCTTCAAGAAATTGGCTTTACTGGTTCCTGTCTCTGGCCCTGAAAAGAAAGTCTAACTTTGACCTCAGGAAAGTTTTGTCAGCCATAGTTTAATTGCTGTTTACATGGATGCACATGTGCACACATACACAGAGCAAGATTTCTCTGTATCAAATACCTGGCCAGTTCTAGTTCTGTGAAGGTGACTAATAGGACCAACTCACCCACCGCTGGTGGTGCATACTTAAGCAAACAAATTAGGGCAGGAACTGAAGAGAGCTCTGCATGACTTGTAAAATGTCTTGACTTCAGATTTTGTTGGGTATTCTCTTTAAACACTTTGCAATTACAAAAATTCTATGGTATCTCTAGTGATCATATATCATCAGAGCATCAGTTTCGTGTTGGAAGAACTGAAAACAGCGTTTCAGCAAAACATGGAAATATTTTCTAGCAATTAGACAGAAACTGGCAACACTTCCTTTTTCAGATAATTTATAGGCTATATTTCAGAACAGTCAAGACAAAGCATTTCTGAATAAATGACATGTTTTTACAAGAGTTTATAATACTGTCAGAGTATAATAATGAACTTAACTTGGAATCACATAATGATTATCAGAACAAGTCTGACTTCCTCTCAGTTCCTCCAGAGTCTTCATTTTGCAGCCTGACTTTCACTCAACCATGCAGGTTGTTACCTTACTCTGGATGCCATTCACTTACTGAATAAGACTTAGACTACATCCCTTCCTGTTTCACATATTTGTTGCACAAAACACTGGTTATCTGGTCCTACAGAGCATCGAGCATTGAAAAGCAAAAGGGAACAAAGGAAGCCCATGTCCACTTCTAGCATCATGGCTACCTTGCATCCGGGAACCATAAATCAAATGCTTAAGGTGCATTTCTGACAGAGGCATCTGAAACCTGAGAGTGAAGTCACTTTTTCCACTCACAGCATCATAGAATCATAGAATAGTTAGGGTTGGAAAGGCCCTTAAGATCATCTAGTTCCAAACCCCCTCCCATGGGCAGGGACACCTCACACTAAACCATCTCACCCAAGGCTCTGTCCAGCCTGGCCTGAAACACCACCAGGGATGGAGCATTCACAGCTTCCTTGGGCAGCCCATTCCAGTACCTCACCACCCTAACAGTAAATAACTTCTTCCTTATTTACAATCTAAACTTCTCCTGTTTAAGTTTTAACCCATTACCCGTTGTCCTATCACTACAATCCCTAATGAAGAGTCCCTTCCCAGCATCCTTACAGGCCCCCTTCAGATACTGGAAGGCTGCTATGAATTCTCCATGCAGCCTTCTCTTCTCCAGGCTGAACAGCCCCAACTTTCTCTGTCTCCTTCACAGGAACCACAATTTCCTTGTGATCAGTGGTAGCAGAACAATTGCTGTGTTTAATAAAAGCATATGTATGTCTGGTCTTCCTTAATCGTAAAAAAAAAACAAAGTAAAAACATGAGAAACAATAATGGAAGTTAATCTGAATACTGCAGTATAAATGATGACAAGAATAAGAAGAATTTTGATGCCAGACCTGTGCCTGCAGCTTACATATGTGAGGGGGAGGAACAAGAGTTTGGAACCTATTGGTAAAATTATTATAATGGCATTACGTTATTGCAGAGAGACAAAGAGCAAAGAGCTTAAAACATTCCATCTTAATGAGAGTACTATAAAAAGAAGACTAGACAAATAGTCATAAAATAAAATATGATATAATGAATTAGTTTGGCATTATAAGAGAAAGGAAAATATTATTAATTTGTGAAGCAGACAGTCATCTTTGCTACAGAATTAAAAGTGAGAGAGCTCTTATAAATGCTACCCACACAATGTAGCACCTCACCAAAGCTCAGCTATGAAACCAGCTTATTCTGCTGATTACTGTAGTTCTAGCCATCTTTCCTGCATGTAAAACATTAAGTCAGCCAGTTATGAAGCTATCAAATGTTTCCAGAGTGTCACTTACCAGAAGGATTTGATAACTTACAGAGAAATGTACTGTTTTGCTTTCTGATCTTGATTAAGTACCGCTAGCACACCACATTTTGTGACAGTTTCAGATGCAGATTATTTTTCGTTCTTGTTTCCCCCCTCAGGTATTTCTATAATTTTTGTCCAGCTCATTGCATCTAAATTTTTAATCTCTATGATGCAAATTATGTAGAGCAGGGTTTGTTTTTCCATAGTACTTCCTAATACTGCTTTTAGTTCAGAAGAAGAGAAGGCCTATTTTTAGTCACCTATTTGCTGCATTTGTTTAGGTTCAAATGAAGTAAAAAGATTTCAATAGCAGGAACTAGATGCTATGTCTAGCAGGTAAGACGGCCAACTCTGAAAACATACAAGAAAAGTAGTCTTCACAGAGTTTCTACAGAACTTCAAATATCTCAGCTTCCCCTACACACATGGAGATCTCTGCAGTGCAGCTGAAGGCCAACAGAGACCAGATTTCAATGAGGATTTTCAGAGGGAGGAAGGAGGTTGAGATATTTCTTATAGTTTATGATGATGCAGATGGTCAACACTAAGTACTGAGGAAGTTAGTACATACCAATCCCCTCACACTAGGGAAGGAGACTTTCTAATTTGCACAAAAGTAAGCAGTACTGCTGGCCCTATTTGTTACTAGTTAAAGGAAACTACAAATCTCCAAGCGGAAGATTTAAAAGCAAGTCTACAGTCTTGTAGAGCAAGATTCAAGTATTGCCTCTGTGTACTGAACTCTAGGAGTCTTTGGGGTCTGACTATTCAGTTTTTAGTTCGAAAGAAGCATGGAGTATTTGCTCAGTGTAGATACTGGCATTTATGTAGAAACAGCAATCTCATATTTTTCTTGTAAATGGTGATCTTGGCCCAAACACTAATGTTCATTTCCCATAGCAAACCCACATCCCAGGCACTGATCCTGGCTGGGAAGAACAAAGCATCTTGCTGTTTGTTTCAGCTTTCAACACAAGCTGCTGCACCACAGAGCATGAATGCTCACAAATCTCACCCATGACACAGCATAGTCCAACAAGATGTTACCCAGTTTTTCAAGCTTTCCCAGTTGTATGTGTTCCATCACATATCCTGTTACTGGAGGTGGTTGTCTTGAAGTCACATCTGTTGGAATCATGTAATTATGTGAGAAATTCCATTTTCCTTAAAAACAAGGTCTTGCTTTTTGTTGGAAAAAACCCAACTAATCCAGAAGCTGTCCAATGATGAAGGAGATATATCTCAAAATGGATTTTTTAAGTCAAAGTCATAGCTGTCAGATTGCCTGATATGTGATTTCTCAGGATAATTCCATGATTTTCCTGTACTGTGGCAGGGCAACTCTGCGCAACTTCTGTTGCAGTTACTGTCAAGGATACAAAAGATGACTCTAATGACTAATGGCCATCAATACATTCTTATTTATTATAAACAGTCAATATTTCATTAATTACTGAACTGGCTGTATTATAACTAATAAGTAAGATTTGCTTTCTTATTATCAGTTCTCCTGATGAATAAAGAAGTACTACAGAGCATGTTTAAAAGAAAATGACATGCCTATAAATACTGTGCTATAACAGAATTAGTCCAAATTCTTTAATTAATTAATAAAATAATTAATATTTTGGGTTTGTAGTATACATATAATGAAGAATGCCTCTGCCTTACCACTTCTTCTGGAGGAAGCTTGCCTATTGCTGCTCCTGTGAACAAAAGTAACTTCAAAGGTTTGGGACCTCATTTATATCATGGGGAAGTCTGAACAGAACAGAAACATTGCTGTGTAGAAATGTCCCACCCCAGAGCAGCAGATGAAGCAGATCAAGCTAAATGTTTTGAAGTACTGCTCTTTCAAAACAACAGCCAGAAAAGAATGGAGGAGAAACGTCGTCAGTGAAGAAACTGAGAACTTCTTGTTCAACTGTAACTTCATAACCACTAAAAAATGTTCCTTAAGAGACAAGACTGCAACTGTGGTTAAGACAGCTGACTTTGGAAACAGAAGTGTCAATTTTAAAAGTTAAAAAAGAAAAAAATAGTGCAATTTTGAGTAGTTCATAATCTCCTACTTCATGGAAGCATCTGCCACAGCACATCAGCAGAAATTATTAATTCGTCCCTTGCCTCAACTTCAGGGACAATTTTTACAACCCTCTTTCCCATAGTTACTAAGATCTTTTATCAGTAATTGTTATTTGCTCAAACATACCACAGTTCCTTGCCATTTCTCTTTGATATAAAATATACAAGTGCCCTGCAATAAGACTGCTCTTTTATCAGTCAAAAAAACATCCACACAAAATGATAACAAAGTCATGTAAGTGCTGAATGTCTGCGTGAAGAAGTACAGGAATAATTATGCCCAAGTGATGTTCAGGAATCTGCAGGATCAGCAGAGCATGGTGCTGCCTATTTGTAATTCTTTCCCCATTCTCTGCAACTCAAAGATCTGATGAATTTCACTCCTTTCCCACACCTCCCTCCCAGCCATAAGCCTGCATTCAAAATTTAGGTTATCCTCCCAGGGACTGCAGCAGCCCCACAGCCTCCCTGTGTTAGAAGCTAACTTGAAGTACCATTTGTGTGTTCAAGCAAGCATGCAGTTTAGAAATGTCAAAAATAAATTGGTTTTCGTAATGCATAAAACCATCTGCTATACACCAGCCTTCTTTGGTTTGGATTTCATGATAGAACTCTTGGCTGCATCATTTGATTCCTATTTATGCCTCTTCTAGAGGCAGAGCTCTTTAGCTATGGTTCAGACTCTTCCCAGAAAACTTTCTTCACAGAAAACTGGTGCATTTCCTAGTTTATTTTTCATGGCTCACTCCCCAGCAACAGCTTTGTCTACGAAAAGAAAGAAGCCAGTCATATCTTACCTTCCAACGTACTTTGCCTCCAAATCTCACCTCTGGCCCTCACACATATACATGCTCTTTGAAGATGCAAAGCTTGAAGGCACTACTCAGATGGGAATTGTATTAAATCAGTTAGGAGTTAAGTGGCCAATGCAAATGTTGGCTTTTCAATAGCAAGAAAGATGGAAATCTTGAAGAGGGGAATCTTGAGCAAAGGTCAGGAAGTTAGGAAGGATAGGAATTGGTCAACAAAAGTCTGTCATGGGTCCTTGATTATTTATTTTTTAATTTGGTAAAGATCTGTGGAAAACAAGAAGGATGGATTTTCTCTGCAGACCTCAAGACCTGACTGAGTAGTGAATTCAGATTCACATATTCCTCCAAATAGTGGGGAATCTGAATATTCCACAGGAAAATCTCTAACGCTAAAATGATGGACTGCTTATTGCCTACTCGGAGATTAGCCAGGTGGAAGACTTTTGTCATATGTTTTTCTGTGTCAGCTAGGACTCTGGTAATTGCAAATGGCAGGGGGGAGAAAAATAGTTCAGATAAAGTGGATGAAAATAAATATAGAATATTGGGGGTGGGTAGTGGTGTATGCATATGCCATTGTCTTTGATGCAATCAAGTATACACCTGTGAATGCCCACTTAGGTGCAGCCAGAAACTTACTATCTCTATTCCACAAACAGGCTGATGTATCTCCCGCCTGGGTGAAGCACATGCCAAAAGAGACTCTTCTGGAACCTCACAAAGCAGTATGGTCTCATCATTTGGCTGTCCAGGTAAGAATCTCAGTTACGTTTTGAACTCCCTGTTCTAATAAGCAGAGTTCTGATGCCAAATCCTTTTGCCTGTGCTTCTCACATTTTTCAAATGAGTCAGGATTTCCTCTTTATTTCCTTTTCTGGGTTGTACACTAACCAAGAGTTTGCACCTTTCGTATTGGTACTGCTGTGATCTGACAGAAAGCTACATCTGTCTTGCATATAACAAAATTTTTTGAGTGCTGATAGTGGCAAGACACTCTCCAAGTATAAGCGAAAAGCAGAGGGCTCAAGGTCCTGGAGGGCAGCATAGAGCATCAGGGGAATAAAAATTCCCTAAGGTCTGGGCTCTGCAGTCATCAGAGCTAGCTGCTATATGGACCACATGGAGATAGGTATAAAGATCATCTCTGTGGGCACTTAGGCTCCACTCATCTCTGTAGTGCTAGATATATATTATGAGAGTATCATCATCAATAAAATCTGAACTGAAATCCCACTTTGGTCTTCACTGCTACATCTGCTGATTTAAGTGCACCTGTTACCCTGCCAGAAAATTCAAGCGGAGAATCTGGCTTAGAACAAAAATGATCATGCTTACTCATATATCGTTTAGCTCGGGAAAGGCTGCTACAGTGGTAAGGAAAGCCAGAGAAAATTAAGCACTACAGAAATAAGAGAAGGTTGGAAAAATAGCTACTGTGGATGAAAAGAAGTTAAGAACAGCCAGAGAATTTGGGGAAAGCAATTTGCAGCAGGATAATTCATAAACATCATACTAGGAATTATTTAAGTGCAGGAGCAAACACAAAATATTGCTATTGCCATTTGTGAGATTATAGTTTCTGTGCTGATCCCCCATAATCTTTATTATTCAGGTAATCCTGCAGCTTATTTAGGGCAGAATACTTCTCTGGTTATTACAGGCTGAGTGTAGCCTGTACATACACAGGTTTTGCTTTCCTGTGTTCCATACACAGGCAAGGAAACACTAGTGTACTAAGAGGAATTAGTCCGGGTGGATGCAGAAGGCCTAACTGTGGTCAGCTTAGCTGCCAGAAATTAAGGTGAATTGAAACACGCACAGGTTCTGCAGTGACACAGATTCGTAACCAGCTGTGGCCAGAGGCCATGAGGCTGTTGATACAGATCTAAAGCATCTCTTTACCCAGGAGGGATAGGCTTAGAAAATAATTTACTTGAGCTGCTTTTAGATTTCTTAAGAATACTAAGTTCTTGGTCCCACTGTATAGGAATCATCAAGGAAAAGAAAAAGAAGAAACAGTTGATTCCTGATTAGGAATCAGACACATGATTCAGGGGATGTCAGAGTTACTCATTGCTGTGGTGGAAAAAAGAATTGCCCTGAATAATTATTCTTTCTTTGCCAAGGTAAATGTATTGGAATGCTTCACAGCTTGTACAGGTGGGTGTGTGGGTTAAATTTATTTTTAACAGTCATAGAACACATTTCTCTGAGCAGGCTGCACTTGAATAGGCAGAAATTCAGTCTTTTTACAGTGATATCAGATGTGTGACCTTTGACCAGTTTTTACCCCCAAAACACCAGGTTAGAGGAAAATTAGGGGAAAAATCCCAAACTGATGACAGAATACTAAAATGCCTTCAGACTTACACTTGATGCACTACAATTGTATGTCAACATTGAGAGAGCAGTTATCACCTGGAAACACTGGCAAATTGGGATTGTGAGTGTTTATTTGTACAGCTGGAAGTGGTGCCAGATGAAGGGGCAAAAGGGGAAAAGCAGTGAGATCTGGTGTTCTGGGAGCTGCTGCCACTGCAGGAACATGGTGTTAGAGGGCTGTGGGGTTTGGGTTCACAGTTATGAAGCCAAAAAGATGGAATCACAGGTGTGAAACATGCTGAGATGTATTTGGGTTGCAAGGTGAAATTTTGGTAGCAAGGAGTCCACGTAGTGGGTAGTAGCTGAGAATGCTGCAATCATTTTAAGTTTCTATGTTTTAACTTTTTAGCTTTATGGTTTTTTAAGTTTCTATGTTTTAACTTTCTATGATTCTATGATAAGTTCCATCAGCTTTGTGTGTCAGCTAGCATTTAGTGAGGGAGAGTGTCAAAGAGGTGCAAAGAAAACAGGATTTGAAACTAGGACTAACTTCTTGTACAAACATCTACAGGAGATGCTGTCAAAGTCATTACAGCTACTTTCTGCGAGTAACTTTGCTGGAAATGAAAAGGTGATTGGGTGGTTGGTAGTGTCTCTGACCACATCACAGCAGCTCTAAGCAGTAGATAGAAGACTTGACAGATTTTAATGGTGGCATTCTGAAGAAGAGAGCTGAGAAAGTAAGTGGTGGCATGAGCACACAGGCTCACTCAGAAGGGCAAAACACAGGATCAGAGGGGAAAGGTTCATCTTGTCATCACTGCTTTCTAATATGTAGCCACTTCCTGTTTCTTCTGAGAACAGTGAATAAGAAATGAGCTCGAATTTGGGCAAAGCTTCAAGGTTTTTATTGAATTGTACATAAGTAATAAGATTATACACTGTTATTTTCATGGAAAATAGACTCAGTTAAACACAGCAACATACTTCTGCTTTCTGGATAGATGCTAATTTAGCATTTGTAAAACACAAGGCCCCAGCACAGCTGGAACATCCTCCCAGCAACAGCCTAAGAGGGCTCCTGCTGGGCAGCTTTTCTCCACAACCAAGCTGTCAGCACTGGTTCAGATATCATCAGTGTTAACTCCAGCCCAGCATTGCTGGGACACAATGCCAGTGAAAGGAGCTGAGATCAGGCTTTTGGAGCAGCAGTGTCACCAGTGCAAGCCTACAGTGATGCCTCTGTGGCAGTGCAGAGCACTAATGCCAGAAATGGAAGCAATAAATAGCAATGCAAGGGAACAAGTTAACATTCCTTTGTACATTAGTGTGCTCTTCTGCCTTTGCTCCCAGACCTATAGGATTAGCCTTGAAATGACACACAAGCCTGTTGTAATAGTGTTTGAATTTCAGTTAATTGGTAGACATGGTGAAATTTGACAGTAAGATGCTCAGCTGCAACAGCAATAACTCTTAATGCTATACATATATATATAGATATACGTATATATATGTATAGACTACATATTGGTACAATACAACTCAAAGGATCAATGGCCTAATTAAGCCATTCAAGGGTCAACCTTGAATTATTAATGCATGAACTATTTATTCTCCTTCAAACTGTAGAAGTTACAAAGAATATTCTCTCTGCTTCCTCTACACCTTTGTAACGAGACAGCTAATTTTGTTTCTTTAACTAGGTGAATTAGCAGACTCTCCATCCCATCTAGGAAATGGTTTCTTTCCTTGTTTCAGTTAACAGTGATGTGGAATGGAATCACTTTTTTCTCTAGCTTTTCAGAAGGCATTTTCACATAGACCCCAGTAGTGAGACATCGTCTTCTCTTTATCTATAAAATACAGGAAGACAGTTAAATAAACAAGTGATTACAGCATAGTCATTGACCAGCACATTTTGGAGAGAACTGATGAATGTTATGCCTGTCCTGAGCAGAAGGTATTCTAGACACCTTTCCCTTTCACCCCTCTTTCTAGAAGACCCATTGAGACCATTTGAGGGAGAATCAGGAGTTAGAGGAGTCATTTAGCAAAAAGCAAATTCCTGCAATTCATTTAACCCTTTGAGGGTGCTCCTGCCAAGGGTCAGTCCTTCTGACCTGAGCTGACTGCTTTCTGGTACTCTGGCAACACAAATGAGCCATAAACAAATCTAAATGGCAGCTCCAGCAAGTTCTCTCAATTTGTGTAACTGTGACAGCATTGATTGCATCAGTAAAAAGGAGAATCCCAGGGCATTTGTTCCCAGTGTTCTTCCCTGTTCTCTTTTCTTTCTCCTTATCCCCATCATGCAAAGGGGTGTCACTAGCAGCATGGGCCTTACCACTTTGCCACTTACCACTTTGCCCACAAGAATGGCTGAAATGATGATACTGTAAAGAAGAAGTCCTGAGACAGTCGCTCCTAATACCCATATATATATGGCTGTGTCTGGACAAGGTTCTGGATCTAAAACATATGATATCACACAAGTCAATGTCACACATGAGCCTCATGAGGAAGCCCCTAGAATCAGTAAGTCAGCCTCTACATTGCTTTTCTCTAGCATGTGCTACCCCAAGATACTACCAGGACTGAGCTTTGGGTCCCTGCTCACTCGGCCTCCAATGAAAATATGCCTTATCTGTAGGAGAACATAGACCTTACTCTTCACTGTTTCTGCACTTGCATATCTAACTGCCAAGATATACATGTACACTGTATGGTGCTGTTTATGTTGTCAAGCATCCGTACATTACTATATACATTGCATGGCTATGACTGCCTGCTTTAGGTGTGTGCAGGGACGCCTGAAAGGAATAAGAGCTAATCATGATTCTCAGAGTTTGGATCAGTGTTCAGCCTCACTTCTTAGAAACAGGACTTTGAAGACCTTTGAGACATAACAGCAAATCCCTTAGCCAGGGAGTATCACAGTACTGTAAAGTTGCTTGGCTTACCAATGACATAGAGATGCGTTCCATTTCCCTTGTTCATCAAATAGGGCGGAGGGTACATCCTCTCCATCTTGCAGATGTAAAGACCAGTATCATTAGCTTGCAGGCCAGTGAGGGTGAGGGTCACATTGTTTCGGCTAGGGCTAACATGGCACTGAATGACCGCTTCCACACTGAAGATTTTAAACTCCAATGTGTAGGTTGAAGCACAAATTTCAGTGAACTGGTCACCTGTCTGTTTAAGCAGAGTCACTCGAATTTCGTTTGCATTCCCAATATGCTTGTATTTACACACCAAGTTGGCAACTCCTTGCCTGTTGGCCAGCACCATTGCTGGCTGAGTCACTTCCATTTCTGTAAGGAAGTAAAGAGCATGATGGTAAGTGAACTGTCAAAAAATGATCTGCAGTCATTTACTTGAAACCTGCACCTTCTATATCCATGGATAATTTGTAGAAGTGCATCCAAAACGAAGGACACCAAGACCACAGTCACATTGGCACTGCATTAATATACTTCAAAAAGCTCAAGAAGTGCTTTGATTACTATAAATGGTATTATAAATCTCAGCAATTACTTATTTCTTAAACAGCAGGTAATTTGGCCCACTTACTGGAGCAATGACTAGAGCCATGCATGCTCATTCTCTCAGTGCAAACCTTTTAATATACGTAAGAAAGCAAAACAAGAGACTAAAAATGGTAAAGTTGAAATTCAAAATCGTGCACTTAAACCATGATTTCTGCTTGATAGAAATAAACATGTTCACATTTAGAAAAAAGCCCAGTTGACATCCTGTATGGAACATGGAACTGAACCATTAGGGTAACAGTAAAAATGGATAGAAAACCTGTTTACAGACTTTTGTTTCTGACCTTTTTAGCTCCTCCATTTTTAACCAGCTATTCCCAAGCCACAGTACAGCAACAGTATATACCCCAAGCCACAGTATAGCTACAGAGAGCAAAGCTTGATAAATAAACTGCAAAAAATCACTACAGATCTTGAAGAGAAACTAGTGTACCATGTACATTCGCACTGGCTGTTTTCTACAACTCTATACTCTCTCCTGCTCCACAATGGAAGGCACTGACTTACTTTAATGAACTGCGAAGACTCAGTATTATTTTTTCAACTTCATTTTATATCAGCCCATTTGGAGGCGGGGCTTCTTCAGCTCTGCAGTGCAAGAGTTTGGGATGAAGAGAAGTAGTTTCTCCATCCATTCAAACCTCTATATCCACATTATCAGCTGCCAACAACTCCACTCACAGAGCCTGATTTGTCAAAATCTTTCTTCCTTCTTACACTACTCAATCCTGCCAGCCTCTCTACAGATGCTACTGCTCTATAGTTTTCCAGATACCTTGCAGTCTCCCAAGACATTGTCACCATACTGTCTATAGAGGGGTCCCATGTCATCTCCGTCTCCCTCTTATACACAGTCTATCTATCTCCTGCAAAGATGTGAAACCGAGAAAATGTAGACACCCCCAGCTACCTGTCCTTCTGCATCTACCCACCTTGGACAATGGCAGTGGCTGTGCAGAGAAAGCCCACGGTGACCAATATCGAGAGCATTCCTGTGGTGGGACAGAGGCTGAAGGTGGCTGATGCCTTCCAACTGTAAGACAAACTGGAACTCTCAGGGCTGGAATAAAAGGCGACACCTTTCAGGATACTGAATCTTCGAAATAATTTAACCCACACAGAGTCAGTGTGTATATATATAGCTTTGATCCCAGATGCAGTACCTGAAAGTAACATGAAGCTTTGTTTTGGTTTTACGAGAAAGGAAGTAGTGGGTTTGATTAGTACGTGCACAGTTAACCTCAAACAGCATGAACAAAAACAAGTATTCAGCAGATGGAAAAATTATATTCAATCTGAAACTGCCATCCATTCTGCTTTAAGAAGTGGGGAGGAAAGATAATCATCCAATAGAGCAGTTCAGGCCCTTCAGTGCTGCCAGTTTGCACAATCATAGCACTTAATATTTTAGGAATCATTAGGTATTTCCTATGGGGACAACAGACAGAGAACTATACTTCTGCCTAATGTGGGCAGTGAATCAGCGTGAGCTAGCTTTTTCATGGAAGACTTACATCCACCCCCAATTTCTTTGCTTGCTTTAATGATCATGCTTCTGACATTTGAAAATTGCTGCCCCCTTCAAAATACTGATTACACTTGCAATGACTTCATCCTTTCATACCAGCAATGTGACTTGAATCATAACCTAGCTTCTTTAGGCCTTCCTCTTTCCAAGAAAAAATTATCTAGATTTATAGCTAATGACTTCCACATCTATACAGAAGTTTCCTACCTACAGACTTTACTGTCCAAGTACCTTGATATCCACAGATGAAAAACACTGCAGGAGCTTTAATTATTGTTATCTCTGCTTAGAGCACTTGCATCATATCAAATTTCAGTGAAACAGTTTTCACCCATTGGCCTTTTAAAAGTCATGTAAGGCCTGAAAAGCATTTTGCCTTTTTATGTGGTAGATTGTTGTATCCATGAATCATTGCCTGAAGAATTCCATGAAAATGAAGTTACGCTTCAGTTACACTGAAGGTCATCTTTTTTTTCTCATACTTTGAGAAGTTATTTTAGATGGTGCTTCATCATTTATATATGTAGATCTAGTAGACTGCAAAGACCTGCTTTGGGACTGTGACCTAGAAAAGCTAACAGCGCTAATTCTTGAACAGTAGCCTGTTCAACCCTAAGACACGGGATAGATATTTGATCTTGAAATCACATAAAAGCCTAATGATATAAATAAATTTACTGCTTACTTACTTAGGTGAAGCAACAATTGTTTGTAATGACAGATTCATAGTCAGTTGGATCTTAACCAGCACTAAAACCAGAACTGATGATAAATAAAAATATAGCTATGGGAAAACAAAAAACTGCACTCTAATAATGAGTCAGGCACATACTGTACTACTGGTTAGGCAAGCATAAATCAATTTTGATATTAAATGCAAGATTAAATAGATGCTATTGTAACATCATGTACCAGAATATCAGTGAGTTTTATGGCATGAAATTACCAGGTTATGCCTGACATATTGAGAGTAGTGACCAAATTACCTATTCTATGTGTCTTTTGGATTTGGATGTTGTTGCAGTTAAACAAATGATACATTTGAACCTCATAAATCTTAGTGTCATCATCTGATAATTGACTGAGACTGCAAATCCATGGTGCAACTAACCCTTAAACACTTGCAAAGGATTGCCATGTAAAATGTGCTCACTGCCCCACATATCCACATATTCATATACAGCTAGAGTGAGAGGCAGTGCTATGGCACTCCTCTCTTTAGGAGTTGTGACTGCTCTGGCAAACTATGTTTCCAGTGGTACTGGTGTGGCTGTTTTGTTCTCAGGGTTCCTTTACAGGTTGACCACTTTTCACATTTACCCTAATTCTTCCTTAAAAGCCTCACATTTTTGTTCACTACTCTTCTAAGTAGGCTGCAATATGTCTCCTTGGGTAGTCTCCTGAAGTTGCCTCTGTCTTCATAGCCAGGGCAGTCTGAGGGGAGCCTAGAGTTTTCCCCTTCTGATGGATACCTTGCTATGCTTCTCTCTACCCTTGCTAAGCAGACTTTGAATCTTAGTTAACATACAGAGATAGCAAATGGATGATGCAGTAAAATAGAGATCTTGTTGCAAAAACAATCTCTTCTTTACTGCTTGCATCCTTTCCAGCTCAGTTATGGCATGGAACAAGGTCACATGGAAACTGGTTGTGTTTCTCCTAAAATAAGCTCCAGAAGAATCACTGGGGAGACCTTTTCTCACTGCTGTGCCTCTCTTCTAACTACTCTTTGGCTGATGAAGAGTTTCTGGGCTTTTGCTTACTCCACTTTCCCTGAATATCACAGCCATGCTTTATAAGCTATAGCCATAGGACCTATCTTACCTAGTTGCTGCACCTTCTTGTCTGTGTGGTCTGGCATCTTCCTGCCCTGCCCTCCTCATCTTGAGAACTTTTCTTCCACCCTTTCCCTATAATTGAAACTTGATGCATGGGCGAGGGCCAGGGCAAAGGAGTGGGTGAAAGAAGAGCCCTCCCTTTGACTTTGAGATTCAGAAGGACTTTCAGGAAGAATATTCCTCAGGCTGTCTCCAGCAGCCCGAGCTTTGTATTTGCAGTATCCAAAAGCTCAGTGTAAGATAAATCTTCCCTCTAATGCACATACTTGTATTCTAGTACTTTTTGTTCCTAGGGGTCATATTAATCCCCAGATCACAGGAAAACTTTGTACCCTACATATGCTACCATAGCAAAATCTCAGAGCAGAGGATGGGACTGCAAAGCCCTAAATTGAGGACTTAGCTTTGGAGAGGTTTGGGTCTCACGGCCTCTTTGACCTTGGGTCAGAGAGGGACACACAATTTACTCTGAATACTGGACTACACTACTGTGGTTAATCAGATTGCTAGTAAGTTAAATAACTAGGTATCTCGTATAAGTTTCTTTCCATTTTGGGTTAGTCACATTTTAGTGATTTGAACTGCTTTTCTTCATTGAATGCTTGTTAGGGCAAACCTTCCCACTGGCACCCTGTCAGGATTCCCACTGCAAAGCATTATTACTCAGAAAATGAGTTGCACATTTTAAAGCGTGTCTCATGCTGCCCATGTTTTTTTTTTCTTCTGTGACAGGAACTTGCTTGGTGAATTGCTTGAGATGTAATGGGGAGAAGAGAAGCTTCTCATTTGCATAAGTATCTGGTTTCAGGGTATCTTGTTAAACTCAGAATGTGAGATCATCTCTTATTATGTTAAACAGTTCACGTTTTTACCCTGTTAGTTTGCCACAAACCCATTGGGGTTTTGAAATGCATTGTCATTTGAAAAAGAAAAAAATCCAGACCTCTAAGTGGTCTGGCTGAATAAAAAAAATCTTTTCTACAAAAATAGGTAAAAAGAAGAGGAAATAACAGTGACTGGAAAAAACATTGTTTCATTACCATTAAAGGACTAAAACCTGATTAGTGTAAGTAAAGCCCTAGATATGACCAAGTTAGGTGCATCAGTCTTGATTCCCGAGGGAACCACAGTTCGCATCACAAAACCACTGATTTTTAAGTCTCTCAGAACAGAAATGTGGCCTTTCTGTCAGCTTCTAACCTGGACTGGCAGATGCTGCTCCCTAGTCCTAAACTTGTGCCCTCAGCCCAGCCTCAGCAAAGGCAAGGACAGCACTAGCTGAGAAATTTGCCTTCCACTACTTTTCAGGGCACATAGGGTTGGTTGTTTTGTGCACTTCTGCTGACCAGCAGATTGTCCAGTAGGATCTGAGGTGTGGGTGGATGTATGAGTGTCGTTTTTCTTTGTGCTGCAGTTGTTGGTATTTCTTTTTCACAGTCTAGGCTTTGTTTCCGCTACTGTAAAGTTAATTATACTCAACAGGCTTTCCTGAAAATCAGGGCATCTATAGCTACCTAACAGAGGGAAAATTACCTCCTAACTATTCATGCTAACCTATCCCAATTAGCCTTGAAGATCTGCACTGTACTCCTTACCTGGCTTTGCTACGTGTTATTTGCTATACCCCATACATGCTCCAGTAGCAACCAGGACTCCTGCTTGTGTGAATGCATTTCCCCCTCCCCATGCCCTGTGCAGCTTACAGTCAAAATGTAAGATCTGAGACTGTATGAAAAGAGATACAGACAGAAATAAGAGGAAATAAAGAGACAGGACTGAGAAGCAACACAGGCAAAAGGTCTTCACACCAACTTCCTTACTCTCCTCCAGTTCCCTGTAAGGAGCTATGGCAAGGGGGAGATTTTAGGAGGAATTTGAACAGACCCTGAAGTATCTTGGCAGATGTTTAAGGATTTTAAGGAGCACCACAAATCTCTTTTAATAGGCCAATCATTTGGGACTGAATACAGAATAAAGCAGACATCTTCATCAAAGAGAGAACACTGGAAGCCAGTCTGTTTTAATGAATAAGCAAAAAAGAATCAAATGAACCCCCCAAGTTTAAAAAGAAGCAGTTACATATAACCTGTGACGAGCTGCAGCTGCAGAGACATGGAGAAATACTGGAGAAAGTTTTTACTTCTGCTTCCCTTTGTTTCTTAAAGCACTGTGAAAAGGAACAAGAGCAAAAGGTAGCTGTACTTCTGATTGTCTCTGGCTCTAACAGTACAGTGTTTATATTTATCAAGAATACAGTCATTAGAAATGATTAAAAAAAGAATAAATCATTACAAAGCTTTGCTGAGGACATGTGAGGAGTGTTCTCCAAAATAAGATGCATAAGAAATATTTTAAAAGGTGGAGTGTAATTCATGTGGTATATAGCATAAGTGCCTACTTTCAGTTTTCACAGGGATAAGTCCCTGATTAAAAAGAAAATATATATATATACACATAATACAATATATTACATTAATATACGTTAATGGCATTTCAAACTATAGGATCAAAGCAGGACTCCTGGAAAACCTAAAAGTAAACCTTTAACATTTATAAAAGCAGAGGATTCAAAGAAATTTATGTAAATGAGATAGTGCCCCAGCTCAGAGGACATACAGAGATTACAAATATTTGAAAGACAGGAGATCTGACAAGGAAAGGCATTTTCCTAAGCTCACAGAGGGAGGTTCATCCAGAGGACATATGGAACACATTCTAGAGCATCTCTTTGAACTTATGACAAGTGGATAATGAAGATCACTTTTGTTCGCCAGTCAAAGTCTGGAGGCCATTTATGAAGAGTGAATGAGAGGTGATAGGATGGGATGGGCTGGGAAATTGAAATGAAATAGAGAAAGGAAACTTAGCAATATAGCAGAAGGGGGAAGCCAGTGGACAGGCATAAAGAGAATGACAAGGAGTTCAGGTTGATAGATTCACAGTAAAGTTTTGAGTACATAGCAGTGAGCCAAAGTTTGTCAGGGCTAGCAAAGAAACTGTTTCAGCAGTTAAGGTGAATAGTGATCATGAGCTAAGGCATTGGCTATCTTGTCACGTTCTACCACATCCATACTTGGTCTGATATGCCTGTTCAGGGACCTGGATCTCAGAACTACAGCACACATATGTAACTCTTCCCAGGGGCCCACTAAGTTTGGGAACAGAAGCCACAAACCTCAGATATCCTAGGGAAACAGCTTCTGTGTGGAAATCTGAGAAGGCTTGTGATGAGATGGAGACACAGAGATGAGAATACCAAGGAAAGAAAGGATGGTTTGAACAGATAACCTTTGGCTATAACCTTGTCTCGTTTTTCTGCTTCATAAAACTTCTCCTTGCCTCTTCTGTTGCAGTTTTATCTACAAAAAAAACATAGAATGAATACTGGCTTTGTTATAGATTGTTTATTCAGAGCTTGTCAGAGAATCTTGTTCCTGTGAACTATGTCTAAGTTCAATATGGTTGATGCCATGATGTATGGAAGTGATATAATCAATCTGTTTGCCTTCAGTCCATGGTCCACTACATGTTACTGAAAATTGACAGTGATGTGTGCAGGGATTGTTAGTTTGCATTAGAATATGTGTTAGAATATGCAATAGGCCCTGGAAAACAAAGATAAGGGATTTCTGACAGAGGATTGTGGAATAAATCCCAGGCTTTGCAAGAATCTCCTTGCTTTTGACACATAACAGTTGCAGAAGAAATTGTCACCTGATAAACCAAACCTCTCTGCAGGTGGGAAGCTATAGCCAAGTTCTGGGTGTGTGGCTCACATCATGTGAGTCAGCAAACTAAAAGCAGATCCTGTATCTCCCAAAAGTGTATCAGCTGCAGGATTTGTTGCTCAACCCACTCTTCACCCCAGAATCTGATATCACACAAAGCCTTACCCTTGCATTACTGATAACTCAAACTCCCTTTGTCTTCCCTAGTTTACAAAGTACTTGAAACCATATTTCTAGGACTTAGCAATTCCCCATTCCTGAAGCCCCAACCAGGGCAAAGTATGAAAGCAAACCCTAAAATGTCAGAGAGACCACATGTGCAAGAGGAGACTGAGTCTTTCATTATCCAAAGTGATAGCTGACAAGCCTCTATCTTCCTGTTGAGAAGCTTTTTCTTATATCTGTTTGCTGACAGATCTTACCACTCCCTACAAGCTTTATCTTTCTCACTTTCTAGATAATCACATTTATAGCAACTCTAAGAATATTAACTTGTGTCACTGTGGCCAGCTTACTCTCCTGGTTATTTGAATGTAGCACTGTTTAATGGCTGCATTTAAAGGCTCTGATTGCAGTGAGCATCCATCCAATGTGCTTCTTCACAGCTCCAGCTGCCTCTTCCCCCTATCAAGACATGAAAACCTAGATAGGAAATCCTATATTTTAAAATTCAGATCCAGCATCCAAACGAATTCTTAACGTTTTGGCCACAGGATAACAGTTACCAGGAAATATCACAGTGGGCAGTTTGGTTGACCTGTGTGCTAGGGATGAAGGGAAGAATCAAGGAAGTTTGCAAATGTGTTTCTAGGGTGAAAGAGATGATGAAACAGGTACGCAAAGTCAATAAGAGGGGATAAAAAGGAGGATGGGCTTGTGGGTAGCACACCATTTGGGGAAATTTTCTTTTAGATAGTAGTGAGATTATATCTGGTACATAAAAAGAAAACAAATGTGTTGGATGTGGTCCAATGAAAATCAAGCCCTATGCAAAATGGGAGGAAATGTTTTGAATGTCATAATTTTGATGAAATGTTGAAGGAAAAGGGGAAATTTTTTGAGAAGATGCATGCACATCTTTTCCAAAAGTTTTTTTCGAGCCCCTGCCAACATTTTTGATTTCTAAATCATCAGCTCTTTTGCAAAGAAAACAATGGTGTCTTACACACCAGCAAAATGCAATTTTGTCTTTTTTTTGTCTGCCTAGAACCAGTAATGGGTGAAATGAGAAAAATGTGAAGGGAACCCTTTGCAGCAAGAGCAACAGCAGTTAAGCAAAACTTTCTTGAGAAAGTTTCACTTCCTAAGGCTTTTTGCTATGTTTGCTCATTTAAATGGCCATTATATTAACCTACTTTTCATGATTTTCAGACGTCAGCAACCAACTTCTGTCTTGTAAAAGTGTTAAGCAGAAGGCATGGTTCTCACTATTCTAAGGACTTACTGCATCAACCAGTTCTGCTGCCACAGCCTTCTAAGTGGCATTGCTGTAATATTACTTGTCTGATACATCAGCCTTTGTTAGGTTCTTGCCAGAGGTCAAGATTCAATGAACATACATGATATCTTTGTACCGAGGTCTTTGGGCTAGAGGCCAGAGTTGGTTCCCTTTCATTTCCATTCCTCCATTCCTTCAACAGCTATGAAACTACAGTCCATTCCTGACTTGAAGGGTTTTAAGTACAAATGCTCTATAAGAGCACTTTGTTGTTGCTTTATTAATAGTGCATTCTGAAACATCTGAAGCCTCCAAATTATTATTTTTTTTAATATTCAATTTGCAAAAAAGTCAGGTTTTTCCTTTCAGGCTGACTGAAATGAGTCCTCCTGACTTTCCAGATTTACCAATGAACCAAAACCAATTAATTATTCATCGAGTTCCAATGAATACCCTTCATAAAGCTTCTGAATTATGCAAACTAATCACCTTCTGGGAAACAGGTATAGATCATTTTATGGTACGAGCTTGCAATGTGACTCAATGCCTCTTCACCTGCTCTCATGGCACACTATAAGCCTCCTCACTCATCTGATTAATCAGACTTTTGCCTCATCTATGGTTTTCAGCTCATTTCTCCCCTACTTTTGCCATTGATCTTCTTTAGTTTTCCTTTGCTTACAACAAAATATTCTTTATCTTTTGAAATATCAAGTGCTGCCATCCTGTGAGGCAAATGTGGCTGCGAGGGCAGAAATGGTTAAATGACGTGGCTCATGAAGTTACTCGTAAAACTTGTCACTAGTCTGATGGTGTCAGCAGAAAGGGCAAGAGCAGCCACCTGCCTCTGTTGCACCCATGGCACCTCCAGGTAGCACGAGTACAGGGGTGGTGAGGGTGGCAGGCCTGGCCTGCTCTATCTAGCACATCAGGCTTTCTTGTTTGGCACAGGGAGAAAGGAATTCTCCTCACACAGGTCAGGCCTTGCAGGCAGAGCTCCGGGGAAAACAAACTGAGAAACACAACAGAAATAAGACACAGATGTTCAAATTGAGGGGAGAAAGGAAGATGCTTTGATCTCTCCCTCCTCTTGCAGTCACCCTGTTATCTTTGTTTCCCCTTTCTCTGTGCCCTGAGACTGCTGATGCTGCACGAGTAAGCATGGTGGGAAGGAAGTAGGTAGGATTCATCCCTGAAGTGAATCACAGTCTCTCCCTCCCTGCAGCCTCTCTGAAGCAGGACCCCAGCCTCATTCACCAATACACTACCAGGCCCTTCAGCTGACCTTGAAGAGGTCACATCCACCTCTTAGTTCTACTATCACTGCGGTTTGCACAAGAAGCGTTCTTTGTCCTGCGCTTTTCACTCACACCCAGGATGGTGTCCTGGGTGCCCCGGCTGGGCACCCATCATTCTCTTTGCACTAAAATGGACAGAAGCCACCTGCACACTGTTAACATGGTAACCTAGTTGCTTTGCACTTCCAGGGATTAACTACATTTTTAGCTAACCTGCATGTGCTGCTCTTGGGATCCACTTTGTTACCCCTACTAAGTGCCCACAGTTTCTTCAAGGCTTTTGTCCAGTAACCTGCTTTAATAGCAAATGTCCTAAAGGCCACAGCTAGAGTTTGTACACTTCAAACTGCACAAATGCCTACCATAGCTGTTTGCATAATTGCTGGACATTTTTCCCCCTTGATAGCTGGAAGTTTGCTATAAGAGTGGCTGCCTACAGCAACCGTCATTTGTTTAGCAGGAAAGGGAGGACAGACACCAAGGTATTATGTCTATTAAGTACAGATCAGTTCTTTAATCCCAGTGCCACCAAGAGCTCCAGCCCTTGCAGAGCAGGCAGGAGAAGGGCTTAGCTGATGGCACGTTATCTTCTGAGCTGTTAGTGCTGATTTCAAGGCTGTTGTGAAGCCCAGACGTTCAACATGTCTTCATGAGAAATCACACTGTGTGTGGCTTGACTTCTGGTGAAGACATGACAAAAAGTGTGTGCTTGTGCTCTGCAGCTGCAAGCTGCAGGCAGCTCTAATTCGCATTGGCAATCATCACCCACCAAGAGGAAATTCTCCTCAGGGAGCAGCACAGTTTACCAACAACAAGGCCACCTCTGCTGTGACAATATGGGCACATGTTCAATGTAGGCACTGCTGGGCTGCTGAAAGATTCCTGTTGTGACTGCCTCACACAAAGCAGCACTAAGCCTTCCCACCAAGGGAGGACTGGCTGGCAGTGAGTCCAACATTCAGGTGTGTGCCACTGCCAGGGCTCAGTTCTTATCTCTTAAGCTAAAGCAACTGTTGCCCTCCCACCTCAGCATTTCCCTCAGGCAGGCCAAACCTGCTTTTACTGTATTCATTACTGTGGTTCGAGTGAGAAGACACTGCACAGTGCCTGAATTATCTCATCACAGAGAGAAGGAAGGGCCTCTGTCCTGAGGGTGTGATTTCATTGACAGCAGAGCAACTGCTACCAAAATGGGCAGGATCATCCCCTGCTCCCCAGAATGCCTAGCCTGACGGCTCTCCTTCCCTTCTAGCAGCACTAACCCTCGTGCAGTTGGGTAAGCCAAAACCTTTTTCTGCTCCAGTTTGTCCCACAGCCAAATTAATCCCAGTGCCAGCACAAGGGTTGGAGTGGTGTGGCTGGAAGCCAGGGGGGTCTGGATGGTGCTGCTTTTTCTTGGTGATGCTGAGGTCAGGTAAAGCAGATCATGAAAACATGCCCTAAAATACTTCCTGACACAAAACTCTCCTGACAGTGAAGACAGGGCTGGAGAATTCCTCGCGGCTTTCTCTTCAACCATGTACATTTTGTTTGTGTTTTCGTTTGAGTCTTGCCTCTTCAGCACACCATATATAGTATATTTAATGTATAGTGAAGATAATTAAATCCTAAACATGTGATCACAGGCTGAGCCTGTGAGCAGTGGCAGCTCAGGGAATACATCAACAGAATGAATCTTGGAAATTGAAATTTATTCCTGCACAGTTGCCTGGTGAGGCACTTAAGGTTTACTCAGCTTTGACCTCAAAGATCCTAAGCAATGACTGCAGTAGTAAAATCTATGGAAATGACAGATTTGCTCCGATAGAAAGGACAAAAGGACAGGATGATTGAATGACTGTTGTGAGAAATATCAGTGGTGTTGTATCTGAGTGGGAGAATGTCTTCCAGAGGCAGATACATGCAGTTCAGTCCAGAGACAGACAGGCACAGCAAGTGAATGAGATGGAGTTAAAGCAGGACTGAGCTTTCCAAAGGATAAGACAAACATGGGCATACTGGGGACCTCAAGAGGGAGTTCAGGGAAAAGGAGTCCTGGGTGCCCAGAATATCACTGCAGCTCTGTGGGTTTATAAGGTAAATCCTGCTGGATCAGTCACAGCCATAGGAATGAGGGAGATGTGAGGAACCCTGCTATGTGCCTGTGAGAGCAGCAGGCACTGCTTTGGGTGTTTGCCATAAGATACTTCCTTCTGGAAAGAATGGCTCTGGGCTTCAGTAATACCCTGGCTGCACCCGCACGTGTTTGCCAGCAGCTGCGCCTGATTGCTGTATGGTATCTGAATTCCAAGATCAAGTGTTAGCTACCAGCTCTGGGTGCTGGCAGGAGGGCAGCCAGCGCTACCTCAACACAGGGGTGAGCCAGCAGGTGCTCTAACCCAAGGCCCCCACACATGCAGGGCGAGGGTGTTCCAGTACCAGCTCCAGTTAAGCAGTTCAGGTGCAGCAACCCAGCTTTGGAGGCTGAGAAGTTTTCCCAGGAGTATTCTGCACCGGTTGTATTTCCTAACAGACACAAGTCATGTAGTCCAAAGCAAGACTTAGCCAAAGGAAAATGGTGCAAAGGGAACTTTTTTTACATGATTTCTAAGCAGATGTTCCTGTAACTCTGGGATTTGGCACCCTCAGGCTTTATAAGTAACTCATGGGTTTCCCCCCTTCTAAGAAGAACATACCTTTTACATAAAAGAGTGGGCCTCAAATCTTAAAAGCATCACTAGCTTTTCCCTCCCCTTGAATACACCCACATATACAAGCTTCATTTCTACAGTGTGGTCGTCCTCACCGCTGCCGTAGGGCCGGGTTTTGTAATCCTTTATCTAGTCCTTGTAAATGGGGCAGTGGTTACTCTTGTAACAAGAAAGGGCAGTAGCTGACTGCAGTAAATTGCCAACCCGAAAGAGGAGGGAAAATAAAAATTTCTCTAAATGCAGCATCCCCCCAAAATAGTAAGTGTAGCCAATTAGGTAAAGAAAGACTGCTATAAAAGGATGACAAAAAAGTAACTTAAAAATAAGTAAATATGTTCCGAGTACACACTGATATTCTCATCAGACCTCCTCAATACTTGATAGATGGGCAGGGCAATATATATCCTTTCGCCTTTCCCCTTTGGCAAGTGTTATGTGTTATCATGCGATGTATTCTTAGCAAAGCATGTGCCATACCTTCCTGAAGAATTCATTTCTCACAAGCCCTCCCCCTTTTCAGTTTGAGTGCTGTGGGTTTGCACGAAGCGTCATTGTAAAACAGGTCTGCCACAGCCAAATGTCACTTAGCACACTGTATTCTCAGAACTAGCAACAGCGTGACCTGAGCAGGAATGACAAAACACCGAGATGCGTGAGCCAAGTCTTCCCTTTCGTGCCCTCCTCAGCATGGCTGGTCTTTGCTGTAATGTTGAATGGCTGTCTAGCACAGCTGGGTCCCCTATCAGATGTCCTCAAGAAGGGAATGTGCCTCCTGCTTTTTCTACTCTGTATGGTCACAGTAATGCTGGTCAGACCACAGCTGAAAGCTTGGTGCCCTTCTGTAGGGGATAGACCCATTTGCACTGAGGTTGCAGAGATTTGCATGGCCCCATATAAGGCACATTATGTCAGGTGCTACATGAGGTCAGGAAAAGGTGTCATGGGGGCTCAGCCCAAAACTTGAGCAAAATCCAGTCCTTCAAGTTCATCCTTCACTGCCCAATTGCTAGAGCACCAGTCAGCAGGGGAGGCAGTACGGGTGGAGCATCTGGCAGCTATTCTGGTGGGAGCACCATACAGGAGAAAAACACTGGACATCTGTTGGACATGTTTGTGCAGAGCCTGATTCTCCTGCCAGGGAACATTTCATCATCACCATGCATTGCTCAGTGCTGCTATTATCAGAACTCTTATGGGCCTCAGAGGAGTATCCCTGCATGCAGATGTGAGGGGAGAAGCTCAAAGTTTATCAGTAGATTGCAAGCTTATGAGGAATATTCACCACTCTGCTGGGATGGAGTCATACTTTGTCTTGCAGGAGTTTAAACTGGGAAGCACAAGTTTAAACCAGGAATCAAGCAAAGCTTGTTCCTGGGTTTCGGACCACTGGGCTTTGTTAACTGAGACAAGTGAGCACTAGGGAGTGAATGGAGTTCTGAGAACTGTGGTGAGCCTCCAGTTCCCTTATGTTATGTTCAGGGAGAGAAAGAATCATCAAATCACCTCTAAACTCTTTCTCCCCTCCCCACATCCCCTTATGTAGGAACTGTTCAATCCAGGCCTGGGAGACCTCTGGTACTCAGTACTAAAAGCCGCTGCTCACAAGAACATTTGTTACTCTCGGAAATGCACTAAATTCCTTGGGACCCTGGGGAGAGGCTGAATGGGATCTCAGCACATGAGGCACCTCCAGACTTTTTTCCCACATGCTCACAAGCTGCCCTGTTGAACAGAGGACTGCAGCAAACTGTGTGCAGCAGCCCATCTCAGTAGGAGATTTGCTAAAAGGGACCCATAGCTTTCCCTCCAGATATGTAACTCAAGCCCCTTCTTGGCAGCAGTGCAGTCAGATGTATGGCCCAAAACAGAGGTGAAGCAGATACCAAAATTTGTGGGGTGCTGCCGGTTACCTTCCTATGGGCCTTTAAAGGCAGCAGAAGAATTTTGATCCAGATGGATCAGCAGGCAGAGGAACACTCATCATTTTGATACCTGGATCTGCCACCTTTCCTGTCTGCTTCCTCCTGTCCCCCAGCTGCTGTTGGCAGAAGGGCTGTGGATCAGCCTGTGGATCAGTCAGGATGTGGCCTCAGCTATGCATGGCCGTTTGGGGAAGGGGTGTGCGAGGCAAGGTGTGTGCTGTGGGGCTGCAAAGACTTTTGCTGAGAAGGAGCAGTTCACTGCCTTCTCCAGCGGCCTGGCAGGGGGAGAAGCAGGAGCGGAGCTGCCCAGCGCCACTGCAGCCTGCAGCAGCCGGGCAGAGGCCGGCGAGAAGACCCGGACGCTCCCCCGTCGGCCCTGCACCCCCGCGGCTCGGTGCCGCAGCGGCGGGCGGCGGCCGCGGGGGGGCGCGCTGGTAGGCAGGCCCGCGGGGTGCAGGCTCTCGGGGGTGCGCCGCGGCTGTACTAGCAGTTCCCTGGCTTTTCCAGTGGGAACCTCGCTGTTCTGTGGGAAGGAGATCCCCAACCTCCCACCCCTCACAGTTTCTTGCCTCCTTTTTTCTCTTCTCTTGTGCTTCCTTTCCCTCTAGCGTGAAAGAGGCCTCGCAGCGTGGACGCTGGTGCCCACACAAAGGCTAGAAAAGAAATGGGGAGTGTGTGCTGGAAGAGGAGTGTGTGGGGTCTTGTGGGTTCAAGCTCTGTTCAGTGCATGCTTCAGCCTCCTTTCCCTGACTTTGAGACCACAGTATGTGTGGTTAACAAGAGATGACAGGGTGAACGTAGCTTTCCATACATTTTGGATGCTGCTGGAGCCCAGTGCTTTTCCACCAGCACATGCAAGTAAACCCACAGCAAATAGGAGCACACTGAACCCACTCACTGGAGAGCCTGGAGGAGAAAACCATGACCTCTTCAACCGCATATGAACATGTAGTGTCTCATATCCATGACTCAACAGCTCCATGCAAGAATGAACCCTCTGGTTTAGCCCAGGCGCAGCACTGAAGTGCTGCACAAACTCTAGAACTTTAAAGGCTGGGAAATGGTTAGCAGATTTTTAAAATGTAATTTCAGACATTTAAGATGACTCTGCCTTGCACACTTGTGTCACTTGCAGTTAGTGAAGCAGCTGTGCTTCTAAGTGTGGGGCACACGCAGGGTTTTATTTAAAATTATCATGGCTGCCATTTTCTTTTGAAGTCAATAAAGGCGAAGGTGAGCATTAAATGTTAGGATGATATTCCGTGCTTCTGAATTTCCTCTTTTATTACAAGGTGCCTCTTCTAATTCTTACTTATTTTCTCAAAAGCTGCCCACGTGCAGAAGCTCTGTTTGTTTTATTATTGTGAGGGCTCATGTTGAGGTTGTATGTTTCTATATTTTCAACCAAAATTATACCAACCCTGTATCAGTTTCTAGCTTTCTGTTAGCAAGTTGTTCAGCCTTCACAATCTCACTAGTGTACTGCAACACCCCACTGAGTCTGAATTTTTATCACACATCCTCTCCACCATAATTAGCAATCCTCACTCTGAACACTGCTGAGTCATTATCCAAGTATTCCAGTTTCCGTCTACTTTTTTTGTCATGGTCAAGTCGCCCCGTGAATCCAAATGACTCCAGAATACTGGGTGAATAACATTTTTACCTGAAATGATTAAAGCCTGGAGGATTAAAATCCCGCTATGTTCAAGGAGTAAAGCTGAATCAGAATCCTTCCGTGTAACCAGCTAAAAGTCGACAGTGAATAGAACTGTTGCTTGTACTTTCCCCACTGTGAGATGTGATTACTTCAGGCAATGCTCAGGCTCATTTGAGTGTTGTAGCTCCCAGAGGACGGCTGGGCTTAGCTGAGCAGTGTACTCCTATCCTGCAAATCACCATGTATAAGGCACTGTACCACTGACATGGTTAGCTGAGGAATCATGATACAGAGATAGGGAGGCCATTTGAGCTAAGTAGCTCTTTGGCAGCTCTGTGCGTCTGTGAAAGTCTGGATAATATAAAGCTTTTCTGTTCTTTTCCTGTTAGCAAGCACTGAAGCCCACAGAGCCTTTCTTCTCTGAGGGCTTGCACATAGCTGGCGTCACTGAAGTACATCTGAAGTCTTTGAAAGTCTTGAGCCCAACCACACCAGCTTGTGTGAAGAACTGGGTCAGGATTTTCTTGCTGTGGGTTTGTAGCATGGCTTTGCTCAAGTCAGGAGCAGATTTCCAAGAAGCAGAAGCAACCTGTTTTCTCCCAGACTTGTCTTCTAACTGATCAGAAGAAACACTTGGCCTCAGCTAGACAGGAGTTAAGGGAGGTGGATGAGGTTGGGCTTTTATTAATCAGCTGTTTCAGAGGCAGAGAACAGAGCACCATTGCTGGCAGTGGTGCAGATCAGGACAGTGCTTGATGTTAGTCCAATGTGTCAGAATATGGCTGACAGCACAGCAAGCTCTGGCTGCAGCTCCTATTTGTTTAGATGGCAATAAAAGATTAGGGAAGAAGCAGTCTCTCCAGAAAGATCATTTAAATATCTCAATATTTTAAAGCAATTGCCTGTTTTACATTGTGCAAGTACTCGTAAGACTCTCTGTAGTCTTGTGAGGAGTTGTGTTAGATACACCCCCATTGTAACAGAGGGGATGTGCTACTGTAGTTACAAGATGGAGCATCCAGAAGGAAATCTTAGTTGAGGTACTGACAAGCCTACCCTGTTTTAAAGTACATTTGAGTTAATGCCTTCTTTCAGTGCTATAGTGATCTGTTTATTCTTTTGTCTCTTGTTAGTCTGGCACATAGACAAACTAGTGTCAGAATAATTTAAAAATCAAGTTGTAAAAGGGGGTGAGACATTTCTGTTCTTAAAATAGCTCTTTCTTTGGAAGCTGTTGAATGAGATGGATTTATCCAGGAAAAGGATGTGTGGGGGGGGGACACCGCTTCCTTTGAAGATAGCTCCCTTTACTGTGACAAAGAATAAAGAAGTCTGTACCAGAAGGATTTCTCCTCTAATCTGATTTTTCTGCACTATCTTGAGTAGTCTTGCTTAGGCAAAAGTCACTCCAGACTTGAAGCAGATGAGCCTTCCTTCTGCAAGCACTTGGTTAATACCAGGTGTGGGTGACAGCAAACCAGAACAAGTCTCTTAGAGCCTCTCTGGTAATGAAAGAAAGGCACCAGTAGTCTCACCAGTGGGCTGGAGATCACAGCAGCACTTGGAGGAACAGCAAGCAGTTTTCTACCCACCTATGAGGAAATACCTGCTCTGCTACAGATGGATGTCAGCAGCGGATATCTTCCTACTCCCTTCCCACGTCATTTCCTTTTCAGCTGATCACCTAGTCCAGCCCCCCCCTGCAGTGACATCATCAAATAGATCAGGTAGCTCAGACCCCCATCCAACCTGACCTTGAATGTTTTCAGGGCTGGGGCATCTACTGCCTCTCTGGGCAACCTGTGCCAGTGTCCCCAGGGTCCTTTCTACCCTGAATGAAAATGGGTTAAATGTTTCCCTTTTTCCACTCAAGAGCCTGACTGCCATGACTTCTCAAGTATCATGGAGAGTGCCTTGGCAGTTACATCAGTTAATTCCCTCAGGACTCTGGGATGCATCTCATCAGGTCACATAGACTTACATATATTCAGGTTCCTCAGGGAATTATGCGACTGATCTTCTCTTGCAGAGGAAGGGACTTTGCTCCCCAGTTCTGCCATGCAGTCCATCTGCTCCAGAGGTGTGGGAAGAGAATTTGCCAATGAACACTGAGACGAAAAAATTGTTGAGAACCTTAGCCTCTTTCTCATCCATTGTTACCAGTTTGCAGTGTCAGTTATCAGAAGGGGGATGCTTTCTCTGACCTTCATGGAGATTTGACATCAAATCGGGGCTGAACTGTCTAGAGGAAACTACTAATGAATACAGGGTGCCCAGGTGTAGCAGACAGCTATTGTATTTATATTATATGATGATACTACAATGAAATGAAGCCGCAAAGGAAATACATAGTCTCCCATGAGAAGTATTGAGTATTTGCACTCCTTCACTAAGGACTCTTTCCCAGATTTCTTTTTTTTTTGCCAGAACAAATCTCTCATACTTTCCACCAGGGTGTTACTTCATTGTGCACCAGAGGAGGGAGATACATGTCCACAAACTTTCTGAGAAACACATTTGTAGGAAATAAAAACCACACAAGCTAGTCTTTCTGCTCTACTCTCTGTGTTGAGAATAAGCCCTTACTCTCTTTCACACCTGTTAAATATCTTATCTTGGGATTAAACTAGTGCTAACTATTGAAAATGTAGCGGGCTACATAGTGATCATCACACGGTCTTCACCAGGTGCTGCAATGCATGAGTATTATCTGAGGAAATCATAGCCCACTGAGTGTCATATACAAATGACAATCACTGCTGTTC
The DNA here is from genome assembly GCF_012275295.1 of Melopsittacus undulatus. Lineage (NCBI taxonomy): Eukaryota > Metazoa > Chordata > Aves > Psittaciformes > Psittaculidae > Melopsittacus > Melopsittacus undulatus. The sequence continues at coordinate 37,158,602 of NC_047534.1, forward strand.
TAAGAAGTCCATCTTTTTAATTGCTTCACTGGCAGATGGATTCTACCCAGAGTCTCATTTTCTCACTGCAGGCTGCCTTTGATTTTTTGCACTTTCCAATCAGATAATTCAGTATGGTTTGCAGATGCATCACACTGCATAGACATATGCACCTCTAAAAAGATCTCATGTGGTTTTTTTCTGCAGCATTAGATTTGCTCCATACCTTAACCCTTCATAGCTTAAAACAACTCAATAGGAAATGAAACAGATTTTACACAGGTAAATTTTAGCTTTGAGATAGCAACTTCCACTTACTCTCCATCCTCCTTGCCATGTGAAAGAAACAGAAGGTTAACAGCCAGGCTTCCCATTTATCTGAAAGACTCAAGCTTCAAGCTGTCTCCTGAAATACTTTAAAAGAGCATCTGCAAGCCTTTTACAAAATAATTTGCTTTATTCAGCAGGGAAAAGATAAGGAGATACAACATTTTGGCCTCACATGGGGCTCTTTCAAAGTGTGGGGAGAACTCAGAGGCTTTTAAAAGAATCCATGTGCTAAAATATGGATTCCTTAGGTAGCATGCACAGTTCCACTTTGCAGTGCCTGAACTAATTTCTGGTGGCTCAGGGGTTCCTGACATATTTAAGTTACTTTCAGGTACTAGTCCCTGGGCAATAGGAGTCCCATACTGATTTGCGGGTTTGCTGCTTCAGAGTATCTGATTCCTTGAACCACTTCTGTTTGTCCTTGTTTTGGTTGTTTGTAACAGAAGGTTGTTACGAATGTACAGCTGTCCTCTGTGTCTTTACTCTTCACAGAGAGACTTTTCACCTTCTCAGGACCCAAGCTGTGGCCAAGTGGATGGCTAAATTTGTTCTGAGGTTTGGAAAGAGCTCTCCTTTACATGGCTGTCCTCTCTGTCCACAGGACCTGCCAAGCCACATCAAGAGAGCTCTGCTTCAGAAGCAGAGACCTCCAATTTGAGGGCAAAATATCCCCTAGACAGTCTCTATGCTTGCAATTTTGTATTAGTCCTTTAAACCAACTTATGTATTTCCCTAGGGAATGAGATTCCTGCTGTAATGCAAAGGTAACTTTTTCTACAGCTGATGCCATCAGTGAGATTTAGTATTTGTGAAACAAATATCAGCACATGCTGATATTGCAAAGAGTACTTGTGCTTTCGTTCAGCATCACTGTAACCAGTTTCCCTATCCTGAGGGTTAATATTTGCAAGCACAGCTGGAACCTGGAGGCCAGTGGGCTGTAGATGACAAGTTTGTTTTGATTCAAGGAAGGGAGTGTTCCTTTGAAAGAAAAGGCTTTTTATAATAGAACACCAGTATTAAAATCTAAATTAACATGATCCAATTGCCAAGGCTTCCTCACTGCAGAAGGAGGTTAATGAAGCAGCAATCCCTTCTCTCAGGGCAGTCTCTGCTTCAAGAGAATGAGTAACAACATGAGCTGGAGTCTACAGTACATAATGCCATTAGGTTTATTACTCCCTTTTTACAGCTTGCAGTAGAAAAGACTGTTGCAATTAATGAATTAAGTGGATACAATGCTGTAGTCAAGGTCAGAGTGAAGCATAAAATGCAGAGCCCAGTTCCGCAGTCACATGCTGACAGGAGAAAGCACCATAGCTTGTCAGGAAGGGAAAATGGGATCAGCTCTTCCTTTCATTGCAAAGAAATGTCTTTGTCACATGCATCTGACAGCATCCTACCAAAACTCTGCAGGAATGATACGTGGGAACAGAGAGGAAGTTAATGAAGGTGTCAGAGCTCAGGAAGAGACTCTTCAACCAATTAGCCAGAAATTGGAGACACTCCTCTGCAGATTGCTGACAGTGGGAGCTTGTATGTGCAAAAAGGTTCCAATTCCAAATTTCACACCAGTGATACACTTGTACCAGTGTAAACCCCAGTCACCACTGACAGTTCATTTTTGTGTAATGGAGAAATGTAGAATGTTCACCTCTTCTCAAGCATTAAACTGGTGCTTGAGTGAGACAAAGCCAGCTGAGGCCAAAAGGAAGAGTAAAATATATTCTTTCTTTTAATTTCTTTTTTTCCTTGGACATACGCCCAATTTTAAAAGCAAACAGCCACACGTGTCAATCACATTGCAATGCCTTACATTTTGTTGTATTCCATTTCCCAGACAATCACCTCTCATCTGTTTTGCTTTTCTTCAGGGCATGGGATATCACAGTGTGAATAAAATAGATCTTTGATTATTACTGTAATAAAAATGCATACTTGTGATCACAGTGATTGCAATTGCAGAAAATGGAAATCATAAGAATTATTTCTCAAAGCTCCTGTTAAAGGCCATGAGATGATTGCTTGCTAATGACAGAAACACATTTCTTCCAGGATAAGCTAGTCCATCTTGAAGGCTTAATATCTTTCACTGGAGCAGCTAGGTTTGTTGGAAACAAGACACCATTGCCAGATGGAGCATAGGTCTGTATGTTTATGTTCTGATGCAAAATGCATGTGAAAAGCCTGGAGAGTTCTGGGTCCCCCAGGATGAAGCAAGACAGTTAGTAAGATCTAGTTTGCAAGAGGGCTGACTGATGCATTCAAATAGCGTTTCTTCAGGCTTGTTTTTTTCCATTAGAAAGGGCTACACTTTGCCAAGCAGAGAACAGGGCAATCAGCAGTCACTGAGATGCATGGACTATTTGTGCAAGGAGACCTTACACTGCACAAAGCTGGGGAAATAGAAAAGCATGCTGGCAATTTAACTGTTAGAGAAACATTATATACTCACAGAAGTGACTATTTGTGCATATGTTTATCCCCCAGCATATACACATTCCCTGTGGGGAAAAGCATTTTCAGTATGTTCTGATTTGGAGGGGTGAGGTGGGGCTGGAGAACCATGAAGAACTTCCTTCTGCACTTTGAGAAACACTCATTTGTCTTCTGGCTTGTGTATGTGTGCTTGAAATGCACTCTGTTCCTCCTCCTTGTATCACCCCCAGTACTGTGATGTTGTGAAGCTGTTGCAAGTCAAGCATCAGGAATTCTCTCTCTCAGTGGAATTGCTTCAGAGCAATGCTGTGCTTGAATAAAGTGTGAGGGGATTACCTGTGGTTTCTGGCTTATGAAATGAGAGATATCACTTACAGAGCTTTCTATTGATACTGGTTTCTTGGCTTTGCTTTGATGCTGACTTGTAACCATATAACTAAGACATATAACTAAGTGATACAGTGAAAAATAAGCTTTGGTAAGAACACAGCTCTGATGGCCAGATGTGTTCCAAGTGGTAAATAAGAGGTCCATCAGAAAGAAAGTAAAATGTGTGGAAGGAAGAAAATGAGAACATTTATGTGTTTCTGTCCCAGCCCCTGCAACTTTGCAGTTGTATTTTTATCATGCTTTCCCCTCCATGGCTTTTAGTGTTGGCATTTACTGGGAAAGAGATGAGGATTTGATATAACAACTTCTAAGTTATCACTGTAATTTTTACTACAATATGAGGAGCTTGGCCAAGACTCAGGGTCCCAGGTACTGTACAAAAAGGTAGTGACTAGTAACAAATTGCCCAGAGGTTGCAGTGTCAGTAAGGAAGATAGGAAGTGCAGATGAAAGCTCAGAGACAGTACTGACAAACTTTATCTCTCTCTGCTTCTCAGTGCCATCTCTACATTACTGCTTCTATGAAATCTTTCTGTTAAGACCTCAGCCCAGTTGATCTTGACCACCAAAGTCAAGTGTTGAGTTGTAAAGGAGAGAAGGTGTTGTCTTAGGCCAGATTCTTAGCTATCCAAAGATTCAAAGAGCTTCAGGGCATCTGCAGGAATAGATGAAGGAATAGACTTCTGTCTATTCTAGAGAGTGGTAGGTATGTCACAGGTTAGTACACATAGTAATATATATTTTTTAATGTTTTGGTCAGGTATGTCTTTATTCTTGCTGTACAGGAATATGCTTGCAACCTGTTCAAGAATAAATTGCAGACTAATCTATTGTTGGTATGCAAAGCAAGTTCCACTGTTTGCAGAGGGAATGTATGCTGAGCATACCCCATCAATACCCTGGCAACCTTCATGAAGAATTAAAATGTCAGTTTGCATCTCCTGCTCCTAAGCCAGACACTCACCTTCACTTGCTTTCTTGCTGTCTAATGAGATATACTCCTGACCTTTTGTGAAGAGCAATGGGACAGATGATCCCAAAAAGTTGTCTTCCTCTGTCCATAAGTTGTAGGGGACAGCTTGGGCCATGGAAACTCTGCGAGAGACAGGCAGCTCTGTGACCACAGGAAAGCTCATTATAATAAAAACCCAAACCCTACATGTGATCAGACAGGGACTAGGTCCTTTCGTTTCTGAGAAGCAGGCAGATCCACGCAGGATACCCAGATGGATAATGCTGTCAGTTTCCTGTGCTGCAAGGCGAGGAGGAATGGAAGAAATGCAGGGACTATAAAATCAGCCATGTCTGGGAAGCTGCTAGAAAGTCTGAGCTGTGGCAGAAGGGCACAAGTGAAACTGCAGCTGTGACCAGACAGCATATCTCCTGGCTCAAGCTACTAGTTCCTCTATTTTCTGTGGAGCAGAGGTAGGGTGTGCTACAGTGGTGTGCTGCAGAGGGGAGAGTTTACAAGCAATGTGAAGAATGACCCAGTTGTGCTTTCTGCCCTCCCAATCACTGAGCTCCATATATGTCCATGAGCACTATGCCTCTGCTTCCCCTTTGATTCTTTTTTCCATTTTCAACCTCCTCAAGCAGGGACCATCACATCACTCCTATGTGTGTTGCATGCATAGTCTATATATGTCACAAGTCCAGCTTCTAGCCCAGCGTAGTGCCAACCCAAGTGCCTTCCATGTGATAACCTAGCAGTGATGAAGCATGGAGAAGCCAGTCAGGATGAACCCACTGGTTCCAGCTGGGGAAGGAGGGATGTTTTAGTGTAAGGCAGCATTCAGTGTTGATGAGTCACCCAGGTATGAACAGTAACTGCAGTGGTGGCTCTTCCAACACCCACAACATCCTTTGCCCTGTCTCTTGGTTTCCTGTTCCCAGCACAAAAGCTGTTTGCCTTTAGTGAGTTAAAAATCTTGCTTCCCTGTATTTTTCCCCTGCCTCAGCTCCTTCAGTTTTTTGCTGTGCTTTTGCAATTTATGCATCTGAGATCCTAAACGTAGAAAGATTACAGCCTGAACTCACTCCTAACCTGTATGAGAATGATACTTAACTACTAGTGCTCATGCCATTCAACAGAAGGCAGCACTGGATTGATGAGTTCCTCAGATTTCACTGATCTTTGGCTCCAATATTTTTCTTGTTCTCTAGTAAAAAGTGCTAAACATTAGTTTGTTGACCCTGATTGCAAGCCAGCATTTACATGAGGGTAGAAGACACTCCCACAGCAAGTTGCACAGATGTGCAACTTCCTCACACAACTGATACTAACACCAACTGGGTTCCTCCTCTCAGTTAATGGACACAAGAATTTGTTGGCATGAATAAGGAATTAATCATTATTGACCAAGCACTCATTATGGCAGCTACCAAGAACAAGTGAGTTTAATTTTTGTAAAGAAGTCTGTTTAATGGGGAAGGTGAATATCATATTTTGTGTGTGATCGTGAAGGATTAGTCAGGTCCTTGGTTTGCTTGGGCTGTAGCTGGGCACAGGAAAAGTGCAACATGCACTCTTGATTGATGACTAGAACAGCTGTAGCAAAGTCACAGGGAATCCACTCTTTGATCTGCAGTCAAAAAGGGATGGTCATCAGGGTTCTCACTAGGCTTAGTGATTAAAGGAAGAGTCTTATGAATATATCCCAAAGCCAGGGCTAGAGCAAATTACAACAAATTTGAAGGCGGAGAAAAGTCTTACTTTTAAATTCAGATATTCTGAATTTGTAATTTTTCATTTTTCTGATACTTCTTGGCACTTGGGTTGGCACTACGCTGGGCTAGAAGCTAGAAGCTGGGCTAGAAGCTGGACTTGTGACATATATAGACTATGCATGCAACACACATAGGAGTGATGTGATGGTCCCTGCTTGAGGAGGTTGAAAATGGAAAAAAGAATCAAAGGGGAAGCAGAGGCATAGTGCTCTCAGAGGCTGGTGAGTTGACCCAGGCAAGTCAGCACACAGCTAAGTCAGACATCCTTAATCTAGAGATAGCTTAGACTCAGTGAGCATAGTGTGTGTGATGTGCAAACCAAGACATATGTCCACTGTTTTTTTATTTATTATATTTTTACATATAGACATAATGATGGGGAGAAAAGACAAAAACTTACATCTGTGTACAGTTGTTTTCATGTCCATACATAAAACATCCCTCAGTAGTTCCATGTAGGAGATGCCTTTGATTTAAATCTTTCTTAAAATAGTGGTTCCTATGCGATGTATGCAACAAGTAATGTTTAACAGTGTGCAGAGGCTAACTCTGTCACAGACACAAACATGCAAGCACAGAAGAACCACATCTTCCACACATTCTACACAGACACTAACGGTCCTGTCATAGCTGGTGACCTAAGGCTTCCAGTTTCTGCTAGCCTATCTCAGTAGCAGCCTAAACAATATGTTCTTCTGTAAAGTGGTTGAACAGCAGATAGCTTTTATTGTTGCAAATCTCCATAGCTCAGCAGATGGGAAGAGAGCAGAGGGAAAATCAAAATCCATGCCCTAGGAGCCAGGCTATCTTAGTGATTTACAAATGACCTCAGTGGTCTGCAGTCATTCTGGGCACTTGGTATCGCTCAAGTCCCTGTCTTCCTCTCTCTTGCACTCTCTCTCTCTCAGCATAATAATGATAAATCCAGGAGACTAAATTCAGCACTGCAGATAAGTGATGGGAAGGAAACTAGATGTGCATGAATTAAACAAGACCATTTGCCTCCTCTGATCTGCAGATGTTTTTCTCTCAGCAATGCAACTTCTTTTTTTGCAGGTGACACCCACACATCTCCTTCACTTACTGGTGATGATAGTAAAGGAGATAAACAACTGGAGCTCATGCAGTTACACTTAATCTTTGTATGTCATCGTCACCAAGCAAAGCCACAGCAATAGGAAAACAGCGGTTTTCTGCTGCTCATTTCTAACTGACATTTCATCACAAAGTTGCTCATGTAGCCTATGGACTCTGAACTTCATTTTGTGCCTACTCTCTTTCACAGTGTGTGGGTACTGCTGTACAGTGCACAGCTGCAGTACATGTATCTTCCACCCATACCCTGGTCCTCTTTTTGCTCTCTGCCTCAGCGGTTTGAAATCAGATTGCACAAATACAACAGGAACTCCGTAATAAAAGTTAAAAAAAAAAACAAAAAAGAGTAAAAAGAAAGTAATACTCTGATTTTAAAACCTTATGCTGCAGGCTAAACGTAGGATTTGTAAATAATCCTTTAGTTCAGAAAGAAGAAAAGGCGGAAATAAGGCTATTTTTTAAATCTTTTTTGATTTTGGGTGAGTGTATATGCATGGTTATTTTGACTTAGATCTCAGGAAACAACCACAGAACCTTCATCATTCCAAGGGCTGCTTTTACTGGAGGAAATTCACTGTAGCTGCAGTCCAAACTAATGCATTTCTTCAGCTGCTGGAGATGAGCCTGGAGTGGCTTAACTCCACTTTTCCTGCCATCAGCCATTTGTGCATCCTGCCTCTCCAGCCTGCTGTGGTTTGCTTGGCTATTTCCCTTTGAATATGATTTACAGTTTTTATCTCAAGAGATTCCTGGGACTCAGCAGTGCACCCAAGTCCATGCACAGGACCTAACTTTGCTTCCACCATCAGTGCAGCTAGTCCATCACTGACACATAGCAGCCTTTGCAGTAAAAAGTACTTCTGGAGGTAAGGACTAGGGTGTTTTTAATATTGTTATTTGTAGCATATGGCCAGGGAGAGGCAGAAGTCTGCCTAGTGTCATGCACCCTACAGCTGGTTTGCTCATTTCCACTCCCTGAGGGACTGTTCCAGAGTTTCACTAAAGTGGTTTCAGAGTGATTTCTCCTTTAACCCCTCTTGCTTCTCCCATCTTTAGTGCTGGATTCCTCCATCACAGGGCTGGACTTCACTAGTGTCAACTTTGTGTGTCTGCAGCATAGAGAGGTTGCTCCCTTGCTGTCCAATTCTGTATCTTCATAGTCTCATACTTTTTGGTTGCTGTCAAAATAAAGCATTGGCATTACCTCAGTATTCTGCTAGTGAGAGAAAAAGCTACATGGGATAATGCTCCCAAAGGAGACTTCCTGCCCTGGACTTTAGTTTCTGTCCCTATGCATCAGGTGCTAATGAGCTGTGCAAACAGAAACAGTTCCTTTCTCCAGCCAGTTTTGATTTGGCTGGGGAAGGCTCACAAGCCCAGGAAGAAATGCAAGCAGCCTACATCGTCATTATCATGAGATAAAAGAACCCTAAAAAGCAGCTCTCATCTTGACCACTGGTGTCTGAAGATTAAAGTAGCCTAAAGGCTGTCACAGGCAGCAAGCATAGGAGGAAAATTAGTTCATTCTGACTCACAACAGAGTGATCTAATTTAATGGGGCACTGACAGGGCTGTTGGCCATTGCTTTAGCTGTTATCTAAGTTAGCCTGATTGATGGTTGTGTCCTGCTACAGCCCTCCATATAAGGGGCTTGAAATGTCACTCGGACTCTGTACCTGCAGTGTTGACACCTAAGCACCTAGCCTGACAATATCTGAAGCCTCTTACTGCAGCTTCCTGCAAGGGAGTGGACCAGCATCTCTGAGCAATGTATGCTCGGATTAGAAGGCAAAGTCGCTGCAGGCAGGCAAAAAATGCAATTGTAATTAAAGAGCCACTCTGGTCACACAAGGGGGCAGAAGAGAGGCTGGATGGGAAAGCTTTCTCCTGGCATTTCCTGCCTTTGATTTCTTGATTTTGCAACCTGATGTCTTTTCTTTTAAGGTACTTTCGTATGTAATTTCTTAAGCTTCTTTACTTTAGAGCAAAAGGATTTTGTAAAAAGGCCATTTGATCCTCCTACCAGACTGAAACCACTATGTTAATTTCCACAGAACCGAACTGTTACAAATTGCTTGTTTGTGTCTTTGTTTTTGCTGGTTCGCCAGTAAGTTTTCCTGACTAAAAAACTACAGTGTTCCAGACCGTGAAAACATTTCAACTTGACCCAGAATAGTTCGCTGGATGGAATAAAAAGCCAGTGAGGAAAAGGAATGATGTGGCCACATAATGATGTAATGGCTAGGAAAACTGTGGCATTCGAAAATTCTCTGTCATTTCAATTGTTAATCAATGAGACACTTCCCAAAACTGAAGTGCTCCTGGTAGGTTTATGGGTCCTGAAAATAATGTTACATTTCTTTCTTTCTTTCTTTCTTTCTTTCTTTCTTTCTTTCTTTCTTTCTTTCTTTCTTTCTTTCTTTCTTTCTTTCTTTCTTTCTTTCTTTCTTTCTTTCTTTCTTTCTTTCTTTCTTTCTTTCTTTCTTTCACAATAACTAAAAAGTATAAAGAGAAAAAACAAAGTGAGAACGAGTGCCTTGATCTTGGAGATCCACTTTAAAAGCAAAACCAGAGAAACCCACTATGAATTTGAGACCATTCGACTTTTTGTCTCTTTGCAAATGGGTTTGTATAAAATTGGCAGCCTCCTGATACTTTGTCAGCCAAATTGGCCACATCAGAATATCTGCATGCCCCTGAGGCTGGAATAGTAACATACTGTAATGTGACGATCTAACAAAAGCACCTAATTGTGAAGAACAATCCATTTGCATCAAGATAAGCAGCTAGTAATGTTTCCCTACAAATGACTGCCTAGTGCTGTTTGCAGCCTTTCCTACTCTTTATTTGACCTCAAGAAAGCTGACATTGTACTTATTACCCATACCTGTTTTCTGGTTAGTGTGAGTGACTAACAAAATTATGCCTTGGCCTGTGATTCATCTTGAATAAAGTATTTTCCAGTCACACAGCAAAAGCCTTGCCAAAAGCGGAAAGATTTGATCTTTAGCACTGAAGCCTTTGCTTGTGTGCTGCTAAGGTTCAAGCTTTTTGCACTGTGTTATTTATTAGTATCAAACATACCATCAGCAGCCAAAGTTGCTTCTGCTGTCAGGGCATGTCTGTAGGTATAATAAACATGGCAATAGCCAAAAGCCTGCTATGCACAGGAAATTAAACATGCAGAAATTAAATGCACTGTGGGAAGCACGTGGTGTGTGGGATTCCCACGTGGTTGTTTGGCATGACTGAAAATCTGAAGATTATGGAAAAAATCAAAGGGATGAAAGACCTCCAAATCCTTCAAACAGAAACTATGCACCTATCCAATCACCACATGGCTCCAATCTCCTATGGCAACTCCTTACCCCAAACTGAAGAGGAATGTGGCATACAAGACAGCCTTTGTGAAGTGAATAGCTAGTCAGGGGTACAGTGGAAGGCTGCACAATGGTGTTAGAGGTTAACAGATTGATGGGTTCCTGAACTGCTGAGTCTGCCATAGAGATTAAAGGAAGAGATGATATACAGAGAAGGAAAATGTGATATTGCTTGACAGACATGCAGAGTCCATGTTTATAGCTGCAGAAAAAAGAAGCAGCACTTTCAAAAACTCTCATGCAGGAGAAGGATATTGGAATTTAAGGTATTCAAACTAGAAGAAACATCCAAGACTTTTGGCATTAGTAACCCTGATGGCCCCAGTGGTGAAGGTTCAAGATACTGCAAAGATAACTCCTCAGCATTTGTCTCCTAGGGGCTTGGCTCCTGGAAGCATGGAAGATCCAGGCTGTTGTTTTGTACTGTGGTGGATATATGCAAAACAGGAATCAGCATGCATGGGGCTGGAGCAGCACAACCCTTGGTTGACCTCTTGCAACATATGTTGATTGCCATTCAGATATGATGACTGCATATCAGATGTTCATTTGACACTGAGATCCAGAAGTGGAGGGAAGGAGGATGAAAAATTAAATCACTGTTTGGCAGGACTATATTTGCATTTGAATTAAGACCTGTGTGCAAGGCAGAAAACCGTATTGATCACTTGCTGTCCTCCATAAGGGCCAATTTCCAAGTTCAGAGTTGCAACAGAGGGAGGTTTCTCTTTACATCATCCTGTAAACAGTATATAGTCCCTAAAGGCAGGGCCAGGGAGGGCCAGGGCTGTCCTGGCATGTTACACATTGCCTAGAACCAGATGGAATAAATTAGGATCGCTCTGTTTGTCATATATGCTAATCCACATATGCAGAGCCAGACTCCAGGCTTAACTGGCTTGCTTCTCTGCAAACACTTTCATTTAGTCCCTTACAGTGGTGCATAAAAGGTATTTACTGGTATCTCATCTCCAACAGTCTGTAATCTGTGTCCCTGCAGTTCTTTAATATAACAGCAATGTCCACTTTTACACAGTGCTGGGGCCTCTCCTGTCCTGATTCTTCACATTTGTTTCATTATATGTCTAGGATGTATCTCCCTTTCTTTTTGGTCAGTCAAATGAATTAATACTTGTTCCAGATGTTCCAGGACTTACTTTCCAGTATCATGTCCTGGGAGCTATCAGTATGCTTTAGATATGGAAATTACAAAAGTGTTAGGGGAAGAAAAGCAAATTATACCAACATTTGCTTTAGAAAGTAATACTTTTCTCTGACTAGCCTCAGGCCCAATGCATTTATTCAGGATTTAATTTACTGTATCTATTTAATAATTTTAAAACAAGATTGCAAAAAGTATAATAATACTCTAAGGAATATAGATATAATGAAATAGAAACATCTATATCTAAAAATATATACATGAATTTTAAATAGAGAACATTTGCTCTGTTTTATACTTTTGATACACATTTGCCATGTCACCTTATATTTGCACTAGAAGATGTGATTTTTCACAGCGCATTGTAATCAGAGCAGTTGTTAACGTTGGATTATACAATGACAACACTGGTAGATGGCATGGTGACTGATGAGACAGTGCCTTACCCTGTCAGATGACTGCACAAAGCCTGCTGCTATCAGAAGTGGCTGGATGCCCCTGGCACAGGATCATCCACATCTCCCCTCCAAGTGAGGAGGTAGGTGGCAAGGCATTAGCATTCCCCCAGTCAGTGTCAGCAAAGACAGCCAAGCTGGGACCATGCAGGGATTGCCATGGGTCCTGTCTGACTCATTCCCCTCTGCCCCCTGCACCTGCACCTTGCTGCCTCAGCTGTGGTACAAAGGCATAGTAAGGGGCTTTTCAGGAAAAGAGAGTAAAAAGTGTACGTGGAAAAAATGTCAGACTTGGAGGGTTTGTGAGTGTGGTGAGGGGAAAGGAGAAGAAACATATGAAAAGACTGGTTTTAATTTCTTCTGCCTAATCATAACCTTTTGGGTTTGCTGAACTGACCCAGAGGAGTGTACTCAGGGCCTTCTGAATCCAAGACCACAGTCCCATACCAAACATACAGCACTGCCTCATGGCAGTGGGTGCTCAGGCAGGTCACTGCTGCATAGAGGTGGCATAGCACCCTCCAGTAACATGGTTTGTGGTGATACGACTCAGAACAAATGGTTTGGGGCTCAGACAGCAAACTCACATAAAACTTCGCGTTTGGAAATGCCAAAGTTTTTTCCTTGGGTTAAGGTATCAAAGCAGATTGTTGCCACACTTCCACATCTCTCCTTTTGTAATGTCCCTCCAAAGAGGGAAAGAATCTGCTTATCCCTATTTGGAGGAAAGGGAATGTTGCAAAATCCTGATTTTATTTCAAGATGGAAATATGATTTATTTTTCATTTAAGTATTTATATATTAGTCACTATAAAATAAACCTCAACTCCTCAGTGTGAAAATGGACGTTATGCCAAGAAAACCCCAATCACTTATTAATGTAAACATGCTTAATTGAAAGAATGAGGCAGATTTTGATGAAAACTTTGTCCTAATCCAGCATGGAGCATTCCTGAAGAACATCTTTAGATAGAAAGGTAACATCCAGTCAACAAGAAGTTCCTTGAAGTGCCTAGAGCAGTCCCTGCAGGTGGCTGAGCACTTGCAGTTCTGATTCACAATGGTGGGAATGAAGTACACTCTCACAACCCAAAACCTTGGGTGCTTATGGGAAAAAATTCAAGTGATCGTTAGTTGCTCATGTCTGGACCCAGATGTTCAGGAGAGCTCCAGTACAGCCTAGGTGCTGGAAGATGTGCATGTGTTTTCAGGAGCACTCAGCAGAATGCCTTCTGGGTAGAAACAAAAACTAAAAAAGGAAGTAAAACTCTCCTCCAAATCTGACCTCTGTGTCTTCTAATGCTTCCCATATGACTTTCTGTTCCCTTGCTGTAGTAGGCAAACAAAACGGAAATGGCGTTCTTCATGATGACAACAGATCTTTCTTCCTCTCCTGATTGTCTTTGTCTTCAGGTTGATTACTTTCTCACTCTGTGGATTTGCTGGGTCACGACTTCAAATGGCCTTATGGCAAAGTATCAAACTTAAGGAGTCACATATTGAAGGTTTAGTAGTTTTCTATCAGCTTGATTTCTCCTGGCAGCCCATTTGTGCCACAGCCTAACAGCTTGGTTGACTTTTCCATCTCTCTTTCAAGCATGTGTTTTGAAGTTCAGACTGCACTGGTCTTATAGGGAAGAAAATACAATTTTTTTTACATTTTGACATATTTAACAAGGGTTTCTGAGGATTAGACATACAGGAAAGGAAACTAAGGGTTAAATCTAACGCAGCAGTTATTGAGAAAGGTCAGATGTTCTGGGTCTCCTAACAGCTAGGCAAAACCACAAGTGTTAGGAGCAGACCAGCTCTGAGTTCCGACTCCATCTTTCTGTCTTACCCACTGACAAACCTCATCACAAGTTGTATCTCATTTTCAGCCATCATGGAAAACAGTCCTTTTAACTTCCCCCTTGGTTTTATGTTTGTTTTTCTTTCAGTATATTATATCAAAGTTTAGCCAATACTTGCTGTGGTGTAGTTATCCATCATCAGTAACAACAAGCATGATGAGAAAATGAGAGGCTGTCCTTCCACGTCCAAGAGCTAGCGACTGCCTAGAAGCACCCAAGGCCACTAGTAGGTCAGCTGATGAGTATCACGGCTGCCAGGACCTATATGCAGTGTAGTCTCGTGCTGGTGCATAGGATGGGTAACCCTTGTTCTTTGGGTACGGTGGGTGCCGGGGAGTCATGTTCATGTAGTCACTCTGATGGTACAGATTCTTTTTAGATTTGTGCTGTGGGAAAAGGGTGAAGAGAAGTGTGAAAACATTTCTGCAATTAGTCTGTCCTGCCTGGGGTGAGCCCTTGAAAAGGGAAATGAGGAAGGGGAACAGGGATCCTTTGAACACAGTGGGGTTGAATATTAGTAAGACCTGAGAGAAGTTAGTAATGGATTTAATTAAGTTTTCCTTCTTTGAATTAACAAATCATCTCACCCAACTCTCATATTAACTACTGACAGTTCTGACCTTAGGTCCCGATTCAGGGAAGCAGACATACTTATTAGGCAGCCTCAGGTTTAAGTGCATTTACAGAAAAATTGGAACACATATTCTCATAAAATTATCTATGGAGTTTGCCCAACCTGCATATACATCTCCAGCTTATCTGCCAAGAGACTTGCAGTGTTAGTTTTCCAGGTAAAGGAATGTTGAAAATCAAGGATACAAACTGGTGCCTCTCAGCATCAATTCTCAGCTGTGAAGTGACTCAGCAGAAGCAATGCAGCCTGAACAGTGAAGGCTGTCCTCCTTTATTAGGCGGAAAAGAGAAATCAGCTAAACTCAAACAGAAGCAGGAAAAATCAGCCTAGGATATTTGTATCATGGTTTGCCTACCATTTACAGAAGTATCATGCAATGCCTTTATTGTTCTAAGCCTTCCTTTGAGGTGCAGAAGAATCAGAGCTGATGTTAATCTTTTACTTGTGTCACTATCTGAGCCTCAAAAATCTCATTTCCACTGTTGAATTCCTGCTCTATAATGTCCCTGTGAGACAAAGGAGGCATCATCTGTCTCAGAAATACAAGTAGCAGAAGACAGGTGAAATAATTTGCCTGTAATCATAGAGGAAGTTTGTGGCTACAGCAGCAGTTGAGCCTGTGACTGCTGCAGGCTGTGCATAAGGTTAGTGTTTCTGTGTAGCTGAAGGCTTTATTGATCAGGGGCTAGGTAAAGTGCTTCTTTGCTTTTTTATTAATACTGATTATACCTTCTTTTGTAAATCTCCTTTATACTGACATTTCCTTCTTAGGTACGTAAATATTTGCATATGCTGCAATATTCTTATGATGCTGCAGAATTGGAGGAGCTTTGTATTAGAAAATCTGGTGGTTGAGTTATGCTGTACATATAGAGTAGGGCAGTTACTATGAAATATTTTAAGGTTTTTTATATTAATCATATATATATGCAAGGTGTTCACTTTAAGTTACATCCTGTTTAAAGCATGCAATGCAGGTGATATATATATATCAGTAGATACAAAAGCTTTACTTGTACGTGCTCAACTCCATAATATATTATTATTTATTCACCTAAAAGGCAGTTTTGCATGGAAGAAAGACATTTTGCTAGCATAAATGAACGCTGGACTGTCACAGGATCAAAGACTGCTGCTTCTGGAGAGGAAAGCAGCTTTTCCCTCCAGGGAAGGCAGAACTGTATGTAAATAGACAAATCTTTAGCTGCTTTCAGGAACTCACATGAAACAGGCTTGCTGTGGCTGTCAAGTATCATATTTTAGGAGTATTTTTTTCACAATTCACAATGTCTTCTAGGCAGCTGTATTTATATTCAGCAACACACTAAATATATCCATGCTCAGAGTACATATTATCAGGATAATACCTCATGCAGAGATAACAGCAGGTAAAAACTGATGCAGTGAATGGCACACATCACAGTTCAGCCTTGTCACTCTTGCTGGGGGCAGACATGTTAGCAGCAAAGTGTGTAGCCATTAGGTACCAAATGAATATAGCAGAGAAAATGGTTCATATTGTAAGTGATGGATTTGAATCTACAGTGTCTCATCAGGCACAGCCACTGTAGCACAGCATTGTAATGCCATCAGCTGTTTGCTGTAATCCTCTCAACTCTCCTAGGAGTCAGCCTCCACAGTAAGGCACAAAGAAGGACCTGCCTCTGCATTTTCCTATGGCAATGCCCCATTTGATGTTTTCCATCAGAAATAACTATATATTGAACAAGCATATTTTTGTGAAACACTTAAGAGATCTCAAGATTCAACCAGCAGTGAGAGTGGCTTTCTGTACACACACATTTAACCTCTCAGGGACTCTGGGCCCTTTTTACAGGCTACCTCCTAAGGTACTGATAATTGCTATTTAATGACAAAGATACAGAAGGGCAGAATGCAAGGAACACAGCTCTCTATGATCATTGTTGAAGTCTTTTCCACATGGAGTAACTAGTGTAAATCAGCTCTGGGAGATCACAGTCCTAAGACTTGTCTAGGAAGATGTCCTTCTGCTGTCTCTCCATCACACCTCACTCTCTCTGTACTCCATCAGGCAGAACTGGATGTGGCCTGGGCCAGCCAACTCTCCAGAGAGGTTAGAAAGCAAAAATAATGAGCCATAAGACTGTCTCAGCTTTCTTAGAAAAGTACAGAGGCAGAGGAAGGACTACTGAGATTACAATGCTCCTATGCGCTTAGCAGCCAAGCTGCTAGAAATACCATATACTTGGGGGAATTGGTGGATAGGCACAAGGCATCAGTGCAGATGGCCTTGGGCCAGCTGATCATTCCCTAAGATACTTTTACTGTAGGTGAGCTCCTTCTCTCTGTCTAGGTTCAAAGGGTTTTTCCAGGAATGCTTGTAGTGCTAGATTTCCTTGACACAGACAATTGGCAGAGCTAGGGGCTGTGTCCCAGTATTGCTGGTGTGCTGGGCACTGGCAACATGATGGCATTACTATTAGCTTTAGCACTCTACTGCAGAGGCCTGACTGCCCACCTGGACAGCATCTGGTGTTTCAGCTCTTTTGGGGTGTGGCATGGGTGTGCACATATAACAGAGGTGAAGCACTGTGATCCTGAGGTGAGGGGTATCAGTGCATTTGTGGTAAGCACAGCCTGAAAAATGAACCAGGACAAAGAACACATAGAGTAAAGGAAAATAGTAGTTTCTTACCCAGTAGTTAACAAAAGCTGCGGTTATCAGCATACTGTAGAAAGCAAGAACTCCAGTCACTGCCCCCATAGTCCACAAAGGAATTGCAGACTGAGGCTCTTGTATTTTCATGGGTGTCTCTTTAAGGAAAAGAACAAAGAAAACCTTAAGTATGTGAAAGGAACCCCCCTCAATCTGCTTATTTACTCCTTGTTCCAATTAACTATTTGTATTAATCATCATCTAAGATGTCTTTGTCAGGACATCTGGAGCAGTAATGTAGTTTTACCAGGCAACCCAACTTATTTTTTTTAAGGAAACAAACTGCATTAAGCCATCATATAGGGAGTGTGTATAGGGAGGATACTGGCCTAGAGAGTTCTCAGCTTACCTTTCACATGAATGACCGTCCCGTTGCTCTTCTCGTTGTAGATGTATGGGGGTGGATACATGGCCTCAATTTTGCAGAAGTAAATGTCAGTTTGGTTGACACTCATATTCCAGAGATTGAAGATGACTTTGTCTTTATCATGAATCCCCTCGCAGTTGAATTCTTTATTTGAATTACTGCTAATTTTGGTCGTGTTCCACAAAAAAAAGCAAACTTCAACTGCTCTGTCTGTTCCTTTGTGCAGTGAAGCTCGAAACTCCTTCCCTGTTCCATTGTATGTGTAATTGCAGACTAGAGTTGCATTTTTGTGAGCTACAGTGAGCAAAGGACTCTGATCTACTAAAATCTTGTTTTCTGGAAGAGAGAGAAGAGAGTGAGAAAAACACTTATTTATAAAATACTGCATGAGATACAGAAACACTTCAGAGCCACACATCCTCCCATGCAGCTCATCTCCACAACTCGTCTCCTTTGCTGACACTTCCTACAGGGGTACATAACCACCAAGTTGCAGAAGCAGTTTCTCACAGGAGCTTTTATTGCTACAATTCCCCTTTAAATAAATAACTAGATAGTCACTAGGGGAGAGTGTGAAGTCAAGAGTGTTTTCTTCAGAATCAGAACACTGGTACAGAAAGTGGCCCATGTGATAAAGGTTTAACATCAGGGCTCAGAAGACTACTCTGCAATGTGTGTGCATGTGTATACATATAAGGCCACCTTAGTCTACCCTTTCCTTAGCAGGCAGTTTCCCAGGAGACATTATGGAGTGAAAATGCTGTGAATTAAACGCTTAGTTTAGCAGTCAGTTAAGAGAATATTATTTATACACTTGATTTTTAATCATATGACAGACTTGAAGAGTTTGCAGGTGGATTTGCTGAACCATTTCAAGGGTTTGGGCCTTGGACAATGAGCACTGAAAGCATGAACTGCTTGTCATTTTAATGTAAAATAAGTAATTTCTCTAGCTAGCAGCTGTAGTAGATTCTTAATCTCTCAAAGGACTCAGGAGCTGACTAATTTGATGCTGCATTGGCACTTAGCACTTGAATGGCCTGCAACAGAGCATCACATGAAGGTATAATTCAATTTGAATTGATCAGGCTAATACATAAACAGGAAATGTTTTCTGACATATAGACCTCTGTGCTACCACCTGCTAAACAATGAAACACTGAAAGGACTATGCAGAAAAACAACTTCTTCCAAGAAAAAAAAAACTGTACAAAGAAGGCCCAACTTTTCAAAAGGTGACCTGTAAGTGAGAGGAAGGGAGTTCTGGCTTTCAGGCTAGGAACTTGCCAGAACTAAGGACAGCCCTTTTGTGTGTGTATATGATTATGTAATTTTTCATACAAGCACAACTCACATGAGGTCTTAGTAGCCCCTTATAGATCCCTGAGAATTGCTGTGGTTGTGAGAATTACAATTGTATCTCTTGTCCTAAAAATCTGCTGCAAAAACTATATTCTTTCCCATGTGATGAAACTTAAGAAAAGGCTAGTAAAGGAAATGAATGGGAAGGAGGCCAGATCTAGAATGCCCAGAAAAGAAGTATTTCACCATGTTTAGCAATATTTAGGACCAGAAAGCTACATTTAGTGTGTTTATACCTACTCAAGAAGATGGAGTACCCCAGCCTTTTGTACAGGATACTCCTTTGGGATAGATGTGATCCAGGGAGTAAAGTAAACACAGAGATGCATGAGATGGCCAAGACTAGTGACAAGGTGTGGGCAGTAAAAACAACCCACTGCTAGCAGGTTCTCTAGTTATCACCCCAACCCATGAAACTGATGAAATTGTTCATTTTCTCACTGAAAGTCTTGTTTACCATCCTTTTCTACTCATGAGAGCAGGAAGTCATGAGACAGGGAATGCTCTACTGCCTCAGATTTATCAAAGAAAGACCGTAGCCTAATTTCCCTGTGTTTTTTTGTTCAACATAGTTAGCATGTGGGGTTGAGGAGGGTTCATTACAGCTCTGAACTCCCATGTTTGCAGGGAACCCAAACACTATGAAACTTCTTGTTTTGATGAAGGATGAGTATTTCCAGGCTTTCCAGCAGAAAAAAAGCACAGATCTTGGAATCCTGGAACTGAGCAGTAACCGAGTAATAACAAACAAGGCAGGTTTCTACTTGAGCTGCTGCCTGTGGTGAATTTTCATTGAAATTAAGACATTTCAACAAAACATTTCAGTTTCATCGAATCAGCATTTTCCAACAAAAGCTCTCACATAGACTTATAAGGCATGAGTAAGGGGAGGGGTGGGGGGAGGTTTGGATTCCACCCCTTTCAACAAGGTATTTCATCATATTTTTGTTGGACAGAAAATTGATCTTTTGCCTAAGTGGCAATGTACTTGTCTGCAATAGAACTGTTCTATCTTTAGCACAGCAGAATTCTACACATCTCACTCGAGACAGTTATTCTGGTTTGCACTGCAATAGTGCCCATCAGTACAACCCTGACTGAGACAGAAAATGTCTCTTCTGAAGGTGTATTCAGTCCCTGTGACAGAGTTTACAACCAGAATAGGCATCCTGGAACAGACACTTGCAGAAGCATTACACTTCAGAAAAATGCTTGCCTGTTTTTTGCTGCAAGTACTTATAGAAAACTAATGGATGTTTATTGCTCAGCCTGTTCAGAATTTCACTATGGCCAAAGGAAGGACAAAGTGCACTATAACCTCATCCCTGAGGACCACCTTCAGAAGTTATTTTAGACTCATCTGCAGACCTCAACATCTGCCTGTCACCTTTTGCTGTTGTCAGCTAATGTGGATTCCTGATGTTTAGTGCCTAGCTTCATGCCTTGAGATCCACTATTTAACTACAGCTTTGGGCTGTTTATGTCCCTGTCATAATACTGTGCTGATTTGCAGCCAGTCTCTTTTGATACACCTACCTAAAATAGTAAGCTCTTTCAACTTATTTCCACCTCTTGGGTTTTTGGTCTGGTCTGCTTGCCTTGACGTGCAGGCTGTGTGTTGATAACCTGTTCCTGTGCTGCTGATGTTGGGATGTAGCATGGCCCAGCACTGGGGAAAAGTGTACTTGTGAAGACTTTAAATGAAGACTGCTCCTACATGCTTTAAGCTCAGCACTCAACTCTGTTTTCACAGAGTGGCTCTACTATTTCAAGTCTAAATTGATTGAGGAAGATCTTTTGGGTTTAATTTGTAGGAACTAATTAGCACCACAGGAATCAGTTGGGCTGCAATGCCAGCAGGGGCAAGGCAGGCTTATCCCACACAGGAGTGTTGGACTGGTCTGCTTCCTCCTCCAGGCTTGGGTTTTTTTTGAATTGGAGAAAGTAAATCATGCCAAAATGTGAATTAGTTTCACGGATAAGACAAAGTAAGACCAGACATCCCCTACTTCACTTGTGATCTGAATAGGATTTGATTATATTCTTAGTTGGATCTGGACCATTCTGAGCAAAGATGGGCTGAGACTGCTTTTGCCTACGTATTTTTTCTTGTATCACTTTGGGTTTATTAAAATGGTGAAACTCTGAAACATCTAGTACGTGTTTCCATTGGTGTATGTTTTCCCCTAAATAGTGCTATGATTGCCATTTCCAGAGCTGTGTTCAGTCATGCTGCATAGTAATAAATATCTGTATCTTGGCCTTACCCAGCCAAGAAGATGGCACTTATGAAAAATCATTGTTAGTTTCAAAAAGCTGTGAAGTCTAAAACTGTAAAATCATTTAAGTCAGTGTACACAGGCTACAAGTTTCCCAGGATCGTACGATTTGTATGCAATGGTATGTGAGATCTCAAAATGTTTGCTAAGCTTTTTATACCTCATTTGTCATGCTGGACATGTGAGGAGGTTTTGCATCATGAGAAAAAAGTGCCATCCACAGATAATATCCATAAAATTCTAATCCTTAATCATGGACCCCTGACACAAGCAAAACTTCATTGACTGTTTTTCTTCCTTTTTTGTTTGCCAAGAGAGTGAAATAGAATTGACAAAGTACGGAAAATAACTATTTTGAGGGTTTTTTTTCCAGAACTTTCTGTGAATCATCATCAGCTATTGGAAAAAATATTCTGCTAAAAATATTTTGTACTCTCCTTTCTTTCTTTTCCATGCCAATTGACTTCAAGGAGCTTTTTGCCAGAGCCAGGAATCTGCAATAAATTGGGATTTCTATAAGTAAAGTAAAAGAAAGGCCACATGAGTTGCTGGGGTGGTAGGGGAAAACCTGAAAGGAGTTAATTTAATCCACAAACAGAAAGACACACTGCTGTGCTATAAACAAAGGTATTCCAGCTTTGCTGATGCTGGTCTGTTGAGCAATTACTTTAACTTCTTTTTCCCAGGTATGTGGATCTTTCTCTTTTACTTCACTTTTTCGTCACCCAGCTATGTGTATAATGTGCAGCTGGAGGGAGCTTCCCCTTGTAGCCATTACAGATTTGTTTTCTGCTAATCTTTCCTACACTGGTGAGAGTACTGCAGGAAACGTAGTACTACACAAAGCCCAGTTGACACTTGTTGCAAACTGACAAGAAAAAACCTGGTGTGAACACAGGGGGTTTCTTGTCAGTTTGTGATTTTGGGTTTTTTTTTAACAAGAATTGGTTGATGTCACCTTAATCTTGGCTAACCTCACCTCATACCTCTTCTGCATGCTGGTAACATTAGTGGGTTAGGGGTTGATTTTAACACCCAGAGACCATAAACCAGAAGGTTATGTGGGCAGAAAAATGATGAGGTAGTTTGTGATACACTGCAGTGGGAACCCACTGACACTACTAATTTCACAAAATTCATGGGACTGGCAACTAGATCTACCTGCCTCTCTTACAGGCACTAGCAAGCCTGTAATTATTTAGCCAACAAAAAAGGAGACAGGTCCAACTGTTTAACTCATTGCTGATACTTGTCCCTGCCTGGAATCAGTTTCTTCTCTGACAACTAGGGGCCCATTGGAAATAATTATAATGTTGCAAACACAGAATTATAAACATGGGAAAAGAAGAAGAAACAAAAAGCCTAAGAACTCTTAAAGGAATGTAGATCATGGTGTCATGCAAATTACAATGTCTTCACTGAGGAAAAGAATTATAGAACAGTAAGGGAGAAATAAGGAAAAACCAAATTCAATTCTACCTCTCGTATCAGAAAAAGCAAACCTTTAAAGATGCTCTATATGTGAAAAGTTTTGTACTGGAAAACAAATTTTTGTTCCTATCTGTAACTTCCCTCTAAAATGCAAGACACTGATATTTGGAGAACACCCAATAATAACAGTTTGCAGGCCAGTGGTTTAAAAAATTGTCTGTCTCGAGATTATCCTAGAAAAGCCATCATCTCTTGCCTTGCTTTGCATTTTGATGTACCCCTTGGAAAGACTTGTTAACTCTGAACATACGAACACTGCATCATCAAGACAACAGCAAGGCAAAATACCCTCAGCCACCACAAATGAAGATTCAGAAAATTCACTAAGACTTAGGATTTCAAAATCACAAATAGATATTTTATGTTGTTAAAGATCTTCTCAGAAAGAAGCGTGAATAACAATAAACTTCTAAATAGCACACAAAGCAATCCCCGTCCTGCCAGTTTTGAGCTCACTAAAGCAGCTCCGTTTTTGGTCCTTTTATTTTCTAGTTCTGTGAGGTTGTGGGTGGGCTCAGCTCTACAGCCCATCACACCAAGCTGGGCCATAGTGGGCCTTGGAGCTTTGCACGTAAGACTTGGGGGTGGTGGAGAGGCTAACCCAAGAAAGTCACTGGCACCAGGTATGCTCAACCTCCATGCCCCCAAAGAGAAGGCACTTGTGAGCAAAATCTGTAAACCTGGGGAAAGGTGAAATAAACCCTCCTCTATCTATGCATGCAATTCTCAAATGCATCTAAAGACAAATCAAATTAAAAGAAATGTCTTGGATCCTATCTTGCAAGGATACTTGTGGCAGGAAAAAAATTAGCTTCTTAGTAATATCAAGTTGCTCCGTATGCAGTCTTCACAGCATGCTTTGTCTGTTCCCTTTCATCCAAACACAGACTGATTTCTGCAGATCAGTTCAAAGCTATTCTACTCCTTTTCTCCCCTGATCATCACAATGAGGAAAATCAGTGGATAGGATTGAAATGGGGGGATGGGGGGGGGTGTTGTTACCTGTTACATCAGCAGTGGGGATGAAGCAGAGCACCACGAGGATCCCCAGGAGCATGGTGCTAACGGTGGGCCCGATGCTTTGTCCCCACCCCCTCCAGGCACTGTCAGGTCTCCCAGGACCCTGTACCACCAGCCCTCCTTCCCTGTGGGGCCAGGCTGCACCCTCCGTTGCTCCGTTGCACCCTTCTCTCCTCCTCCCTCTGCAGCACATGATACACAGCCAAGTGAAACCGCTGTAGTTGGACCACTTGAACAGGAAGTTAAATTGTTTGATGATTTTAGGATGTTGCCTCTGAAAAGCTCAGTAACACCTGAAAGTCAGTGGAAGCCCGCATTTCAAAATAGGGACTCTTGTCCCTGTATTGCAGGATGCGTGCTTGTGTTTGGGGCTCTGCAGGGTTGCTCCTGTCAGGGAGAAATGGACTTCCCTAGAGGTGCGGTGCTGCTTTTTTACCAATAGCACATACAGATATATGCTGTTCCATCATCACAGTAGATGCAAACAGCAGTTTTTAAGTTCCTGGTGGCCAAACTTGGTTCCTCAGTAAGCTGTGTGCTCAAGAAGCTCCATCTGTCCTCACTCCCAGGAGCAGAAACCTTCCTCTCTTGGCCTGCCAGCTTGCTTCTGTCTGCCTTCCCAGCCCCTGGGAACACTGACATATTTTGGCAGTATATAATCTGTTTGTTCATTTTCATTTTTCTGTATCTGCTGCCTGTCTAAATGCAGACCAAACAGTGCAAGAAATAATGATCTGGCATATCTCCCCATTTGAAAAAAAATCCCAAGTCATAAATGAGCATAACTGTAATCCCATTGACATCTAAATAATGGCAGCATAGAACAGACACACTTCTCAGTCAGTGCTTTCATTAGAGATCTTCTTATTTGAAGTTTTTCTCTTTGACTCACTTGATAACTGCTCACTTCTCTTTGCCCTGCAAGCTCAATGTCACCTCTCCCCTTAAAACTGCAGGATTCTGAGAGCCAGTTAATGGCATTTATAACTGTGAGGAATTCTGCTCAGTAACTATTTATTTTTGTCCACCAAAGTAGAACTATTGAACTGCATCAATGCCTATCATTATCTGTGATTTATCTGAGAGTGTTTAGGAGGAAGACTTTCAAGGAAACTGGGCTGTTGCAGAAATGGATGAAGACCCTTGACTGTTTTTCCTTTTCCCTTAGTATCTGAGGTCCTCAGGCCATGTTTCATCAGAAATTTCATATGCAATCAAGGGGCAGCTTAGCTGGTGTATTCATTGGCAACCGAGGAGTTTTAATAATATTCTTTTGTTTTGTAGTTGGTGTAAACTGCCTGAAATACTAAAAGTCTGGGAATTTCCTTGTACTTAAAAAAATAAAATAAAAATAATAGCTAGATTCTCTCTTTCTTAGCCCATTTTTGTGGCTTTTAAATAACCTTTTGAGTCATATAAGTGTACCTGCAGTTATCAATGAAATAGTCTCAGTCTAATTTGAAGTGCGAATCCCCCAACAAAGTTACAAAATTCAGTATCTTTTTACTGAACTGCACTGTCTTGGAACTGAAAACCACTGTTGTTACATCTTCTGGCTCAGGTAACTGAACCTACACAATGTTTATTGAGCCTGCTGCACATTTCTGCAGCTTGGCTGTCAGATCTTCTGTATTTGGGATACAGATTCAAAATGCACAGAGAGTACATTCTCCCCTCATCACAGAATTATCAGAGTATACTGCAGGGAGTGCTGCTGCCATTCATTTTACTGGCTTATGTTGTCAAAGGGACACCATTCAGATGGAAACCTGATTGTGGAAACAGTTGTGTAGGAAGAGACTACTCTACGAATGTCACTAACAAAACCCAAGAGTGAACAGTGCGTGTTCTCTTCAGTGTGGCCATGAACTCATTTATTCCCTTCCATCCCTTATTGCTCCTCATGTGCCTCTCCCATGCTGAGGTCAGGCCAAGGTATTTTTTGCAAACAGGGGCTGGACTGGTGGAGTAGAGGAGAGGGGAGAGGGGACACTGAGAAATTATCCACTATGGCCCTGGAGACCAGCCTGTGAGGTATTGTTTCTGTCTGTGCTGATGAACAATGGTACCAGTATTTCCCATTCCAGAGCCTCTGATCCTTCAGTTATGATTTTAGTTTTGCCTAATGGTTTCTTTTTTGATCCCTGGAGTAAGGAAGGGCATTCTGCCCTTCTCCCCACACCCAAAATAGCTCTTGGCTCATCTGCCCTTCTTGGTTTTCTAGGATTCTAAAAGGATACAAATCATCCCTGTGTTCCCAAGGGTATGGCTTCTTTCCTTCTCCAAATCGCAGCTCTTCTCTAACGTAAACAGTTCATTTCCGATCACTGAGATATTTGACTTTGTCATTTCACATGTATGATCTTCTGTTGCCAAAGTTATCATGAGGGTAGGGGAAGGAGATATTAAGTGCAAGCTGTCATGCACTTACAACAAACCACATAAATGTTTAGCCCAATGTGCCCTCATTCTAAATTTTTCATTATTCTCCCACCTTTCTAAGTATTTTCTATACCCTGAGCATTACCTGAGGGTGTTCTGCAATACCATTAATTGAGGCACCATTCACTTCTTATCTCATTTTCCATTCAGAGATCAGTCTGTGTGTATGCTGGCAGACAGGCTGTGCTTGTTGTCACAGCACTGGAAATCTAGACTAAGGTTATAATTTCAGTGGAGCTAGAGCTGTGAGAGCACTGAAAGAGCTAAAGATGCAGTTTGGCCATGTTTGGGAAAAAGGTTTCCATCCCACCACAAAATGGCTGAAATTGCAGTCCAAGAGAAGTAGATAAGAGGTTTGTAAATGGGTTTTCAGAGTACGCAAGAATCTAGAATATGGGCTATTTACTCATGATAGTATGTAAATAAAGAAACACTCCAGGTATTTGACCTTTTTGAGCTTTTCATGTCTACTGTTAGGAAACCAAGTACTGACAGGACCTATGCCCTGAGTTTTAGAGAAGTGCTGATATGATCTAGTATGGTTTCTCAGAGGATTATCCGAAGATCTTTAAAATAGTCCAAAGAAATTCCAAGCAGGCTGCCAGTTTGCCTTTATGTTGAAGAATGAGGAAGTAATGACCCACATATCCTGAGCCAAGCACTCAGCTGATAAAGTCAAGAAAGAGATTCCAAATTTGTTACAATTAAAGAAGTGGATTGTTTAGATTGTTTAGATTGAACTCCCTTCAATCACTGGAAGTTGTACAGTGCCATAATTGTTCCCAGCACATATTCTTGTTCTCAGGCAAATAAAAAAGTACATGCATAAGAAGAGTAATTGCAACAATATACTATCATTCACTTGTTCCTGAGAAGTTCAGTCTAATGGGAGGAGAGTTCTTTCTAACTAGAGAGACAATGAATGATCGTCTTATTCATCCCCTACTGTGTCTAGTAAGCTAACCCTAAAGAGTTATGTTGCATTTGTCATCCAAAGCACAATCTGAAGTTACATACTGTTATCCCTACTTTACATATGGGGAATGGAATCACAGCAAGGTGAAGAGACATGCCCGAGGACATACCTCAGGTTAATGAGGGACCACTACAAGTAGCCCTATGCTCTTTAGTTTTCAAGGTCTGATTGGCTTTCTGACAGCCTCTGTCCTATGTTGTCATTTCCCTTACATGCCCATGAATTTTCAACATGTTGTGAGTCTTTCTACACCCTTCTTTCTGTAAATCCAAATGCCTTCATTCCACAAGTAGAACCATCACACTTAGAAGGGAAAGTTAATATACTCCTTCAGAGGCAAATTTCAGTTGGTTTTCTGTGCCTTAAAATATTACAACTGATGTGTGGTATGAAGAAACCTTCCAGGGCCAGAGCTTAATAGGACATGTCATAGTGGAAAGGGAGATTTCTCTTTTGAAAAGATGTGAAATCTTGTTTCCAGCCCTCAAGATAGCAGCCCATAAATGTGTCACTAATATAAGACTAAGCGCTACCATCAAACACATATAAATTTGAGAGAGAGCTTGAGGGAATCCTTCCCTATTTGGGGAAAGAAATGTTTTCCTGACAGGCTGATTATTTTTAATGCCAATAGCTGAAAGCTGTTCGTTAGTGTTTGTTGGGAAAGGGGCAGGAGTTCACACATGTACATTCCTGGCTCTTTTCAGGTTAAAAATACCATCCAAGTTTCAAATATGTAACCATTTCTTCTGGCTATACCTGTTCCTGGTTTGGGCTGTTAGAACAAGTCCCAGGGCAGGTGGTTTAATGGGTGAAGAGGGAATGGCTCAAAGCTGCAGGTTTAATTCCATCTATCATCTGCCTGTAATATGACATATGGCTGCATTAGGGGTCACATGTTTAGGTAGGAACACCTGAAATGAACAGGTGAGCATGTATCTGCTAAATGTTCTGTGATAAAAGAGTTTTGAGATTAAGGTTAGAGGCAGAATGATTTCTCTTAGCCGTGTTATCTGCTTTTTGCTTCTCTTGGGAAGAAGAGGTGAGCGCGACGCCTGCATACTACTACTGCATTTGACAAAATTGCTCTAGTTTACTTCAGCTGAGACCTGATGCTTGGGACTGGTAGAGCAAAGAGACGCTGGAAAAATTATTCTTGGCTCTTAGCCTGTTTTAGAGCTGCTTCCAGGAGCTGGAGGGACTTGGGATATTTCTTCCAATTCTGCACTGAATGATAGGCCATTGATCCACCCTTCCTAAGGAGGGGGTATGGGAAAGCTGGAAAATAACCAGTAAAGATGTGAAGGATATGGCAACAAAGCAGTGTTGTCCTGTATATGAATATCTCTTTAAGATGAAGAGAATTTCTTTCCATCTCCTTTATACTGCTGAAAACAAAAGATTCGAACAAGCACTGCAGGAATATTGCAAGCAAATCTCCTGAAGAAATCAAAGCCTAGAATTCTTCAGCAGACAAATTCAGAGTTCAGCTTTGTGCAAAAAGGCAGCTTCCAGACCTGGCTGCCTACAGCTTGTTCAGAGAAGTTGCATAGATCCCTAAACGTCAATAACAACATTTGTACCTGCTAAGGCTGTGTTTTGATATCTGAGGGCAAGGTGGATTTGTCACAGGTACTGCAAGTTGCAAGGGTCTGTAGAGGGCTGCTGGGGGAGGAAGGCTTTCTGGAGCTGGTGGAGCAGCAGTCATACAGCAGGAGTCCAAGCCTGGGAGGTACACGTGCAACAAAATCTGCCTGGAGTTGGCTGGTCTGTCAACTGTGCCAGCATTTCCTTTTGGAGAGAAATAATTGACCAACATCATTGCTGCCAAAAGCAGCACGTGAACAGCAGGGATAATCAGGAAACCAGAGCCCTGGGGTGAAATACGAATGAAATCAAACTGGCTCTGTGTACAATTGAGTCACTTGGCAAATGTTACTCGTAGTAAGGGAATGCTGTAGCTGGGGTTTCCAGGGAATTGTCTGCATTGCCTTTATTTGTAAAAGAGCAAACTACATAGCCTGTATTTATGGGTAAAGCCTTAGCTAGAGAAAACACTTCCACTTGGTTCAGCAGAAACAGGACAGCCCAGGCTCAGCTCAGATTATAAGGTTTAAGACTGTCATGATCAGGTCTATTTTTAAAAGCTTTAACTCTTTCACTCCCCATTGTTGTGTTAGTGTTTGTCTCACCCAAATGCTACATTTTATAGAGATGGTACTGGTGCTACCAGCATGGTACATGTATGGTGAAGCACCATCCATTTACAGCTCTTCCCATTTACACAAACTTGGAAGGAAGCATTACTCATGTTTATGAACAATTGAAACTAGAATAGAGTACTCCATACAATGAGAGTGCCTTTGAGGAAGTGTTGGAGGGGGGCTGCTCAGTGACCTTGCTCATACAATGGAATATATTCCTGATTACTTCATTATGAGTAGCACTCAAAGGAAATAATTATTTTGGTAGACACTAATGCAATCTAACTTGTAGGATAAGCATTTCCAAGTTACTCCTTTCCCTGAAGACAGTGGCTTCTTTACGCCTAGGCAAACCTAACTTATGTCCAAATTCAACAACTTTCTGCCTAAGAAGTGCCCTATTCTTAGACTGTGGTGTTGCCAACGTTAGCCCACGGAGTTGTTTTCTGCCAAAATACTATGAGAAACAGGCTTTTCATTGTATTTCTGCCACTTCAAAAAAAGTACTGAGTCATAGCACACTGGAAATATTTATACTGGACTGCATAGGAAAACATCATAAATATATTAGAGTTTAAAATATTTCCATACAGGAACTAGGGACCAAAATTCCTGATTCTTAACTGTGAAAAGCACCTAAAACAGGAAGAAGCCCTTTTCAAATCACAGTAGGAAGCATCTGCTTACTCATTTGGATATGCATGTGAATAGTGACAAGTACTTACTAGTTTTATAATGGATCTTTTCTTAGGAAAAAAATCCTGCTTTTATTCAACATGTCAACATTGCTTTAAACTATTCCTTTAAATGGGAAATTGAAAATAACCATTTTACTGTTTACAGCCTTGGTGTGTTCAGAGGATAGGACTCCTTGCTAGTTTAAAGAGAAGGAGAAAAAAATCATCTGGTTTATTAGGAGTCACATCTGGACAAGAGGCAGAACAAATTTCTGTGCTTTATTTCAGAGTTGTCCACTCTGTATACACATGCAAGCCATGAAGTCCAACAAGGAGCCACTGAATACTTATGTGTCTCCCCTAATTTATCTTAGGACATGGAGCCAACAAGTATTGGTACCACAGACATGCCAATGGCATGTAATGGCACAGGATTATCCCTCATCATATGAACCAACAGGCATATCACATGGCTGCCCTGCATGGCCATCACTAAAAGGCTCACAGTAGACAGCAGACTGCAGATTGGCTGTATTGTTCTTATAGGCTAAAACTCTCCCTTAAACCAAAAATTATCCCTAAACTGACCAATAACCCAACACCATGTGCTAGAACTACCTAGGAAACTTGTATCCAAGCCAACAGATAACTGTAAGGATTAGAAAGCTAGGTATATGGGCTTCCACTTTGCATTGCTGCTGTCTCATATACGTATGGATTCCTTTCTAATAAAACCAGCATAATCTCTTCTTCTTCTATACACAAAGCCTGACCCTGAAGCAGTCCTTCTACATGTTGCTTATTGCAGCTGTCTGGATAATCTTTCAGATTATATTAAAATACAATCAAATTTTAATACCTCACTAAGCTTTGCAGGTTATTAAAAGCAATGTCAACTCTGATTTTGCTGACTTCAGGACAGCCTGAGAGTTTATAAGAATTAAAGTATATCTTTGTAGCCAAGTCTGCTAAGGTTTTATGATAACGTTGGAGTTCATGATTAAATTTGTGAGCTTTTACTTTCATGCCTTACGAACATGAAGTTTTCATGTGCCAGTTTTCCTGGGCTTCAGCAGATTATTGTTGATGACTCAATAGCCTTAATTCTACATCTTCAGGTACTTGCGTATGGTTTGTACTAAGAAATATTCTTACAAGCCTCCAAAACATTATGAGGCATTTCAAGAAGGCAGTCATTAATTCAACCCTTCTTTCATAATTTGAAGTAATTCTGTCAATTTTTTTTACAAACCAAATTATTCTGTATAACACTTTGTCTGTTCAGTCAAATGTCTCTTAGTTCGTACTAGTCTAATTTCTGTGATTAGTTGCATGTGGGTTTTGTGTTATATGTGATATCCTTGGAGGTTTTCACAGAGCAGCCCTGCAGGATAATAGACAAATTAGTAAACAGCAGAATTTTGGAAGCCAGAAGGAAATGATCTGTGAATTTTCTCATTATTAGATCTCACTCCTGGTTTCCAGGGGTCATGTTTATTAAGCTGTTAGATTAACAATTTATTTGTGAGTCCTAAACATTTTGTAAGCAATTTTTAACACAGATTAATATTAATCTGGAAGATCATCATACAGGGGCATTATTATCTATTCAGTAACTGATATATGTCCATCATTATTCTCCTATTCTAAGAGTTTTAGTCTCTCTGTTAGAAAAGATGGCATGTGAATTAGCTCACCAGCCACATACCCTCAGGAGTAAAAAATAAATTGGGTATTTTCAAAGACATTGGTCTGCAAAAGACTCATCAATTGAAATGTATTTGTATAATCTGTTTGGTGAATATTTACAATTAATCCTGCAAACACAGAAGTCAGAATTATGTGATGGTCAAGTCACAAGTTAGAAAAAATGGACTAAATAAACAAATCACTTATTACCATAAACAATTAGTTTCTCTCTGGGTCTGGGAAAATTACTTTGCACTAAAGAAGCTGGTAGAAATAGATTCCTTTTTTTCTGAATATTGAGAGGGTATTTACAGCGTGAATGCAGCAAACTCAAATAAAAAAGGTAAATATCTTTGATTCTATCTGGGAAATCATTTGAAAGAAGCACGATCTCTAGTAGTATTGCAGTGATGGGAAAGGAGTGTTTAGCTCTTTATTTGACCTGTACTGAAGGAGAAGTGCAACCTTCCTTTTCAGTCTTTCTACTTGATTGTCTTGTAAAGAGGTTTAACTGACATCATGGCTTTGATATTTCAGAATCTGCTCTTGGCTCTTCCCTTCATCCCTGGGGATAGGTTATGCTAGTTTTCATTTGCTCATTAACTTAAAATAATGGTTGAACCTATGCTAATATCAAAGCACTAGAGTCAACATCAGTTCTGGACAAGCAGAAGCCTACAAAGGTATTGAGGGCAAGAGACAGCACAGCAGCACTTGAATTCTTGGTGCAGCCTGGCTGTAAACACTAGCAGGAAGTGAGAAGAGCACATACTGTACGCAAGCTGGGCATGAACAGGCAGTCTAAAATGGAGTATATTGCTCAGCTGTCATCAGCTGAAATGATAAATTATTGTTTTAAGACAGCAGTATAGATTTCAAAACATAAGGAACAATTCCACAGTCAAGATCCAGGTTGCATTCATGCTAGGAATGCTTGCAGCTTGCTGTTCCATCCACTGAAGGAGAGCAGTGGCTGTGGGGTAGTCAGCTGGGAGGGAGCAAACCATCTGGGGCCCAGGTGCTGTGGCTGGGTATGTTAGAGTTCCACAAAACTCAGCTCATACTCGTCCCTTCCAAACAGCACCAGCCTCTGCCAATCTGCTCAACTGGGAAACCTCTTCTGTTGCTGAGTAGCACTTGAGCTCATTGCGTCTTGCTGAGAATAATATAACTCTCATGGATCTAGGGAGCTATAGGCTCTCATACCAAAATCCATAGCTTGACAGAGCTCTTTACTTAGCTACTATCTGCCTGCTCTGCAGGGTATTCCTTTGTCCATCCTTCCACCTACACTAGGGACAGTTTCTTCCAGAGCCTATTTTCACATGGCAGCAGAGTCACCCCATGTATATTTCCTTGACCAGAAACATTCCAGTTTGTCTGACTATGAATATATTAATGTACAAAACACAGTATGACATTTGCTGCTTTCAAAAAAAGGCCAGCATTTGGGCACAATTTGACTAGACTGAAATCCTGGCCTCAGAAAAATCAATGTGAGTTTTGCCATGGATTTCACTGGGCTAAGATTTTGTACTAGCTTATTTTCTGACCTACTGAATTTTGTTTAGCTGGTAAACCTGGGCTGGGGACCATGTAAGAAGACCGTCTACCCACAGTTTGATTTCTGTATCCTGATCAGAAATGTTAAAAAGCTTTTTTGCCTTTATTTATTTCTTTTCTTCTTGGAGTAACTAGCTAATCCTGCTTCTAGCTCTGGGCAGAATATGAAAGCAAGGCAAGAGATGTATGTGTTCTCCACTTAATGTAAAGCTGCAAATTTTAACTTTACATTTACGCTCCCTAATGTCTGCAGATGCTCAGGCTGTGGTATGCTTATGTGGTTACATCACATTTTAGGAAGTGATGCTGGAAGGATGTAGATTAACTTGTTGATTTATTTCATTTGTGGTTGTTCCGTCAGCATCACCATTGTTCAAGTGAGACAGACACAGGTTGCATTTTGATGACTTTCAGACATACAATTTCATTCGTAGGTGTAGGAACCAACTGAAAGTCTTGAGATCAGTTTCTAATCCAAACCAGTTCAGAACTTGAAAACCATGCCAAGTTTGGCTCTTGAAAGTGTAAGGCCTAAACCCTTCTGAGTGTGCCCTCTCACCACAGAGCACATGCACAAGTCTTCTGTAGTTGGTCACCTACATTTCCAAAGCCATCTTTGCTATTAGGTAGCGAATGTGCTCAAATAGAATACAATTTCAGAAGATATGGTTGTGCTACACTCTGGGCAGTTGGCAGTGGTAATTTATACCTGGGTATATGTACTTTAAGGGGTGTAGCTAAAACCCCATGGAGACTCTTGTATGTTTCCCAGGGAGACCAAATGCCTCAGGGTGATGCAGTAATCTGTCTCTCTAGCATCTGTGAAAACCCTGATGACACAGGACTGTTTTCTCCCACTAGGGACTAGAAGCACAAGAGACTTTAACAGCAGGAGATGCTGCCAATTTCTGAACACTTTCACAAAGCTCTCTTGCACCTTGAACCAGATACCACGCACAGATAAGAAAGCTTGAGAGGTATCTGCACTGTAATGAAGTCTGGCAGAAAATATCTCTACAATAATGCTGAAGAAACAGGCGGCTGAGAGCTCTTCTTGCTGTATAGTTGAAATGCTGGCCTTGTGATCAAAATAATAAAAGCAATGAAGGTCTTATTTTCAGAGGAGCTAACAGCTTCCAGCTTCCATGGCCTTCCTTTAGAAATGGAAGGAGAAGGAGGACAGCAAAATAAAGAGTATAGACCTAAAGAAGGCACATTTTAAAATGTCCAGAACTTTGTTTGGGAAGGCCCTGCTCTGGGCAGATATAAGGAAAAAGCTGCTCATAAAGAGAAGATGGAGTTGAGAAACTAGAGGATTACTGAGGATGAGCATACAAACATGGCACCAGCATATACAGTTGATCGCAAAAGAGCACAAAACGAGGTAACATGAGCAAATTCCCTAAAGTAACAAGAAGCACTTCTGCAGGTGCACTCAGTCAAACAAATCCCAGGGAAATGGTTTATTACTGAAGAGAAAGAGGAAACACTGCTATGATAGTCATGTGCTGGTTGTTTCAGGGGCTTCAGGAGTCAGCTGCTGGCAGGTAACCAGTACAGCCAACACCACAGCAAAGCAGCATGATCTGCACCTAGGGTAAGGAGAGAATGGGTTTGAAAGGGGATAAAGAAGCCGACTATAAAAAAAAATTAACTGGCGTTGATGAATTATAGACAAGAATAGTTGGAGAACTACCTGATGTAATTTCAGAACCACTTGCGGTTCCCTCAAGAAAGGTGAGATATGAAAAAAGGGAAGAGGGCAAATGTAACACTTCTTTCTAAAAAAGAGAGAAAGAAAAGTCAGAGCATTATAGAGAGATAAGCTTTGCAAAAAATACGGGAAAAATTACACAAGCCATTATTCATAAGTACCTAGAGGAAAAAAAATAACATGGCTTTCTGAAGAACAGACTGTGTCAAACCATCTAATTTCATTATTTGATGAGGTAATCCTTACCATGCTGACAGGGAGAAGCAGTAAGTGCCATATATCTTGATTTTCATAAGGCTTTTGGCAAAGATTTATGTAAGCAAGGAAGAGAAATATGGCCAGATGAAAAGTAAGTATCAAACTGATTGGAAACAAGGCTCAGTAGTTACAATTTGCTGTCAAAATAGGAAGATAAACTGAGCTCCTCAGTTCTGAGTTCCCCAGGAGTCTGTTCTGGCCTGGCACTGTTCATTACTTTCATTAATAACTTGGATGATGAATAGAGTCTGCTTTTCAAATCTCCACATAGCCCTGGATGGGAGGGACTGCAGGCATGTTGGGGGATAGGATTCAAATGGTAAAAACTGAACAAACTGTAGGACTGTTCTTACGCAAAGTGTAAAGTACGAGGTTCATTAGCCATACAGATACAGTCTGTAGTGTTAGTATGCAGTGAGAAGAAGAAAAAATCCCAACAAGAAAACCCCAAAACTGTGAAGACCCATTCATGGATCACAAGCTAAACACTACTATCACACAAAAGGCAAACACCACACTGCACAAGCTGGAAGATTGGACTGAAAGTCCTGTGAAGATACGAAGTCGTTCTTCATCAGTAGTGCCTTGGCTAGAGTAGCAAGTGATGGTTGGGTCACTGTGTAGCCAGAAAGCTGGGCCCAACTGGAAGGAGGTGAGAGGAGTGCAGTAAAATCAGTCAGCAGCCTGGAAAGGATTGAAGGGTGTGCATTCACTCAGAGAAGAGCGGACTGAGTGGAGAAAGAGCAGTCATTGGATGCACAAAGCACTGCGACAAAGATAAAGGAAATCACGTGTCCTCCATGTCTGTTGTAGGCAAGGCAAGCAATTATGGGATTGCACTGCAGCAAGCAGGACTTTCAGCATTAGGAAAAGCTTTCTAAAGGTAAGAGTACCTAAGCAGAGCAGCAGACTGACACCAACTTTCCATCTCTAGAGCTGGAGATTTTTAACTGGTTAGACATCCATCTTGAGCAGTTTAGGTGAGGTGCATATCCTGCTTAGTATCTCACTCCCCCGATGCCCCTTTTGCTTTAGCTGCTGGAAAGTGTGTAACACGTCACAGTGAGCAGATGTGGCACTTGTAAAGCTTCATGAATCATTTGTAAGTGAAGTCTCTTGACCTTAGTGTAAGTTCGTAAATGTAGGGGGGATATTTGCGCACAGCATCCTGCCACCTGTGGAACAAATGACCCGGTTTTCTTTGAAATACTTCATGTAAAAGGAGGTACCTTGGCTGTCTGGTAAAATCAACAATCTACACATCACACGTAGTTTTGAGCATCATAGCACTTGCTCACCGGCTTGTCAGACCCATGAAAGCTTCTAGTAAGAACTGCTCTGAGTTTGGGAATTTTTTTATTCAAGAACAATCTACCCAGGGAAGAAAACCCTGCTAAAATATGCAGCCAGGTTGATGGTGGCCCTCCAATGAAATTATACAACCTATTACCACCAATTCATGCACTGATGTTCTCATGAACTCCTGTGGTATTCAGCAAGTTATTACATATTTATTATAAATGAAATGGCAAGCAACACACATCAAAAGGGCAAGCTTACCAGCTAAACATTGCTTGTTCACAATCAGGACTCATGCATCTGGAAATTGCTTTTGTGGGAAAAAGCTTTATTTGCAGATTTACGTTACTCCTGGGTTTCAGCTCCATAAAATCCAGCAAAACAGCTGCTGTGATACTTTGGGTTATTCCTGCTTGCAGCCTCAGCTGAGACTGGGACATGTACATAATAGCACAAGAATGGGAGCAGACAGAA
This sequence comes from Melopsittacus undulatus, assembly GCF_012275295.1. Taxonomy (NCBI): domain Eukaryota; kingdom Metazoa; phylum Chordata; class Aves; order Psittaciformes; family Psittaculidae; genus Melopsittacus; species Melopsittacus undulatus. Next base: position 37,195,559 of record NC_047534.1, read on the forward strand.
GCAAGGCATCTGGCACTGCCTCATTCAGCCAAGTCACCCAGGAGAGGAGGTTGGCCAGTGGCCCCACTGTGACTATGATCACTGATGTCCCTCCCTTCTGAACAGCACTTCTTCCTGGTAAGGAAGGCACTATCTGGAGCAATGTGTCATCTTATATGTTGTGCTTATTCAGAAAAAAAAAATGCCCTTTCCAACCCAAGTGGCTTACTTAAACTCCCATATAACCTGTGATAGGGATTTGTCTTTAGGAACAGAAATAAGAATAGCCTTGGGAAAGTCAGACAACTCCAGCTATTTATGATTTAACATTCTAGCAGGGTTCACTCTGCTTCTTTCTACCCCCAGTGGTCTCCTAAATCAACTAAATTTTTCCCAGTCTGCAGGTCGTTAGTGTCTTTAGCTTACAGCTCTGTGGTCCCTGCTTCTCCTGAATCTTTCAGGAGAACTTGGGGTGCCCATGACTCTATGATCACATGTGATACATAAAGCACTGCAGTTGTAATCTGCAATATAATATGCATCTTGCTCTTCTTTGTGGAATAGGGAGCACCTCTCTCTCTGGTCTTCTCCATTCATCTCTGTTTTTTAATCCCTTCTACCTCTCTGCAGAGTACAGGATTCCTCACCATGGGATACTTTTTCCAGCCACTCCCCTGTCTCTCTCCTTTCCTGGATACAGATCTTACTTGACTCATGCCATTTCCACTAGACTCTGCAGAGGCCCTTAGAAAAGGGATGCATCTTCTACCAGTTTCTGTGGTTTCCTTTGCAAAGAACAGCCTGTCACCAAGTCCAGCCAGATCCTTGCAGATGTGTATTCAAACTGCCAGACTTTCAGAGGTTTGCCCACTTAATTTCTAGCTAGAGTGGTGGAGCTGTTTGCAGAATGCCATGGTAACAGAGGAAAACACTGCTGTGTCATTTCATGGTTGGGAAAAGTCTGAGGATCTGGGCCTGAAAGTCTCAGTGGTCTTCTTCACTCTCTCCTTCCATTTCTCACAACCCTTCAGGCAAGGATGTTTCTGTGTAAAAAGCTGGCCAGCCCAGAGGAACACAATCTGTGCCAGGTCACCTAGATATGATTTCAATACAAATAATAGGACACATCAAGATAATCATAGGTAACAGATGTATTTTATCTATTCTATAATTTTTGGAAACCTAATGGCAATATCAAGGAAGATTTTTCTGGGTGACTAATGTGATGAAAATAATTGTTATGTCTGCAAGGCATAAATGAAATGGCTTTTGCTTACAGAGTTAATTGAATGTTTTTAAAAGAAATGGGATTGTGCTACCAAGGTGAAAAACAAAAGTCCCACAGGAAATTATCCCAGTTCTTCCTGTCTTTTTGGTACTGCATCAGACAATGATAACTTTACCAGAGGAATGAATGCTTGTCAGAGTGCTGTTGTGTTCCATGAACTTACTCAGGTCTCCTCTGACGAGTGCAGTGGAGATCTTCAAGGTACTATTTTCTATCAGTTTTGGATCGGATACAGTGTGACCTTTTCTCATTATTTGATGCTAACTTCGAGTATACTGATGTGTCACACCACAACATAATCCTTCTCTTGGTGCAAATGCAGACCCATGCAGCAAGAGTTCCCTTTGGTTTTTTAGCAACAGTGATTTGAGTCACAGCACCACAACAGCAAAGAGCATGTCCTTTAATGCAGTGAACATAAACTATTCTTTATATGACTTCTCTTAGTATTTAGGTTTGTGAAATTCCAGGCCATTTTGGAGCCACAGAATTTTATCTGTAAGACAAAGACAAGCACGCACTATTTAGAAAACCTGCCCTGTACCCTATTTTTCCTAATTAAAACCAGATAACATATGACAAAAAGCTTGTTTCAGGTTCACAATGAGTTTGTACGAAGATTCAAGTCCATGTTTATTTTATCTGGGCAGATTACTTCTCTATACAAATTACTTCTATCAGTTTCTTGTAACATCTCATTAGTAAATCCAGGCTGCAAGGAATCTTAGCTTAGAGGTTCACCTGCTTGCAGGATTATACTGAGCATCAAGATTAAAGGTATGAATGACTCTGGGCAGCAAAAAGGCACTATTTTCTAATCTGCAGAGAACAGAATAAGCACAAGTAGGGTACAGCCATTAACTCACACAGTATAGTATCAGAATGAGGATTTGGAAAGGGACAACATTTCAGAAGCTGGTGATGAATGTGTTTTCATTTTTTTGGCTGCTACCTGAATGTATCTCACTGCATTTTCTTTTCAATATGTTATTCTCAACTGCCTGTCTGCGTAGCATAGATTAGTTCTTATTTGAAAGTTAATCTAACCCATCCCCCAAGAAATCCTTAGACATTGTGTACATGTACAATTGGGGAACCTCAATGAAGCAATATAAGCTCAATAGTAATAACAACTAATGGGCACGGCTTAATGAAGGGTGGCAGTTCTGCTCTGGGGAGATGTTGGATGGATGTGGCTGTTCTGGTAGTTTGGTCTTGTGCTGATTCTCTTCCCTTCACATTTGTTGGTCCGCATCTTGTTGCATATACGTATAGACAAAACCAGGAACTGCTTCAGAGTGGGGAGAAAGGCTGGCATGCAGATTATATGCTTGGACAGGACTCCCATGCCAGCCTGGCTGCAGATCTCCTTTCCTTTCGAATAAGGCAAAAAGCAGGTCTGTGTTTATCCCTATATGAATAGCAGCTCTTCAAGGTCCAAGTAAATTAGCTTTTTTTTCTGCACATCTCTGAGCTGGAGCACTGCTTTTGAAGTATTGGTGTCTTCTTTAACTTGGTGTTTCAATTGCTGAATGTAATAGGCTGCTCATTAGAGGAGCTGGGTAATTAAATGTAGACTGTGTTTTTTAAAGTTCCACTGTAAAACAGTAAGGCTAGAAACCAGGATGCAGAGCACAAATGCATCCAGACAAATAGGCTTTAAATACAAGAGCTAGAAAACAAAACTAGAAGCAAGAGGTCTCTCTTTTTTCTCTTCCTTTTAATTTACTCTTCATAGTACTCGCTCAAGACTAAAAACTTAGGGAAGGAAAATGTTTTCTGTCTCTCCCTGGTTTTGAGACTAATGCTTTCTGGCCAAACCAACAGCACTTGTGATGCAGCTGTGTCTTGGAATTCAAAGATATCTCAGTAAAGACCACATACCAGTCTCTGTGAAGAGCCTTGTTTCAGACCAAAAGTAAAGAGCCAGTGTCACACAAACCTACACAGTGATCGAACACTGGAAAACATGACTGGATTTTTTTAACTTAGTAATGAAATAAGGTTAGACTTGTCTAAAATTGCCTTATTTACATGATGCTCTAAGCTGGTAAATTGAACCCAGAAGACAGATTTTAAGCATTAACCAGTGAAAACACAAGCAACTTTTCATTTTCTCAACTCTCTTGAGAGTAGCCTTTCCTGTTTAACTCTGAAGAGCTACGCTTCAGACATAAGTGATCTTTGCTGCCATGCCTCCATTCAAACACAATAATAAGCAACAATGTTCCCAGGCTTATTTGTCATTTCTTTCTGTTATAATTTAACATCTTCTTCTTAAACCCTGTAGAAGCTTTTACTACAGATAAAAAAGCTCATTCTTTGCTCTGGCATTCTCAGTGTAGCATCATCTTTATAAGAAGCAAAACCACACGTATTTGTTTATTTTCTTGTAAATATCTCACTGAATGAAGTGAGAAAAGTCTGGGTCAACAAAAATGCACATCTGTCCTCTCCCAACTCCATTTCCTGAAATCTTTTCCCATCTGGGAGCAAGAATGAACTCAGGGAGTCCTACTCCAGCAGCACACCAAGGAAAAAAACAAATTTGCCATTTATACTAAACTTACTGTGTAATGCCCTGGGTAATTAACTTTTCCTGTCTATGCCTATGCTATTTTAGGTATATAACTTACAAAATCTGAAGCAAGTATCGTTCAGGTTTTTGACTTGTTGATGCTGCGTAGCTTTCAATTTCTTGAATATTTAAGGCAAGAAGGATGAGTTTGTGGTTAAAGTACAAGTCTAGGAGTCAAGAGGTCTGGATTCTATTTCTGTGCTGTGCCACAGACTTCCTGTATGCCCTTGAACTTCGCACGCGACCTCTTTGCATTTTTATACCCCAGCTACTAAATGGGGAATAATCGTTGCTTCACACACACTGCTGCTGTGAGGCTTAATTCATGCTTCTCTGACAATGGTTCAGGTTCCGCAGAAGAAAAGCACTTGAGAAATACAGCCTCATCTCAGTTTTAATATTGTCTGAGCTGTCTAGCTTAAATGTAACCTCACCCAAAGGGAATGGTATTTGTAAATGTCATCCTTGTAATGAAAAATTTGCTCTCCTTTTTCTGCCCTCAATGCTTTCTCCAGTTCTTCCTTTTCTTTCTCTTCCAATGAGCTGCGGCATTTTAAAATAACTCCTCATCCCATGGGACATCCAACTGATCACGGACCTGGGTGTGGGGTTTGTTTTATGTGGAGATGTGCATGCACTTATGTTGCAATATTCTTTGTCTCTGAGCAGGCAAACAGCTCTGCAGAAAGAATAGAGCGTATCTGTATTTGATTTAAACAGGCATTCAGAACAAGCTGAGGATTTCATGGAAATTATTGGTCTTTAGTTTCATTTAAAACAAAAGGATTCCCAGACTGACATTTCTGAGGGCTTGGGGGGGTTTAATCTCCTGTAGAGGGTTTCTCAAGGTGCAGAGTTGAGATACTACGCTGCTGTTGGATATGAGTGTTTCAGTTAATGAATGAGTACTGAATGATCCATTACTGAATCAGCATAATAGAAAAATTAGTGTTTACATATGTGGAGAAGAGAGTGCTTTGTGAAAGCTGGCTGTGTTGTCTGGGCCTGATAGCTAACCAGAAGTTTTTATTATTGGTATAACTGTTTCATTAGTGCTATCTTTGTGCTAAGGCCAGTTCAGTCGAAGTGTGACCCTGATCAAAAGCTCCACCAGCTTTAATGCTGGTCAAGGACTGCAAAGTCTTCTGTGAGTTGTGAAATCCAGACCCTGATTCTGAGTGCGGTGGCTTGTGCATGCTGCCGATCCCAAAGACAGAGGTGTGCACCCTCACAGCAACTACTCAGGTTAACCTTGTGGAGTAAAGGCTGATGGTGAACAGGGTGATCCTGCCAGTCTGTTGTGCAGCCCCCAGAGTGCAAGAACAGCATCAGGAGTGCATGGGCCTTTGCACACAGTACTCTGGGCTACTTGAGTAGCCTAGAAGACCCGTAACAGCGATACACTGGTGAAGTCACTATATAATTGCACAGTTGTTGCCCTAAAGCCCCATTATGCATGGCTCAGAAAAGTGGATCCTTGGATTTAATCTGTACACATACAGAGGTCAGTGCTTTAAAAAGCCAGTTAGTTTCCTGAGCTGCATGAGGTAACCACTAATTTTCAAAATGATAAGAGCCTTCCACAAAATAATAGAATGAGTGCTGAGACACTCAGTGCATTTTGGGGGAGCAGCATTGCTATAAATACTTTGTCAAAGAGAGATTGTCAAACAGAATAAACATAAAGAAGAGGTAAAGGTTTGAAATGTGAGAAAGAGAAGGGGCAAGTTGCTACTGGTAGGTGTAAGCACCAGTGCTAAAAAAGATGATGTTTTTTGAAAGACCTGCAGGAGCCTTCATCAGGAATAGGAAAGGAAAAACACAGGACCAAAGTTTGTAACAGAGCCATAAAAACAAGGAAAGGAAGCTGGGCTGGCTGCAAAAGGGAGAGGAAGGAGGAAGCCAGGATTAGGAGAGGATGCAAACTTACTGTGGGGATGCCATAGTGTGACAAGTCCAGGATCCCATATTTCCCTGCATCAGGTGACAAGTATTAGCTATCAGTGTTTTCTGTGGGCATAGGCAACATAAGCTACCAGGTGAAAAACAGTTATCAGATGAGGAACCTTTATTTACCGCCCATCTCCTCCTTTTCTGTCAATTAGCAACAAGGAGGTGGTGAGGCATTTACATGGTGCATGCTGTGGATATTAGCTGTCAGAGCTGCAGCTATCTAACCATTCAGTATTTTCAGGGAACACAGGAACTCCTTTATCAGTAACTGTAGGAAGTTGCATTAATCAGTGGGGCATTTATTATAAGGCCAAATGGATAACTTTTTGCTATTTGGTCTGCAATAAATTGTCTTACACCAAACCTTTTCATTTTCCAGTCAGTGTTCTCCTAAGGGTTAAAATATAAGCTCTCAAAACTAGAGATGCAGGAGAGCCTGGGAAAACAGTGATACTGCAAAAACTATGTGTCCCTCCTACACCTTCAGTACATTCTCCTCATGACTGCAGACTGTCCCCGGAAACACTTGATCTGAATTAACTACAAGCTCTGCAATATTTTAAAGATCTCTCTAGGACATTTCCTGCCCTCCCTGTGCTCCCTTACTTGGGCAGATATCCCAGTGAAGGTCCATGGGAGTTTTGCTTGAGACACCTGTTCAGATTTCCATTTCTGCTTTCTTATTTTCAGACAGTGTTTTGCTCCTTTCCTCTGGCTCCTTGTTTTTCTCTACCTGCTCCTTACTGCAAAGTGAGGGGATGAAATGACTGATACAAAGAGAGGAGAAAAAGAGATCTGTCAGAAAAGAGCAATAAGGGCCAGGAGTAATGGGAAAGACTGGCAACCTGCTCAAAATTAATTTCCTAATACCTCGCAGCAATGCTGGACATGGACAGCTTAGCGGGTACAATTTGAATTCAGCTACCCAGTTTTTGTCCCACAAAGCACATCCCTTTTGCTTGCAGATGTAATTACCATGTCAAAGGTAGCTTAATTAAGTGTGATGGAAAATGCAATCAACAGATTTGGCAGCTGCCCCTTGTATTATTAAGGTCTGGAAAGGTTTGGTATTAAAGGTAGGAGTTAGATTTCTATAGATTTGAGGTGCCTTTTTAGTGTTCTCTCACACAGTGCCTATGCCTTTCCTTATCGCTGACTCACTGCAACAACTCAATAGGTTAAGCAGTCACTCAAAAACAAATTGCAGACAAAATGAAAATACAGTTCATTCTTCCTGATGGTTTGAAGCACCCAGAAAAACCTGCTTTCCTCATCAGAAGAGAAGCGTGGCACCACTTCAGCCAGGAGGCAGGTGAAAGTCACAGATGCAGCTATGCTTATTCCTTTTGCTGTGATGATTTGACACATCAGGGTGGTAGACATGAAAGTGGCTCTGCACCTTTTTTTCTCATTTAAACACATCTAGCAGCCACTTTGGTTTATTTCCCGAGATGGGTTTTGGTTTCTTTTCTTTTCCAATTTCAATATGAGAAATTCCAACCTAGCTTCTTGTCGCAAATATGCTACTTCATGTTTGTCCTGCAGAGTAAGTGTTGCTTAAATATTTTAGGGATTCGATTGCTTCAGTTAAGAATTTCTGTCTCCATGACAACCCTTCTGTGCTTTGTAATACCTTTGGCAAACACAGTGGAACTGACTGTTATTTATTTCAAGCAATATAACATTTAGCACTGGAGATGCAAAAGGAAATAGGATCAAATTAAAATACCAAAAGAGCTAATTCACACTATTTTCTTTAAAACTAATTTTCAACATGACCACATCATCTCCTGCATGGGAAGCCTGCTCATGTTGAAAGTGCCTCTTTTTTTTCTCAAAACTGATTTCAGGGCTTGTTCTTAATCTCAGCAATGTGTCCTGATGCAGATCTGCTGCAGAGCTTGGCCTTCCGTGTCATGTACATGAACACTAATGTTCTGTGAAAGTTTACTGCATGTTGAAAGTGCTTCCCAAGTGTTACATAATGTTTGTGTTTTGTCTCAGGCATCCAAATTCACTGCTCCCACACTGCAAAAAACAGAACCCTGTTCTTGCTGGGGGTGGTGAATGATCATCTGCCACATGAGGGAAGGTGTGGCAGGGTGACACAGTTCCTGTGAATCTTAAAGACGATCCCATACTTCCATCATTTGGAAACTCCAGTTATGCAGATAATATCCCTTGTATGGAATTTCAGTTGTCTGAGCTATAGCTCATTTCTAATCAAAAAATACCACTTGAAGTAATTTGGCTAAGTATTTTCCACTCTATCCACAGACACATTCTTATGTTTGTGCATTTTTTCCTGACACTGTCCTGTATTTACCTCAATTTTCTAGTTTGCACCTGCTTCATATATGGAATGGCTAGCCTGCACATCTGTCGCTTACCAGACTTCTGACAGTGGTGCTTTGCATAAGATCTTTGTGAACAGAGCTTCTGGTGATGTATTTGAGTAGTGGCTTGATTTCTGGGTGCATCTGTAGATGCACCAAAACAAGCCTTTATTTTCATATGTTGTTAAATGTCAGGGTCCTTTAAAATCAGACCATGCACAAGTGGTTAAAGTTGGCTGTGTTGCATCACCAGTCCCTGCTGAGGGATTTGCTGTGTAATGTCTTAGTGCTTCCATACCTCTGAAGAGCAGCAAGAACAGGCAAAATCTTCTGTCTTCCCATGTCAGACTAGAACTTTCTCAGAGAAATAAAAAGCCAGGAACTATGTGTAGCCCAGGCATTTTGATAAGATACCCATATAGCAGTGGTTTTTAGTATTAAAAATATCCTTTACCCGAGAAAGTTTTCCCTTTCATTTTCTCCCTCTGGTTTAAAAATGAAGGCACATTTAGAGCCTAAAACTTCATGCTGAGTCCATAAACTGTAACCACTGTCTATGCTGATGTTTTCCCTTGTCTAACCCAGTCTCTTATGCTTAATATATAATGTTGCAGCCCCAGAGGTCTTCCATGCTCTCCTAATTCCTTCTGTCTTGATTTCTGAAGCCACTCAGCTCTGCCTCCTCCTTTTCATCAAGCCTCTTCCTTTTTCATCCTTTTTCTCTGTTATGAGAGAACTCCTAATAGCATTAATGACTCCAGGTGGTTCTACCTTGAATATAAAACAATCTAATTAGGCCACCTTCTGGCTGAATCTGATTTAGACTTTGACTCAGGAGAGACAGGAAAGATGAATGAGTGTGTGTACGTAATACTGACTGTTGTAAAGAGTAGACATTGTTGAACACAGTTGAAGTTTTACTGCCTCCTCTCTCCTTTGTTTTTTGTTGTTTCCTTGTTGTACTCAAAGCATCCACAGAAAATCTTGGTGTAACATGATATAGCACTTAGGACAAATAGGATGATTATAAATGGCTCTTGTCTCACTTCTGGATCCTACAGATGTTACTACATGAGGTTTAGTTCTTCCTGATTCTATAATTTGATTTTAATGGCTAGATACTATTGGAGCGTGCAAGTGCTACAGGCAATAGTGTCCTTTTACATTCAGACACATCTGTTAGCTAAGTGCTGTTGTAGAGCTTGAACTCTAAATGAGCAGATCTGTGTTTGAACACCAGCATTCTATACCAACCTGGCAGAGAGTGTTCTCAGGAGAGAGTCTGATATGTCTTTTCTCATTTGGTAGAGCAATTTTCTTTCCTCTGTCCTTCGTATTTCTATTTCTGCTACTTTTATGGATATGAAGTTTGAGAGCACTTTCCAAGGGCTTAATGCAGCCTGAGGACCAAATGTGTAATTCAAATAATAATGCTTTGCTGTTCCCTTGAAGCACAGGATAGAACTGGCACCACTCAGAGTAATATTTTGGGCTGTCACTATTTCATCAAAGAACTTGGATTGGATCTGCCAGTGTTAATGCTTTTAGCATAGATGACTCCTTTACTTCAGAAGGGGTTTCCAGTAACTGAGGGCAACAAGTAACATCTTTGAAATGTCTATTTACAGAATAGTGAACTCTCCATGGTAGTGCACTTCAGGCACCCTCCAGGGAAGAAAGAGATTTCATCCCTCCTTTTCCTCTTCTCGTTTGTGCTCCTTCCAGTTTGGTCTTGTTTCTGTAGATTTCTGTAGATTTCCACAGCACTCAGCTTGGGGAACAAGCCTGAACTCAAACCCAGCTGACAAAGACAGTTTACTCATAGCCATAGGCTGTAAGGAAGAGTTCTGTGGGTTTGGAACCACAATACTCTTGTGTCAGTCAAATACGTGTTGCACCTTATGCTGTACAATAACTGGTCTTTGTGAAACAGCGTACCAGATGTGCTGTTAATGCCTGCAGATGAAAACAGCTGCCAGGCAGCAAAACTGGTGCATGCAGAAAAATCAGGCAGACACTCAAATTTTCTCTGTTAGGGAGCTGCAAATCTTAAGGCAACTTTGAACAAAGAATCTTATGGAGGTTTGTAAATGAAATTAATAGTAATTGTTCTCAACCTGTGTTTAGCTTTGAAGACAACTGCTTTTATTCTGAACATAAAGAAAACTTGCCTGGTTTTCCAATTATATTGGTCTAAGGAAAGTCATTACTGCTCCTTACAAATGTTGCCTCACATAGCATGTAGTTAGGTCATAACAAAGCCACAACCATGTGTGTTTGGAACACTGCCATTTAATACTTTGTTCTTTGTATTCAGAGTATCTCTGCAAAACAGCAACAGTTACAGCTTTCAGAGGAAGTTAGCAAGTACTGGGGAAGGATCATTTGTTTCTGATAAACCAGCCAGCTGCCCACGTACTTTTTGAGTAAATCACCACATTCAGTTACCAGATTTGCAGACTGTTTAGCATATTCATAAAGAGAATAATTGGACTTGCTAACTCTATTATTTATCTTTTTAAACATTAGTTATTATAAATTGAACTAACTGAAATTTAGGTTCCAAACAGAAGTATATGCTCAATTGAGCTAATTCTGAAAGCCATATGTGAAAGTTGGTACAAAGATTAAACAAATTCCCTGCCATCATGCGCAGAATCCATTCTTGAATCACCTGCTCTCTGTATTGCTAGAAAGATATTGCTTTTCACTGGGTGATAGGTAGGTACATTTGGGAAACAAAACACACTATGAGCTCTAGAAAGTATAAAACACAGAAAAGAAATAGTGGCATTCTTCAGAAGAACAAGCCTCTTCGCAAAACTTCATTTCCCTTTGTGTCACATAAGAACTTCTAAACAGAGCTTTGTGTGTGTTGTCACTACACATTGTTTTGCCTCTGATTCTTACTGTTGTTTGGTCCATAGACAATTCCCGAAGTATCAATATTCAGTGTTTCTTTCCTGCTTCTCAGCAGATTAAATCAATCTGCTCCTACCCGCCTTCCTGAGACAAAAGATTTTATCCATGGCTGTCATACATTTCCCAGATAACATTTTAATGCAGTCCCACCAGTCATGACTTTCATAAACTTGATTTACTGTCTACTTTACTGACCTCACTTAGCAAGGCTTTGCCTCCCTTCGTAACAGCTGTGAACACGTTGCCGTAACAGGAATTTGCCTTCTATAGACCAGCAATTTGCTCTTTTGTGTTCTGAAATCTCCAGGGAAACCTTGATGGTATTAATCTTTAATTCCTGGGAACCTATCTCACACTCGAAACACTTTGGGCGTCTTAATAAAATGTAACTAAGGAAATAATTTAGGGTAACTGAGCAATGTTCACTACAGCACCGAGACTACAGAAGTTATTTTCTAAGCAAATTGGTTATTGAGAGTAATATCTATGGTCTCTAAGTGAGTAGGAATTTAAAATTGACATGAGAGTAAATCTGGGGACTTGCAGGGCATGCATGATATCACCATTGACTCATTTGCTCATGCCAATCTAGACCTTCATATTCTCTCATTTCTATATGTTTCTATTCCACATGCCCATTGGAATAATGAAAGACTGGGATCTCTGCAACTGAAGAGCCACTCAGGAGCTGATGGAATTGATATCTGTAACCTCCAGCTGCATATGTAGGAATGGCAATAGGGACCTACTGCATTTGCAGGGATGTAAAGAGCTGGCAGCTAGGGAATGAAGGGAAATGAGATTGCAAGGGGCAGGAGGAAATGTTTAAGGACAGCAGAAGAGGTGAGATCACACCGTATGTACACTGGCTGAGCAGTAGAAACACAGAAAGGCAAATGCAAAGGTGTAGAGGATGTGGGAGGAGAAGTCCATGGAATGTACAGAAGAAGAAGGCAGAGAAAATTCTCGTGGCTTAAATAGCTTTTTTATTTATTGAAAAGCACTTCTGCTTGTTGAGAGTTTTAGGCAAAGAAAGCCAGGGCAAAGATGCAAAAAAAAACATAGACAAAGGGGAAAAAAGTAGACTGGAAATAGTCACTTGTGATGCCAATAGACAGTGCACTTAAGTCGCTTCCGTATAAAACAGAAAAATAAGAACTGGGTATCAGCGACAAATTCCCATCTCCAGTATTGTGCCTAGCAAAGATCTCCCTTTCTGAAGAAAGATTGTGGTTTTGTCTTAGATGACGAAGAAAAAGACTAACATAAGTATTCTGTGGGAATCAACAGGAAGAAACTTGCAAACAAAGGTTTAGTGCCAGACACAGTGGACGAGAGGTGGAATGGTCAGGGGCAGACACGACTCAGGCAGGAGGCTCACTGACTGCAGTTTCCTGCCTTCTGCTCACTCCATTCACCAATGCGCTGAACAGTCCTTCAACAGAAGTTTCCAAACTTATTTTCTGTTGCTTCTTTATCAGCATTTTGATAAGCTGGCTTGTTGGCGCTCCTGACCTGAGGGGTGTTGCCATGAAGTGCCTCTTTCTGTGTTACTAAAAGTTACAGGCGTCCTCTACTGTGGAATTAGCAGATGAACTTTCAGAGGCCAATTACAAGAGATATCTTGGAGGCATATGAGAGCCACTTCTTCTTATCCAAGCTCTTAGCCCATCCCTGCTGTTCTGTCACATGTGCGTAGCAGGAATACTTATGCAAAGTGGGATGTCTCTGGTTTGGTTTGCAGGGTAATACATTCTAGGATAACAATATTTGACTGGGTCATGGCAAGAGGTTTGTGGTTGAAAAAAAAATCTAAATGATTCATATACTGTCAGAGGCTAAAAAAGGCCATATGATATTGGATTATGCATATTTTATCATCAAGTTACATAAGTAAGCTATTAACCTGCATACAATTCTTGCAAGTCTGTACTTTATAGATTAGTTTTACAAAGCTTTTTGTGTTCCTGCTGAACATAAACAGCCTCTCAGATCTCCACCTACTACAGCAAGTATTCTCCTGATTAATTCATGAAGTCTATAATATTCAAAAACAACCAGGGAGAAGAAACACATTTTTAAGCCCTCTTCTAGCTTGGGCAGAGCAAACTCTCTGTGTTCAATTCAGGAAAGCAGAGTCCTTGATAATTTTCATTCAACACAGAATAAAAATGTTCTAATGAAAATTCTTTCATTAACATCATGTTTGGTCCTCCATCTTTGCAAGGAACACACAGTAGTTCTGTAGCTACACAGTGCACATGGCAGTGTCTTTCAGATGTGGTCATCATCAAGGCTAATGCTATAAATGAAGGAAGCATCAGGACCAATTCAGCCTCAATTGAAGCTTCATCCACAAATAGGTGAAATCCTAAACCTTGGCTCTTCCCAGCTAGGGGACGTTGGCACCTGCTGGTACACCGGTTTCCCAAGAACCAGCCAGGGCACTGTGCAGAGGCAAGTTCTGTAAGCTCTCCTGCGTGCTTCTGCAGTCACCCATAGCCACACCACGGCAGATGGGAAGGACAGGCATTCAGTGTGGAGTTATAGACTCCCTTGGACAGGTGAGTACAGCAACACAGCATGGACTGAGCTCCCTGGTTGCTCATTGTTCTGGCAGCTGCTGGGCTTTTGCCTCAGAGTCCCTCCAACTTAGAGCATGTTTGGTGGCTGCAGGCTAATGCACAGGCATATAAAGTAGCCCTGAAGGATGGGATGACAGAAACAGAAAACTTCCCCAGGAACAAGGACAGCTGCTTCACAGCCACTACATGACCAAATATAACATCATCTCAGGTGCTCTTTTATCCATGGATGTCTGCCAGGGCTCAGAGCAAGGCACACTCCATGTGTAGTATGTTGTTTTCACTTTCACAAAACTGATTAGCACAGGCTGAGCCTGGCTGGCCACAGGCATGCAACAGAGCCAGAACAGTAATCCCAGTATTTCTCAGCAGCCCACTGAAGGGAAGTACCAGCAGAAACAAGGGGAAAGCCCAGTCTCTCAAGGCTTTGCAGGCTCCAAATTGCTGATTGGCTCACAAAAGGCTGAATATTGTGCTCAGTCAAACAAATACTCAATAGAATTGCATTGCTTATTAGTTGTAGCTCTTGGAAAACCTCAGTCTGAAGAAGAAGATGGGAAAATGGTCCCTCAAACAGATTTTTGTGTCTACCTCATTCTGTATGTGTTTTATGATAGGCTGTATGCATAATGCAGCAGCAGGGCATTAGGGATGCAGCAGCAGGGCATTAGGGTGAGAGTATTACTTTGGGAAGTATCTGGGGAATGAGGTTTTGATGTCTTTCTATTACCTGTAGTCTGGTAGGATTGACAGGGAGACAAGGAAAGATTAGTTGAACCCTTGCCTACGCATTGGTGTATCTGTCCTCTTGCACTGATGATGAGCTAGGCTTGCTGAATGTTTTCAGAGCTCAGTTTAAAGTTGTTGTCATTCTGCTAAATTAAGAAGGCATTTAAAAAGAAAATGCATAACAGTATTATCGGTGTCATTATCTTTTCCTCCTGTTAATTCTCACTGGAGTGCTTAATACTCAATCCTGCAGAAAAATCTGACAAATAAACATTAAGTCTGCTAAACTCATCATTTTTGGCAGTGTCCCTTTAACTCAGGTGTCAGCTGCAGAGGTTCTTGCCACTGCTTCTTCTGTAGTTCTCTTAAAATCCCACTAGATACCATAGCAACAGCTGGATCACATGCTCCTCTGGTGTGCTCCCTATAAGCAGATGTGAACAATACTGGCTTATAAAGTCTCAGCAAGTGTTGGACAGGAAAAGGACTGAATTCAGCCTCCAATTTTTTTTATAACTCCCAGCAAAGGCTTTCTGTCATTTCCTATGACACAGGTAAATCCAGATCTGCAGGCAAAGCAGATTCATGTTCCTTCCTCGCTTAATAAAAGATCATCAAGGTAGTTGACATTTTACAGCCATTTTCTCCCCATCCTATGTAAGCATTTTTTTGAAGCCTGAAGCTGAAATATCTTTCCATGTTCAAATGTGTTTGCAGTGCCTGAATGAATCCTATTTCTGGTTTATTGATGGGTTAGTCCTGCTGTTAAATTGATTATACTCTGTGGCATTTTTTGAAACTTTACGCCAAAAATGAAATTTAGAGCTATTCGTATGCCAATTGAATGCTCCATTTCCAATTGTGTTCTAATGATTTTCCATGCATGGGACAAATATATGAAGTAATACAGATCAGTTTGGCCTAATAACTATGTCATTGTTTTATAAATCACAGAATAAAGCTTTTCCCATGTCAAGTGAACATTTAATAATACCATCGCTTAGAGGAAGTGTTCATAATCCTTTTCCTTGACTAATGCAGAAAATCTATGTGCAGCCTTATTTATGTTCATATTTAGGCAAGCAAAATATAATTCTCTCTTTTAATCCGATTTCTGCTTCCATGTATCTCCCGTAAATTCCTTCTATATAACACTAAACCATATGCAGCCTCAGCTGTGTCATATTCTCTAGGTTCAAAACCAACTTGCAATGCATAGTCTGCAGCTATGTCAGACATTGTGTAATCAATCTGTACTTTAATTATGGGTTCTTGCAAGGACAAGTAAATCATGCCTCCATGCAGCATGATGCAGCATGATGGAGGGACTAAAACCCAAAACAGGGAAAGAGAATATTAAATTTATTCCTTTATGCAACTTGATGGAGGTTTAGAAAGAAATCAATGATAATACAGCTGATGAAGATCCAGAATAGATTCTGTGATTTGTAAAATCTGAAGTGGCTCTTAAGTTGCAGATGCCTGTGGGGTTCTTAGACTAATACTTGTTTATAATGTCTACATCAATTTAGATGCAAAAACTTGAGGGATCTAATTATTTTCCTTATGTTTTACAAAGTCTCATTTCATTACATATCACCAAGATAGAAACCCAGGGAGGAAATCTTAAGTGATAATGCCTGCTGCTGATTTTAGCTCTTTTCTGTCTGAAGATTTAATGAATGTGTGTGTGTGTTTCACAAGGGGCTGCTTCTACCACTCCCTTGGTAACATTACAAGAAATGTTTGGTGATTACTGGAAATGCTCACTGGTAAGGTCAGAGTAAGGGAAACAGCCTCAAGTTAAGTAAAATGTACTTGCAGTAAAGTGTACTGCAGGTCTCCTCCTGCATGGCCCAGCACTGCCATAGGCTGTTGCATAGCTCCTCACAAGCAAATAGTCTGGAGGGTGGCCCATCCTGACTGGCCTCAGGACAAACCCTCCAGGCCAGGCGGGCCAAGGGTGCTTGTCCTGCTGCTGCCCCTTGCAGGGTCTGGTCCCCGGACTGTTGGTTCAGCATTTCTCATGGGAACAGCAAATGAAGTTGAAATAATGACAGTGCTCTATGAAAAAACAGACCAGTCCAGGCTCAGAAGATGAGCTGCTCTGTACAAGCTTGAGCGGCTGTTTGCCTATCTTGCCACCAAGGACTTGTTTTTCTCTGCCAAACCATCTAGCTCTAAGAAGGATGCAGGTGCAGGCCCGTAAATTGATATTATACTTAACTGATCACAGGCTCTTCACCTTCAGCCTGATTGCAGCTGACTTGAGGAAAAGCAAGTTCAGAAATCTAGTTCTGTCTGTCTAAGGGCTGCTGAACAACTGGGCTACTTAAACTAGGCTAGCTTAGAAATTAACAGGCATTGCCCTGGGGATGGTCTTACAAGCTGTGAGTGAAGAAAATAGGCAGGTAATCATCACAGTTCCTAGGAGGTTGAGCTGCATGCAGATAGACAAATTTAAAGTCAGGAATAACCATTGTGCTTAGAATTGGAAACAATTTATTGTTTTATTTTTAGTCATTGTGCACAAGCATTTTTGCTCAAAACTCCTAGGTGGACCACGTATGTTATAGTTGTAGAAGGACAAAATCATCTTAAAGCATAACTATAATCACAAAGATTGGTGCATCTCAGATCTTTTTACTGACATTTCACCACCAGAAAATGTTTTTTTTTTAATTGTAGTCTGTGGCAATAGAAATTCCAGAGAATTGTAACGTGCAATTAACAGAAGGGTCAGCATTGCAGCTAGTATAAATCAGGGTAGCTACAACTTGGAGATATACTTACTTACATCAGCTGTCTGGCCCCAGGAATGTAAA
Source organism: Melopsittacus undulatus (assembly GCF_012275295.1). NCBI lineage: Eukaryota > Metazoa > Chordata > Aves > Psittaciformes > Psittaculidae > Melopsittacus > Melopsittacus undulatus. Next base: position 37,212,754 of record NC_047534.1, read on the forward strand.
ATAAGATCTGCTTTGCAGAATGAGACTACTGTTACCAAGGATCCCATGACTAGCCTTTGTATGGTGAGAAAATGCAAAGTTAATAGGATTTTGCTATTAGTGAATTTGATCTGATACTGTGCTTTATTTTATTCCAGAGCAGCCTGGCAGATATTTAGCATCAACAAAGCAAAAACTGTAAGAGCATTTCTTAGCTATTGTGAACATTTTCCTAAGTACACTGTTACTCCCTGGGAAGCGGACACTCTGGGTGTGGAAGCCTGTGAGCGGCTGGGCTGCAGGTAGCACCACAGGGCAGCCGGGGTGGCCTCTCCTCCTAGAGGGTGCCCTGGAGTTGAGACTTCCAATTCAGTTCTGGCACCATCACCATGACACTCCTCGCAAATGTTGAAGTGCAAACCAGGAAAACAGAGCTGCACCTCTTTATTTCTTGACAAGTACTTAAAATAGAAATACTCTGACCTGTTTTTTCTCTAAGGTACTCCTGTCTTGATAGTCCCATGTAGAATAAAGCTGCATGTCACTCTGCACAGCAGCCCAGTTCTCAAAGGCTTAGGGCTGGATTCAGCACAGCAACCCTATACTAGGGAATACTCACCCAGCCACACTGAAAGCAAGAATCATTTGACAGTGGCTTAGAGCAACCCTTTTCAAGCCTTGAACAGCACAACTCAAATAATAGTCACTGCCTGCTTTGCTCTTTTCATGCTCTCTCCTAGCTTGGCACTGCAATAATAAAAAGCCTCTTTAGAAGATAATCCACACTCTGTGTCGCTCAGCCTTGTAATTTACAGGAGCTAAGGACACTAGTAAGGTCCAAGAATAACAGGCATTTCTGCTGCATTCAAAGTTACCTTGGCAAAGTCTTCTGATAGACTAGAAGAAAAAGTAAACAGTTTAATGGGTCCCCAGGCAGCGTCACCCACGTCTAACTTTGCATGTAGATGAGGCCAGCCTTGAAGAAGGCTTTGCCTGTCCAGCAGCTGGTGCCCCTCTGCCTCAGGGCAGCTGAACTGAAAAGGGAAACCCTTCAGGGGCTGCAGGAAGGGTCAGTGCTCAGCTGGGCAGGAGCATGTCCCAGGAACACCCTTGATACTGGCTGCGGGTGGGCAAGGCCCTCTCCTCATGTAACTGTCTGAGGACTGGGTACAGCATCCAGAACAGGGCATCTCCCATGTTTTACAGACCCTCTGTTCTCCCTCCTGCCAGCTGTTGCATTTCCTCACACATAGTGCTTTCCTTATTCCCCTGAAGCAAGGACAAGCCTTTCCTGCTGCCTCCTCTCACTAACAGGGGAAAATCCACAGGCCAACACTATAACAGTCATGACAAGATGGGAGCTTTTCTCCTGACTGAACTTTTTAACCTCTGTCTCTGAGATGTTTAGAGATTCATGGGAGGAAAGCTGCCTTTTCCTGATACTTTGTCTGATGATGTGACAACCTGGACTGTCATCACAGGGCAGATGTTTTCTGCAGCAGCTGGACAAAACTAATTAGTACAACAGAGGTATGAGCAATCCTGCACTGTATGTGCCTCAGCAACAGAGGGCTCAGGCTTTGGCTGCCTGAGCAGCAGCATGAAAAAGTGGTGTAGTTCAAGGGATCTATTACACTAACCTGAATTTAGCTTGCAGCACAGTTTGATCATTCAGCTCACTCAGAACAATCACCTTTGACCTCGCTTGCTTCTCGGTTAATGCCTTATGCTCCTCTTTGGTGCCAGCATGGTAAAATAGAGACCTTCTGGAGGAGGTGGACAAGAGGTTATCAGTCTGCTATGCAGACTGAAGTAGCTGGACTCAGAAGGGCAGCTCCTTGCCAGAGTAGATTTTGTTTTGCTCTTCAGGGGTTACAGCTGTTCCTGAGCAAACTTTTCTCCCCTTCTCTTATTTGTATAGCAGATTGCAGACTTTACAGGCTACTTCAAATGGCAGTCTGGTGGAACATGAAATCCTTGCTACCAAGAGGGCTGTCATTTGGCAGATAAATAACATCAGTGCTAAAGTATTAAAAGAAATAATAAATCTTCCACCCTCTGTGTCTTATAGCTATCTTGGGTCTATGGAGCTCCCAGCTGGTTTTCAGGAGGGAGACAGATTTATGTAGAGAACTAATGTGCATGTAAATCTCTTCCCTGTATATGCTGCCTCCTCCTGTGTTGAATCTTGGCCTTGGTACAAACTGTCGTAACATCCAAAACTTTTTAGCATTGATTGAAGAGTGCTGTGAAGCCAGTCCTCTGTTAGGTCTTTCTGAACTGGGGAAGGAGTAAAAACTAACTTTGAGCAATCGTAACAATCAGTAACAGATCCATACTTCTCATATTCAGCAACATTCATACTGAAAGCCTGCAGTCTGTTCCTCTCTCTGCAAACCTACATATATTGACAGAAGAGAAGTACTTCTGTATTTGTGTGGGATCTTTCAGAGGTCCTTATAATTCTACCATGCTTTCATGTCAACCATTTGAATATTGCCCCCTGTCATGAGAAGACGCATAAATCTGATACTGTTGTAAGGATATAGAGAATTTTCATTATGTGTTATACAGATGCTGCTCCAAGTTTACTCCCAGGGTTTCAGGTTTCAGGACAGACTATAAGTGCTAAGAGAACTAAGTTCATAATAGAACACAGCTCTAGTTAAAGATGGGAAGATTACTAAGCCATGTAAGTGTATAAATGCAGAGACTACTAGGCAAACTGTCTTAATCTGGTGGCTCCCTTCAGCCTGGATGTGGTCCTGTGATGTGGTCACCATGCCCATCAGGTTTGTCTTAGTGGGGTTGCCCTTCACTGCTTTCAAAAGAGCAGAGAAGGGAAGAACTGGATCTGTCTTCTACTGCTGGTACAGAGCCCAGCTTCTCAAACCAGGGGATGTTACCACTGCAGCAGAGCTCATGAGTAGAACCCCAGGGTATACTGAAAATGAAAGGGGATGCACTGAGAAGCATGTTTATCTTCCAGAAAGACCATGGAAATCTAGAACTGCTCAGTGACTTTCGTCTTGAGTGTTCAGGGAGGTTAACAAAATGTGAGAGATGCAGTGCAATGTGGCCACAATATCTTTAACACCAGCCATGCAAAAATTGTCCATTCCTAGAAGGGACATGTACCCAGATTCAGGAGATGAAGTTTCAGTACAACAGGACTAGTTGCCTAACTATCTTCTTTGCCAGAGAGGTTCTTTCTGTGCTGAATTAATCCAAGCACAAAGCTCACCCACACTAAAACCTTGAATGCAAGCTTCACTTCATTTTCAAGAAAGGGTCAAACACTTGATCTGCTATCTTGTGAGCCATCACCACAGGCAGCCTTTTTTAAACTATCAGCACATCCCAAGAATGGCAAAAACCTACAGTTGGCTCACCAGCCCCTCTAGCACTGCCAAAGCACATACCATGCCCAGCTTTAGATGCACCACAAATTAGTCTGGATCTGAAACCAAACAATATAGCCTGTCTCAAACACCAAAGCAAAAGAGTAGCTCCACCCTCCAGAAACAATTTAGCCTGGTATGACCTGCATACTGAAAAGCATCTGCTAACATTAACATGCTGATTTAAACATGGCAAAGCAAAGAAGTGGGCAACTAAAATTAAGGTGCATAGGGCACAGAAGAGTACTGTTCAGCTTCTTGCTTCATATTACACCAAAAAAAGAGGGAGGAGAGATACCTGTTGTCTTTGTGTGTGTGTTTAACACAGCATTATATAGAAAACACTAATCCCTTTCATGTACCAAATCAGTTTTGTTTCTTTGAGGGTTAAAGCCTGCTTGCCTCAAACAAGTGAGTAATCCAATTGGCTTCAATGTGACAACTCCCAAAAGGCAAACAGGATTTGATTCCCTTCAGAATGTAGTACACAGATTTTTGTGAATGAGCTATTTGAAATGCTGGATACTTTGTGTGCTAGCTTTGGTGCTGCCCTATAAACCCATGATGACTGTATTTTTCTTGCACTGAAGGTTTAAATGGCTTCCTATGGCTCTAAATTTAAACTAGGGCCTCTCAGTACAAATCATAAATTTGGCCATGTTGGTTTTGTAAGATGGAGAGAAGAGGGAGGAGAAGGAAATGCTCTCTCTTAAAGCAGTAGTTAGAGCCAATTTACTTTTACTGGATGTTTTAATTTCTTGAGAACCACACGATCTCCTAGGATTCTTGAAGAACTGTAAGCTCTGTATCTCTAAGATGAGAAACCTAGAGTGACTGAGCCACACTGAATAAACTTTCCCAGTTTGCTGACACTAGGGGCTTTCTCGTCTCCTCACTGACTGAATTTCTATGTTGTTACTAAGCCCTCTTGCAAGGAAGTAGACATTTGAGCTTGCAATTTGTTTCACATTTGCTACTGACAGGGCAGGCTATTTTCAGAGTAGCCTGAATTTCTTTTCTTTGACACCTTGGATACTTAGCAAAAGACAGTTAGAGAGCAGTGTCCACCTACAGCATTTACACATGATAGGAGGGAGCTCCTTTGACAAAAATGTTCACACTGGCAGAAAACCATATCAAGAAGGTAGTCAACAGTCCATATGCATGAAACCCATCCAAGGAAAATAGCTTCAGTGATCTAAGTTTGAGAACTGAAAGAATGTGGAAAATCACCCACTGGCTGTTTAAAAAGTCAGATGCATAGAGGCACCAAGTCTAAATAGTAAGAAAGAGAAAATGGCAACAAATACTGTGCTAAGCACACTTTACTCTGATTTAACTATGCCCAAAAACAGATTTAGTGCCATCAGGCAGAACTTCTGTGTCTTTAGGTCCCCTATAGTTGCCCTGACTACTCAAATCGCAGTCTCCCACTGCCCCATATTCCCTGTCAGGAAGCAGGGCTTAGGCAGCTTGCATTTTTAGAATAGTTTTTGCATCCTCTTTTTTCCTTTTATTTTGGTGAAAGTAAAGCTACAGAAGGAGAGGGGGAGTGGAGAGAGTGTTATATAAGCAGTGCAGATAGGGAGTTCTGATGAGGCTTCTATTCTGGGCTGCAAAATAAATAATCAAAGAAAATGAAGATGCAGGTGCTTACACCAGGAATATGGCTCAAGGTGTTGTTTCCTGGGCACTTCCTCCCTGATAATACAAATAGCATCACAGGACTCATCTGTGCTGTGGTAATCAAGCTATGTAACATTACTGCATGCAGTAGATCTCACCGTGAAGGGGTCTGTTGGAAACTGGCCTAGTCATTGCTAACATGTGCTGCTCATTACTCAGTTCTAACATCATATTTTACAGAAAAGTCTTTGTATTCAGAACAGGCATCAAAGCAAAATGCTAGATGTGAATTCCTCCTGTTGCCTGCACCAAGTTCGATTTAGAATCACTTTGGAGCAAGGGACTCTTCCAGTGCTCCACCCGGATCATGAGTGTGACACCAACTACAGCCCTCTGGCAGAAGAAGGGCACTGCACCCAGTCTTGCGTCCTGCTCTTGACAGAATAAAATGCTCGATACTTTGGGCAAGTTTACAGGCCATGTCGTGTGCCATTCTCTGCAGAAAAAAATCTCAGGCAGGACCATGTAATATCCAGGGCTATTTGAAGAAGAAAACTGTTGCACACCTTCTTAAATTACCTACAGGGACTTTGATTTCAGTAATATTATAGCTTTAATTTTGCTAAACATGAAACAGGCTCCTAAGCCTTGAAAGAGCAAATATTATTGGAAAGGAAAGCACGAGTCATCCGTGAGCTAATTTGCTCTTTTGCCCAAGTAAGATGAGATGGTTCCCTGGAGTCTATTTTCCTAAGATTTTTTTTCTCCAGTCTAGTCAAATATCCTAATTAATAGATCTCAGTAGAAAAAAAAAACCCATCACAAAATGAAAATCATCCAAAGCTCATCGTATGATCTGAAGTGCTTTCGAGTTCCACTGTGTGAAATTTGCCTCTCAACAGTGTGTGGGAAGCCCCAAGAGCTTGGCTCCTGCAGGTTCTGTGTTGGCACAGAGGTGGGCTGTGAGAAGATGAAGCTGTACAATGCTATACAAACCTCATCTATGTGAGTCTCCCAGTCTCCCTCTTGGGGGGGGGGGGGAGGGGGGGAAGACGGGGCATGGCTAGGGGGGTAAGGGGATGTCTTTGCTGCATGGAGGGCATATCCACACCACCTTCTAGAAAGTTACTGCTTCAAATCATGTTTCTTGGAACTAGATATTCCAAATCCCCTAGTTAGGCCTACAAATCTTTTTCTTTAATCTTATAAATACATCTAAAATCTTTGTCTTGAAGGTCATAAAAGACAGAGCATCACTCAGTCTCTCTCTCCTGAAATCCTGTTGATGTAAATTGGGGTGAGATACAGAGATGAAGGTGATTTAAAGGGGGAGGAATGAGGCAGAAGTATTACAGCTAAAACCAAGACTGTTTCAGTGTTCAAAACTTTTGATTTCAAAACCTGCAGTGCCATGTAGGAAGAGTGAAACAGGATTGTAACCATGAATACAGCTAGTCAGCCAATAGGATGCACTCAGAAGTTTCAACCCCGTAGGAAACTGTTGATTTATGTGAAAAAGAGGCAAATGTTTCAGTAAAAACTTCCATCTTTTCAATAAATACAAGTCTAGAAGTGTGGGGTTTTGCCAATGTCAGCTGCCAATAAGTGCCATAAACACCTATAAGTACAAATACACTTAGGGAACAAAAAACAAGCTTTTTGCTGGAAGATACCATGAGTTCAGCTGAGGCATTTGAGCACATTTGATGGCCAGTGCTGCTGCTGGATTCATAATCCTTTCCAGATAACTCTTTGAAGAAAGAAAGCTTAACCCCATTTGACCTGTGCTTACTCAGGGTGTCTCTTCCACTTCAGCAGCTTGAGCCACATACAAAGGACCTTGGTTTTTCAACAGTTTTGATAGATTTTCAGGGACTCAAATATGCCTGATTCTGAGGCAGGGATGATATGGCCTGTGCCTCTGGAAGTTGACTTGCAGTTTGTTAACCCTACTTGCAGCTGCTGAAGTCCATCATGCCAAAATAATGAAATGCAGCCCTGATTTCCTTTTTCTGGGTCAGGTCTTGACAGCGAGTGACGTTCTCAGCTCTGAGAGCAGCTGGGGTGACTGGCTCTCAGAGCATTAGGGTCTCTGTCTCCTATGGAAAGTCTTTGGTCTGTTGTGGCTGTTGCTTTGATTTTCTAGTGAAGTGTATTTTTATACATGTCTGTAAAAACAAACACAGTTTACCCCACTGTCACACAGATCCCTTGTGATCCCTTGTCAACAATGTCAAGCCAATGTTACACTCAATCCCAGGAATGACTCATTTTTTACAACTGCGGTCTTCTGAGAACATTACAAAGGGTACAAAGGAAATGGTTTAATTCAGAAGTATTTCCTGCATCACCATCAGTGGCTTATTTTTCCTGGGTCTCCATTTCCTTTGCTTCTCCAGTGGTTTGGGTGTTCTATATTTAGCCAGTTCATTGAAGCACACGTGGAGAACTGAACTGAGCGCTCGTACAAAAGCTTTTCCCTTGAATTTCTGCCTTCATAGTAGAACCCCCCTGTAATTTAACTGTCTTATTACTCCCACTCATCCCTGCTGAACGCAGCTGTGTAAGATTTTAGCAGTGCACATTGCATTTTTAATTCCCTGTGTGCCTCTCCCTCAAACGAGAAGCAGATGACATCTGCTGCCAGGGTGACTCAGCGTACGAAGAACTGCAATCGCAACCCAGCAGCCTATGCTAAATAACCTAACCCATTTACTTCGAAAGTCAGTCAAATTTAAACGTCAGGTATTAGATTAAGGTGCAGGTGGGTGGGGATTGGAATGAGCCTAGGATAGGTGAAGGAAGGGGCAAAGAGTGTGCCTGAACTACATAGGCAAGCACTGGAAGAGGGACCAATGTGGCACTGGTGCTTGGACCCACACCCTGCAGCCCTAGGCAGGGTGCGTGACAATCTGTAGCCTACCCAAACAAAACTATCAACTGTCTTACAGCAGTTGGAGTGGGGGAGAAAGATATGCAGGGGCAGACCAAGGGAGCCTGTATGAACCTGCCTTCTGCTGCAGGAAGTCGAAGAGAAGGTAAAACGACTGGTTTCACAGGTGGCTCACACAGAATGGCCTGCGGGAGTAGAAGCTCTCAGGAACCAGAAGCTTGCTTTATCTCCATCAGTGTTTTGGGAGGGGGAAGAGAGGGCACTATCCTGCACAGTCTTTGGCGTATGAACAAAAGATACTAGGTAGCCAGCAGTTAATCCACTGAAAAGGTTGATTCCCTGCCTTTGTAACAATGGATTTTCATTTACATGTGGACAAGATCTCTGAGGGGATACAAGAAAAATGATCTAATGCTTCTAAGTCTGCTTGATCAAGTGTCATTTTCCAGCAGCGCTTATTAGTGTCCAAACTTGTTTTTCCTAAGAATGTAATGTTTTTACAAGGTCACGTTTGGTGGCTGAGCCTCAAAGGGGCTTTCCTGTATGTGTGAAGGTATCACTGATTTTAGTACCTTCACTGGAAGTTGCTGTTTATTTACAAACCTACTACAGGGGAGCTGGGCTTAATGCTGCTTTCTTTGTGTATATGACAACTTCTGTCATATGCTTGTCATATTTTCCTTCAGAGTAGAAGGAGCTTTCCACAGCTCTCAAAGCTAAGCCCCTCCCTGCAAAAAGGTTTCCTTATTCAGAGATGAGGAAACTAAAACAAGGAATGATTCAGTGGTTTTCCTGAGTTCACACAATGATTTGGAACCTGTTTCATGTCTCTGATGGAAGAAGGCAGGTTTCGTGGCTGCATCTAGTGGCAGGAGTCCTTTACCCTTCCTGTGACCTAGAAGTTATGTTACAGGTACATACTTTCATGTGCCCTTTTTTTTGTATAAAGTGATCAGGATGAGTTCTAAATGTTCAGTGGCTGTGTTAGGAAGTATTAATGGCTGAGGTGAAATGCCCAGTTCCTGGAGGAGCGAAAGCACAAAGAATTTGCAGGCTCTTTTCTCCTGTAGTAATTTAACTCCAGTTTCAGAGGACTCCTTTTTAGGAGCAGAAGGTCCTAGATTACTTTCCCCTGAGATCACTTGCAGAGCTCTCTGAGAGTCCTGATGGCTTTGACTGCCGAACGTTGCAATGTGCGAGCGAGAAGACCGGGAGGCAGCTGGTATCCATTCCAGAAATACATGGGCACTGGACTTTGCCAGGGCCACGCCTGGGAATGTCTCAGCTCTTCCACTGCAGGGATGCAGAAGCACAGACTGTTTCTTCCTTTGAGCTGGTTAGCTCAATCTGGCAAACTCACCTAACTTTCTTCTTGGAAAAGAGCTTTGTGCTTTAAAGGACCTTACCCTTCAAAGGTACCTGAGCCTTTGTGCAGACTCAGTCAGAGAATGCTCTGGAGAATCTGGACTGTTGGCCATGATGTACGTGACAAAAAGTCAGCCGCAAAGAGGGTTGTAATTTCAAAATGCCACATCACACGCGTTACAAAACTGTATAAAAAGCTACAGCTGCTCTGCTAATAATTCTCTACATGCCTTAAAATGAAACACTTTATGAACTTGCTATCTTTCTTAGACATCCTTTATCATGATCTCCTAGCAGCCTCAAGTTGGTTACATAATCATAACAATAAAGGAAGTGTCCATCTTGCCTTCTGTTCCACACAGAAACCCTTTATGAACAATAGCAGCCTCTCTGAAGCTGACTAAGCCACTTTCATGCATAAAAATGTTTGCAGTGAAATTCCAAGGGTCAGACCCAGCTTTCGTTTTGTTTGATTATGTTTCATAGACATACACATTCAGTCATTTCCCAGTCCTTATCTAGAAAGCACCCACTCCTCTAGTTACATGGGGAGGAATGAAGAAAAGAGCGAACTACAACATGCAGGCACTTCAAAGGCAGGGAACAATACTATCTGCAGAGAAACACATACACACAGCCTGCTGCCCATAAGGAGCTGGATGAAAAGACTAAAGCAGCACAGAAGGAAAAAAATAACAGAGAAGGCCAGCTGTGTCTTGAGGCACAGTTTCAGTTGTCATGTCTACTGCAGTATAGAAGATACACCTTATTATCATTAGTCATGCTGAGGATGAAGTGAAGCTGAGCTGCCATACAGTGCAGTCTCTAAACACAACATGTAATAAATGCATTGAAAAGGTCTACTTGAACGTTGCAGCCTGTGTCATCAGCTCTGGAAGGGATGTTAGCTATAGCCCAGCCCTTCCAAACAGTACATAAAGATATCTGAGGACAAGAAGTGTGTCAGAGCTCGAAGCTGCCCATGAATTCATTGAAACTTGAGACCTTTAAGGAAGAGCACAGTGAAAATACAACTGCCATTAATTCAGTAGTATACTACAAGATCACTTTGAATGTAAGCTGTGTTGTAATCAATACTTAATGTTGCAGCGAGCACTTCTTGGTTTCAGAAATACCGTCTTGAAGGCACAAAGCACTCAAGAGATTAAAAATAATCTTTGCATGTCCTGCTAAGATAAATGGGGGATGTTTGCACTGGGCTGATCCTGTTCTGTTACTCTCGGGCTGTAGCACACAAGACAGTGCTCTATTGTCTTATACTTCAAACACTGCCTTCTCCCCCAGCAGAACAGGAAGAATACTTATTTGAAAAGAACAACCCCATCCCATTTTAAGGTGAAAAAAGTGAGTCAGCCCAGAGATTTCTTTTTCATATTTAATCTTTCGCAGATTTCAAATAGCAAATTCCTCTATTTGTCTCTGAAGTTCTCACACAAAGCTGATCTGCTGGGGAATAAACTGTAGCACTTGCAGCACTAGAAAGCCAATCATTATGAACTGATCACATTAATGTGTAATTAGCACATAATTTTCTGGAGATCCCATATGGCTCCAATCATATCATTACTAACAGCAGCACATCACATCATCCAACAAGAGGGGGTCAAGCTCTGACCTTTTCCTAGCGTACATGTTCTGATAATAGATATTATTTTTGGCTAGAAAGATATTTCTAGTGTAATTCATGACCCAGCTTATTTATCTTTTTTCTTAAGAGTGAGTGTTCTTTTTCTTTGATGATCTTGGTCGTGGTGTCTGCTGTCTTGCTGCTGTGGCCGACAGTAACATAACAAAGCTGGCTAGATCACCAGCTCAGTCTTACAACTGAGTAAGAGTCTGGCATCTTACCAGCTCAAATAGTGGTGCACTGGCTGCAGGGCCCAGGAAAAAAATGCAAATATTTCAGCTGTGCAGACGGCTGTACAAATAGCAGAGCAGACGAGGCAGCCTCATCTGGGGAGACAAAAGGCATGTGTGATGACCTCCTTCCTTCAAGTTAAATAAGAAGAATCTTACCCTGGCTCATTGTCACAAGCTCCCCTCCTCTGTGAATGTGCACAAAGGGCAATGCACTATATCCACAACCTGGCAGAATGACAAGAGCCCAGAGAGGATGTTCTGCGGTCAAGTCTTGCTGTGCCCTGCCTGTGTGCCTGCTGTGTGTGGTCAAGGTGTCTGGGGCTGACTGAGCACACAGGGCAGCAAATAGCAATTCAAGCTGCCATGTTTTCTGCCATTCTGTCTCTTCTCCACCACCAGCATTTTTGATGTTGCCATTCCATCTGTTTGCTCTGTCTCCCTGGGATGCCCTGCTTTTCTTGCACTCTCAGTTTTTTCTTGAGCGAGTACAGAAGTTTGGCAGGAAACGTACAAGCTCCCTCCTCTCTGCTGAATGTCCAACACGTTGGTTTAGTTGCTCCCCCTTTTCAGCACTGTAGGCTTGGATGTTTGGGCATGATGGAGTTTTCTTTGCCCATTTCCGTCTATCAAGACTGGCACAATGACCAGTCTCAGCTGAGATATTTTTAGCTGACAGTGTCCCAACATGCAATGTATTGTGCAATTTACTTGGCTTTGCTTCTTACCACAGGAACTAACAAAATCCATACCATGCTTCTTGCCTATCAGGAAACTATACTCTGCATTCATCTCTCATTCGGGAGACGGGCTATGTGACAGATGATTAATCTTAGCCACAGATAACACTTCCTGTCTTTAAATAGTTTTGGTAGATAAATAACTTCCATAATGAAACACTATCCCACAATGGGGTTTTGGTCTATGCCAGGAACTTTTGAGTTTTAATTCTGGCTTCCAGACAAAATCACTTTGTGGATAAAAGTAAGTGGAAGCCTGAGGGTTTTGGTGGTTGGGTTTTGTTGGGTTTTGTTATTTTTTCAGAGAGAAGATACACCCTCGGCTTTTTTCACACTCCTTGGGATTTCCAGCTCTCCATCACCTACAAACGCAGCCCTGCTTCTCTGGACACTTCTTTTGCTACAACCTAGTCAGTTTTCCCTGCAGATGTATTGAAAAGATATGTTACTCAATGTCAGAAAGATTTCTAAAGATGCAGGATGCAGGCCATAGCTTGAGGCATATTACAGTCACACACAGTGCTCAGAGGTTGCTCTAGGAACCTGCACTGTCATAATGGTTCCTACTAGTGCAGACCTCATTCCTGAATCCAGGTCACTCATATGTTCACTACTACTCATGGGTAAGATCTGGATCAAAGCCCATTAAAATAATCAAGAGTCTTCCCTAATTTAAGTGGGTTGGAGTCAGGGCTTTGCAGGATGTGTGAACCCCAGCCTTCCCTGCCTCCGGATAGCACAGTTGTGATCTAACACACAGCTGCGGAGAGCATGTTTACACAACTGGCGAAGGCTTGGCCTCTATAAGATGAGGCATTTTCTACCATGGGCACTGTCCAAAGGGTCTTTAAAAAAGCCATTCAGACTCCTGCAATCTCTTTGCAGTACTTGCCATTCAAGTCCTTATTCAAACCACAGAAATTAGAGCATGCATTGTAGCAATTTTCTTCAGTTTTCTTCCACCAGACAAACCAGGGAGAGGGGGCCAAGACCACAGCATCCTGGGGCTGGGGGGAAATAAATGGAAACTGGAAATGCTATGTGTAGGAATTTCACGCTTGCCAGCACATTTAAAAATAAGGAGCTGTGATGAGATAAATTCTTTGAAAGAGCTTGAATTTGTTTTCTTTTCTACCATGCAAAACACGCTACATTCTGGAAGTTCATACTAAAGATAGTTGTGCAGATGCAGGAGCATCACTGAGCCTTCAGAAATACTCTGCAATTTTAGTTTAAAACTAGCTACAGAGGACAATCTCTATGTCCCCAAGGCTGCACTGCTGCTGCTGCTAGACCCTGAGCTAGCTGCCTAGCACTGCAGAGAGTTGCCTGAGATTTTGCTGGTACTCACAGCACCTTAACACAGAACAAAGTGGAAACTAAGACCCAGTACCTCTCTTTCTGTTCCCTCAAGAGGAGCCAGTCGCTATAGTAATAGTCAACCAGAAAAGTAGATCTGTTCACCTGTTCAGCCTCCCAGGCCAAGCAGTGAGAAGCAAGTTTGTGTTCAATGAATTAGAAGCAGGGAAACTCTTTCACCTATCTTTACTTTTGGCTAAGCATTTACTGGCAAAGGGCTTGGGCAGTGTGAATGGCTGTGCCAATTGAGCCCCACCTGTGGAAGGTGCTTTCCACAAACCCCTCAGCCTTCTCCAAACTGGAAGCCCAGACAACAGGTCAACAGAGCACTGAGGCTGCAGGCACCCAGCTCTTCTCAGAGGGCAATGGTCCCTCTGCCCAGGATGGAAGTTGTACAGCTACTTTTTTTCTGCTGTAATTTAAAACTAAATGGACCAAGTAGCAAAATCTTTATTTTGGTAACAGTTGTGTTCAAACATGTTTTTGCTTCTGAAAATGCTGGGTGCTGTGCCTCTTATACCCTTAAAGAATATTGTTGTCAGAATGATCTCTAAGAAGAGTTTGCAAAACAAGTTTCTCTGCTAGAAACCTAGGCTACCACTAAGGTATCTTAGCATATGGGTAATGTTTTTGGAGGCAGTGGGAGGCTAGCATAAGTATCTCAGCGTATTGGGTTTGCATGGGAAGGTTTTGGTAGTGGAGGGCTACAGGATGGCTTCTGTAAGAAGCTGCTCAGAGCTTGTGCTGTGTCCAACAAAGCCAATGGCAGCCAGCTCCACACTGGAGCAAGGGAAGAGTGTGAGGAGTCTTCTCCTTGAGGAGGGAAAAGCAGCAGAAAATACATATAATGAACCGACCACAACCCCCATTCCCCATCCCCCTGCACCACTGAGGGGGGAGGAGAAAGAGAGTTGGGCAATAAAGTTAAACCTGGGAAAAAGGCAAGGATGGGGGAAGGTGTCTGAAGGTTTTGTTTTTATCTCTCATTACCCTACTCTGATTTGATTGGTAATAAAGTAAACTAATTTCCATGAATTGAGTCTGGTTTGCCCATGACAGTTACTGGTGGGTGATCTCTCCCTGTCCTTATCTCGACCCATGAGCCTTTTGTTATATTCTGTGTCCTCTGTCCATCTGAGTAGGGCAGTGACAGAGCAGCTTTGGTGGCACCTGGTGTCCAGCCTGGATCAACCCACCACACTTAGTTGACTGTACCTTTTATCATTAGATCAGACATCCTACCTCAAAAGAGGCTTTAGACACTCCGCTTTAATATTTTAACTCTAGGAGATGAAATTTAAGCTCCAAATGTCATACTTAACTCCTAAATATAAGTGGCCTGATTTTTCAGGGTGTTAAGCATATGCAGTGCCTGTTGATTTCAATGATAAATGTGGGTGCCTGACAACCATTTTGGAAACCCAGGCCATTTTACTTTGTTATGACACAGAGATTCCTAACTTTATCAGCCAGGCCTGAGAGCTTTTCTAGCTTCATGAAGTTCTGCTTCAACTTTAGCAGAAAATCACTTCCATTAAGAAGTACCCTTTACTTACTTCCTTCCAGCCCTATTTTCCATGCTGGTGTAGGTATTCATTTAAGGCTGATTTTGCAGAAGGAAACAACAAAACAACATCAATTTAAAATTTTCCTTTTTGTCAGAATAAATCATTTCAGAAACATTTTAAAAAATGTTCCTTACAGAGACAATGACCTCATTTTTATACAGCAATTACTACTTAGACAGAAGGGAATTTGTGCTGCAGAACTGTTCTCTTTGGTACAGATGACACATTTCAGTGGGAAAGGCAAGGTTAAGTACATAACAAAGTTAAATACACACAGTGGGATCTAGCCATATTTGGACTGTATCACAAACTAAATAACACTGGAAAATTAAAAATGAGCACTACTTCCCAACTCTAACCTAGTTTTATCCTGCTCATCCCACATGACACTTGATCAGAAAGGAGCAGGAGTGAATGTAGCTGCAAACAATGTGCCAGGTCTATGACAGATTGAATGTGCCAATTGATCAAACACATAGTCCCACTGGAGGGACAACTAATGCGAAGGAAAAGACATTTTCTTTAACCCATGTAGTTTACACTGGCTCAGCATTAGTTACAATGACCAAAATATTTTCCTCTTAGGAGACTTTCATATATATGTTGGGGCTATAAATGCTTCCAAAATTTCCTTCCTCTGATCAATACCCATATAATGGCATACGCTTTTAGTGGTCTTAGCCTCAATCTTAGATTCTCAGAGAGAATTAGCAGCATATGTTGCTTGCCTACATCTCCTTGCCATCTGTGGATTCTTTAGGTTCAAAGGAGAAAACAAATACATCAACACTTAGGGAGTGTTGATGTAGATGTTGATGTTGATCCATTTGCATCTTGAAATCTCAAAGTGGGAAGCATTTGTGGAAGGTTGCAAATAGCCTGAACCTTCACACTGGAGTGGATGTTCCAGACTAGGATGTCTCAACATGAGCTCAGAAAAACCAGAAAATTGATTAACCATACCTTTCAGAGAGCAAGGGTAAGATGGGGATGTGGGAGTTAGGGAAGATTTTGGAGACCTAAGGATGTAGCAGAGGGAGAATTTGTCTCTTTGAAGTCATTTGAAGGAGGACATTTTTTTCCAAGGGATAGGTCTGAGCATCAACACATCTTGTTTACAGTCCTGACTAGCAGTAATTCAGGCTCTGGGTACATTCTCTTCTGTAAGAGAAGTTACACTGTTTCCTTCAGTATGCCCCGGGGTTCCTGCAAGTCCTTTGACATAGGGAAAGGTGGATCTGCACAAGAACAGTCAGGTGAGCAGGAAGAAGGCAACAACAGTCCTGCTATCAGCTGCTTAACATGAGGCACTAACAGGTTACTCACTCAAAGGGAAATCTGGAATTATAGTGATGCCATCATGGCATGCTGAGGATCTGGTTGCAATTTGACACTTGTATTTAGTGGCATGATTTCTATTTAGCTAGTTGATATTGTTTACAGTGGTGTGCGAATAGCTCAGAACAGATCATACTCCCTTTTTCTGACTTTCCAGACACAACCGTAATGTTTTAAACACAGGTGCTGGGCTCAGTCTCACATCTTTGACAGCATACACAACTAACCCATGACATAGTCACTGCTGGATTCTGAATAAACCCATACAATAAATATACCCAAGCAACAAAAGACAAAGAACATATGGGGTGTTTCTATGACTAATTTCTGGTTGGTGGTAAAACAAAGCCCAAAGTGAGCACCACTCATAAACTATTTAAAGGAGACACAGCTGCCATCATCACCATTTCCACAGCCTGGCCCAGCTGCACAGACCCTACCTACCACCATTTTCAGCTGTGGCAGAGGACAGCTTCTCAGAAAGCAGCTACTGCATTAAGAGCCTTGAAACATCCTCCTGCAGCTATTAAGGCCCTGGCACTCCGCAACAAGCCACTGCTCCCTAGTGCTAGCAGAGGAGTGGGCAATGCAGTACACCTGCAGATGTGCAGCCCAGCTTAGAGAGCCATGACCCATATCACTGCCACAATACAACCTACCCTGGGGGCAGATCTGCAAATGCACCTTGGGTCCCTTTTCTGGTGAGCTGGAGCACAGCCAGTCAACTTGAATGTTCTCCAGCACTTCTGTAAGGGTAAGTCCCTGGAAAGACCAGACTTCTTTTATACCATTTATTGTTTGTATTGTAACAGAACACAGGCTCCTGTGCAAAAGGTCTTGCCCTGGCAGAAGATGAATGTGGCAATTTGTCTGGAATTGCAGAAACAGCCCTGTGGGAATATCATGCTGTCCAGGTAGCTCAAGAACTGCATGTCTCCAGTCTGGCCACTTTGATCAGACCAACTGCCCACTGTGTCAACAGCATCAGGCGTACTGCTTGCACAGTGGCGTGGCCCTTAGGGCAGCAGATGTGTCCTACAGCTGATGCAGCCCAGATACATGGGATTTGCTGTCTGCTGTGTGAGTCAGTATTGCCAGCCCAGACAGCAGTATGGGTGTGGTAACCCAAGCCCCATTCCAGCTCTTGGTGCTCTTTCATGCCAGATATTCACACATATGTTACAGGGGACCTATGTCTTGCTGAAGAGCTGACAGTCACCTTTGACACAATACAAGAAGTGGAAGAATATCCAGCAGAGGAAATGGGAAAGGAAGGACAAGAATAGCAAAGATAAAAACAGGCAGTTGCACACGTAGATTTTGTGCACTGTAAGCATTGCCAGTTTGCTATTTTGGGATACTTGTATTCTTACTGGTTGTTCTGGTGGCTTTGCCATCTTTACAGATGTCAAAATGGAGTACTTATGGAAGAGGTTTGTAAGGGACTGTTCAGTGGCTTCAAGTATTTGTCCAGGGAGTTTATTTTAGGACACAAGGGAGAAGAAGACAGCTTGTACTTGCAGGAGAAGAGGGCAACTGGTCAGTAGAAGAGGAAGAAACGGTTAGACTTTGATGATTTTTTACAAGGGTTTGAAACTTCTAAAGAGGTCAGCTGAGCAAATTGGTTAAAGTGAATGGACCACTGGGAGGATCTAGAGGAAGCATCAAGACTGCGGAATAACCTAGTGTACATACAGCTCTGGAAAGAGAAGTACTATTAAAGTGACTTCCAAATTATGGTCGGGAAGAACTCACTGAAGTTGCTAAACATGAACTGGCTACACTAGCTAAATGCACAGGCATTTAGGCTCTCTTCTTTGAAGTTATTTTCACACTGCAATAACCACGTTGTTGCTTGTTCGTATACATAGCACATCTTGCAAGTTCTTTGTATCTGTGCAAGCCTAGTTGTCAGGGAAAAAAATCATGAAAATCATGAGGTCTAAGTCTAATATCACAAAAAAACTTTTTAAAGTAAATGTATAGATTCTTCTGGCTGAAAATCTGCCAATTTAGTAGAGGCTTATGAGCTGCCCAGTCACATTTATAAGAAGGTATTTAATAAGATAGAATCCAGTTATGACTGTAGTCTGACCTGCAGAAAAACTACCTGCCAGAATATGATGATTCAAAAGAAACAACTAGGTCCTCCTCTCTTTTTTTATGTGTACATAATGACACAGTACAAGTGAAAAATCAGTTTCAAGGTTCTAACAATAGAGAAAATACCTTTCACCTAGACAGTATAATTTTGCAGGATTTTACTCATAAACAGTGGCAACCTGTGAAACTTTGTGCCTGTCAATTCCTTCCTCCAAAAGCTTGTCCACACAGACTCAGAAGTAATCCTCTAATAAGCAATATAAGTGTGGCAGAGTAAGATGGAGACGGATTTTATTTCCAGCTTTCTTAACACCATATGTTCACTTAATCCCACTCTTCATTTAGTTAAAGGTAATCCCTGAGTACTTCAGTACAAATTACATGCAAACATACATTATGTGTATGGGTGTCCCTGTATTTAACACTACACATGCATCTCTTACTCTAAGAAAGAAACCACACTGATACCAAAGGCAGTTGAATTTACTTTAACAGATGCTTCCAAGTCATCTACCTCAAAAGTACACATGAAGATTCACGAATGAATTTTTCTTTGGAAGAAATACTAATGAGGATTGCTTGGATTTTTGCCCATCAAATTTGAACAAAAATCCTCAAAGTTATTTTGACGTGCCATTGAATTTTTCCTACCTCACCACTAAAATGATGCAAAAAATCATGACAGCTCTCTTTGATAAATCCAGAAGCATCACACAGACCACATTAAACATGCCAAAATGTTTACTTCACTTCAGAATGAGAGCTTTTTTACACAAATTGTTAAAGTTTCAACATACAATGAGAAAAATGCTGAAATTTACAGTTCTGAAATCTTCTGTCCATTCATCTATAGCTGTTCAAAAAAGAGTCTGAAACTTCCACAAACTATTTTCAGTCACTCACTAGTTAAAGAACAACTTCACCAATTTAAACTACTTCTTTAAAAATATGTGGCAAGTCCAGCCAATGTCACTTAAGTGGTCAAGACAGAAATTCCAGTAAATCCTAATGTATGATTTACAAGGCATATGTCAAATATTTCACATATGCACAAAAATGTCAGGGAAAAAACTAGCTCTGCTCTGTAAACATTTGATCCAGTGAAATACCACAGAACTTCTGGAGAAAGCTGTCCTTTCTACCCAGTCTTATAACTTGATTGGTGCCAGTTGGTTCCTGAAAAAAAAAAGTCTGCTTGAGCCAGTCACCATCCAGAACAAGATCTGAGGACAAGACATGGCTAAAGATACAAGGCAAATTTGAACTGTAAAGTAGAAGTAGCAAGCAGAAACAAATCCTATTTCTTTTTCCACCCCTCTCTTCCATATATCTCCTTTAGTATTTTAAACATTGTGTGGACTTTTTATGTAAAGCAATGGTTCTCACTACTGCAAGGCTTTTGATATAATTCTGTCATTTCACTGGGATGTTAATGACCAAACCTCTGCCTTTAGACCACCCAAATGGGATGTTTTAATGTTTTTGAAGTTATGTGTGGTGTTTGCTCTTATGCTGAAAATTATAGTGTTGCTTGAAGGAATGTATAGAAAAGAATCGCTACTTGTCTTGTGAATTATCTCAAAATTCTTATAAATGGGTAACCTCATAATACTCAGAGGCATCATTCAAAGAAAGCAAAGATACTCCTGCCTGTATTTATTTGCAGAGTTGTTTGCTAAGTTGTTGCCATAGCTTGGGACTCCTTTTTTAGATCATCCTTACCATACAATGACTTCTCAAAAAACTGACCATGACAGAGTGAGTATCCTCTACATTAACATTTGTTTACATTTCCCCCCTTGCTTGTTGGCACCTCCATTCCAGTTTATGTCACGCTTTTTTCCCTTTGTGCTAATGGTCTTTTCTGAGTCATATTCATAACTTTTTTTTTCTCTGGTTTTAAAGGTACAGTCAGAGTGAAAAGCATTGGCTTCTCTAGTCTCCAAGATGATGATTAACTTTGTTTTATGAATGACCAGTGCAGCTACTGTGATTGAAACATACAACTACATTATGTTCCCTTGTAATCATAGTAAGTCAGAAGAAGGAAAAAGAAATGCAGCTAGAGAGTATTCATAGATCTTGGGGTGTGACAGATCTTAAAGCCTATAACTGCACTTCAGAATGTTACTCATCTGCCTCTTAGTAAGAATGTCTAGAAACAGAAGCATTTGAAATTATTTTGCACCTAAAGATATAAAAATACATAAATTCTAATTGCACTTTGGAGAAGGCAAATTAATAAAGACAATTGCGCCATTCCCCATTATCAGAAATGCCCCACAGTTAACCTGCCTCAAGCACTTTCAATATCACCGAATCCCTTGGGTAAGATTTTCCAAAGTGGCAGCACTAGCTCAGCCCTGCTCCCATTAAAATCAATTACTGACTTCAGCCTGAGAGGAGAATCCGGAGAGTCCCTGTGGTGCCCTGTTAAGTTGGGAGATCCTAATATTTGTGTGTGCTATTGCTTCCCTATTTTCATGTGCATGGATGCACAGGTGCTCTGATACATTCATGAGGGCCATGATTTTCCCCAGAGGATCTAAAAAGGAACCAGAAAGTCAGCTGTGCAGAATAAAGAGTAATGGAGGGTAATATAAATCATAGTGGAAAGCGGAACTTCACATAATTTAAAACTTCATCAAGTGGCTAGTGAAGTCAGTTAATTGTAGCCTCTGTGCCTCAATTCACAGAGCAAAACCTTTCAGAAGGTTTCCATGCTTTCAGTACTACTTCATGCAGCATATTTTTTATCTATGGAATCCAATTGTCATAGGCAGTCATCAAGGCAAAGAGTTTAGTAGAATTAAAAAAGGGATTTAGGAAGCTTTGCAAGCAAAGGCATTTGCAGCTGCATGCATTAGATTACAACAATGCAGGGGACAAACAAGCTTCCTGCTTCAGCAGCATAAGCTGATTGCTTTGAGGGTCAAGAAGAAATGTTTTCTTGCTGTGTATTAGCCTTGCTGATTTATTGAGATGTGTAATGTGATGGTTTGAACTTTCATTGAAAGAAGTAATAATGAATGCTATAGGTAGATTAGTTGCTAGCCTGTATTATGGTGATGTTGGCACTTCCGTAAAAAGAGTATCAGTCAATAAATCTGTGATCAAGAGCAATTTCCCAAGCCAGGGACTAATTTGGCACTGATGAGAGCAGAATCCAGACCTTGGCTATGAATGAGACTTCCCTTCTAACTGTGGGGAGGTAGCTTACTCTCTCTGTCCTTTAAATCATCACCTAAGAAATTGTAAGATAGTACTTCTCTATCTCTTAGAGGCATAATGAAGAGAAAGTGCACATTCTGTGCTTTGGATTCAGAGCTGTCATCCCACTGTAAATTAGGAGTACTTTAGCTAGAATTAGTCAAGATTTCCTGATTTACATTGATGAAATAAATTCAGAAAATGCTGTTTTCATTCCATGGTGGTGCTCCTGTGTTTGAACTTGTTCCCACATGCAAACAGCAGCACCTTTTCTTAAGAAGAACAGTAGCCCTGAGAAAGCTTAGCAGCCGTAACCTAGAACATGAGTGGTTTTGCAGTGGAATATGCATCATGCTGACTGGCTTGAAATCCTTGAAGTTCCTGTTCAAGTCTGCATTCCTGTCATGGGATACTGTTGTCATTATACCTATTGCTTCAAGGTCAGATCCTCTTCAAGATCTCTTGTTTACCTTGCACAGTGGATAAGATCCGAGAAAAGACATTTTTAACGTGTAGGCTAGATGAGCTGAATTATTTATGTTAATGGGTATGGGTGCTATACCTGTTGCTACGAAATACTGCAATACTTTGTCGTAACTCCCATTTGGAATTGCCATTATAGCTAGCTGAGCAGCAATAGATACAGTGTAGGTTGAGCAAGTTATTGATGCACAGGAAAGGCTTTTTAATGATTTTGAACCTTGAACACTGTAGTTGGGGAGGAAAAAAGTGATAAAGAAGCAGGTGGAAAGAGTCAGGCTGCTCTTCTGCTCGTTAGAGCTGGTAGGGGTCACAGGTGCTCAAAGTTCCATGATGGGATAGCTGCATGCATATATAGATGTGCCTACATATGCACAGATGTATGTAGTTTTCATTGGTAGAGTCTGGATCAGTCCCAGCTGGTCTTCACCAAAATGCGAAATGCCTACTGCACAAGTCAATGAGCTTTCTGGGGTCCAACAGAGCAATCAAGATGGGAGTTGGTGGGTTTTAATTTTGAACTCTTGTATTTCCAGTTTGCCTGGTGTGTCCTTTGTGGAAATTTCCCCAACTGTCTAATGATCCAAAAGCCTATGTAATCTTTATTTATGTTTTCTTATTCCTAATTATTTAAATACAGTAAATAAAACCTTTGAAGGATTCAAAGTTAAGCTCAGCTGCTAACACTGCTTAGCTGTACTTAAAATTGAGATTGATAGACAACATTTAGGGAGAAAGGATAGCCCTGGAATGACTGCCCTAATTAAAAACAAAAAATACTTTCTTATTTGGAAGCAGATATACATTTAAACTGACCTTTTAACCTATTCAAAGGCTTACCTAGTTTTATTATTTCATTAGCTGTTAATTTTTTTGGCAGAGGTACGATTAAATCTTCTGTCTATCTTGAAAACCCTACACAGCGTGTACTGCAGGTATGTAGTTTCCCTGGCCTGGGGGATGATTTTACATTACTAACTGATGTCTGTAACTGTATAGTGGTTCTGCAGGATGCACATAGACCCAATCTGGTCCTCATGCTTAAAATGGTCTGGCTTTGATCTCTACCCTGCATTAAATTAACTGTGTTGCCTGTTGCCTGCTCAGGCTCAGGGCAACTTAGCAGGTTTAATATAAAGGAGTAACAAATCCATGTGCAAAAAACAGTTTGCATTAGTCAGCTGCAGTCTCTCTTTCCTTTTGATACAATTTCACAGTTGAGTGTAAGAAGCTTTGTGCACTCCATGGCCATGCAGCTCCTGAGCGGCGGTGTTGAACATGACTTGGCAGTATTTCTCTGCTCGGTTAGAAACACCTGGAGCTGCATGGAGCTACAGAATGAACCTGGCCATGTCACACCCAAGTTGCTCCTTGTTCTGCCCATGCGTACACTGTTCTTATACCCTGAATCTTGAGTCTACTTCTGTGGGAGGTGTTGTCATTCTCATCCCCTCAGGGTCACGGAGATCATCATGGAAGTATGGTGGGATTAATATAACCTGAAGATGCAACCTAAACGTGAAACGACACATTCACTGCTAGCTCACTCTCACTGCTGATGTTCAGCAAGTGCAGAACAGCACTGGAAATTGAAGTATTTATCACTTCCATTAAATAACGTGAGCCCATTTATTAATTGTGGAATGTTTCCACAGACTATGAAGCAGTGTAGCAGCAGTGACCTAGGATTTTGAATGGCTGGATTCAAATTATTGTATTTGCAACTCCAGGCAGCCATTGCAGTCACTTGATGATAAACACATATATTTTTAATCCACACTGATAATTTATAAAAGAAATTCAGAGTTGCACTGGAAACTGCCTGATATTTCTGCATCCCTAACTTTGACCTCGGAGTGGCAGGGATATGGCTAATTGTCAGCGTTTTATTGTGCTGCCCAGAACCTGGAAGTGATTTCATGCTAAGGCTAATTTATATAGCAAAGATTTCTTGCTAAAGTCATTAGAATTGTATGTGTGAACTTTCATCTTTCAAAAGATTGTATGTATATAATTGTATGTACACATGTGTCCTGGGTTCAGCAGTAGCAGTCATTTTTCTCCTTCTTGGTAGCTGGTGCAGTGCTGTGTTTTGACTTTCGGGCTGGGAATGGTTGCTGATAGCAAGTATGTTTTGAGTTACTGCTCAAATGTTTGGTTTGTCCAAGGCCTTTTCTGAGCCTCATGCTCTGCCAGGGAAGGAGGAGAGGAAGAAGAGACAGGACACCTGACCCAGGCTAGCCAAAGAGGTATTCCATACCATAGCACGTCATACCCAGGAGGTAACCGAGAGTTACCCGAAAGGGCTGGAGCTCTGGGGGGATGGAGAGGACTCTGGGGGTTGTTGGAGGTATCGGTCGGAGCTCGGTTGGGCAGGGTGGGGTGAGGTATGGGTCGGTGGCTGGTGAGGTGTTGTATTCTCTTTGCTTGTTATTTGCTTTATCGTTATTACTATTATTAGTGGTAGCAGTAGTGATTTGTGTTATACCTTAGCTATTAAACTGTTCTTATCTCAACCCGTGGGGGCTACATTCTTTGGATTCTCCTTCCTAACTCTCCAGGAGTTGGCGGAGCAAGGGGGGGAGTGAGAGAACGAGCTGTGCAGACTTGGCTTAAACCACGACAACATGAAAATCATTTTGTTCATGTACTAGCTTGTGCTTTTAAAGGCTGCCTCTTCATGTTGCTTTTGACCTAGGTAATAACCTCATCGGTAAATTAGTATTTACAGAAGTAAAACAACTAGTGTGCTTTTGCGTAAGTGTTCTCAGTTATAGAAAATATTGTGCTTTAGCTGACTTAAGTGGTTAAACTACTTAAAGACAAAACCTGATGTAAACCATGCCTATGTTCTGGCATGGTACAGCAGCAGTTCTAGGGAATAGCAGAAGTACCTTCCCAGCCGAATGCAGCGTTAGTGCCACCTCTCCTGTGCTGGCATCTCCCCCAGCAGTCCACGCAACAAACTCTTATTTAAGTGAATCTCCTCTCGTACACCATTATTCGCAATAGCATTCAGTGTTCTACCCCGTTCTGTAAATAAGTTAAAAATGGTGATCTCGGCCCTGGAGCTTCCAGGTACATCAGAATTAGGAGTAACTCCCAACGGCGGAGAGCGTGCCCGAGGGGGCTCAGGGCAGCCGCTGCCGGCTCCGCGGGACACCAAACTGGCGGTTTCCCGCAGCATTTGCCAACCCCCGGTGACGGGATAGATAACGTCCGCCGGTGCCTGCAGCCGCACCGTACGCTCCGTGCAGCAGGCTGCCGGAGGCACTGCCGCCGCCAGGTCCGGGCGGACCCGCTCCCCACGCCCTGGCAACGCGACCGCCTGGGCGAGAGCCAGCGGCCCCGGGGCAGCAGCGGCAGCGCTCCTCAGGGCTCCCCGCGCACACCCAACCGCCCCAACGGCTGCCCGGGTGCTACGGGGTCCGGGCCACCCCCGGGCGCTGGCGGTGGGCCCGGTGGGGCGGGGCGAGGTGCGGCCTGCTCGCCGGAAGTGAGCGGCGGGGGGGGGGGGAGCCCGGAGCAGCGGCGGCGGGTGCTGGGGCGGTAGCGGCGTGGAGCGGAGCGGAGGCTCTGCTACCGGGTAGGGACGTGCTCCGGCGCCCGGGCGGAGCCGGTTCCGCGCTTGGCGGAAACAAGAAACGGGAAAGGAAGGGAGCGGCAGTGGGAACCAGTATCAGCGGCCACCATTAGCGGGAGAAGGAGGAGCAGCAGCCGCGGGGGTCTGCGGGCGGAGCGGAGTCCGGGTGCCGCTGCCGGCAGCAAGCGGAGTGTGCCCGCCGCCTCGCTCCTCTGTTTTGTCGGGGGCTGCCGTTGCCAGCCAGCCCGCCGGGGCTTCTCGGGAGCCGGGGTGAGGTGAGTGGTGGAGCCGCTTGTCGTGTCTGTGGCGATGGGAGAGCCTGTGGGTGTCTGTGGGGCTGTGCCGGGCGGGCAGGGAGCCGCGTTTCCTGCCGCTTCCCTCAGCCGGGCTTTGGGGCGGGGGCCGCTGGGGGACCGTTACTGCTGGGGGCTGGGCGGGGCGGACTGAAGCGAAGGACTGTGAGAGGGGCGAGGATTGAACGGCCCACGGTCTGTGTCCTGCGTCCCTGCAAGCCCCGCACATCATCGGGTGATTTTTTCAAAATCGTGTTTGCACTGCTGATGACTGTGGAGATTCTGTGTGCGTGTGCGTGTGCGTGGTTTCCCCGCTCCTCGGCTCTCCCCCGTGTAAGGCATGCCTCGGAAGAGGCTGGGAAGTAAGCCGGGGATGCGCGAGGGATGTAGTCTGTGGCATCCAGACAATGTCAGCTTGGGTGAGTCTCCACCCTGTGGAGCTGCAGGCAGTAGAGTCCCCAGCACAGGCATTGCCAGGGCTCTCTGTGCCACCCGGGGAACAAAACACGCTTGAATCTTTTCCTGGTGCAGAACGGGAAGATTAGTTTGAGATTGTTTGGTACAGTACCTTTCTTTATGTTTTTTTCTTTTAAATGAAAGCCAGATCTGAAGTCTTCTAAGCTTCTTAGCCATACGACTTAGTGAGGGCAGGCTGTTTTGTGAAGAGCCCCCACATGCAAGGCTGGTGTCTGCATTGGTTCTCATGAAGATGCAGAGTGTTACACTGGGGTTTTTGCATGGGGAAAATCACTGATGGTGGGAGGGAAAGGAGGAGTGTCTGTACACAGGAGTGTCACGTGACCTGTGTAAAATACATACAGGTATACTTGCTTTTCTCCTGCATTAATGCTTGTTGTGTTAAGAAGCTTGCCTGTGCATTTTGGAAGGTTTTATTTTGGATTTGTTATCTTGTGTGGTAGAAAATAGTCACCTGCATGTTTGGGCAATTGCATTTTATCATTTTTACTAGCATTTCAAGGCTTTTTATATTTTTAGCTGGTTATAGGTATTCAGCAAGGGACAAACAGCAGCATGTGTAGTGTAATTCCTCTTTTACTGGGGGAGTACAGGTACACCCGTTTTGGCATAAGTATAATATTTCATATGGTTAATATCTTTACATTGCCATTAACATGTTGGAGGAATGGGGGACTACTGTTTTGTGAGACTGCAGAATTGCACCCACCCCATTTTAAACAAATTGCCTCTTTTCATCTGTCTTCTTCCTGTTCCCCCATCCTCCAGAAAGGGACGCATCAGCTTGTGAAACCCCTTTGAGGGGAAAAATTAATGTAGATGTTTACTGATCAATAAATTTAGATGTTTATTGAAACTATATGTGTAAGCCAGAAAATCTTCCTGTTTTGCTGTTTATTCAGCTTTTCTCTTCTGAAAAATTTACCGTTAAAATAGAGGTACAGAAAAATCACTTTATAAACCATCTTGAAGAACAAAATTATAGGTCGTAGATACCAGTTCTAGAGATTATGTTGCACATAAGTTGTATAAAGATGTAGACATGTCCATTTTTAGTATGCCAATATCCTTCTTGGGTGGGTGTGGTGGATAGTGGAATGTAGAACTGATTTTCTGCACATGAGTTGCTGTCTGTTTTTTCGCATCAGTGAGTGGCAATCAAATTATCTTACAGAAATCCACATTAGTGAGGCTTTTTGCTTTCATAGAACAAGGAGGTAAGTGGCACTAAGGAATTTGTTTATTGCCCTCCTACAAATTTCATTTTCAGAAAAGTATTTCCTTAAAATGGTTTTTAGACTCATGACATGCAATGAAGAGTCTTTTTACCACTGTTTCTCTGACTCAGCATGGGATGACAAAGAGAAAAATATTGTTGAGATAAGCGACAATTTAGGAAAGCAGTGTAGTTTAGCAGCTGTTCATCTATCAAAAGAATCCAAAAAAATAATGTGAAAAGGAACACTGACAAATTCTGCATAATCTCTAGTCCTCTTTCACTGGGAAGTGTCTTGAGACCTCTGCCTTTAAAATATTTTTTTTTCTAGGGAAGTAGTGCATTGGCAGAAACTGTTGAACTGTTGCAGACTGTTCCTTTTTTATTAACATAAGCCATGGCAGGAGAACCCTGCGGTTTAAAGGGGTGTAGGAGACTGCAGTGGAAACTTTTGTAGTTCAATATGACTGATTTTAAGAGGCTCTATTTTTCAAGAGAGTGTCTCAGTTTTCTAAGCATCAGAACATGTGGATACTGCCTCATTTCTCCCTCCTAACCACTGAGTTGTTTGGGTTTTTTTTAGCTGTAAAGCTATTGTCTTTGAATTTTGCAAGAATATGAGTATGTGCTCCTTTATCTCTTTCTTCAGCATCAAGATTTTTAATGAAATCAGAAAGCTTTTCTAGCCAGAGATAGTTATTTCTTTGTGCTCTTAATTGAACAGCTTCATGCTGTATTAATCTGATCCATACTGGTCATACAACCTGCCTTCCTTCTTCAAACTGTCTTTTGGCCATGGGAGGGGAAACCCCCTATCTGTCAAACTGGGACAGAGTTAAATCTGAGTGACTAAGCCAGTTAGGTAAATACTAAGAAGAATTGTGCTCAAGATCCCAGCTGTTAACTAATTAGATCACATTCTTAATAGTAGAAAAATCCAAATCTCTTGCATTACAAATGAAGCCAGAAGTTGAAAAATAATAACACTGCATTTTCTCTCATGTTAAACAATAGATTTATTACTTAATTTTCAAGTAGAGCTGAAATCATGTGCTTCACGGTTTCCCATTAACATCTTTTTGTACTGTGGTGCTGATTAAATCTAGAACTTGTACTTACCAAAGCCAGAAATACCAACTAGTATTTCAGCCCCCGACAGTAAAGCAGGCACTGATAGATGCTTATTTTCTGAGTTTTCATGGCCTTTCTCTGCAGTTGCTAGAAGAAAACATATGTTGATTTACAGCTGAATAAGGCAATATCAGATAAACAAGTGTTACGAAAAGGGGCAGTCCTGATCTGTTTTATTGCCAAGGTTTAATAATGTGTAGAAATGACAGCAGACTGCTGAGTAGTCACTTTTAATGTATTTGTGTGGAACGTTAATTATGTTTAAGGAAATGTAATTTACGAAACCAAAATTGTGTATTGAGTAAGTTCTTTTAAGGATTCAAAAAAGTACCTCTGTCATAATTGGCAGTCACAGATTTTGAGTGAATACACATGTTGAATGCTCTCCACCTTTAGGAATGTCTACAAGGTTAGGAAATGCCAGTGAAGAAACACTGTAATTGCCTGTTGTAATTGTTCGTCAGATTGGCAAGGGGTTTAAATTTCTTCTTGTTAATCTGCAAGCATTGTCATCACTTAAGAACTGTGTACATTGAAAATGGCATATTATTTTCAAGAGGTTAGTACTAGAAATTAGTAATAACTATCCAATTAAGCATATCAGTCCCTGTGAGAAAGGTAAAATTCCATGATGATTCAGGTTGCTAATAATCATCCTTGTAGCTGAAAATCTTATAAAGACTAAGAAAATTATCTGCAGCATTCTTGTTATTCAACTTGATCCAGATACATTGGCTGATATTTTTTGACTTTTTTAGGCGTTAAAGTCACTTCTTCAGTTTGTCGTGAATAGTAACGTTAATTATTTGCTAGGACAGACTTAGTTGAAGTATGTAATGTTAGATGTTACACAGAATAATATTTTTGAGATTTAAAAATAAAACAACAATCTGTTAATGAAGAGCAGTTGAAATGCATTACTGTGTGAGCTGTCATGCCATTTGTTAGGATTTGCATGGAGGAAGATGATGTACATGGGAATTTGAAACTGCCCTGAGGTTAAATATTAGGAAAATAATTTTTTGCCATCTTATTTTGTAATGAGTCGGTTGAATGCTGTAGAGAAGACTTGACGGTAGAGAGGAAATTTCAGAGCTACTATAAAAATAGTTTTATAACGTTCTATTCATAGAACATAATTTTTATCTGGTACTTAAGTTCTAGTCTCAGAAACTGATCAGGTGAAATTGATGTAATCAGAAAGGTGATTTAATCTTCATTGCCTCTGGTATTTCTTTCCAGGAGAGCAGTGTGTAATGTGAAAGTTCTTGTACAAAAATACTATATTGAGCCTGATGAGGGAGTTATACACAGCAGCAAAACTGTTATGATGTATTTACGTTTTTTGACTAAACATTTTTAAATGTTCAAGAACTGAAGTTGTTGCTGATAAAAATGCACTGATGCTGCATAGACCAAATAAACACAGGTTTGTTCTCATCGTGTGTGAAAATTATCTTGAATATCATCCCTATTGGTATATGAACATATTGTTCAAACTGTTTTATTTGACTTATGAATGTTCTTTTACTGTGTAAGGGTGTCAGTACTCTTGTCAATATAAGTGTTTAGAATAGCAAATTGTGTTTGTATTATAAAACACAATGTTAAGCACAGATCCAAACCACTGTTTCCTACTGTTTATTAGAGCACAGTAGCTGATTTCTAGCAGATCAGGATCAGAAAGAAGCAGGATCAAGAAGTGACATCATTCTCCAGTTCTGTGCCTCTGATCAGTTTTATTAGTTGCCCTAGTATTGCACTTTCACCTAAAAAAGTAATGGAGAAATTAAATAGAGAGCCTGATCATTTCTCTCAAATGCATGTATGAAGTGGAAAAATGCTAAATAGAACATATAGGCAGAAAGGGACTGGAAGGAGTCTAGTTGGCATCTTTCGTCCTCTCCAGTAGTTTACCCTTCAGAAAGCTTTAGGAGCAGTTGTGTGCAGACTGTCAGAAATGTTTATTCATGTCATAGAGTTGAAATCTACTGCCTATTGCTAGCAGAGGATCCTTTGCTACTGCCAGTGCTAGGATTTCCTCATCTTGTCCTTCCCTTTTCCCAAAGACCTACCAATTTGCTGTGTTTGTAGGATCTTTAGTAATTGCTAAGCCGTTGTGCTTTAAAAGTACTCTCAGAAAGAAGACAGTAATGAGATTTAATCCCTGTATGTTCTGTGATCCAGTTTACAGCAGGATCCACAGCATGCTAAACTAGTAAAGTTGAAGGGGTAATGAGTTGTGATGAAAGGTTCTACCCTTGGGGAACTGTTGAGAGAGGAAGAGAAGCTACGTCCTTGTGTACTTTTTCCTAGATCATGATTATTTAGTTTTATATCATTTATATAGTTTTGCAAAATTAAAGGTGCTTTTATCTCTGGGTTGTAAAAGCATTTTTAAAAATAAACTCTCAGGCTGTTATTTGCATCTTGTAAGTATTAAAAGGCATCTGTTCAGGGCTTCAGAACCTGTTATAGGAAATAATTTGCACCTTGATTTTGTAAATGAGTTTGTTTTCATGTCTAGATGACAAATGTTATTTACACTTACTTATGCATGGTGGTTTACAAAACTGAGGTGGGTTCTAGCTCAATATTGAAAACAATAAGTTTTTCAAGACATTTCCAAACATCTAATGAGAGAAACCGATTTTTGCAGCCTAATGATGATCTTCCAAAGGTGAGATTGGCATGGGAAGCTTACTAGTTTTGCAGAAATACTGTACTTACATACTAACTGCCTTCATTTTAATCTTGTGTTTTTCTGCTCTCTGTCGAAGATCATTGCTTGTTACTCCTTTATGGTTTAGAACAAGAAGTACTGAATTAAGTGGAAAGAGAAGTACTCTAACAAAAGTGAAATAGTTTCACTATGATTATGACAGTGTTCCATCTCATCTCATTGGCTAGGAATATATGAAGAACAGTTAAACTCCAAAGTTCTTAATGTGTAACTCTGTGTCTGCGAGGACTTGCCACCCTGTGTGAAATAAATGGCATATATCCTCTAGCTTCTTTCAGAAGTGAGGACAGTGTTCTGTGGGGTGTATGTTACTGATGGATTGTGACAGGACTTAAAGCCTCAGGCTTTGCTACTGCCCTGTTGGCTATTCCTAGGCAGTTTCCCACTCATGGTTGTTTTCAATTTCATCCTGACCTGCCTAGTTCATGTCTATATAGTGATGAGGCATCTCGCATAGGATTTTTGATTCCATGCCAGCAGCCAAGCATTCCAAGCTCTCTTTATTTATCCATAGTAATTTTGCTTCCTGCTTTTCTCCTTGATAGAAGGATCACTGTGATCTTGTTGCACCATTTAAAATTGAGTTAATCATTGTTGGAATCTGGTTTAATATACCAGTGCAAGTTTGGACTTCCCAGGTGTCTGTAATCATTCTTCTTCACAGGTGACTAAAGTACTTTTACACAAATGTGTTTTATAGTGCCTTAAAAAAACCCCGAACCCTATAATGAAAGAAACTCCTTAAGTTGTTCTGAGCCTTTAAAGAAAAATGCCTTACAGACCTCTGTTCTCCAAGGAAGTTGTTACTTATCTCTTTAATGCATGACTTAAGAAAGTGACCTTTTACTTGAACATGTAGTTCCAAGCTTCTTAGACGGAAGCCTGGTTGATTGCATGCTATTCCCAGAAAAGCGTTCTGTGAGTTTGTTGTGTGTATCAATGAACAACATTTCCAGTAGTTTGGATTTTAGTTAAAAGTAGTTGTGTCTGAGGGCTTAAGAAAAGCACTTACATCTGCTAAATAGTGGCATTTTATTTAGGAGGGGGCAAGGGTTAAAAGCCTACAGTTTTCACTCACTATTGACTGCACAGGATGACTAAAACTGTTGAGTTTCTTTGACCATCTCTGAGTACAGAGAGAAGAAATCTATCTGGGGCTGGGTAACAAGATCACTTTTTCTGTCACCTCTACTCAGGTATGTCTATCAATAAGTGACTTAGTCATGTCTTAGGATCAGTTCTGTGAAACTGAAAGGCTATTTAACAGATTGATATGAGTGCCAACAATACATTCCTGCCCAAGGAGAAATGTAAGTAATTATTTTCCTAAAGAAATATTCAGTTGTTCCAGATTAGAGACCTCAGAGATTCTTTCTGTAAGAGGCATAGCAGAAGTGAGAAGTCTCATTTTCAGGACTTTCATAGAAGAAGGAGAGCCCCATAGGAAAGTGTGGATGTTGTCTTCCCTTCTGGCAGCTGGCAAAGCAGAAAATTGAAGCAATAGGGAAATGAGTGAAATTTTTAGGAGGAAACACATGTCCACGTCACAGTTCTTAAAGTGAAATTTACAGTGTGTTTATAAAGTCTGCTCTGTGTTAACTAAACTCCAGTTGATAGAGCACCATACAGCTTAACTATTTATGCTTTGCTATCTTAGTTAATGAAAATCAGAGACTTTCTTGTTAAAAATAAAATAGAAAACAACCTCCCCCCCAACCCACTCAAGTGCTTGTGATTAGCTTGAATGAAACATTGTTTTGATACTGTTTATTCCTATTTAGCTTGAGTCTTTAAAAAAAGAAAAATGAAGGTCCTCAAAACTAACAACAATTAAAAAAACCCAACAACAAAACAAAACCTTGTAATGAAAATTCTTAATTTAGCTTTTATCAACTAGAATGGAATATTCCTGGCATGACTAGTGTGCGTTGTGGGGTTCAAAGTCCGGTGTAGAGCAAACAAATTCCTTTCAGACTCTGCACTTTCGACTTCAGTGGTGTTTCATTTCTGAAATGTGATGACTTGGGTGTTTCTTTTTGGAAAGAGGTGTTACTTAATCTTAATTCTCCTGAATTTACCTGTTACATCCAGAAGTCTGGGGGATGATTTTATGTGTGTGTCTGTTCGGGGACTAGATCTTTTGAAAGTATTTTAAGTTTGTGTGGCCTTTAATTTAAAATGCATGCAGTATAGGAAAAAGACATTGTCACATGACACAAATTACTGTGATCTAATGTATAGACTATCTGCTGTTATTGTCATAAAAAGAATTTAAACTGAACTGCTGTTGCTTGCTTTCTGGCTTAAAGAGTGATTTGAGTGCACTGCATAAGGAATATTACTGTGTTATCTGTGACTTTTCAAATTGTTCCACATATCTAGTACCTTCTGATGATTAATGTTTTCCATTAATTCTTGTGAAGTGTGTACTTTCTTACTTCAAAGATGACAATACCAATTATGTCCCTGTATAATGTGACAATGGGCCAACCTTATGTCTTTACACTGTAAAAGAAGTGGATTTGCATTTGGCAAATCAAAAGTGAACCTGACAACTAATAAAATAGGTCTAAAGTGTTTATAAAAGAGGAGAATGCATTAAAATAGTGTCTTCCTAAGACTTAGTTTCTTGATTTTTTTAGAGCATAAAACCCCCTGCCTTCAGAGCTTGGATTCCACCTCTCCATTTGTATTTTGTATTTATTTATTTATTTGTTCTAATCTTGAAGGTGCATGGGCTTTCTTTTGTTGAAAATGTACCTCACCTGAAACTAGAGGGCCAGAACTTTTTACTTTTCTGTATTTATGCTCATTATTCACTTTCTGAGGTAAGTTTAGTCTGGCATACTCTTTGATACAACTCTTGACAGGCCTAGGAGCTTTTAAGTACAACTTTTCTATATATATATGTATGATCTGGTAAAACATGATAAAATGTCACAAGATACAGAGATTTCTTGTGTAGTATGTTGTTCCAGTCAAAGCTGCCTAAATCTTTATTTTTCTACTTTAGACAGAGTTTTCAGCAAGATAAAGGGCCAGTTGCTCTCTTATGAAAATGTTAAAAATTGCAGCTGACCTTATGTTGTCTGCATTCTTTTTGCCTTCCAATGTGGATTTAAATATTTGGCTTTACAACTGCTCATGCTTTCACTGTGTTACGATGAGCTGTAAGAGTTGAGAAGGCATGGCCTATTGATAAATTTAGCAGCTGCTTCTTCATTCCTAAAATGACTTTTGCTGCACTGCTTTTCTTGAAATGTTGGTATTTTACCATGATTCAAGCAATATTATTGATAGGCATATGGAACTAACATGTATTCGAAAGTAGGACTTTCTTGGTTTTGCAGTATGATGAAATACATTGACTTTTATGTGGATACTGTATATAAAGTATGCATCTTTAATCATCACTTTTTATCATGGCAATTTATTCCAAGACACTCAGACTGAAGTATTGAACTTTTTTTGGAGTACAGTGACAGCCACTGTTCAAAATAGTGGTATGTAGGGTATGAAGTTGGTTTTTTAATAGAGTTTGGAATACATAGGTAGTTAACCAGTTAAAATATTATTTATTCACATTTTGAAAAGAAGATATAAAATTTTGCCTGACATGACTTATGCATAACTGTAAGTAAGTGTAAGTGCTGTGATGGAGTCATCTATTAAACTAAAGAACACTACTTTGGAGGGGGAGGTATCGAAGGTCCAGTAAAAGAATCCCTTCATTTACTTAATATTTCTTTTGTAATTTCTGAAGTTCTGCTTGCTTAATTGCTTGCTTGGTAATATTTCACTGGTGATGGCAGCAGGGGTAGCAGCAGTCCAGTCCTGTGTGCATCAAGAATTGTTTAGTTACATGGAAGTAGTCTGAACACAGATTTTGAGGCTTGTATTTCAATACCAGTAAATAGTGATGATTTTACTATCATGAGGTGTGCATGCTGTAGCCTGGTATTTAATGGAATACAAAGATATGGAATATAAATATGTAGTTTTCATATTTTATTGCCATTATGCTTAATATATTTTATGAATCATGTTTAGAAAATCTGTAACTCTGATCTTTCCAAAGATGGGCAAGATAATCACTGAAATTATATCCATTATCTTGCATTCTGTAAAAAATATTGATTTGTGCTGTGTATTGCTGATCTTTTATAGTTTCTTGAGGAACAGGACATTATTTAAAATGATGAAGTTCGGTCTGCCACAGAGGAAGCATTATATTATGGATTAAATACTGTCCTTGTCGTCTTTGAACCACACTTTTTTGGCTGTCTCGTTACATGCATGCTTTTTTATTTTGTACAGTGTTCCAGTTCTCTAGTTGAGTTTCAGACATTGAGTAGTTTTGAAAGTTGTATGTGTAGTGTACTTGTCCTGTTTTGGGATATTGGTCTTGGAATGGTTGTTTCTGAAATGCTGCTTGATTTGAAACTGGATAGGTAGCAAGATCCTTTTTGCTGTGCTCAGTTCCTTACTGTACTTGGGCTTATGCTTGCATGTGTGCTCTTTAAGCTTTATCGGCTAGAATTGTCCAGCAGGAGAGACTACACCCACGGTGAACTGGACAGAATATTGTTCTTGGTGTTCCCCATCTCAAAATGCGCATGCGGGTAGGCTGGATAGTATAATTAGCTAGTCCTGTGTTTTGTGTATATTCTTCTCAGCTGGGAGAAATTCTTTAGATGATGCACAAGGATTGAAAAAGGAGCCGAGAGCTTGCTTTCTATGACATGAGTGCATTTTAAAAAATACAAACTGGCAGGAATGATAAAGCTGGGAAGAGGTACTGTTCAAATTGGCTTTACTGTTTAGCACAGAAGGGTGTGAATGATTGCATAGATGTATTGCTCTTTTAATTGCTTTCTTAGGTATTTTTTCATAAATGAATGTTGTGGGGCATGATCTGGCTTGTGATTGAGCTGTTTGATCTCCAGATCTCATGTCCATTGGTTGCACTGAATGGATAGGGACAGTGACACAGAAATAGTGCTTAGAGCCAGGCGTGGAGTCCTGGTAGTCAACAGTATCGCTGTGGGACCATAGCCTGTCAGTTCCCTTAGTAAGTGTGAAGGCTCCTTGGCAGTTCTGACAGAACAGCTGCAACAGAATACTAGCAAGTAATTGTTGAGTCATTTGCTGCTGATTGTTCTAGCCACTGTCCAGTAAAAAAATGAATTTTGGCTATCTTCTTGACTAAAATTTTCATGTGCACATTGATGACCAGTCTTTCAAAAAGTGGTTATTAAACTAACCTTGCACTGAGTACAGCTTTGTCAGGCTTTTGCTACATTGCTGTGTGTTCAGCCAATACCAGAATGTGAGGTTAAGATCTTAGAATACCCTTGAACAATAAAAGGAGAGCAAACCAGCATGACTAATATCTTCAGCCTTCTCTAACTTCAGTAAAACTGAATTGTGTGTATTACTGCCTTCAGTATCATGGGAAAATTGTCCACCTAATTGCTTCCTTATTTTTTCTTTTTATATGTATCATCCTTCAAGATGTTTTGAAGGATTCCTGTCAAATACATTTTTGGCATTTTCAACAGAATGCCAAATCCAGTTGTATAAGAACAGAAGTTGCTTCAGCTTCATCAGCACAATTTAAAACCTACCATGTGTCTTAAGTAGTTTAATCCGAAAAAAAAAAACAAAACCAAAAACAACCCATCCCTAAAACCTAACTATGTTCTGTGTGGAAATGCTCTATTTATTTAGTGAGACTTAAGTATTTGAGGACTCCTTGTAATGGATTATGTTGGTAATACTACCTACCTCTTATATAGTGCCCTTCATGAGCGAGTGTGCAAAGGTATACTGGTGTAAATAAAAGTAAAGTCAGGTTTTTTCCTTTCTAACTTTCCAACTTCTCAGATACAGTTACAGCCAGAAAGTGATGGCAGTGAGCAGTAGGAATCAATCCTTGGTCTGTGTCACCAGCAGGGTTTAGTTCTGTAACAACAGTGATGTGTGGAAATATTTCCCAACTTTATTCCCCTTAATTTTAGTCTTGTTTTCCTTGTTTTTACAGAAGGTGTGCTTTTCTCATTTGTTTTTCCTTACTTGAAGAGGGGTGTGGAGTCTTGTGGTTGGTTTTTTTATGTTTGCGGGATTTTGTTTTTATAAGAAAATGCGTTTTTGAGTTTTCCTTCCAGTCTTCGACTTGCAAAATTAAATTTTAAATGGCATACTGCCTTTTGTATACATGTTATCAAATCTGAAGTGCACTATTGTAAGTCTAATATTTCTTGACCTTTCTAACAGTGTATTTCTTTCTGCTATCACTTCCTTTTGGAATAAGAAAACCTACTTTGTTTTAGATGAATCAGAAAGTTTATATAGAGAAACTCGGATATATATACACTTTGCTTGGATTGTCTGCTGCACCCTGCAGATAGTTTAGTCTTAACCTTTCCTGTGATGAGAAGGTGAGGTCTTGTGGTTCTTTTCAGTACTTGATTATGAGAGGAGAGTGATATGTTTATACTTACGGGTGAGCTTTGCATCAAGAAACCTCCAATACGAATGTTTGGATTATTTCTGTGTTTAGACATGACATTAACTACTTATATCCTGAGGCTGTTTTGAATGTGGCATCTGAAATATTTTGCCTAGTGATGTCAGCAAGCATAGGGGGTTTTCCTAAAATTTTCTTTTGTACTTTACTAAATGTTTGGGTTGTCTTTAAAGTCTGATTTTTGTTCCACCCCAGCCTGCAGAATCAATTTGTCAATGAACTTCTTGATGTTCCAATTTATACAAAAGTCTATAGGGATTAAATGCACCAGAAATACTCAGGGGTTGTTAAAACCAGATAATAGCTCAGTGTTGGTGTGTATTTTTATGAAATGGTTTGTTAACATTTGACCTTTTTAAAATCTGTTGCTTTGAATTATGTCAAATGCTTTCAGCCATTGAGTCACAAATAACATAATTCCATCTCTTATGCCTCTTCTGATACATCTATGTGCCATGCAAATTCAGATGCCTTGCTTTTTTTAGGCTGGACTCTGTTGTGGTCTCTGTTACTTTATTTTAAAGGCCCGAGGTTAATTTCCTGTGTTTGTGCTTAGAACCAACCATCTTGTGTCATATCAGGCTGCAGTGTGAAAACCCATTTTCCTCATGGAAGATTTTAATGTGAAGCCTTGTGTGGGACAAGCCCTGTTATATTGCTGGCAGTCTTCCTGAAAAGCATTTATCAAAGTGGTGTTGGATGCTAAGCTTAAAATCAGAAAGCACCAATCATGTTCTGAAAATGTTTTACTAAAGTTAGGCTACCTATGTTATAACCAGATTTCTTTTTTGTTGGTTTTACTGATGATATCATAATAGTTGAAAAGCTGGAGTTCTACCTTACTCTGCTTTTCCAGCTTTTAAAGTTCCTTGTTTGTTTTGATGGTGAGGAACAAACCAGTTTCTTTACAGCTTTAGGCCTACTTTTACTATTGATTAGAAGGGGAGATTAATGTCAGGGGGTACCTTTACAAAAATGTGCATTTCTAAGGACAGGAACATGTTCTTTACCTATCCCTCTGCGTGCTTTAGAGTTAATCAAGTGAGTTACCTACTGTGAGGTAAAAGCACAAGATGAGATGCCCTGATCTCTGTGAATCTAGTTTAATCTGCTTCTCATGAGTTAAATGGAGAAATTAAAAACAGAGGAGGTGACTTAATAGTAAGGGCTGTAACACCTTGTCTTTGAGATGGGAGGACAGCTCTAATTCTGAAAGGCAAAGATGGATAAAGTTTATTACCTGTACAGACTTTTGGGACCTCCAAAGAAGGAGCTTCAGGTCAGTCCAGTGTTTCCTGCCTTGCTGATGCAAACAGGTATGTGGCACTATCAAACACACCATTCCTGTAGTCTGGACCTGTTTTCTGACAGAAGTTATAAATAAGTATACATAACCTTTAATTGTATATTTTAGTAATTATAAGGTACCTTTACTGCAGAGATATGTTGGGATGCAGAGAGAATGTGAAGCTCCTGGTGGAATTAAATTTATAAATGCAAAACTGTTTGTGGGGTTTTTTTTGTTTTTTGGGTTTTTTTTGGGGGGGGGGGAGGGGCTTGTAAGCCTGTTCTGATCTGTCACAAGCTGTCCCTTTAAGATATGTGAGGCTGTAGCTTCTGTCAGCAACCTTTATAAATCCTTTGGAAAGATAATAGGTAGAAGTTGCCAGCAAGACTTAAACCTGAGTGGGTGGTTAGAGGCCTGAAGAAAGACGGGAAACCAATAAAAGCCATGAAATAATTAATTGGTTTTTTAGGCTTCAGTGTAAATCCTTTCATGGTGCTGCTTTTTTGATTTAATTTAACTTGAGATAGAGAACTAAGATTCAAGCACCGTAATATGTTCTACAAAAAAAGAAACTAAACCAATTCACACCTCATTGTTATCAATCTGAGGAAATAAGACTGTAGGCTAATGGAATATTCAACAAACTTCTACATCTGCATAAACTATTTCATACTGCAATAGACAAACACAACTTGAAGATTATTTTACTTGTAAATATTGAGGTGCTAATGAATTGAGAGACTTACTGTAATGTAGGTTTTAAACTGGTTGCTGTCACCCACATTTTAAATAGTTACTTTTGCCACTTTGGCACACTTTGGCTACAGCAAATTCATGCAGATCAGTTCTTTCCTGCCAGCCCTTGTCCTTAACAAGATGTGAATGCGGTCCAAGTAATTACCATTTCTGCTGTCACAAATTACATTCTTTATGCAGAGTGGTCAACTCAGTACAGCAGCTTCAGCAGTAAAAATAGTCTTTGTAGTACACATTCCACTTTTAGTGTTCTGTAGTTTATTCATCTGGCTCAGTCTTTATACCAAAGAAGATATTTTTGAGGAAACAAAAATAATTGTTCTTTTGGGATGTTCAGAAAAAACTTTTCTCTGAGGCTTGCCAAATTGTTACACAGCTGTTAAGATGATATAATGGTTTTTTGTTTGACTGAGGTTGTAAATAAGAACTTCCTTCCTCCTGCATTTATAATAGATCTAGCTGTGTGCAAAATTTGTGATAAATTTCTTCCAAATTTCTCTTGAGGGAGAGTACCTGTGAAATGCTTACAAACTTCAATATGCACTTTATATTTGCTTATGAAGTGGGTGACCTAATTTTCTGTGAACTAGATATAACCTCCTCCCCTAGTCCTGCCAAAAGAGTATATATCTAGAATAAGATTTTGTCCTGGTTTTATAAAGCAGAAAAATACTCATCTGTGAGAATTCTTGATCAGAATACCCTTGATCTTGGAGGAGTTCACAAGGGTGAAATTACAATCAAGCATACTTAGTTAGACTTCAAAAATGGGCTCAGAGTGAAAAGTAGGCTCTGTTTTGTGTATGTTGGGTATTCCTGCGTTTGTTGTGAGCCCTGTTTCCTGCTTCTTTCCGAACTATACTGAAAGAAATAGCAGCGCTGGCTGTCAGCCTTGTGGACACAGGCTTACGTATTTTGGAAGGCAACTGAGAGTGGCTACAGTGATATTGTGAACTGAGGTAGTATTTTTGCCTTAGGAAAGGCATGGCTCTTTGAGCATGATTCAAATTCAGTATTTGTTACAGTAAGCTTGGTTTTAGCCCTGTTTTTCTAACTATTTTTAATGTTTAGAAATTGCATATAATTGTTTCATGTGAAGTCATTAATTATGTTCTGTAAGAAAAAAACTGAGGTAGTGTGTATTAATAAAATAATGCTTCTATGAAAGGTTTGAGTTTTATTAACAATACTGTAGTATCAGTACATCTGTAAAAGGTGGTTTTATTTTTTATTTGGGTATGTTTTTACCAATATTTTGGTAGTATTACAATTGTAGCAAGGAAAAATGAAGGAATTAAAATACCTGACTAATTGACAAAAGTAATCTGTAAGATAGTCTTCTTGTAAAGTTTACCATTATTCTATTGAATTCAGGAAAGAATGAGCCCTGATGGCTTCTGATATTAAGATGTGATGGCAAAAAGGCAGGCATGTTTGATTCTTGACTAACTTATTTGAAGTTTTCTTAAGATTGTGGGTTTGATTCTCCAATATGTGACAAAATAATTACGGTGGATCTGTTGCATGATCACGTTTAGAGCCAGCTATTTGGTAGATAAAGACCCTGCTTTCAATGACAACAAACTTTGTGCAGAGTATCATGAGAAGCCATAGCCACAGCTGAGATTGTAGTTGGCTGGTAGCCTTGTTTGAGTACTGAGCTCTGTACACCTGTTAAAATAAGACATTTCCAAGATTTCATTTGAGTTAGGAGTGCCTTGAGAGTATGTGTACTAGTGAGATGTGTCTGTGCTGGACAAGGGCAATGGGAAGTGGTCATTCTTACTTCTCCAGGAAACAATATGGGTCATTCTTCACCTTTCCGTAAGAGAAAGATGATTTCAAACACTTAAAAATTGTCTGTAGCTGCAATTTGGGTTCTCTTTAAAAATTCAGAGTTAAGGTATTCAGGGATCTACAGCAGGGTATTCTTATAAGTACTCTTAACCATAAGTAAAGGTCTAGCACAAGATATTTTTAAAAGTGTCATTCCAAAGGAATTTTGTGGTCATGACTCTGTCAATGTGAGGAAAAGATTAAAAAATTCTTATTTTGCCTGAGTTACTTCAGACTTAGCTTGGCACTTAGTGTGTCCGGTCTATACACAGCATAGTGTGAGCCCTTAGTACTCTCTGTTTGGAATTATGAGTGTTTTGTTTTTTAGGATTTTGTTTGTTTGTTTGTTTGTTTGTGGGTTGTTTGGGGTTTTTTTGGGGCTTTTTTTACTAGTGTTTTCAAAATATTAATATATGTTGAAGTATTCTTATGAAATAATTTGAATTTAGGTGTTTCTAAAAATAGGACGTGTAAAGGCACGGAGATACTGTTATTTCATGTCTTATGCCTCAGTGCTACAGAGTTAACCCTGAAGTTTTCTGTATTCAGAATTATTAATGTATTTATGGATAGTAATGTTCTTTTTTTAATTTTGTCCTCCCAAATTTTCCAACGTTGGTTTAAATGTAGTTTTCAGTAACTTGAATAGGCACTAAAGTACCATCTTATTTACTGTTAAATGTTTATAGTGAAAAGTACAAGCTTGAAATGTTTGTAGCTAAAGTAATTTATTAAGACTTATCTGTGCCACAAAATCGCTAAAATGAGCCAATTTTAATATATGTTTGATAGACATAAATATACATCAATACAAATGCAGTAAAATTATAACTGGTTTTCAGTGTCTTGTATGTGTTTGCATATGCATGCATCAGTAGCATTTGAAATTTTCTCCATACTAATTGGAAAGGTGGCCTTTTCTATTTATTATGAATTTAAGAATGTAAGCCAAGTGTTTTAATTTTTTTGTAATATGCTCTGTGAGCTTGATGAGGAGTTGCAAGTTAAGATGTGAGTGAGTCTGTTACAGGTGAGCTTGCTGCTGCCAGGAAGGGGTACTTGTTTGTTTCTCTGTCCCTTGTCCCAAATGTCCCAAAAGAATAGTTGGATCTAGTATTTGCTTAGTCTAAGGGTAATCTATTTCTTCTTGCTAATTTAGCAGAAAGATTATTTTGATGTTTGGAGTGTTGAGTGAGTTTTCTGGTAGTTTAGAAAGTGGAGCAGGTTCAGTGATGTTCTGGAACTAAGTAGCAGCAGACGGAGAGGGGTGAGAGTCCTTCCCTTATTTGACTACAGTGAGGTATTAGGCTGCCTCAAGTTTTAATGTCTAAGTTATAATTTTAAACTCTAGGAACAGGAGCTTAATA
Organism: Melopsittacus undulatus; assembly: GCF_012275295.1. NCBI lineage: Eukaryota > Metazoa > Chordata > Aves > Psittaciformes > Psittaculidae > Melopsittacus > Melopsittacus undulatus. The sequence continues at coordinate 37,255,913 of NC_047534.1, forward strand.
AAAATGTCAGGAAAGCTTGTAGAAACATTTTCCCAAAAACTCTTTTGGAAAGTTGGCTCTGGAATACAGGGAAACATAACTTCACAGTTTTGTTGCTTCTGAGATAGTTGTCTCAAGTGTTTTCTAAAATCAAAGAAAATATCCATGCAAAATATGTTGGTTTTGTTGTGTTGGCTGGGGATTTTGTTCATGTTGTTGTTTCCTGTTTTAATATCCTGTAGATCTTAAATGCTAATAACAATAATAAATTGACTGAATTTCTCAAATGCTTTGCTAAAAACAAGTGTTTGTATATTTTCCCAGCTGATGTAGTTATGGGTGCGGTTGATGAATGAGTTGTCAGGCAGAGTAATCCAGGTAGGAGGTAGGCTGCCCCTTTCACAATAGCATGTTTCTTTTCACAAATAGCGTGTTCCTGAGAGTAGGTAAAATGACATTGGAAGTATCTTAAAGTTTGGTGCTCAGCTGCTTAATCTGAACAGTATATTTATCCCAGAAGAAGACAGGAAGGAATAAGGAGGAAGTGTGTGCTGCAGCCCCTACTTTTAAGTTTTTCTAAACAGCAAAATTATTTTACTCACACTTTGGTATTCTTTCCCTCTCGTCATCTAAATCTATCTTACATTGATCTATTGATTTACTGCAGCATCAAATTTACATGAAAGAGAAGAATTATTGAATTCTGAGTCATAGAACTTCCAAGTGTGTTTAGAAGAAAAATGTAATGTGAAACATAATGCACAGTGATTATATGTCTGTGTGTATAATAGCTGCATTCAGCCACCTGCTTAGGATTATCCTTCACTGAATAAAAAACTCAGTTTAAAAGTTGGTGCAGGGGATTTGTTTTAATTGGGAAACTTTTTGGAAAAATACCTTGAAATGTAAGTTTGAGTGTCATTGTGAACTCTGACTCAAATGAGTTATTTTTCCCCCCCACAGTTGCAATAGCAAACCACTCTTTGGTTTTCATATGCAAGAAAAGTTCTGTTCACAAAGCTATCAAGTACTGTGGCAGCAGCCTTTACAGTAGTTGTTTATGTGACTCAGGTGCTGAGCTGTTTAGACGAGGCCTCTGCAACTTAGGATCTGAACAGTGTTTCTTAGGAATGCTGGCTTAATCCCATGAATTTAAGTCTTTCTGTTTAAAGTCCTTCTTTAACAAGACCCAGCTGTCAGCCCTGTCTTCCATGGTGGTTCTACTGCATAGAAATTTCACGTTCTCTTCCTCAGTGGCATGACTTAAACTTTCTTTTTTCCTTTTTGCTATGGAAGCAGATTTTGTTACTTTTTCAGGAATGTGTGCTTTAAAATATCGATTCTGTGTTAAATATTTACATTTGTTCTTAATCTCTACAATTAAATTCTAGATAAAGTCCTTTTGGTATGCATCAGCTGGTGCTTAACTGGCTTTTAGACTGCTCTGACCTTTGACATAACAAAACTTTTTCTTTTTTTTCCTATATTGAGGCTGCTTTCTTACATTAAGTGCTTTTTTCCAGGGAGTAGAGTCAAGAACTGGTGGTTTTCCCCCTTCCCTCCCTCACTCTGTGCTTCCAAGATTTATTTAGAAACTGAAGTAATGGGGCTTTTCAGTAGGAACATGTATCTGTAGAGCACATCTTATACACTAAAGTATTTAAAAAAATTAATGAGTTTCAGGACTCTTGAAGCTAGAGATTAAGGTCAGTGCTCAGTAGGCAATGCTTAGGTTTCTCTTAGCAGTCTGTGGCAAACTTGATTGCTTTATACCTCAAATTGCTGATACTGGTTTGAGTTATGAGGACTTCTTGGTTTAAGGTAATTAAACTTGCCTTCCAGAGAAAGGATGTTGAATTGACAGTAGAAACAGAATTCCAAGAGAAGAAAGTATTAAAAAGAAAAAATGCAGGGAGAAATATTGTCAGTTTTCCCTGTTTTCCTTTAGACATTTATGAGAATTTTTCAGTGACATTCTGCTAAAATGGCAGACAAGAATTAAGTTGTATTTTTAATCTGTATCAGTGATGAAGGTGACTTTCAGTATCTCTCACAGACCTCAGCAATTTGTGCAGGCTTTACTAGAGAATAGTGATGGTGGAATTGTTACAGGCTTTGGCACCTCTGTTCAACCACAGGTCTTGTGGAAGTTGTTTTGTGGATTGTGATCACTTCCGGAATGGCTTATCTCTTACTATTTGAGAAGAAAAAGAGCAAACACTGAGAGGAAGAGTTGTGCAAGTGTAGGACTTCCTTCAAGGGATTTATTTTCTTTTTCTTGCCTTGTATGTCAGAATACAACTTGGATTCTTCCAGTAGCAAGAAGGAAAATTATGAGTTGCAGTTTATGCAGCAGGAAGATGGCTGTCTGTGTTGTTACTGCCTGTGAGATGGAGATCTGATATTGTGCCTCAAGGCCCAAGGGATGATGCTGAAAAAGTACCCACTTGAAGCAATGATGGTTGTGCAGTTGTAAGATTCATAACCATATTTTTCCATCTACATCCCTATTGTGCAGAGCTTGTCTGTACTGCCTTACTGTCTCCTTTTCATGTCACATAGTTGCTCCCAAATTTAATTGTGTGGCAAGGGCCCCTTCAGCCATGTGCCTCACGTCACTACCTAGTGAGCAGTGTTGGTTTAATGCCAAAAGCTCCCCTCGCCTTTCCTGTCATGGAAAATTGCTCCATTGCTGCTAATTTCCAATCCTTCTTTTCAGTCTTGACTGCTAGGACTTATTTCTGTCCAGTGCCCCACATCAGTCTTACTCTAGCTAGACTCACAAGGCTCTTCTCTGTGCAGTCCCTTCAAACCTCCAACAAGGCCCACCTTTTCCATGGAAAAACCTCTCCTTACAAACTATTTCTTTTCTAGTAACGTCATGATGCAGTACTGTACATCCATTTTTTCCCTCTAGAGTTGACTAGCAATTTAAACACTTGAGTCCTGTTTTACTAGTGACTTAAAATATAAAATCAATTGAGCCGGGGTGGCCTGTCTTTTAGATATGTTTTGGCTTAAGCCAGTGTTGTTGCTGTTTTGCTTGGCTTGTTAGGAGTAGCCTTATGTTGTTTTGTCATGGCTAACTATAAACAACAAAATGTGTTGACTCATAAATGCTAAGAATGAAACACCTGTGTACTTTAGGTGTATCAAGCATTCATTTGTGGGTTTTCCAAAAATATAGAGTCATGTTTTTGGGGGTTTTGTTGTTGTTTTGGGGGTGGTTTTTTTTGTTCCCTCCCCCAATGATACTTCCAGCTCTTCACAATATAATAATGTACCACAGTGTACCAGAAATCAACTTATAGCCTGTTGCAACTGAGGTCAGTGTAAAGAATATATGTGCAGAATCAGAATTGCTAGGGTTGAAAGGGTTCTCTGGAGATCAGAAGGGCCCTCTGGAGATCATCTAGTTCCTTATATGAAAGCTTATATAAACAAACGGCATTCTTCACATGTTGTTTTATTATAGCTAAAGCAATACTCTTCCACTTTTTTTGGACTGTGGTTCATAGGCTGTCACTAGGTGATTGTTGAAAGGGATTTGGCAACTTCTTCTGAGTTTAGATAGTACCAACATATACAGCTTGCCAGCATCTGGTGTGGTATCTTAAGTGGATATTGGCATAATGATTATTTTTAACCTTTGAGAGGGTCCCTGGAACAAAAATTAGTTTTTAACTGAGCTGAAGCCTAGAGAGCATAGAGTAGCTCAGAGTCTTATGAAGAAATACTCTCAGCTGCTTTGTAATTAGACCTGTGACCTAAGTGGTTTTCTTGCACCTCCCTCCTGTTTGATCATTCATGTATACCATCTTCTACAAGCACTGTTAAGATGTCCAGCTTTTACATGCAGTTGGCAGTTACTTGTTTTATTTTGTTTTCTTATGGTTGAAAGACAGCCTAGGAGATGTATAAAAATGAATTTGAGTTATTTGTTCCTGGTGGAAAAAGACATTATAAAGGCACAACCGACCAGTCTGTAAAGGCATGTGAATTTTATAGTGATCAATTTGCAAGTGCTTCTTCCCTTCCTAAGTGCAAGGTAAGCCTAAAGAGCTGGGCCACAGCTACAAGAATATTTGGGTATTTCCAGCAATCTATCTGTAAGGCCAAATACTATAATAAAATTAATTGCTATTCTTAAGCTGCCAATGGAGAAAAGAGGCTACATAATCCTTTCTGGAATTGATGGAGTTGCAAGAGGCAAGTAAGCACATTGTGCTTTCCAGTGTTTTTTTTTCTGGATTGAAGAGAGGATCCACAGGGAAGTGTGGTAGGTTGAGTACCTGTGGGGAGTTATCGTTCAGGAAGTGACCAGAATGGCATGAATGTACAGCACCTGTGCACAGGCTAATCTCACGTGCTTCTGTTGTGTTATTAAATTAACGCTTAGTTTAGTTTTGGCAATAAAGTGGTTTCCTTTAAATGAAGCTGAAAAGTGTTTTTCAGTGTCCGTTAAGTTTAATTGTGGATGTATACAAAGCCATTTTTTCATTATATGTTTCTTCTCATACATTGTTTGAGATAATGCCTTCCATAAAGGGCATATCCCTTCATGCAGTTTCATGGTTCAGTCATCTGAATTAAGGTTTCCTTACCAACTGCAGTGACATAAAGTCCCTCTTTTTGCATTGCCTGCAAATACAACAGTCAATACAACCCGCATTTTTAACAGCAAGGACAAGAATGGAACTGTATACAGCCTCAGAGGAAGAGGAGAGAAAGTAAATCTGCATCCCAGAAAGATATTTTGCTCATTCCAGAGTGAAAACTGAATGGGAAGAGATGCTACAATAGTACTGCATAATGAAGATTCTGGAAAATTGCAGCCATTGTATATTTTTAAGTACATCTCTGCCTACTGAAAGCAGAATATACTTTAATAGATTAAAAAGTTATACATAAAATGTAGATCTGCATTACCAAAAGATGTTTTTCTTGTATCTCTGTTGAATACTTCTTTTGAAGGTTGTTGTATAGCCCTCCTGCAGAATAAGACAGCCTTGATTTTTGTGTGTTATTGCTTGGTTTTGATTTTTGTTTTCAACATTAGCAGCTGTAGAGGAAAGATAGGTCCAAATGAGACATAGCAGAATTGTTAGACCTTTTGCGTTATCATTTGAACTGTTGCTAGCAGTGTATTTGAAAGTGTTGTCCTCACTGCAAAATAAATCCTTTTTTTAGGCTATGTAAAATACCATGCATGTTTCTGTGCTTTATTTTTAGTCAGATTTTATGCAGAATGATGGTGAAGGTTAAGTTATGGATGTAGGCAGTTTCCTTCTTGTCTCTTCCTAAACCATAAGAGCTTTGCTTTGTATTCCTTGCCTTGGCCCTTATCTGGAAAATGGAAATCTTCCTTTAATCATCCAAACATATCTGGTATAGTTGTGATGATAAATGCATAGTAAATATTAAAGGCTTGCATTCTTACTTACATCATTAAGCCCTTGGGAAGTTTCAGTAAAAGTTCAGGCATCTAAGTTCTTTGTTTCTTTTTTTGAGGTTTTATATTAGCTTTAGTAGATCTTCAGGCTGACTGATCAATATGTGCAAGTCTACCACGTCATTAGGAAATGTGCACTTCTGGATCTCTCATCTACTTCCTTTGTGTACTCTGGGGGTAAAAGGATTGCCTACATTGCCCTTAGTGTTCTCATATCATTTGCAGCTGTGTATTAGGATAATAACTGTAATTGAATTTAATGTCATGCTTTAGGACTTAAGTGAGTTACCTGCTGTGATCAGGAATGTTTGTCTTCTCCCTGTGCGGCTGCACATTTCCTCCCTCTTTCTCCCTTCACAATTAATGAACTATTTAGTGGTGTTATGTTTTCCTGAAATGTGTGGCCATAGCTAGAATTGGGAAAGCAGAGCAAGGAGCCCAGTGGTCTGATGTAGGGAATCCTCATCCCGAGATGCTTGCCATAGTCTGTCTTGCTGTGTACTCAAGTATCTAGAGATGGCTGAAATCTGTTCTGCCTCTATCCCTCAGACCAAATTAGCAAGAAATGACTGAGAATTTTTCTTTTTTTCTAATCTGTGTGGACCAGAAATCACTCCTTGAGGCACCTGAAATTTATTTTGCTTAGTAACTTTTTACGTAGTGTAGAGAATCCATCAACCTTCAGCATGGGGGGAACTTCAATGACCTGCAACATATAGTAAGCATAATCTTGGGGATTTATAGGGAAGATTTTTCTGAAAGAAAAACCTGGGGCTGAAATAGCAGAACTAGTTGTGGGTCACTTGTGATTCTTTGGTAAGTAAGAAAGAGATGCATTTTAATGAGCATTTAACTTGAGCAAAATTTGCTGTTTATCAAAAAATCTCTAAAACAGATGGACCTGATAGTATTTGAAGACAACATAACACGATCATGAGTGTGTTCAAAGTATATGTTGTCTGGAGTCAGGCATAAATAGCCACCTTAAAGCTTTGAACTGTAAATTCACAAAATGTGTAATAAAGCTTACCTTGTCTATGAAACTTTTTTTGGGCATCTAGCTGCCTTTTGTCAAGGTTTCAGCTGCTGTAAGGCATTTTTGTTTCATATATAATATAAAGTGTATCCTCTGTATTAGTAGTACTTCCTACTAATAGCTTAAAAAGGTTAGTTATAGAAAGAAATTATTTACAGGCATGTACTTCTTGAAGGCACTGCATTAAACTTAGTTCTGCCTCTCTTTCTGCATCAACTTATTATGTTTGTTATTCTTGTTTTGGACATCATTCCAAAGCTAAAACTGAATGGGAAGAGATGCTACAATAGAGTTTGTATTATGATAACTGTATAATGAACATTCTGGAAAATTGAAGTTAATGTATGTTTCTAAGTACATCTCTGCCTACTGAACTCAGAACATAATTTGAATAGAGATTTAAAGCTCCATGTTTCCCTAGCTTCCATAATCTGACTCTGTTTTCGCACTGAAAATTCTCTAGTATTAACTGGTAAGACTAAGATATTGGTTCCTGCAGGTAATGAATGTCAGTGTTTTAGAGAACACCTATATTTTATCTTCTGCTTGAAAAATATTTCAGCTAAGGCAACTTTTGTTTTTATGAACTCTGGCAAAGCAGGTTTTTAGAACTGTCTTCAGGTTGCCTTAGTAAAGAAGCTGCTGTGACACATAATGTAATCTGGGATGGGTTTTTTTAATGGGAATTAATTTAGTGCCCACTTGGGTACTCTGGCTGGAATCTTGGTTCAGGAAGTGGGATGCAGTGATTGATAACCCGCCTTTTCAAGGCAGCATCTGTTTGGCTAGATGTGAGACAAGCACTGAAATATATCGGAGGGTATAAAGGTTTTATTGTGTGCCTTCCCAACAGCACAAATTTCAGATGCAACTGGATTCTTCAGTAGTTTCAATAATTTTGGTGTGTCCCAGCTCTTACAGGAAGAAAGATCTTTTAAATAGCTTTTGTTATACAAGGGGTCACCTTATAGAGACTGATTTAAAATTTCAGGCTGTAATTATGGAAACCTAAAATAAATATAAATGGTAATAATAATACAAAGACAGCTGAAATAATGAGAAACCAACCCCATAGAATATAGGGTAGAGTTCTGCTTGATCCACTTTTCATTTAACTCTCTCTGCAAGGTTTCGCACAAAGAAGGGTTGGGTGTGTGGGTGAGTATTTTGTGGGTGGCACATCAGTGTGTTATTGTAGAAATCAAGAACATGAAGTAACATTTTAGTATCTTCAGTTTGCTTATTTCAGGAAATCATGGGTGCCTGCGTCAAGTTAGAGTGCGGTTGTACAAGTTTTGATGAGGGAAGTCAATACAAGGGAAGTCAGTAGCTACAGTGGATGTGAATATGGACAGTTACGTTTTTCTGTTTCTTTATACTGCTAGCCAAAAGGAGCTTTATTCTTCCATGTTTGTATTGTCTGTGAGGAGTACTGTGTTGTCATGTGCCAGCTTAACACACTGTCTGCTTAATTCTAAAGATGTTCTGCTGAATCTGTGGAAGACAAGGGAGCAACTGTGGTGTGTTTGACTTTCCTCGTTAGAATCTCTGGGCATAAATTGTTGAACTGCCTGTTATAATCTGAAAGGCATTAACAGTGTTCTTATGAAGAGTATCGAGTTCTAGAAAACCTGTGTTTACTATATACAGCACTGATGTATTTTGGGGGATTCCAGGAAGTGAGACAGTTTGCTTTGATGTTACCATCTGATACCTGATTAAGACCTTTTTCTTCTTCCAGTTATTTTTTAAACAATGGTTTCATCAGCAATTGATGAACTTTATGTAAGTTACGCGTTCACTTGTATTGCTATAAATATATTACAAACTTACGGATAACCTAAAGAAAAATATTTTCAAGAGCTTAGTGAAAGCATTGTTGTTTAACTGGGCTTAAAATACAAACAGCTACAGGCAAAGGCAAGTTCTTGTACAGGCATGTGCTTAATTTTAGGAGTAGTGTTAGAAATTATGCTGTGTACGTTTGGCTGAATAACTGTTACTTTCAGCAGCTTTTAATTGATCTTTTATTGAAACTCTAGGCTGTCTGCAATTCAAAACATGCATTTTCAGACACAAAGTTTTCTTTACTGTGGTTTCAAAGTTAGGTTCTTGCATCTTACCCAGATCAGTGAGTAAGGGAATATTGTGGGAGTTCTGCACCTCCCAGGTAAACCTGAGAATAAGGCGTTACAGTGCGAACACCTGGTTTTCATACTTGCTGGATTTCTGCAGTCCAGACCAGCTGTCTGATATAACGTGAAAGACTTGAAAAATAAGTGTTCTCAAAAGGTACATTGCTTTTAAGACTTTTTTTAGGTATTCTTTAATTATTTGTTTTCCTTCTTCCAATGGCTTTGAAGGGAGGGAAAGAAGAGCAGGAAGCAGATAGCTGATTTACATCAAAGGTTGTCACATTCCCTAATAATCTAGTGACCTAGTATTTAAATACATTAGTAACTATGAATGTGTTAGACACCTTAATTATATCTTATATCTATTGATGTGTGATTAGATGCAACTGTTTCTTTCTTGGATCTTATATTGAGGCAGGAGATATTGCTGTCCAGGATCTCAATAGGTACTTCAAGACCATCCACGGTACTTCTGGGTATGTGAATCTCTTCATGTGTGCAAGGCGTAGATTCAATATTTTTCCAGTTTAAAGCTGTGCTGCATAAATAGGTTTACCTGTTTAACTGGTACAACAAAGTGCACAGACATTTTTTGATTTTTTTTTTTTAAAACGTAGTAACAGATTCTATCTTTGTGTAATACATAAATGTAGAACTTTATCTGTTAAAATTATTGCCTGAGTAATTTCAGAAACATATGAGTTCATTGGTTATAAAAGGTCTCTTCACTTTTAATGAAGTGCCTGAAGCTTTATTTTTTATCAGACATGCAGTGTATTTTCACCTTATGTGACTACAAGCCTGGAAAACTATTGCCTGAAGCATGATTTAAAGAAAAAAAAAGAAAAACAAATCTCAAAGTTGTCTCAAATTAGTATATTGAAGGAGGCTTTCACTTGGCATGAGATTTTTATTTGGGATGTTTTGAATTTGAACTTTTAGGCTGACAGGTTCCTATCTCAGTTTTTGAATTTGAGAGGCATTGTGGTATCTGTGTGGTGTAGGAGCCTTGGGATGTATTCAGCTAGTACCTACGCTATTTGAAGCTAAAAGGAAATACTCTTCTGTTCAGTTTTTCATCTAGATTACTCTTAACATAAACTGGGTTATAGGACATTGGATAATGTGCAAAGAATTTCCCATAATTTTCTAATCCCCCTCCAGATCTCTTTTTCAGGAGTAGTTAATTTCAGAATATTTTATGCTTATTATGAACAAACATGGAAATACTAAAGCAGATTGTCTGCACTGTGTCACTGGCTTCGTGTGCTGCAGTATTAAAATTAAAAGAGAAATGTTGATGTTCGTTAATAGCATAAGACTTTATTTTTTCTGGAAAATAAAATACTGGATTTCATTGATAGCTGTCATGCAGACAGTATACTAATATGAAACAATTTATGCATTCAAACTGATTATTTCATCATTTATCAGTTGCTTCAAGAAAACTTATAGAAACATGGACGTAAGCTGTGGCTGTCAGTTTTCTGAAATAATTTTGATTTTTTATTTTTTTTTTCCTCCTGTGTAAGTAACTTTATTTCTTTAAGCAGTCAGGTGAACAAGTATTAGAGGTAAAAACCTGCTAGGATCTTATGTGTGCACATAGCTTTTGTGCTCATACAGTGTAGTACTGTAGTGTTATGTCATATGCAATTTAAACAGAAATAGATACTGCCATGAGGACCCATGGATGATCACAAATGGAAGAACTCTGATTTACAAACCAGCTCTTAATAGAGTATGTTTTCTAAACCGGAGTATCCTATATAGTTCCTTTTGGTTCCTGAGATTAGGTTTTGAAATGCAGAAATCAGTCACTTGTCCAGGTAGTGTTTTGAGTGCTTGTTGTTGTCTGCTGTATCCCTATAATAGACTGTTACAAAATTCCATAGCTTTTTTTTTTTTATGAAGAAAAACCTTAGTTCAGTAGCAAGCATAGGCATGTACAAGCTTATGTTTAAATAATAAGAAAGGTTGAGGGTGAAAACATCAGTTGCCTGAAAGAGACATGATTTGTTTTCATTTTGTGGTTTTATGCTGTCATTTGCCTTTGAACATGCTTAAGCATCTCTGGTTCAAAATGCTTATTAACAGTGCTTCTGAAATTAGTGAATATAAACACATTCTTGTTACTGACCCTTTAAGCACATTAGCATTTCCAGTTGATATCTGTTTTTCTCTGATATCTTTCTATCATCAATTAAGTGCAGTATAAACAAATCCTGCAGTCACATTCTTTCACAGCTGCTTTTTTCAGTGCAGAGTGGTTTCATTCTAAGGAGATATTGTTAAGATAATAAAGTTTCCTATTGTGTTCAACTGGGTTGACTTAAGGTAGGAACTATGTCTCAAAGTGCAAGTCTACAGAATGCAGTCTCTGTGAAAGACACGTTAAGTACACTTTTGATTATAACTTACATGCCCCAAAGCTGTTGCTTTCTGATCATGGCAATTTGTTAGTTTTGGAGTTCTGTGATGGTGTATTTTCTGGAAAATATCAAAATGGTATATTTGAAGCATTGTTCTTGGGCTTCTAATCTGTCCTTTTGTGTTTTGAAATCGCATCATCTCATGCCTTGCCCTGGCATGCTGAACATTGTAATGGCTTTAGTATGTCTTTATTTTTTTTTCTAAATTATGGGTAAAGCTGGGTTTTTTTCCTTACAGTGTAATTGAAATAGTAGGTAATGATTAAATGTTGAAACTAGTAACTTCTAATGAAAGCCCAGTCATTTTTCATAAAATAAGAATGTATTTTTAAAAGCTAAAATACTGTGCTTCATGCATTTGAAAGTGGACAAGCCTAATGAACTGTTTTGGAAACCAGATAGATGACATACAAGTGACTATGGCATTGCCTGGTTAAATAGTGTTTCAAACAGATAAAGTTGACTGATGCAGTCTGTAGTGGAAAACAAAATAGTACATGGAGTATACTTCAGTTCAGGAAGGACTTGCATATGTAAGACTGTGCCATATTGGTACTTCATTTTGTCTAGGTATACCAGAATGGTGCTGCTTATTTTAAGTAAGTTCTATTCAGACATACACTTGAATAGAAGGTGACATGTTGAAAAGTAACTTGAATCCCGAAATTACTTTGGCATTTTACTTTAAGCAGAAGCAACAGCTACTTAAACTCTGCTACCCTCCAAATGCTTTAGGAATGTAAGTGGCTTTGTGGTATCACACTAGGACAGTTTATTCCTTTCAGTTTCTTAGATCTAATTCTAAATGTCTCATTTAAACAAACAAACAAAAACCCCAAACCAAAACCACAACAAAACACACACACACAACCCCCCCCCCCCCCAACAGGTGTATCCCCCCAGCCCTTAAACTTACACCATTTTTTTCTTTCTTGTTAAAAATAAAAATGTTGTATCCTTGGAAAGGTGTGATAACTCCCTGTTAGGTTGTAATTTGCTGAAGTATGGTGGATGTTTGCTGTGAACAACAATAGTGAGGAAGAAAGTGGCTGTAGAAAAGATGTCAGGCTTTTGAACTCGAATGTGCTTTCTTTTTGACTTACTACTGTTTTGAGTTCATATGTCAAAAGTTCAGATACTGTTATCTGAGCATTTTGTCTCTGCCTTAATTTGTTAAATTAATCCTTTAATTAATGTCCTTTGAGATCTCCTTCCCTTAGTGGAGCTTGTGCTAAGACAGATCCCTTGTACAGGACCAGCAAGTTAATATTAGCTGTTTCTTAAGTGAGACACTATCCTCTGTGTGCCTTTTGCAAGCACATAGGAAATGCAGCTGACATTAGGAAGCTTGGGTGGGGACTACAGGGAACTGGCAAATACTACGGAGTCTAGTGCCAGACGTGCTGACACAACAGTACTTTACTTGTAAAAGTTTTCTTCAGGCTGCTAATTCTGTCTTCAGAGTAACTGGAACTAAAACAGTGTCTCTGATGCCAAGTTAAAATAGCTAAAGCAACAGTTTATGGGAAGTTAAGAATGCCTGTTTCTTTCCATGGTTTACATCCTCAGAAATACTAGAAAAACGAACAAGCTTCTCTCTTAATGAAAGGATGAGTTATGAACAGTGCCATAGAATGAATACACTGCAAAACAAGCCCCATCTAACTTTAGCGTAAGTGGCAAAAACAGCTCAAAGAGGGAAAGGCTAGCAGTGTGAAGTCTCTGCAAATACAGAGCTCTGCCTGTTTTCTGTCACAGTTTCCATTTATGTGATATGGCAGTTCACAGTCGTATTTCCTAAGGCATGCCTTTAATAACTTCCCTTAGCCTTCAAATAAAAATTCTTTATTTTAAGTGTATCTAGACATTGAGAAATGCTGTGGTATTGAATACGAATGTTACTTAAGGTGATATGGTCAGACTCTGCATAGTGTTTTTTGTCTTGAATCTGCAGTAGTTCTGGTCCATGTAAAAGCTGAAAGAGTAGTAAAGCAGAGCTTTGAAGGGCTGTGAAAGTGGAATCCAGCTTTGTTTTGCAGGAGTTCAGGCAGAGTATGAGTTGCTGCTACCCTGCTGTTTCTGTTTATATATGTGTGATGGCTTTCAGGTGACATCATGGAGACAAATCTTGTAGGGGGAGGCATGCCTGACTTATAAAAGATAAAACTGGTGCAGTGTTGGTAGAAGGATGCAGCTCAATTACATAAGCATATTGGCATGTTTTGTGGACTTCAGCACCACTCTGAGATTGTAGGAAGAGCTTCCTTCCCTTCCCCTGAGTGCTAGAATTACTTAACAGGACTCAAGTGTTGAAAGAAATGAGATTTAGATGGTAAATTTAATCTGTTCAGTGTTTGCTTGGTACAGTATACCATGCCAGGTTAGCTTTAATGTTATTACCCCTTTTATGGGAAGCAGCTGTATTGTGCTCTCCCACAAAAGTAAAATCTCAGTAAAAGATTCTTTGCCTAGAGCAACTGTATGACAGTATCTTGCATCCATGAGAGGCTCTGGCTTCTGCTCACCTCAGAACTGTAGATCACCTATGAAGTTTCTTGTTCCCTGATTCTTTTATCAAGGTAAAGTAAAATATAAGCAATATATAAATAGAAGGAAAGGCTGTTTTAAAATCATGGAGGTTATTTTGCATGAACGGTTGTCATATGAAGTCAAAACTGGATTGAACAGTTTGTGATCATCTTTATGATCTTTTGTAACATCTCTAATCAGCTCAATTCTGCAACGCTGATGTATTTCAGACTAAGATTCGTCTTTTCCTGAAGAGTAGCATTTAGAAAGTTTGCTTTTAAATCTACAAAGTGTAAACTGGTGCTTTCTGAAACCTACGTAGCAAATTGCTATGTAGCCCATGACTTGGCCAAATCAAGCTGTATGGCACACCATAATTTTTTTGTGTGTCTCGTGGTGGCAATCTGTTCCCATGTCTCTCTGGATGTTCTGTAGCACATCTGTAGGAGTTACACTTCTGTAGTGCCTTGTTGCTTACAAATTGTTGCCTGTGTTGTTTTTCCTCCCAAGTATGTAAATTTTCATTCTGAACCAGATCCTGGGTTTAACAGTGTGACTGTACTAAGGAAGGCATGCGTATCTTAGCTCCACGTAAGGGGTCTGGAGGACATGTTTGGGGAAGAGAATAGAGGCTTGTTTAACAAAGGATTAATTTCCTTTGAGGTGATAACAGAAAACCTGTGGAGAACATTAAGTCTTTATCTTGGTCCCTGAAATCTGTTGAATGAATGAGGATCTGATAGCTATAATGGTGACTCTCAGCTTTCAGGGAGGAGTTTCTTTGTTGGGTAAAAATTGTGCCTTATCACTGAAGTGATCTGGACAGTCTCCAAAATTTAAACTGTCTCGTGGGATGTATTGCTGGCATTCTCTGTGGCCTGTTTAAGCATTTCTGTTTACAGATGTGTAGAGTCAACTATTTGCAGCACAGGGAGATTGCACTTCCTGTGGGTTGAATGGTGTTGCTTAACTATGGTCAGCTGAATTCCTTGGACAAGACTTGAATTTTTGTAACATAAAATCAACAATCTTTGCCAACAATAGCTGGCAATGAATGCATATGCAAGGATAGCATGAATTAATTTCTGATGCTGTATTAAATAGTGTGGACTCTGGGTTTTGGTTTTTTCCTGCATGGTTCTGACAAAAGTGAACTGCAAGAATGGCTTTGTAATTATTCATTCCAGCTTTCACGCTAATCCTTTACTTCTGAGCAGGATAATAAACTAAGTGTATGCAATTTTTATAAAGCTTATGGACAAATGTGTGCTTTGACTTCAGAATGCTTTTTCATAAACTTAGTAGCTGACACCAGATTTATTAGACGCTGATACAATTTGAGGATCAAACTTACATACGCACAATTTCTTTTTTTCAGATGGAGCAATTATCAGATGAAGAACTCGACCATGGTGCAGAAGAAGATAGTGATAAGGAAGATCAGGATCTGGACAAGATGTTTGGGGCCTGGCTGGGGGAACTGGACAAACTCACACAGGTTAGGGAGATTTCAATCATCTTACAGAATAATTCTTTATAAGGACTGCATGTTTCTTTTCAGTTGGATAAGTACTTACTTGCAGCCAAGTAGACTGTAGCGTGTGGCCAGCTCAGTACTTTTCAAATGTTTTTAAATTAGCTTGTTTTCCCCATCTCAAAGTTGTTAAATTCGTTTTCTCAAAACCTGCTAGTTTGACCTTTCCCAGAGGCAACTATGAAACTGGTATTTGTCCTCATGTCTATAATGAAACGCTGACTTAAGCTGGCTAAAGGTAGGGTGTATCTCCAAACATATGGTTGGACATTGTCTAGCTATGACAGGCTGTATTTATTTGTTGCACCTGAAGAGCAGCAGGGAGAAAGAGATTGTGAATGTTGTCACCAATGACATGGTAAGGTGCTCTGATACACCCTAGAAGGCTCACCATTATTCCACAGTACCCTTCCTGCAGCTGATAGGACATTTCCTTTTGGCAGTTCTTTCTAGGGCATTTTCTTTTCTTCATAAGCAGATCTTGCATTTTGCGTAGTATGCCAGACTCTTGGGGTGATAGACCATTTCTCTGTGACTGCTGTGTTTTTTTCAACTGAGCTGGCCCTCCTGGATAAGGTATTTAATCCCCTCCCCCTTTGTCTTAAGTAAAGGTATGATACCTCAAGTTTAATAAAGCTAGAGAAGAGGTAGCTTTTCTCATCTTCATCTTCCCCAAAGACTGAAGGAACATTGAGCTAATCCATGTGGCAACATTTCAAATTCAGACTTATCTCTGATATCTTCTAGTTAAATTTCTGCTTGCAAGATCTAAATGTAGAGAGCACTCTAGGGGAAAATGATTTTTTTTCCCACCCCCCCCCACCTGAACTTGTACATGTAGGAAAATAAAGAATCCTGTCTTTTGAGATGAATGGAAGACAGTGAAATAAATCTGTGTATCTATAGGAACTCTTGGGGTTTTTTAACTTCCTGTGAAGGATTTCTAACAGTAATTGGGAGGTGTTTTAGAAGCATGGGCTCTCTAAATTATCTCGAATGAGGGTCTTCCCAGAAGAGCACAGTGGGTAATTCGTCTTAGTTTTTTTGTTTTCTGCTCCGATTTTTCAAGTATGAGCAGCCTAGAAATACAAGCATACTTTACTTGGGACTTATAGCAACGCTATTGACATACAGGCTGATGTCTCAATGGTGATGTCTCAATTTGCAATGGTGATCCATGCAAAGTTATTAAAACCAACTAACAGTCAAAGGGGTGACCCACTTTATTTGGCTTTCACTTTCCTATTCCTGTACAACAGTTTGCAAGGTAGCCTGACAGTTGCTCTTCTTTTGTGACCACTGAGAAATGACACTTCCCCAAACCTTTGAATGATCTCATATGGTTTTGTATAATAAACAAGTTAATGCAGTTAGTAGTGTCTCAGTTCGTTTGATGAAAAGTGATTGTGTCCTGAAGCAGCTGTCCCAGTAAAGCTCAAATAAAGGGGGTGATTAGAGCTAATGAGCTCCAAAGTGCATTCTCCTGCATCTCATCATTTGTTTCTGGTTATCAACTGGATGCTAAGAGCAGTAGGAAGAAGGGAAATTTTTTTGCCCCTGAGTTCCTTGAACTTCCTTTCTAGATTTCCTAAATGTTTATTTGTGGAGGAGACTGAAAGTAAGGCTCAGATTTCTCCCCAGATGCAAGTTCTTCTTAAAAAATTTTTCTTCTTAAAAAATGTGTTCAGCCAGAAGCGAAGAGCCATAATTTGCCTATTCTGTCTCCAGTTTCACTGCTGCCTCTAGGGTTGTAGATAGATGTATTATTTTTAGTTTTTTTTCAGTTATCCTGTGTCGGACAAGATGTAAGCTCTATGAAAACTACCAGAGGTGATGGAAGACAAGGCTGCATCACTGGCTTCTCCTTACTAAGTGATGGCTGACTTCCCAAAAAAGTGTTTTATTTTTTTGGTTTGAAGTTCAAACCAAACTGAGGAGATAAGGGAGTGCAGCAAAAATAAATACTGAGGAAAAAAATTGTGCATTTGATTTTTAACAAAATGGGGTTAGTGAGAAACCTTGTTCTGTTGGAGCTAAAAAGATGCATTTCTTTCAGACAAGCATACCTTCAGGAAGGCTTTATTGGAACAACTATTGCTTAAATTCAAACCCTTTGCAGGCCTGTTGAGCCTCAGCAACAGCAAGAGCTAGGTTCCTCATGTAACCTTGTCACTCCAAGGGCACCAATTCCAGACCGTGTCATCTTGGGTCACCAGCTGGGTGATAGTGCCCTACTGCTTGCTACTTAAAAAATACTGGTATTTATTATAATATTATGTTCACATTAGCCTTCAAAACATAACAACTTAATGTATTAGGTAGAATTATATCTCCCCCTCCTAATACTAATTTTTCTTTAAAAAATTAAATTGCCCTACATAAACTGACTGGAGTTTGCTTTCATAATTTAGTGTTTTTCACAGGAAAGACTTAATGAGAAAAATGTCCGAGTTTAGCCAATTTTAAATCCCTTTTAATAAAAACCAGTTTCTTCATGGAATGCTTTCGTGTTCTTATGTCATGATTATGCTCATAAGCTAATGATGCATTTCTTAGAGAGGATGCCACAGTTTTGAATGTGTTTACACACTTGTGCAATTCGCTGCAGATTTGTTGTTACAGGTAAGCTAGCTGTCTGTTTCAGAGTGAGCTGGTACATAGCACCACTTAAAAATGCATTTGGAACATAGAATTATAGAACACTTAGGGTTGGAAAGGCCCTTAAGATCATCAAGTTCCAACCCCCTGCCATGGGCAGGGACACTTCACACTAAACCGTGCCACTCAAGGCTCTGTCTGTCCTGGCCTGGAACACCTCCAGGGATGGAGCATTCGCAGCTTCCCTGGGCAACTCATTCCAGTGCCTTTCCACCCTAACAGTAAAGAATTTCTTCCTTATATCCAGACTTCCCCTGTTTAAGTTTGAACCTGTTACCCCTTGTCCTATCACTACAGTCCCTAATGAAGAGTCCCTTTTCAGCACCCTTATAGGTCCCCTTCAGATACTGGAAGGCTGCTATGAAGTCTCCGCACAGCCTTCTCCAGACTGAACAGCCCCAACTTTCTCAGCCTGTCTTCATACAGGAGGTGCTCCAGTCCCCTGATCATCCTTGTGGCCCTCCTCTGGACTTGTTTGAAAAGAATGGACATGCTTCCATTTTTTTGATTCTAAAAGAAAGAAAACCCAAATGAAACAGAATGTGTTTAACCTTTTTTTTTCTGTTGCATATCTGAAGCTAAATCTCTGATGTGTGTGTCAGTGTTTGAAATCTAAAGCTTGAACAAGAGTTGATGGTTTGTTGGTTTGGTTTTTTTTTTGTTTGGTTGGTTTATTTTTAACATGCCAGTTTTTAAAAGCTTCTCTTAAAGAAAGTTACTTTTATCTTAAATGTTTTCTTGACCAGTTCCCTGTCAAAACTATGTCCTGCCTGTTTTTTTGTCTTTTTCAGAGTTTGGATACAGACAAGCCTGTGGCACCAGTGAAGAGATCACCCCTCCGTCAGGAAACTAATCTTGCCAACTTCTCATATCGCTTCTCCATGTACAATTTGAATGGTTTGTTGAATTATTTACCCTTTCAAATATTAGTTTAGGGGGAAGAAGACCAGCCTATTTCAGCTATAAATGAGAGCATTGTAAAATATAAGCACACTTAAATATACTTCTAGCTGAAGTGAGAATGTTTGCTGAAGGCATTGCTTTCTGATGGCATGGAATTTTTAGTATCTTAAACCAGTTTCTTTTATAGAACCTGATATCTGAGAATTGTAGCCTAGCTTTTATACAGAAGTACATATTCTAGGATCTCAGCTTATGAACAAATGAACTGATGTGTAACTGTTAAATGGGAAAAAAACCCCATCTTGCTTCATGGGACAGGATGCAGGAATATAGCTACAGAATGCTTTAATAGTAAAAAAGAAAAGAAGTTTTTTCTTGTCTTAAAATAACTTCCCCTGGTTATAATACAGGAAGCTGCAATTTAAAGGCTTGAGTAGTTGTATAGTATTTTGTGGGTTTGTGTTTTTTTGTTTTCTGTGGTTTGTTTTTTTTTAAGCAGTGTCACATACCTTGCATTGCTTTAGCAGAAAATGCTTAGCAAAACACCTACACTTCTTTTGAGAAGCTGAGGCATGGTATTATACAAATGTACTTTTAGATTCTGTTCACAGGACAGCAGTTTAAACTTTTCAGGTGTAATCTGAACAGTCATAGATTTCTTCTGTCAGCAAACATATTTAACCAAAATAGTTTGTTGGTTTGTTTTGGGGTTTTTAGTTGCTCTTAGAACAGTTGGGATTAGTAGTGCAAATAAATTTTTGCTTAGCAGTAAGCAGAGATTTTTGCAATACAGATGGGAAAATACAGCTTCCATTGTTCCCTTAACCTAACTGTTAAATCCGATAATACAAAGTGAAGCATTTCACAGCTCAATGAAGTGACTGCATGTACTGAAATGTTGTTTGTTGCAGAAGCCCTGAATCAGGGGGAGACTGTGGATCTAGATGCCCTCATGGCTGATCTCTGTTCCATAGAGCAGGAGCTCAGCAGTATTGGGTCTCATTCAGCAAACAATGCTGCAGTGAAACGCCTTGCCACAGAATCCAAGGCTCAGAAACCACCTGCTAGCCGAACTTCCACTAAGCACAGCAGCATGAAAGGATTATCCTCATCTGGTAAGGTGACTAAACCATCACATGCCAATGTATCTTTGGATGACATCACCGCACAGTTAGAGAAGGCCTCTTTGAGCATGGATGAGGCAGCCCAACAGTCTGTTGCAGAAGACACCAAACCAGTAGTTACTGCTCAGCACAGGAGGACAGCATCTGCTGGCACAGTGAGTGATGCTGAGGTGCGCTCAATTAGTAACTCCTCCCGTTCCAGCATAACCTCTGCAGCTTCCAGCATGGATTCCTTGGATATTGATAAAGTGACAAGACCTCAGGAACTGGACTTGACATCACAAGGGCAACCAGTCACTGAGGTAAAGTGTCACTAATTCAAGATTTTGGCTTGGTTTGGTTTTGTTTGTTTTTCTTTAAACTCATTTAAACTCATTGTCCCTCCCCATGCTGACACTCCTA